>NC_132809.1:22865102-23465102 GCF_048594095.1 Paramormyrops kingsleyae | reverse complement strand
GGAGAGCAGGAAGCTTGGTGGTGCTCAGGTAAGCTGCTGGTTGCTTTGTTTTTAGTGACTGTTACCTCCTTTTTCAGAGATTGAGAAAATTGGGAATTTTCACATCCAGTTATCGGGAACTCTGAAGGAAGAAGTGAAGAGAATGGAGCAGTTCCGAGAGCGACAGCGTGAGCAAAGGAAGAAGGTCAGGAAGCCTGTGTTTCAGACCCGTCAGCTTGTCTGGAGAGCTTCCCTCATCTCTTTCGATAAAGAGATTTGAAATTTCATGAACATGGTTTTTTTCCTGGTCTTCTATCTCCTCTAATTTTACGACTATTTACGGTTCTGTTGTGGAATTACAGGACAGCGGTTGCTCAGGTGACCCCAGCAGAGTTCGTGGCCTTTGTGCTTGATGACTTCTGTCAAATCATCTTTTTTATTGCTTAAATCATTTATAAGGCCGATGCAAATCCTTATAATACTGCAGTACATCACCGGCTTTTGCTGTATTTACTTTTTGTCTCTTCTTGCAGTTTGAAGGAATTATGGAAAAAGTTCAGAAGACAAAGGTGTCATTATTCAAGAAAACAATGGAGGTGAGTTGCAAAGTAGACACTGTCAGCTGGTTCCCTCTATGCCAGCAGGGATTACAAAAGCTGCGTCAGAAGCCTTTTAGGGAAATTATTAGCTCGTATCGGAAGGCAGCGTGCTTTGTCAGAGAGCGTTACCTAAGAGGAACAGACTACAGTTCAGCTCGGCGAATAGGATGCTAACGCTACAGGAAAGCATGAAAGGTTGGAGCCACATAGTGAAATTACACTGAAACCTTCCTGGTCCCTGTGCCCTTTCTGTGACCCATGGAGGCAACTCACAATATATAACATCCTGAGACTCCGCCCGTCCATTTGTGTCCACTGTAGTGAATATTTTGATTTTGCATCTGTCCTTTCACTGATTTGAAAAAAAAACATAGTTATTGCTATTGCATGATAAAGATGCTTTTTGCTTTCTGGGCCTTCCAATGATACCACATATGTGGGGATGGGGTTTGAAAACTCACTCTTTCTCTCTGACAAAATGGCCACCATATCAACAAATGCATTTTATGGACAGAGAAAAAAAAGTACAAAAAACTGTAGTTGCTGTGTATATATCATTGTTAGAAAATACGTCAGGTATTATTTAGCAAAGTATGAAAGAAGTCTAGTTATTTTAGTGTTGAATTACTGATCCGTTTATGAATGTTCTCTGTAATGGACACCAGGACGAGTTTGATGTCTTTGAAATTCCCACACATATACTGCTGTAAAAATCTCACATAATCATCTAATCAAATCCTTTTTTGGATTGTGCAGACCAGTAATGTAATAACTTCCAATAGTGTAGTAACTGACAATAATATCATTTTTAATACATTTTTTATGTAATAACATTAAATTATGCACAAACCATTGTAATGTTTTCGATTCAGAAATGTTATTATATTACTTTTAAGTTAATATTGTTTTTTTTTTGCGTTAAGAATTGAAACGTTATCAGCAGTTATTACATTATTGTAAGGACCCATTAACTTCCCTAGGTGACTGGACACCTGAATGAATACAGTAACAATGGTGGTCTAATCTTAAAGCAGCATGCAGCTGCAGGGTTTCAGGGAGCAAGCCTAAACTATAAAGTACTATGAATTACAGTGATGCAGTGACAGTGCAGTGCTCCTCTTCTGGCATGGGTGTACCAGAAGCTGGTAGCACTCCGCCTGCATTTGTTTCTGATTATCTTGTTGTGTTTGTGCAAATCTCAGTCATTTTTTTTTTTTAGTTCATGTTTCTGGTTTTTGTTCAGCTCTTGCACGTTGCACAACGGCAGATAGTTTCCTTTCTTGCAGCCCCTTTCTTGTAAAGAAAAAAAAAAAACAACTGAACTTCCTGTGTGCAAATTACCCCAAAGCAAAAAGCCAAGTTTAGGAGAAGCATGCCGTGCAGATTCAGTATTGTTGTGAGGTTTGTGTGCACGTCATGTGTCACAGAGGAAACCCAACCATCCCCCCCCCCCCCCACCACCACCACCCCAAACCCCTTATCGACCATTTTGTTCAGTCCAAAAGGTCGTACGAACAGCGGTGTAGGGAAGCAGACGAGGCGGAGCAGGCGTCCGAGAAGGCAGCGAATGCGCCCAACCTGACGCCCAAGCAGTGCGAGAAGGTACCTACCTGTGAGAACTTGGACAGAGTTCAGCAGAGCGCTGCTGCGTCTTACCAGAAGCTGCAGTAACCATTACCCACAAGTATTATCTATTTGAATTTATATATACTTCATCGAGAAAGGAGTACAGAAGGCAGTCGGAAAAACAACTATGAAACAACCACACGTTCGTCGAAATAGCAAGGGTGGAAATGACCTTGTCAAACGATCTTATCAGTATAGGCATCATGCTATGACATATAACTAAATATAGCATGCACCACATAGTGTCATAGATATGGTTAGTTTAAATTCCTCATCATAATTTCACTCTCATTGCACCCCTCCCCCTCCGTCAGGCCCAGAACAAGGCTAAGCAGTGCAGGGAATCAGCCAAGGAGGCCGGTGAGTAACGACCGACACGCTGTGGCCGTGACGCTGCCGGAGGCATCCGTGCATCTCTGGGCGCTCGTCCCGTTGATCAAAGCACTCTTCACCATTCCTAGGGTGCAGTAAATGTAAAGCTTTACCTAATATTTTCATTTATAAACACAGGGATTATTTTATTGCGACTCGTGTTAGAAAATGTCCTTAGGAAAATCAGCAAGAATATGTGGTTTGCATAAATTTGCATAATCGTCACATTTTAATAGTTTGTAAAGTCACCTTTTGCAGCAAAAACAGTATGTAGCTGCTTTGCATTTTTTTCAGGAAAGTATTTGGCTAGTTTTCATGAGCAGAATTACTCCTGTTGTTCAGGTTCAGGGGATTCAAATTTTCAAGTAGTTCCAGAGTCTCAGTTGGATCGAGGTTTGGAGTTTGAGATTATTGCCTTGCTGAAAAATGATCCTTCGCCAAATACTGAAACAGGTTCTCTTGCAGCATTTCCCTATGCAATGTGCAACCCATCCTTCCTTTACAAGATGCCTGTTCCCTGCTTAAAAAGCATGATGCTGCCCCCACCATACTTTGAAGCCTGGACAGTGGTAGATTTGATCCGACGACATTGCTTTGAATGTCGCCTAAAAAGCAGTGTCTTGGTCCTTTCTTGCTACAAAATAACAACATAACAAATGCTTTCATGTGGTTTTCTTAATGCGACAGCTTCTTTTGTCCAGGGACAGATAATATTCTTGCAGGGAAATATTTAGGGGTTGGTGGCGGGACTGGCACTCCAGCCACCGTGAATATCTTCACCCAGCTCCCAAACAGCAGACAGGACTCTATTCTGCTCTCCGTGGGAGTATCTCTACTGCAGCCACCCAAAGGAAGGATGCATTCGTCATGAAGAGGATGGGGGAAGCCCTCAGGAGCCTCGTCCCCGGAACAGTTGTAACCGCTGAGAGCCAATAGGATTAGAGATGTTGGGGATAGATGCTGATGTGGGGCTGAGGTGTCGCTGGCTGCACGGCAGCACTTGGGTCTGAGGCGGCCCATCTGGGTAGATCTGTGGAATGTCTTGGCTCTCTGGCATGATAACCATCTTACTCTGCTGTCGAAGGAGCTTCATAAGCTCTGCATTTCAGTGGAGGTTGGCCTTTGAGGTATGCAGACCAGAGTGTGGTCAGATCTCTGTAGGTGGGCACACTTCTTATTGGTCTGGTTGCTCTGATGGCTGCCATATTCAGGGAGGAGCTTTTGCTATGGTGGGTTGGCTCCTCCTGATGGTATCCCATGTCACTCCTTTCAATGAGCGTACTATGCGACTCAGATTAAGGCAGCCTCTGGGTGACTTGTCTGTTGTCAGTTTACGCTCAGTGTAACCTGACTCGGTGGTTGATGGATGCACACAAGTTAACACTCCTCTGGTCATGGGTGACTTCCACCTGACCTTTGGCATTGACAGGGCTGTCGACCAAGAGTCTGGTGACCGTGGTGAAAGTGGCTCCATCTTCATCGACTTTGCAAAAACGTCAGGGCTGTGGGTCGCTGGATCCTGGTTCTAGTACCCTGAGCTGCATGGCTAGACTTGGTACTCAAGTTCTGGTGTCAAAGGAGATCAATCACATCATCCTGGGCAGACGCTAGAGGCTCCTCAGGTCTACAGGAGCACCCAGCTTGTGAATTCTGACCACAGACTTGATGCCACTCTGAAGATTCAGCTTAGGTCCAGTAGTCTACCACCTAGTAGGGAAATGAGGCTGGACTTAGCCAGACTCCAAGATCAAGCTGTTTCTGAGATTGCACGCAGTTTGTGTGAGGAAGTTGCAGACTTGGGCGAACTGCTGATTCTAATATGATGTGAAAGACCTTCTGTAGGAAGAGCCTGAAGGTTGCTGATGCCTGTGTTTAGGGATGGGCCTATCCACATTTTTTCAGTTCCGATCCAATACTGATTCAGAATTGCTGAAACTGTTACAGATTCCGATACAATAATGATGAATGAATGATGAATTATTTTTTATACTAATAAATACAAATGAAAAAATGCATACCAAAAGGCTTTGTTAATTAGACTGCTAGAAACATGCATAACGTACTGTTCCATCTCATTTGTACATCATGCTTTATGCGTTTTTGAGGTATTTGCAGTTCAATTTGAATATCTTTCAGGAAAGTATACGCAAGTAGTGAAGGCTTAAAATGTCCCACAATTTTTCTCCCACTGCAACAGCATCACTTACACTTCACTGTGACAGCAGCCTCTCGTATCAGAAGCTGTAGCGAGTGTGTAAAACAGCCCAAGTTTGTGACTCCCAAATCATCCTTTGCGGTTTTCATATTACCCGCGTTGTCTTGCACAACTGCACGCTTTTTCTTTAGTGGGATTTTCCACTAAATGCTACTTACAGCTCTCAAAACTTTGTTTTTACAAAGATTGCAAATCACTGTGCTACTAGTTCTTGTTTCAACTGTTAAATACTTCCAGTCTGATGTTCTTATGCTCCTTTGATGTTATTGCATATTATTGAGTAACAGCACATGGCTTGATGGCAACAGTCTGTACTGGTAACTAGGAAGGACGGCTGCAAGGGCTCTGAGGGCAGATAAGGAGGCATTTGTTAGAGGAATCTGTGGTCTAGCGACCCACATCCTGCCAACAAATCATTATGCATCCAGATCTGTTCCTTGGAGAGTCACAGTCATGGCGGATGAAGAAATGGTCCTCACAGATGACACTGCAGTTGTGACCCATTGGGCCGGCCACTTTGAGCAGGTGTTTAAAGCTGACCATCCAGCTAGGACGTTGGACATCTCTGGCTGTGAACCACCCAATCCCACCGATATTGCAGAGGTGGTGAACCAGCTGTGGTAGGGAAGGCCACAGGGATCTGTGGTATCTGGGGTGAACTTCTCCAGGCTGGTGGTAAGGCTGTCCTCCTGGTATTGCAAGTCCCTATCTGGAAAGGGAAGGGTGATTGCTTGAATGGCAGCAACTACTATGACCTATAAGACTGCTCTCAGTGCCGGGTAAGGTCCTTACTAGGGGCATCTTCAACAGGATCCACGATCACGTGCATGCCTGTTAGCAACCAAAGAAGTCTGGTTTTACCCTAAGAAGTCAACCATCACAAGCACAAACGCGAATATCAGCAGGGTTTCTTTGTAGCCTTTGTCAGTTTTCGTAAAGCATTCAACTCAGTTGATCGAGCTTCCCTGTGGGACATCCTGAGACTTCGTGGAATCCCCCTGAAGTTGCTGGACATCATGGCTGGCCAGTATACCAGCACTGTGAGTGATGTGCAGAGTGGAGCCAGAACCTTTTCCGTTCTTCCTAGTTGATTCTGGGGTTCGTCAGGAGTGTGTTCTTGTTCCTATTCTGTTCTTGCATGGATTGGGTGTTGGGCAGAGTCGTGGGGTCCAGCAACTGTGGGGCATCTGTTGGTAAGGAAAGTTTCACCAATCATGACTTTGTCAAGGATGCTGTGACCTTTGCAGTGTAAATGAAGGCTCTGATCGTGGCTTTGGAGGAGTCTGATTGTCTGAGTTTGTGAGTGTCCTGGATCAAAACCAAGACCTTTAATGACCTCTTGGGCAAACCCAAATTAATTAAGTTCATCTAGTTGACTTACACCACAGCTGTACTGCTCTTGTACTTTGCATGAGTCAGAAATGCTGCATAAGATGAATGCTTATATGTGCACAGCGGAGATGTAGTTTATTTTCTACTCGGGTTCCCCAGTAAACTCTTCACTCACAGCGAGCCCAGTTCCCCTTTCAGCAATGAACAGTAACAACCGGGCAATTCTGAACTGTGAAAACAGCTCCCTCGCTTCTGCAGGAAGTGGCACGATCATTCCAGGAAAAACAGAATGTGCTCGCAGTTCACTTTGTTCCTTGTTGTGTTTGTACTGCTTTCGATTTGAAGTCAGAAAAGCTTGAGTAGAGTGATTAATCTTTGTGACATGTGTCCTTCCTTCTGCAGAAAAGCAGTACGTGGCCAGCACTGAGCAGCTGGATGAAACCCGCTTGGACTGGGAAAAAACGCACCAAAGCACCTGCGAGGTAACAGTGACCCCCTGTACTCAGCCTGTCTTGGATGTGGGGGTTATGGGTTCAGTTCCAGCCCTGGCTGTTCTTGTTCACCTCATGCATGCATGGTCAAAAATAAGTAGTTATGGAAACTCCATCTATTCATCGGTCATCAATCTTCCACCTTCTCATCCAGTAAGAATTCTGGGGGTGGATCCTATTCCAGATCATGCCTCTATATTGCCAAACGTGTCTGAGCATATATCTCAGCATGGGAGGATCTCCATGCTCACCGCGACCCTGCCAGGGATAAAGTGGCAACGGAACACTGATGGTTGAAAATAGCAAATTTGGGTTTGAGTTTGACACATTCTTATATAATACAAGTTATACCCAATAATTTAGCAAAAGGAACAAAAAGCATCATTTTTAGGGTTAGTTATTTCAATGACAGAACATGTGGCATTATTGTGAAGAACTGGGTTTTTCGAGCAACTGGAAATGGTATATGTGCAGGATAAGCTCCAGACCCCAGGACCCTTAATAGGACAAACGGTGATAGAAGATGGATGGATGGATGAATGTGTTGCATAATCATAAGATAATTTTCAGTGTTTGAGTGGCAGGAGATGGACCTTTTGAATGTGTTGCCATGCATAATTGCGTCCATTATGGTTTGGGAGTTCTAGGTGATACAGCAGTAGGAGATGGACCATAAGAATGTATTGCATGGTTAATAAGATGATTTCTTAATGTTTTTTGGGTTCTAGGTGTTACAGCAGCAGGAGATGGACCGTATGAATGTGCTACGCAATGCCATGTGGGTGCACTGCAACCATTTCTCAGTGCAGTGTGTCAGCGATGATGAGGTTAGTATCTGTGTTCCAACTAAACCACCCTGATGAAATTAACAGGTTAAGAATCTTGTCAATGGTACCAGTACATCACTAACAACAGTAAACCTGTATTTGTATTTTGGGTTTTTAATTGAGATTAAACCAAATGAGAATCTTATTCTCAGGGTATGAAGAGAAGATTCATAAAAGAATGTGCTCTATATTCCCCAAATCAGTCCTATACATGTCCTCCTTAGTTTGTGAACTTTGGTAATATGATGTTGTTTTGCAGTTCTATGAGGAGGTGAGGAAAAGTCTAGAACAGTGTGACATCATTGCAGATAACAACTCCTTCATCCAGAGCAAACAGACGGGTTCACAGCCCCCAGGTAGGCTTTAAGCACTCACTGTGCTTAATTAATATGATTGTAAAACAAAACTACACAACACAATCTTTTAATAGCATATATTTCCCAACAGGGGGCAGTGTTTTCCAGGTTGGCTCAAGCTTGCCACTTTAATATTCAACTTTCCTTTAAAGATTCAATTCTTTATTGTCATTGTACAGTACACAATACAGTAGCAGTTCTAGACCATTTCAACTAGGGGGGGCACACTGGCCCCAGTTGTTCTGTTAAGGGGGGGCAGATACATTTGACCTTAATGTCCTCCAAGTATTTCTTACACTAGATTTCCAGCACAAAGAAGCAAAAGACAATTTTGAAAACCAATGTTATCTATGCAATGCTTTGCCAGACATTTAACAGTTTTTACAAATATGTAACTCACTCTGATTTCTTGTTTAGAAGAAGCTTGGTTATTTTTTTCTGTCACTAACTTGGCTTTTCACCAGCTGAAGTGACTCAGCTACCCGGCACCCTCGTGTTAAGGGCCTGTAGTGAAAATGTGCTCACGTTTCTGTTTGGCCCGTTTCGGGTGTGTTTGTAGCATCCACACCTGCCTGGTTAGCACACGGACTGTGGCATCTTTCTAAGACCGCCCCTCATCTCCACAGGTCCAATCACGTTTGAGAATTACTATGACAGGGACCAATCTGAAAGCTCTAACGGCAGTGCCCGTTTCAGCGGGCTGGTGAAGAAGAGGTAAGATTTCTGCCCTGGCCCCCCCAACCCTAACATCAACCACAAGGCATGAGGAAGTGAAAGAATATGGTTTTTCATATTCATTTCCATTTTACTGTGTGTTTGTTTAGTAGACGCTTCTTCCCGAAGCACTATGGGTCAGAACAAAGAAGGTTAGTAAGTGTGTATCATACAGAGAGGTCATGTTGTGCGGAGTAACACTGTCAACTCATCACTCCAGAGATGGAGATTTGAATCCCACTATCTGTAGAGTTTGCATGTTCTCCCTGTTCTACATGGACTTTCTCTCACAGCCGTTGTATATGCGGGTTTTCACTGCAGATCCCTAATTAGATTACTAATTAGAGGATTGATTGGCTGAAGAGTTCTCACACCTGGGTTTGACCAGCTGACCTAAAGGTTTATCCCAAAAACCTGCGTACACACCGGCCCTTTGCGGGTAAGATGGGCCACCCCTACAGCTGTAATCGGGCCTTAAAAGTTAGGTTACAATTTTACAATTCTCAGTATGCGGCAGCCACTCAGTATCGTCACACCGCGTTTGCATGGCTCAAGCACATGTTTACTTTAAAAGTTAAACAATATGCACATCCCTGCGTTGTCATGCTGCTCACACATGATGTCAACATCTGGAAACCATTGTCACGTTGACACTTTGTTTATTTTCGTGTTGAACAGAGTGAACAGTGTGAACAGAGTGAACAGTGTGAACAGTGTGAAGTTGCTTGAAGTTTAATCAATATTAAAAAATGTAAGCAAATATTCCCAAATTAAAACATGTTTTATCACATTTTATTGAATTTTTTTTTAAGTAAAAATACTTTTTTTCTTCATTTTTTATTATAAATTGCTCGTATTTTACAACTGTGGCTGTTTCTCGCGGCAAAGATAGAAGCCATTTTTATTTATTTTATATTTGTGACATTTTTTGAGTGTCTTCTTATCTGTCTCACCAAACATAGTAACCCTACCAGTAACCCTGCAGGAAAACCTTATTTTGGCTACTTTGTTTTTATGTCATTAACCCCAACCCACGACCCCTGGGCAGGAGAGGAACATCCATCAACCACTAAACTAATATTTAGACATACAGTGGCCACTTTTTCATGCACATCTACCCATTGGTACATGCTCCTTGAAACTGAGTGATAATGATGCGCATATATATATAAATTGTGCTGTGGTCTCAATTTTTTTCACGGCTGTATATACACCTGCACATACACATAAACCCGCTTTCAGTTCTATAGTTATACATATCAGGACATAATAATTTTTGGCCCACTTTTCTTTACAACAATGCTTCAGTTCATTGAGGTTTGCGGATGTCATTCATGCACAGCTCTCTTAAAGTCCCACCACACTACAGTGCTTTGGTATAAAGAGGAGTTCATGGTCGAGTCAATGACTGCAAGGTCCTGTGGCTGCAACACAAGCCCAATTCATTAGCCCACTGTGCTTCACAGTTGGTGTGAAGTGTTTGTGTTGATATGCTTCGCTTGGTTTTTGCCAAACGTGGGACTGTGCATTATGGCCAAACCTTTCCACTTTGGTCTCGTCTGTACAAAGGACATTGTTCCAGAGGTCTTGTGGTTTGTTAAGATGCAATTCTGCAAACCGAAGCTGTGCTGCCATGTTCTTTTCAGAGAGAAGAGTCTTTCTCCTGGCAGACCTTCCAAACAAGCCATATTTGTTCAGTCTTTTTCTAATTGTACTGTCATGAACTTTGTATTGATACGCAAAATCTTAGAATTTCACATGACTGTGTGGGTCAAGAGGGTTATTTACTGTTCCACTAAGTATTGGAATAAGCAAGACACAAGCTGTAAGTGATCTTGTACTTGGTATGACTGCTGGGTGATTGAAGAGTGGAAAAATGTCACCTGGTCTGATTGAAATGTTTGATTGATTGTAAGGGTGGAGGAGATCTGTTTTCTTGGCACACATTAGGCATCCATTCATGGTCACAGTGTTCCCTTCATTGAAATGGATGTTTCCAGTAAGACAATGTGCCGCATCATGCTTAGTTGGCTCAAACAGCGTGAGACCTCACTTCGTCCCAGTCTGCCTACACAATTCCCCAACCGAAATTCAAAAGGGCACCATAGGGATGAGATGGAATGAGAGGATTGTAGCTTGACTTTGAGGTTGAGGCCTCTGCATGAGCTGTGCAATGCTATTAAGCCAGCATGAACCATAATCCCTAAGGAATTTTTCCAACACTTTATTCAGCTATGCCTTCAGGCTTTCTGTGGCAAATGGGGGTCATATCCAGACGTGTATAGGCGTGCAGGGGTAAAGGGGCCACTGAGGTATAGAATGGTGTGCTGATGATTTTAATTATATATCAGTACAGGCTTGTGGGCATACTTCCATCATTGGGTGTTGCATTTGTAAGCTCTTCCCATGTTCACGTGGGTTTGCACCAAGTGGCT
This sequence comes from Paramormyrops kingsleyae, assembly GCF_048594095.1. Taxonomy (NCBI): domain Eukaryota; kingdom Metazoa; phylum Chordata; class Actinopteri; order Osteoglossiformes; family Mormyridae; genus Paramormyrops; species Paramormyrops kingsleyae. The sequence continues at coordinate 23,454,156 of NC_132809.1, read as the reverse complement.
TGAGCTGATTTCAGACGTGAACTTTGGACATTGTCTGCAGAATCAGGTGGGGATATTTTCACACATGGGGCGCACAGCTGGAGATCCTCAGTGTTAAATGAGTTACTGGAAACACCTACTAGAAATATTCCGGTTGGTTTAGACGAGGGGTAACGCTTCGGTAGAGCATGCAGGGGGCAGGGTGTGATGGAGAAAAGTGCGAAGCGGAAATCACAGTGTTTTGTTTGCAGCACTACTGACAGAAGATAGCCGTGTTCAGTGGGGTCTTCTTTGAGTAAAAGATGTTTGTATTCTTCCATTTTTTGCACCAGTCGCATGATAGAAACAACATCAACACACCCACTCTCTAGCAGTCAATTCTCTGCATTTCTCCCTGCCGCATTCACACACGGCGGTCAATCAGAAATTACCCGGACTGCGTACTAAAGAGCTCACAGGGTAAAGTCTGTATAATGTTTCAGACATTTGCGTTCACACGTAGAGCCCCTCCGGATAATGTCTAGAAAAGTTCAGGGTGACAGTGCATGTCTGCGAGGGTCTTTGATTTCCTATCTCCAGCCCAGAGTCAGGCTGTGTCGATGGACTTTTGTCTCTAAATGGTCTTTACTATGCGTGCTGATGATGGTGGTCTGGCTTACGCTGCCTCCTGCTTATACTGCCTAGTATACACTCCATGGTGACCATGCATTGGGTAGAAGCAATGTGAGAAAGAAAAGTCCCAAGCAGCAATAATATCCAATGTCATAGACATTTTATGTGTAAAATAGTAGGGCTGTTGTGGCATTAACTGGGAATTCACTGTATTGTGCTATTGTAATGTAGTCTTACAAGTAACATTACATAATGCAAAGCACTGGAGTTTCCCACATGTTTCAATGATTGGTTGCCTTAAAATGTGATCTAAAAGAGAAATGGGTGAGAGAAAATATCCAGGTGACAAGATTCTGTGTTTTTTTTGTCTTGATGACAGGAAGCCCTACTACAGCGCAAGGGGATAGTTTACTACTGAAAACTGTAATGCCAGAAGATAGAATTTTTTAAAAAGTATATTAAGCTATTGTACAGGATAAATAATACTCAAAGCTGTTCAGTTGGATAATGGCTCTGAAAGCTGATTTCTTCACAAGAAAACTGTCTACAGGAAACTATTGTACTTTTTTAGTGCCGTCCTTAACGTCTGGTTCTGTTTTTAGGTTTTCCAATCTGTTACAAGGGAATTGCAGCAGTGGATCAAGGATGAACATTGACAGCTGTGCTGGGGAAACAGCACCCTTTACTGGTCAGTACTGATAAGCTGTAACTCCTGTGACTGTATGTACTGTATGTATGGAGGCTCCAAAAGAAAAAGGAGTGTAGTTTGGAATTGTTGGAAAAAAGAAAATGCATAAAACTACATTATATTTTCTGATAAAAAGCAAAAACATTGTTTTTAGAAATACAATAATGATAAATAATGCATCAAGCTGAGGACGTATGAGAATATGTCAAACCAACAGATGGCGCTATACTCAAATCATCTTTTGTCTTAAATTTAACGCAGAACGTTACCTGAAAAACACTTCTGTTTCAGTTATCAGTTTCATGTTTGTTTGTTGCCAAATAATTGATATGAAAAATTACTCAACTTGCACACGCTGCATGTTGTTTCCCCTCTAGACAATCCAGAGAAATCCGACGGGGTCTATGCATCCATACCCGTCCAAACGAGTGGAAACAGTGGAGGGGGATACAAAGCCTTATATGACTACCAGGCCCAGGTGGGAGATAACCGCCATCCCCGCCCCCGCAGCCCCCGCACAGGCCGTTCCACCAGCCGATTAAGTACTTTAGGGTTTTCGTCCAAGTGAAAAACCCAGAGGGCTGCATTTTTCACGTATTACAGCTGTCATGATTTTTATATTGACTTAATCGGTACCAAGGCAGTTTAACATAACTCCATTATACAACTGATCTGAACTTTTGAGAATGTATGTAGTATCACAGAACCTCACTTCAGCATGAGTAGAACACAGATGTAGATTAATACGGCCTATGTAACTGCTGGAGTATGGTAACAACTCCCACAAGAGACCACAGTGAGGATGCAATCTCTGCTGCGATTGATAGGACCCACCACAGCAGACGCCCACAGTCTGCTAGTCAGTGACAAACTTCAGGCCCACGTAGAGCTTCAAGGACGTAGAGATGAACTGTGAATGAGGCTTTTGTTATGCTTGGAGGGGTGGGCTTAAATCTGACACCACTACCCCCCCATCCCTTTATTTTCCACAGACTTCAGATGAGCTGTCCATCTCGATGGGGGACATCGTGGCCGTCATTGATCAGGCAGCTGACGGATGGTGGACAGTGGAGAGGAATGGGCGATCGGGATTGGTGCCGGGGACCTACTTGACCAAAGTGTGACACAAGGCGTGTGATTGCCTATTCACACCTGCCCACGCATCCCCAGGGAATCTACCTGAATGTATCCACTGTGTAAATGTGCCACCCCAAGGAAGGACTTCATGGTTTTAAGGTGTCAAAGACATCCGCAGTACAAGTGACGGGGGAACTACTGAGAGCAGAAATAACGAACATGGACCATTAGGGGCTTCGCTAATGTCACTATCCGCTTGACAGAATCGGCTTCATTTATTTATAGAAAACCTCGATAAATGAAATACGACAGCCCCCATTCAGACGGTTATTTATATTGAACTGAATGTTAATTTACTGTAGTGAATGTTACATTAATTTTATAATAATGCACACCACAGGAACGCTACTCACCCAGATGTTTAGTATGTGTGATTTACATAGATGTGGTACTCTTTAAAATATATAATGGCTTTTTATATATAATATTTGAATAATCCAGCTGCTGAGACTCCATTTGTATGTTACATGTTGCACTATAAAAAATGTTCTGGCCTTGGAATGTGGATATGATCAGCCAGAGATTCACCAGAGAAAAACCACATAACCAGCCCCCATCTTCAGTGGTTTGCATGGACCAATTTAGCACATTCCCAAATAATGACCCACACTGGATACCTGAAGGATGCCAGATTACACCCCAGGGCTGATCCTGCTTGAGTGCATCTAGGTCAGGTGACCTGAATTTCTCAAGTAGGAACAGGGAATGTTTAAATGGGGAAAAAATGGTATGCAGGTCTGCCAGGGTGCGCAAATGCCCACACTTCTACTCTGGAAGGTTTGGTTGCAGAAACTGACAGGTGTAGCTGAGCCCATGATGCTACTTATGACTCAGTCATAGGTAGGTGGGACTATTAAAAAGCTCAGATATACACAGACACACAGAGAGAGACTGACACACTCATACAGACACGCACACAGAATGACAATCACACAGACTGACACTGACACAGACTGACACACTCACAGACACACACTCATAGACACACAAACTGACACACACAGACACACTCCACAGACTGACACACACAGACTGACACACACACAGACTGACACACTCATAGACACACAAACTGACACACACAGACACACTCCACAGACTGACACACACAGACTGACACACACAGAGACTGACACACTCACACAGACTGACACACTCATACAGACTGACACACACAGAGACACACTCATACAGACTGACACACACAGAGACACACTCACACAGATTGACACACTCACAAAGACTGACACACTCACACAGACACACCCACACAGACTGACACACTCACACAGACACACCCACATTTACACCCAGGCTCTCTACATCAGTTCCTTCAGTCCAAGGAGCTCAAAGGTTTCAGGAGCTCTGATAAAGCAGACAGATTGGATGAACTCAGCTGCTAAAATGAGTCATGGAGATAACAGGAATGAAAGTTACGCAGCCATCTGCAGTGCGGCCGTCTACCATTCAGGGCACTAATGTTACATCATATATTGTGAGGCTTCAACACAGTTTTCTCTGGTGATGATCATGTTCTGTGTGACGATCACCAAGCTGAAAGTAGAAGGACATTGCATGGTGCAATAAAACACACTCCACACACCAGTTACAGAGATACAGAAATGAATCAGAGAGATTAGAGTGACCTATGGCTCCAAGAAGTAGCAAAAAGCTGATTTTGGTTATAAGCCTTACAATGTGAAATGTGTTTGGGACGTCTGCATGTTGCTTGTAACTAAAAGCACTTTTGTGAGGTAGACATTTGCATACACTCACATACCATGAGTAAATCAGAGAAACCAAGCTCTCTTCCATGGGAAAAGAGGTGAACTTTGCCCTTTCCTGCACAATACAAATGTGCACATTCTGACTTCTCCCCTCCCTCCATAACAATGAGCCTTTGTGACCTGCCATTCTCTGTGGGGGGGGGGGGGGGGGGGTGGCGGTGGCAGGGGACCCTGTCCATGGTGACTCACCACCTGCCCGTTTCACTGACAAGAGTAATCAAGCAAGATAAGGGGAACTTGAGTAAAATCCAACAAAATTATAGGTCCTTTCCAGTCACTCTATAATATTTTTTTAAATTGGCAATGACAACAACAAAATCTACCATCTAGGCCTTGTTTAGGTGAATAAAAGAACTTCAGTAGAAAGCTGCTTAAATCGGGACTGGAATAATCATTTTTTGCAATTGATGTGCCAAGTCAGAAACAGCTGTCATTAAAGGCATAAAACACTAATAATTTAATATCCTAATAAATTTCCATAAAAATTAAGAAAAACTGGGTCATTTTCAACAATCCCAAACCTTAAACCATTTTCATATTGTGACATACAAGTATTACAAGTATCATTCTGTGGGACAAAAAGGTTTGTTTTTTATTTGGAATTTACAGATTAATTTCATGAAAGTTTCTCTCCCTAATCTATTTACATTGACTTCAGTTTTTACATCGGGGCGTGTTACTCTATGTAGTTACATCTTCAAATCAAATCTAATTCCTACCAGTCCACTTGACGTCACAAAGGAACACAGAACGGAAGAAAAAAATTTATGAAATGGTGTGATTTTTCACAACGTACTACGCAGTGCAAATTGGTCAATTCGAAAATACAGTCCGTTTTCAAACTACGTAAGTGGAGTGCTGGATCCCCAAGAACAAGAAAAACATCAGGGACAATTTAGCAGTGTTTGACTGGACCGTCTTGACACAGGGTCCCTCTGCGAGTTACACTAACAGGACTCCTGCCACAGCCAGGACTCATAAAGCAGAAGGCCATCTTGAAAATATTTATAGTGTGTACGTCATTTCATATTTATAAAATATCCCCCGAACCCTAGACATAGTGCAAACTGCCACGCGAGGAAATAAGACATTCCAAATATCACTTCATACAGTAGATTCCAGTTGCCAACAGGAGCCACCAAACGTCCTATACAAAAGTATGGGTTCCCCAACAGCCAAAAAATACAAATGTTTTAATGCCATTTCAGACACTGGCCATCACTATTTTACAGCGGTTTTGAAATACTTTAGGTTAAAAGAGCAGTTTATGATGTGTGTAAATAAATAGGATCCCCGCCCGCGCCCGGTGTGCAGAGTGAGCAGAGAGGGACTGTTGGGGAGGGAGGGGGTGGGGGGGGCTGGCTTCAGACTTCGCTCCTCTTCAGGCGTATGTGCTGCCGCTCACCAGCAGCTCGTAGGCAGGGTCGCGACCCCTCCGGCACAGAACCACGCAGGCACACAGCATGCCCAGCATCTAAAAGCAAGACAGGCGGGCAGAACCGTCAGCTTAGGAGGGAGGCATTCTCACATGGATGGGTTGAGGTGGGGGGTGCAGGCAGAAAGTGTGGTCAGAATAGGGGCCGGGCTGGGAAATGGGATACATGAACCCTGGAACGTGACACGGGCAGCTGCTGAGTAACGCCAAGCTTCCCCATTGATAAGAGAAAAAAGGGGCAGCTTTAGGCCTAGCCTGAGGGCTAACATAAAGAGAAGCCCTACAAATGAAAGGCACACCCTATAGCCCAAGCCATGTATATGGGCTCTTACATGCTATGGGCCAGCAAACAGAGCATGAAAAGGTTCCTCTATACAGATTTGATCTCCTGCACTGTGAAATGACTAACAGTGTAATCCGAACTCTGAGCCTCAGTTATCACTCTGGGTCTGCCCAGGGCAGACAGACCTCTGGGGAATTAGCCTGGCAGTAGAAATTCCCCTAAACAGAAGGCCAGACAAATAGCAGAGTTACTTTTCTTACTGCTGACTGCAATTCCCAGCATCCCCAGCACACAAACCATAGCAGCCCAAGTGATTCCCCAGATAAAATCTCTGAACAGAAAAAAAAATCTACACATACAAATTTTGTCCACACTGAACAGAGTAAAAGTTTCTGCCTGCTTAGTCACTGGAGCACCCCCCCCCCCCGCCCCAGATCATGCAAAGGGGGTGGCAGGAACAGCACCGGCGGATAAAATTTCACTTGGAAGAGGGATAATGTGACCATGTGTTAATCTTCCATTGCTCTGCCTACCATCTTCTAAATTTCCCTCTCAGCTAGTTTAGCCCAGGTTATAATGAAGATTTAATGAAAAAAAAATTAATGAAGCAAAACTGACGAAAACAAAAGGTTTGTAAAGGAGAAAAAGCAGAAATGCCTGACAGCAGGACTGTCAGCAGACTTGTTAACAGGAAATAACAGATGGGTAGCCTGCTTCTGATGTATAAATAAAATATGTGGTGGGAAATTTACTGCACATTTAGCAGTCTGCTTATACAAAGCCGCTCGCTCAGACACAGGGGGACACACGGTCCTTTCTAGGTTACTTAAAAGCAGTTGCTTGTTCTCATTTCAAGGTCTGAGTTATCATGAGCGGAGTCTGAGTCGGAATGCTCTTCTGGTCCTGGGTGCACTTTCTGTTAGGCCCCTTTAGGGTTTATACTGCACATTAAGTCCTTACACAACCAAGTCAGTGCGGGAGTAGGCAAGCTATATACCCCGCCTTACTGGAACAGTACATCTACTCAGTACTGCATTACTGCAGCTCTACCCCTGCTCTAAACCCCACCTTACTGGATCAGTACTCATAGTCAGTACTGCATTACTGCAGCTCTTCTCCTCCTGTATACCCCACCTTACTGGAACAGTACTCCCACTCAGTACTGCAGCTGCTCTCCGCCTGTATACCCCACCTTACTGTCATAGTACTCCCACTCAGTACTGCAGCTTTTCTCCTCCTGTATACCCCACCTTACTCCCACAGTACTCCCACTCAGTACTGCAGCTCTTCTCCTCTTGTATACCCTACTTTATAGTCACAGTACTCCCACTCAGTACTGCAGATATTCTCCTCCTGTATATCCTGCATTAATGCAACAATACTCCCACTCAGTACTGCAGCTCTTCTCCTCCTGTATACCCTCATCTTACACTAGTGTACAATGCTGTAGTAGTGCTCATTAATCCACATTTCTTAATAGTGCACCAATGTGGAAACTTAGGTCCAAACCAATAACCTATGTATTTTTGGTCTAATATTACCGAAACTGATACCAATAACTGGCTACATACAAATATGTAGTGAAACTGATGTTTGTAACATTCCTTCTTAACGTATCGAAAATGTGTGGAGCTTCCACATCATATAACACAAGCAATCAGACATCGGTGTAGTGGTGCCAACTTGGTAGATGATAGCGAAGGTTATAAGTGCTAAATGAACCAACAAAATCCCTCGTCCTCCATAACAAAAAATGGCTAATCGTCCATTGCAAACATCACCATTATTTTAGTAATTATGTCTGGTGCTGCCAATTTTGAATATGGACTAAAGTCTAAATATTGGGTGGCAACGTCACCAAGACACATCTGACCGATGTCGATGTCTTAACGTTTAAGTAACATTGGCGGAAACTGATATATTAACCAAATCTATTGTGCATTTCTAGTTACTCTCATGGATGGCTCACTAGGGACATATATCCATATGTCATTGTTTTATTTCATACCAATACATACTCCAGTCAATCATCCTCTTGTTGGCATAACATGCTGATATCCAACAAGAGCAATTAATTTGCAATAAAAACTCATTAAGACACCACCAATAGAGATTAAGCTAACACAAATAACCAAACTTATTAATACTGTCATCCCAATTAAGTTATACAAATGAAGCAACACAGGTTTGTCTGCATGTGTATCTTACTCGAAACGACAGCTTGTGCTTATTCTTATTTCAAGTCCTTGTATGTTATTTCATGGTTCAACTACTATGTCTAGTGTTCATCGTTTTGAATTTATGTACAATGCATGGTATTGTAGTGGTTGGTTATTGAATCAAAAAGCTTAGTAGAGCCCCACAGATTATTGATGTGGAATTTGTTGAAAATCCCTTTTGTTTTTTTACCTGTATTGACGCAAATGTCAGGGCCGCCCAGATGACGTACATCATGATCTCCTTCAATTTCTTCACAACAAGTGCTTCACAGCCCTGGAGAAACACAACAAGTGCATTGCAAGAAACAACAAGTGTCACACAATGCCATAAAAACCATTACAAAGAACTTACTGGTATTTTTACAATACAGTCCTAAAGGAGCGATCCACCAGTGTACCCATTACAAATGTGTAATTTAAGAATGTTTTGTGGTGTAAAGGTTAAAGACTGGGAGGCATTCTGTGAGAAGGGAGGTCCTTAACCTAAATGACTCAACCCTGATTAAGCCAAAAATGATGATAACTGGAAACAATGTAGTTAAGAAGAAAAATGCATCCTCCATTCCATTATGAGTCATTCCAATCGCCTTGACCATAATATTTATGAACCATTCTTAATTATGCTTTCATGTACATTTAATCTAGAAGATGTGATAGAAAAATCAAACTAAAATGAACAATAAATAAAAATAATAATCCCTCAATACAACTGAGAAGAGGATCATGGCTCTCGTAAGTAGGATCAATAGCAAAATTGCCGCTAAGCTGTCAGAGAATAAGGAATGCCAGGAAACTTCACAGTTTAATTCCCATGACGGCCCTTTGCCTTGATTACAGCGGGAAGATCAACCTCCCTTTATCATCTTGTCACAATGGGCTACAAACGAGTGAAAGTTTATTATTAGTGTGTCTCCCTCAGTCATTGCCGTCAACACAAAATCAATGTACTATGTGACCAATTTATTCACAGACAGTTTGTAGCCGTTGCTGGGGCATGGAGGGTTTTAGCTGATACCGCAGCCTCTCTGTGATCAAACCGAAAAATAGTGGGCCAGTTATCCTCCTGCATCAATCTTCCAGTTTATTCCCACTGCTATCACTGCAAACCGCCCAGCTGCCCTCCTGCCCACAAACGCTGCTGCCCCAGGCTGGGACAGATCTCCCTCACGCCTCACCTCCGGGTAGAGGTCTCCCGGGCGGGTGAGGGATCCGGTGCAGTTTACGATGCCAGGCCTGCAGCAGCTGATGGGGACGCTGTTGTTCCTGACCTCCTTGAACCAGCGCGTGTTCCTCCAGTCTGAGTAGTTGTGAATGCCGCAGCAGTGAAGCTGAGTGTGAGAGAGACAGAGAAACGTGGAGCTGAAGATGGTAACCATCCCAAGATGTAGCACTAAACCTTACTTAGCGTACATTCAACGGACATAAATTACAAGTCATTAACTAGTTAGCTTACTCTCTCCATAAGAAAATAGAACCTGAAGGCTTTACGCTAAGCCACACTTCTACAACATTAAATGTTTTTTTTCCATCAAAATCAGCTTCAAATGTTTGGTAAACCTTTATTACCTGTCTCTGCACGTAGTCGATGGCACGGCTGGGGGCATCTGAGTTTGTCCCGTTGTACTCCTCGTACACCTTCTGGATGGAGGAATCGACCTCATCTTCAACCTGAATAAAACAGCTTGTTTAATGAGATACCATTAACAGGACTCACACAATGTTCTCAATATTCAGCAGACGGGTGACTAACACAGTGACTAAACAAGAATGTGGGTCACTGCTGAACTGGTGCAACTTGACTTGGGTCGTTAGAAACCTGTTGAGTTACATTTCAAATTCCAAACATTTCATCTAATTCAGAGCAACATGGATTACATGTAAAGCCAAAATATGTTCTTAGTCTTTAAGAACCAGGCTATAATTTTAGTAAACGAAGGCTCATTGGAAAAGACTACGCACTATAATGTAATGTGAAAATAGTTTGGAGCCTGCTGTGCCTCGCAGATTGAGGCGTGACTGTAAACCTGGACGCAGGAACACCATGGAGTTCTATCACCTTGGATATGAGACACACAGGTGCTACAATAATGTAGTAGTCAATGCTTGAAGTTTTACATTGTCTACTGGAATGGCATTAAATTCTAGAAGTGGCCCACTGTAAATGTCCAGAGGGGTGTGCGAACAGGATGTTTGAGACAGTGCCAACACATACACTGGCGTGGCTCAGAGGGCACACTGCAGTCACTTAATCACCAGCACCGACGTATCACTTAACATTTACTTCCTTCTAAATCAACTACGATGAGCTAAACCAATTTCCTAAGAATTTTTCAATCTGCCTTAACAGAAGCCCAGCCAACTTCAATATTTGCCAGACAAGGTAAGACTCACCTTTGCTCTGTAAACATAACCTAGAACCACCACCACGACTTCAGTAGCAAACACCAGCAACAGGATTATCACAAACTGTTGGGGGTAAAAAGAGATTAATAAATTCAGGGATTCCTGTCACAAAGAATCCTGCAAATGACATTTGTGAAAACTAAATACACAGGGTGTGGTTATTTATGATTAATGCCTTGACTAGACCCTCAAACTTTGACCCAAAGTTCTGTTTAGTCTACGGGAGTTGTAGGCTAATAAGTTGTTCCCTGAGTGGCCAGCAGGGGGCCTGGCCATGTGACTGTGCATAAGCGGAAACAGGCCCACATTCCCCGGCGTCCCCTTACTGTTGCCAGGCCACAGCGGCTCTCTCGTATCGTGGCGCAGCAGCCGATCAGCCCGATGATGAAGAGGAGGGTCCCAACGGCGATGATGATGACGGCGGGGATGAGTGTGTACACGTCCTCGAAGAAATGCTCGTAGTCATCATATGTGATGAAGACGTAGGCGCCGACGTAGCACAGAATGCCAGCTGCCGCCTGTACAAACACAGGGAGGAGAAAGATAATCAGGGGCTGGGTCCACCTGTTTAGTGCTGCTGAAGTTGGAGAGTCAAAGGTCATGGAGTCGTCATGTCTTAGTGTGAACTAACACTGCCTAGCAGACAACAGGAATGAAAACAATAGCCAACTTGACCTGTTTTTGGACACTTCAGGACAGAAGGCCATTGTCTGTAGAAGACGTCACAGTCACAGATGGTTTCCTATCCGCTTAGTGATGTGTTGATGTTTGTCAGTTAATGCATTTAGCACAGTACTGACAATGCAGTAAATAAAGAATAATGGGTGCTGTAATTCCGAGGCGGTGGGAAATGTGATGTATATGCCAAGAAAGGTGAAGAACAGAAAATGTTACATGAAAGCTGTAGATAGAGAATAATAAGAGACACAAAGTGAATACCGTGTGTAAAAGAAGCTATCAACTTGGCAGAAAGTGATACAGAGAATCACACGCCTTTCCTACAAGGAGTCTGTCATCGTGAAATGAAAATTGCAAAGAAAAATACAAGACTTCCTCTTGTCACCCGGTGAATGGTTGTGAGTGGTTGGCGATACCTTGTGTGGCGGTTTGAGTAACGACCTGTCCGTTCTGGCAAAAACACAAAATGCTTCACCAATATAGAGGTCAAACCTCATCCACTCAAGCAGAAGAATACATACATAAAAATTACTGATGTTTTCTCAATTAAATGAAGGTCTTATAAGGAAGTTCTGCATTCTATTGATGTCTTATAGTCATCCGGGTGTTACCAAATACTAAAAAAAATAGAGAAATTAAATAAACTTTAACCACAAGATGAATTCACTGAAGAGAGAATCTGTCAGATCCAGCTATTTTTAGATTCATTTTTTAAATCAGTGTTGAAAGCGACATTTTTATTTATATATTTCACTTTTACATCAACTTCCGTGACAGAGGCCGTGTGTCTGAAGAACACAGGCGTCTTTTCACTGTCGCTCGCGGCGACAGACAGATTTGACGATGCGCACAGTTACAAACAGCCCCTCAGCACTGCGGAGATGTGTGTCTTGATAATCCCAGCTCATAAATACTTATCAGGGACAGCTGCTGTCCCGTCTGAAATCTGCTGATCATGAAGTGTCGATGGGTCGACAAGCCATGGCTCTTACACGCCGCTTACAGAAATACCAAAACGGGGAGAAAAACTGAAAAGTTATTTCTGAACAAACAATATATACTTTCCAAAAATTATACTCATTCTCTATTTGATGTCTTCTGTCATGGCAGATATTTCTAATATCAGCTGAACTCTGCAGCTCAGATCCTGGTATGACTAAACTATGTTATATGCCAATTATTACTGAAAACTGCCTAGTGACAGAGAATTATTGCTATCATGCCAATGGTTGGGGTGAGGGGGGGGGGGGGGTAGATCGGGTGTTTTAATGTTAGCTAAAGGTGGAAGCTAACGGTTTTAACGATACCTAAGCGACCCCTCTAAGCTGTAGGTATTGTGCACAGCCAGACCCGGACAGCCAGCCCTTCCAGTATCCTGCCTGGATCCAGCAGGCTAACAAGGGGTGCATCAGGGCACGTGCCACGCCTACCCGGGTTTCTCTGTTCCCATCATCCCTCCCCACCCCCCAAGGGACCAAAAGAGGCTACATCAGGTCTTCAGGCCAAAGGGTTTCCAATTCATCATGCAATGTTTGCAAAACCTACTTATCTCCTTTCTCTGTGAAATAATACCTTGCAATTACTGGTGCCCTGCCAATCCATTGTTCAGTCATATTTCTTACATTCTCCAGATCAAATTATAAGCTATTTTTGACGAAATGAATATGTTGCACTCGGCATTTTAGGCGTCTCTGGTGAACTCGAGAATGCACCGTTAGCCACGTCTGGCACACAGTACATGGCTAAAATTATGCATTGTATGCACATACCTCGGCACATCTGAAAGAACCGGATACTGAGGAACAACATTATCACACCGAAACAAAGCAATGACCTATGCTATTTTATATCTGTAAATAGGTGGCATAGACAGACACACCGACATTTTTTCCTGCTTTTATTATTGCTGTAGCTATGTGCGATATAGATAATAATGCACCACACGCACCGTAAGGACGCTAATTCACCGGGTAACACAAAGCCCCAGAAAACGATTCGCGAAGCAGGGAAGGATTTAAAGAAAAGAACGATCGCGGTGCTCATATTAATGACCGTGGCTGAGACGCCACGGAGTTTCATTCCTGCGCAGCTGAAGCTGTAACCTTCCATAGAAACAGCCGCATCTCCACTTTCAACCACCGCTGCAAACCAAGAGGAACGCAACTTCGTCACAATATATAATATTACATAATGCAGCATTATATAATATTGTATTGCGTCTTGTGTTATTATATAGAATGTCATTTTCTGCACTGGATTCCACATCCCCCCCCCCCCCATTTTATGGCACCACATTTAGGTAGAATTATATACTCTTAAGTATAACAATGCACAATAGACGCAGTTTCCTCTCCGGAGCCGACTGTCCCAGCGCTGCCATCGGCCCCCCTCCAATCCAAGCTGGATCGCAGTCTGGCGACGCACATTGCTTCTCCCAGTTAAGTCACAAAATCTGCTGCGTATATTACAGCCTTCCTGACCATTTCGCATACAGAAATAATAGCAAAAGGTTTGCTTACCCAGAATATTAGGTTAAGGAAAACCAGAACTGTCTTCGAAGACGTAATACCGCACTGGCCCATATTTCCTTTTATATAATTTCTTATTCGTGTGGTGAATGCTGCTTGCCGGTTATAATGTTAAAATGGCTGTCGGTCTGCCTTGTTGTACTGCCCCGGTGTCTCCCAGTGTCTCATGAAATCGCCACCAGCGCACAAGTCTGTCGGACACGGTCACGTGACTCGATGAGCTCATCGCTTCTGCAGCACAGCGGACATGTGCTTTATTAAAACGTGTGGCTTAATAAAAGAACTCTCACGATGAAATTAACTGTATTCTTACATTTATATTTATCTTACAACATATGTGTTTCAGAGTGTGCTTAAAACTATGGGATATAACTGTGGGGAACGCATAGAAATTTAGCATCTATCATGTTCTTTTGTGTTCATGTTTGTTATTAAGGTGAGAATAGTTTTGTGTTACGAAAACATGGTAGGCCTATTGACCTTTTCACAGAACGCCAAGTTTAACAATGAATTATAAATAAGAGTAAGATGCATTTGTAGTGACATCATGATGTCCTGGATGGTAAACATTCTTCTCTGATCACCTATATCCTCTCCAACTTCTTTCACCTTTTGGGAACCAGACTGGGTACAAAAAAATCACACAATCTTACATCTAAAGAATTCCAGTGTTGGGCTTATCGTATAATATTGGCTCTTCGCTTCAGACGATCACCTTGGACCATTGACTAAATCACGGCATGATGAAAATGATGTTAATACTGCTCACACCCTGGAACATGCAAGTCTATCACAAACTTAAAACTTCATCACTTACTTATTCTCATTTTGTTTATATACCCCCATGCATTTTCGGTCCTCCCATGACAGGTTTGCATTGTGTTATATACAAAGCTGTCAGTGATAATACTGAACAAGAAAAACTATTAAATGTACGAGTATATATTGATTGTGAAAGGAAAACATGCATATTTTGTCTGAATGGCTTTCTTTCATTGCATTTCTTGTTAAATATTTTATCATTTGGTGTTCTGTTTTTATGTGCTAACTGAACAGTTTTACAACGTGTACAAAATGCTGACCTCTAGCGGTAAAAAATGATGGAAGTATGGCTGTTGTGTGCCCCCTTCACCATAAACACTAATTAAATATCGTTGATTTATTGTTTTATTAACCATCATACTTCATGTGTTATGGGATTGACTATTTGCATATGTGTACAAGTGAACGAGTCACTTTAGCTTTGATTTGCATTTTATAAAATTGCATTTAAACTTGATTTTCTAGAAGGTTTTATTCAAACATTTGATCCTGATTTGTTCATGATTTATTTACCTGTCTGGTACATAATAGATTCTGGGTTTTGTATTCCAAAGGCACCTGACACAGAAACTCATGTTGCTGCTATGTGACTCGAGTTAATTTTACCACCAGGTGTTTTCAAATAAAAAATTGCACGTACGAATCAGACACCATTATGTTTGCAAACTTTTCAGTATAACCTTAGAATGCAACAGATATTTGTATTGCCATCCATCCATGTTTCCATCCATTTTCTATACTTGTTTGTCCCATGTAGGCTCACAGGAGTCAAGAACCTATCCAGAAACTACAGGCACAAGACAGGGAAAACTCAGAACAGGGCACCAACCCATTGCAAGGCATCATTTGCATTTGTATTTATTAATTCATTTATGTTATATCCATATTTTAGTCACCTATCCTGGCCTGTGATGCAAGGTTATTTAATTATTGCTCTTTTTTATTTCTTTGCTAGACATAAAAAGACGAATACAGCTTATAAATGACCAAGAAACATTAAGTGTTCCCATAAACTATGACTGATTACCTCAGTATCGAATTGTGTTTCAGTACAGCACTGCAACAGGGATATCAGCTGTAACCCGATCAACACAACTCTGAAATATTTATAACCTGTTCATTTTCGTATCTCACTCTCTTCAATTATGTAGCAATTCCAAGCAATAAAACTGAAGGTCTCTCTGTAAAAATATAAATAAACAATTGAATGATAAACATTACATTCAAACTTGACTCTGGAGAGCACTGCTTGCATAAACAAACCTGCCAAATGAACAGTAAGTCCTTTGTAGGGTTGATGCAAACCTGCTTCACTGCTGCTTTTCCATCAGTCAAACAGCAATCGATTTCCTGAAGTCAAAGCAGGTCTGACGGTTTCTGAAAGGTTCACAAAGCCATTGGCATCTACGGGAAGATAAGATAAGAACATAAGAACATAAGAACTATACAAACGAGAGGAGGCCATTCGGCCCATCGAGCTCGCTTGGGGAGAACTTAACTAATAGCTCAGAGTTGTTAAAATCTTATCTAGCTCTGATTTAAAGGAACCCAAGGATTCAGCTTGCACTACGTTATCAGGAAGACTATTCCATACTCTGACTACACGCTGTGTAAAGAAGTGCTTCCTTAAATCCAGTTTGAAATGTTCTCCCGCTAATTTCCACCTATGGCCACGAGTTCTTGTATTTGAACTAATGCTGAAGTAACTATTCGGTTGAACAGCATCCAAACCTGTTAGAATCTTATAGACCTGGATCATGTCCCCCCTCAGTCTCCTTTGCTTGAGGCTGAACAGATTTAGCTCAAATAACCTTTCCTCGTATGACATTCCTCTAAGACCAGGAATCATTCTTGTGGCCCTACGCTGCACCTTTTCTAAGGCCGCTATGTCCTTTTTAAGATATGGTGACCAAACCTGTACACAATATTCTAGGTGAGGTCTCACCAAGGAATTGTATAATCTTAGCATTACCTCCCTTGACTTAAACTCCACACACCTGGAGATGTACCCCAACATCCTATTGGCCTTTTTTATTGCTTCCCCACACTGGCGAGAATGAGACATGGAAGCATCAACATACACACCAAGGTCTTTCTCATAATCAGCTACCTTTATTTCAGTAGGTCCCATAAAATACCTGTACTTTATATTTCTGCTCCCTACATGGAGTACCTTACATTTGTCTATGTTAAATTTCATCTGCCAGGTGTCAGCCCAGTCACTAATTAAATTAAGATCCCGCTGTAGCTGCTGAGCCGCTAGTTCAGTATCTGCTACACCACCCACCTTGGTGTCATCTGCAAATTTCACCAGTTTACTGTATATATTGGTGTCTATATCATTTATGTAAATTAGGAACAAAAGTGGTCCTAAAATTGAACCCTGCGGTACCCCACTATGAACGCAGGCCCACTGTGACATCGAGCCTCTTATAACTACTCGCTGCTTCCTATCCGTTAACCAGTTATCAATCCAAGTCGCTACAGTTCCTAAAATACCTGTCGCTTTGAGTTTAAGTGAGAGCCTCTTGTGGGGAACAACATCAAAAGCCTTTTGGAAATCTAAATAGATGACATCATAGGCCTTCTTATCATCAACTTCCTGAGTAGCTTCCTCAAAAAACTCCAACAGATTTGTTAAACAGGATCTACCTCTCCTAAATCCATGCTAGCTATCCCTCAAAATGTTATTTGAGTCCAGGTAATCTACCATTTTCTCTTTGATTATAGCCTCCATAACTTTACCAGTTATACAAGTTAGACTGATTGGCCTATAGTTTGACAAATTACTTCTATCCCCTTTTTTGAAAATGGGCGTTATGTTGGCATGCTTCCAATCAGAAGGTACCACACCTTCAGATAAGGATTTTTGAAACAGTAATGTTAAGGGTCGGCAAATAATATCCCTCATCTCTTTTAACACTATAGGTAAGATGCCATCAGGGCCCTGTGATTTATTTATTTTGAGCTTAGCTAGGCTTTGCAAAACATCAGCTTCAGTTATATATATATTAGTTATAGACGATGTTGAATTAGTAATAAGAACTGGTAAGTTACTAGTGTCCTCGACAGTGAATACCCGTGCAATACCGTTGCTGGGATTGCTGCGAGGATTGCTGGGATTGCTGCGAGAGAGTGGTGTTGAGCTGCAGCGATTGTTTGGGATTGTTTTTTTGGAGTGTTTTGAGTGTTTGTGTGCTTTACCTGTTTACGTGGGTGGCTGTTTATTTCTATTTATTGTTCTTATTTCGGTCAGCGTGAGTGCTTGTCTGTCCTGTCTGTTAATCAACAGCGCGATTATTACCGACAGAGAGCTGCGGGTGTCGCGTGCGCGGCGTTTTTCTGTCCGCGTTTAAACTCCGTAACACACACCCGCGGGGCGATTATAACTAATAACATCTAACGTCGGTATCGCTACCAAGCGTCGGAAAAGGACAGTTGCTCCTGAGCTTTGCTCGGTCGCCAGTCGGGGCCGGGAGGACATTTTCCACTTTTTTCCCGCTCCGGCAGTAGCTAGCCTGCTGTGAGGGGGTTTTTGTGGTTTTTCGACCTCCCAAGAGCAACTTCGATTTCGCCTTGTTTTTAGTTCATACTTGGTTCAGGCAGAAGTTCTTCTGGTAAGTAGTAGTAAGTTTATCAGGTTTAAAATTTTTAATAAAATAATAATTAAGTTCCGTTTTAACACAAGTAATAACTTATTTTAGTGTACTCCGCACGTTACTGCATTTATTGTTACGCAAATTAATCTTTATAGTTAAATACACTATATAAATTTACTGGGCTGGGAGTACGGGGTCATAGTGAGTTAGTTAATTATGGGGCCAGCTCAGTGTTGCGTTTGCAAGATGTTTGCCCTTCTGGACGTTAGTGTCCAGTCGGACTTCATCTGCGAGCGATGTAAGCTAGTGGACTCACTCATGGTCAAGGTTCGCGACCTTGAGGAGCAACTGGCTCGCATCCAATGCAACAGTGAGTTAGATGAGCTAGTTGATACGCCGTTTAGGGAGACGGTGTGTACGCCACTAACGGGGGGGAGGGAGAATGAAGAGCAGAGAGGTCGAGAGAGCTGGGTGACCGTAGGTCGTAGACGCAGGAAAAGGCGTACACACGTTACAGAGGCGGCATCACCTGAGGTGTCTGTGTCTAACAGGTTTCAGGTGCTTCCAGCTTTAGAGCCGGAAGGGACTGGGGAAGCAGGTGGGCCCTTGGGCACTGAGGAGCCCCCTCCCCCCAGAAAGAGGGAGGTTGTGGTAGTGGGGGATTCAATTATTAGGGGAGTAGACAGTTATGTGTGCACGCGTGATAGAGGGTCCCGTACGGTGTCTTGCCTGCCTGGTGCCCAGGTAGGAGACCTTCCAGATCGTGTGGACAAGCTTTTGGCCCCAGCTGGGGTGGATCCAGTTGTCGTGGTGCATGTTGGCACCAACGACATAGGCAAGGGTAGAAGGGCTGTTCTGCAGGATAAATTTATAGAAGTCGCCAATAAGCTTAGAAGCAGAACGTCCATGGTGGTATTTTCCGAAATACTCCCCGTGCCACGCGCAAGTGAGGCTAAGTTAGCTGAGATAAGGAGATTAAATGCGTGGCTAAAAGGATGGTGTAGGAAAGAGGGGTTTAGGTTTATGGGGCACTGGAGGACCTTCTGGAACAGGTGGGACCTGTTCAAGCCGGATGGGTTGCATCTGAACCGGAGGGGAACCAGTGTACTGGGAAGGCGTATTTGTAGAGTAGTTGAGGAATGTTTAAACTAGGGACTGGGGGGGCAGGGAGGTTAGTTAAGTATGTAACTGGGGGGAAACGGAAAGCCCAAAAAAATCATATTATAAGTAGGCACTGTAATAAGCCTACCCTTTGTTGTCTGTATTTAAACGCCAGGAGTATTAGGAATAAAATTCATGATTTAGAGGCTCTTATCTCATTGGACTCTTATGATATTATAGCAATAACTGAAACGTGGTTGAGTGATAAGGATGGACAAGAATATAATATGGATGGTTACACATTGTTCCGTAAAGACCGTATAGGTAAGAAGGGAGGTGGTGTTGCAGTATATGTAAAGGAAATCTTGCAGGCAAGGGAGCTTACTGATATAAGTAAAAGTACGGAAGCTATATGGGTAAAATTAGATGCTACAAACTCAAATAGCCTAATTGTCGGTGTTTGTTACAGAGCACCCAATGTAGCTGCTGAGGAAAGCAGATTGTTATACAGTGATATTAGGATTATGAGCAATAAAAATGATGTGGTAGTTATGGGTGATTTTAATCTACCGGGGATACAGTGGGACATTGTTGCTGGCTCTTCTGAAAATGAACTTGAGATGGTGGAATTAGTACAGGATTGTTTTTTTACTCAGTTTGTTAACACCCCTACCAGGGGAGATGCCATTCTTGATCTTGTTTTGTCTAATAACCAGGACAGGATTGGTAAATTAGATGTTTTAGAACCACTTGACAGTAGCGATCATAACATGGTTAAATTTGAGGTTAAGTTTAGTGCCCGAAGAGCAAAGTCCAAATCAAAAATATATAATGTTAGGAAGGCTAACTTCAATTGTATGAGATTAAAACTAGAAACCGTGAACTGGATGGAGTTAAATAACAAAACTGTTGAAGAGGCATGGGAATTTTTTAAAAGCACGTTATTGCAAGTACAAGAGGACTTCATACCTGTTTCTAGCAAAAATAAATCTAGGAAATTGCAACCTAGGTGGTTTAATAGGGACATAAAGTATAAAGTAAGGAGGAAAAGGGCTTTGTTCCAGAGATGGAAAATAACTGATGATGACATAATAAAGCAAGAGTATCTAAATCTACAGGCTGAATTAAAAAATGACATTAGACGAGCTAAAAGGAATGTCGAAAGGAAGATCGCATTGGAGGCTAAGGATGACGTTAAAAGTTTCTTCCAGTATTTTAACTCTAAAAGAGCTCTAAAAGCTGAAATTACTAATCTACAGGATAGTAAGGGTCTTATAATTGAAAACGACATTGACATAGTAAATGAGTTCAATGATAGTTTTGCACGGGTATTCACTGTCGAGGACACTAGTAACTTACCAGTTCTTATTACTAATTCAACATCGTCTATAACTAATATATATATAACTGAAGCTGATGTTTTGCAAAGCCTAGCTAAGCTCAAAATAAATAAATCACAGGGCCCTGATGGCATCTTACCTATAGTGTTAAAAGAGATGAGGGATATTATTTGCCGACCCTTAACATTACTGTTTCAAAAATCCTTATCTGAAGGTGTGGTACCTTCTGATTGGAAGCATGCCAACATAACGCCCATTTTCAAAAAAGGGGATAGAAGTAATTTGTCAAACTATAGGCCAATCAGTCTAACTTGTATAACTGGTAAAGTTATGGAGGCTATAATCAAAGAGAAAATGGTAGATTACCTGGACTCAAATAACATTTTGAGGGATAGCCAGCATGGATTTAGGAGAGGTAGATCCTGTTTAACAAATCTGTTGGAGTTTTTTGAGGAAGCTACTCAGGAAGTTGATGATAAGAAGGCCTATGATGTCATCTATTTAGATTTCCAAAAGGCTTTTGATGTTGTTCCCCACAAGAGGCTCTCACTTAAACTCAAAGCGACAGGTATTTTAGGAACTGTAGCGACTTGGATTGATAACTGGTTAACGGATAGGAAGCAGCGAGTAGTTATAAGAGGCTCGATGTCACAGTGGGCCTGCGTTCATAGTGGGGTACCGCAGGGTTCAATTTTAGGACCACTTTTGTTCCTAATTTACATAAATGATATAGACACCAATATATACAGTAAACTGGTGAAATTTGCAGATGACACCAAGGTGGGTGGTGTAGCAGATACTGAACTAGCGGCTCAGCAGCTACAGCGGGATCTTAATTTAATTAGTGACTGGGCTGACACCTGGCAGATGAAATTTAACATAGACAAATGTAAGGTACTCCATGTAGGGAGCAGAAATATAAAGTACAGGTATTTTATGGGACCTACTGAAATAAAGGTAGCTGATTATGAGAAAGACCTTGGTGTGTATGTTGATGCTTCCATGTCTCATTCTCGCCAGTGTGGGGAAGCAATAAAAAAGGCCAATAGGATGTTGGGGTACATCTCCAGGTGTGTGGAGTTTAAGTCAAGGGAGGTAATGCTAAGATTATACAATTCCTTGGTGAGACCTCACCTAGAATATTGTGTACAGGTTTGGTCACCATATCTTAAAAAGGACATAGCGGCCTTAGAAAAGGTGCAGCGTAGGGCCACAAGAATGATTCCTGGTCTTAGAGGAATGTCATACGAGGAAAGGTTATTTGAGCTAAATCTGTTCAGCCTCAAGCAAAGGAGACTGAGGGGGGACATGATCCAGGTCTATAAGATCCTAACAGGTTTGGATGCTGTTCAACCGAATAGTTACTTCAGCATTAGTTCAAATACAAGAACTCGTGGCCATAGGTGGAAATTAGCGGGAGAACATTTCAAACTGGATTTAAGGAAGCACTTCTTTACACAGCGTGTAGTCAGAGTATGGAATAGTCTTCCTGATAACGTAGTGCAAGCTGAATCCTTGGGTTCCTTTAAATCAGGGCTAGATAAGATTTTAACAACTCTGAGCTATTAGTTAAGTTCTCCCCAAGCGAGCTCGATGGGCCGAATGGCCTCCTCTCGTTTGTATAGTTCTTATGTTCTTATGTTCTTAAAACTATCATTGAACTCATTTACTATGTCAATGTCGTTTTCAATTATAAGACCCTTACTATCCTGCAGATTAGTAATTTCAGCTTTTAGAGCTCTTTTAGAGTTAAAATACTGGAAGAAACTTTTAACGTCATCCTTAGCCTCCAATGCGATCTTCCTTTCGACATTCCTTTTAGCTCGTCTAATGTCATTTTTTAATTCAGCCTGTAGATTTAGATACTCTTGCTTTATTATGTCATCATCAGTTATTTTCCATCTCTGGAACAAAGCCCTTTTCCTCCTTACTTTATACTTTATGTCCCTATTAAACCACCTAGGTTGCAATTTCCTAGATTTATTCTTGCTAGAAACAGGTATGAAGTCCTCTTGTACTTGCAATAATGTGCTTTTAAAAAATTCCCATGCCTCTTCAACAGTTTTGTTATTTAACTCCATCCAGTTCACGGTTTCTAGTTTTAATCTCATACAATTGAAGTTAGCCTTCCTAACATTATATATTTTTGATTTGGACTTTGCTCTTCGGGCACTAAACTTAACCTCAAATTTAACCATGTTATGATCGCTACTGTCAAGTGGTTCTAAAACATCTAATTTACCAATCCTGTCCTGGTTATTAGACAAAACAAGATCAAGAATGGCATCTCCCCTGGTAGGGGTGTTAACAAACTGAGTAAAAAAACAATCCTGTACTAATTCCACCATCTCAAGTTCATTTTCAGAAGAGCCAGCAACAATGTCCCACTGTATCCCCGGTAGATTAAAATCACCCATAACTACCACATCATTTTTATTGCTCATAATCCTAATATCACTGTATAACAATCTGCTTTCCTCAGCAGCTACATTGGGTGCTCTGTAACAAACACCGACAATTAGGCTATTTGAGTTTGTAGCATCTAATTTTACCCATATAGCTTCCGTACTTTTACTTATATCAGTAAGCTCCCTTGCCTGCAAGATTCCCTTTACATATACTGCAACACCACCTCCCTTCTTACCTATACGGTCTTTACGGAACAATGTGTAACCATCCATATTATATTCTTGTCCATCCTTATCACTCAACCACGTTTCAGTTATTGCTATAATATCATAAGAGTCCAATGAGATAAGAGCCTCTAAATCATGAATTTTATTCCTAATACTCCTGGCGTTTAAATACAGACAACAAAGGGTAGGCTTATTACAGTGCCTACTTATAATATGATTTTTTTGGGCTTTCCGTTTCCCCCCAGTTACATACTTAACTAACCTCCCTGCCCCCCCAGTCCCTAGTTTAAACATTCCTCAACTACTCTACAAATACGCCTTCCCAGTACACTGGTTCCCCTCCGGTTCAGATGCAACCCATCCGGCTTGAACAGGTCCCACCTGTTCCAGAAGGTCCTCCAGTGCCCCATAAACCTAAACCCCTCTTTCCTACACCATCCTTTTAGCCACGCATTTAATCTCCTTATCTCAGCTAACTTAGCCTCACTTGCGCGTGGCACGGGGAGTATTTCGGAAAATACCACCATGGACGTTCTGCTTCTAAGCTTATTGGCGACTTCTATAAATTTATCCTGCAGAACAGCCCTTCTACCCTTGCCTATGTCGTTGGTGCCAACATGCACCACGACAACTGGATCCACCCCAGCTGGGGCCAAAAGCTTGTCCACACGATCTGGAAGGTCTCCTACCTGGGCACCAGGCAGGCAAGACACCGTACGGGACCCTCTATCACGCGTGCACACATAACTGTCTACTCCCCTAATAATTGAATCCCCCACTACCACAACCTCCCTCTTTCTGGGGGGAGGGGGCTCCTCAGTGCCCAAGGGCCCACCTGCTTCCCCAGTCCCTTCCGGCTCTAAAGCTGGAAGCACCTGAAACCTGTTAGACACAGACACCTCAGGTGATGCCGCCTCTGTAAGATGAAGATAAGATGAAGATAAGATGAAGATAAGATAAGCTGTCGATCCAAGGGGGGAATTCCTGTGCACACAGCAGCAAGGTACATAAAGTGCAGACAAACAGCACGAATAGTGCAGATAACAAGAACAATTGGCAAGCAAATTTAAGAACACAGAACATCCTGAAAATGAATGTTAAGAAAATAAATAGAAAGGAAATAAGACATAAATACTTACCTGTCATTACCTGTGATATGATACCCACACATCATCCCCAATAGTGACTCCCCACCAAACTGAAAGCAATAATGAAAGGGTCGACAATTATTCAATAGGGCCAGGGACTGGATTTCTTTATTCAGTAATTTCACATGTGCTGCTCCACCAACTCTGAATTGTTTATGATGACTGTGGTTTCCTGTCTAATGCAATGGACAACTGATCAATACTCAGTGATGAATTCCCTATGAAAATCTGTTTAATTAACATGATTTCCCAACAGCATAACCCACAGTCAGTATGAAATTATATTCTACATTTTACATTTTCATTTAGCAAACACCAAGCTGGAGAGACATACAAGGTTAGAATAATGAAAATGTAAAGGACTGGCTCATGAGTATATAACAGTATTGATTACACTCAGTATAGTATATTCATTTCAATACAGGACTGCAAGACTTATACAAAATAAAGGCATTATCAAAAAATACTGAAAAAGGAGGTTAAATTCTCATGTACAAGGAACTCCTAGAACAACCTAATACAAAAAAATACAACACACATATCATGTTACCCTCAGTCATTCCTTCCGGAGATTACCGCATTTATCTCCCAGTTAGGTAATCATTTGGATCAAAGCCAGCTGGGTTAACCAGTATGATTGCTGGCGTGAGACGGTGGCGACTCACAGTGGCAACACCTCGTTCCGGCCCTCCGCCCCCCCCCCCCCCCCCCCGGCGGGTAATGGCGGGCAGGTGATGCCAGTGTTACACTGCAAAAACAGTGCAGTGCTAATGTTTGAAGCGAATGTGAAAAAGTGAGCATTCGCTTTGATAAAGAGGAAGTGACTCAGCAGATCTGATAACTGCGGAATGCTTGTTCTGCCAGTCGGGGGTGACGGTAGGAATTGAGCGAGTTCCAGAGAAAGTAGCTGCAGGTAGAAATGAGGACGATGCAGATGGTAGGTGTCTGCTGTTCTGCAAGGGCGGATGGTGATTAGTTGCATGGTGAAGAGGTTCTGAGCCATTGATCTGCAGGGCAGACTGAAGACCTGGTATTAACACTTATCTATCTAGTGAAATTAAAAAGCAGATGGACACACATGCGAGTATATATATATAAAAGATTACATATCGATGCTAATCGTTGCTACATTTAGCTGGTAGTGACAAGATAGCAGGCCCAGTGTCAAAACCTCATGTCAGATTGTCCCATACAGGCGACCCCCCCCCAGGTCGCAGACACAATTCAAACACTGAGCAGGACAAAATTCAACAAAGTTGAACTTTATGAACAAGGTTCTGAGCACAATACAGCACATGCCTGGGTTTTCTTCCTGTCAATCTTTTTCACCATAAGAAATTTTACTGGGGGTGCATCCCATACTGGTCAGAAGAAGATGATATTTGAACATGTTAAGTTCAACAGAATTATATTATAATGTTATATGTGAAAATGTGGCTTATTAGTCATAGCATTCTGTAATAATCATTTATTCGGCTCTCTCACCTTGCACCCCCGAGGAGAAAAGCCTAGAGTGGCCTTTTCTTTCCGCTTTGGGTGACGTGACTCTTTGTATGCATGGCTGATGTAGCAGCGTCACAGCAGGTACAACAAAGGATGAGGTCGTGGAATTAAGCAAAGTCAGATGATCAGCAAACAGGAGCCAAGACCAGAGAATGAACCAAAATTCTGGACCGATCTAACAAATCCATATCAAAGATGGATCAAACAAAGTGAGACTGATTTTGCAAAAACCAAACCAAGGGGCCAGAACACCAAGAATGAGAGAGAATCCAAATCTCAACACTGATCCCCTTTTATTGCTGGTGTGGGTGATTAAACATTAGAATTAGCTAGCAATGGGTGTAGCCATGGGGAATGGCCACACCTGCAGTAGGCAGCTACTGAACTGGATTCTGGACCAGATATGGTATTTAGCCAAAATATTACATGCTTAGTAAATATATTAAAGTGGATCTAATATGTGTTTGTACACTTGAAATGTATCATGTTATAATTCACTTTAAACCATATATACATGTATTCTATTGATCCCAAAAGAGAAATAGTCGACCCTTCCACCTTGCAGGGGTTAGGGGTGCAGGGCCCCTACAAGCTGGAAAAACTGTGTTAAATGTTTTGGTACATTTGGTTCCCTAGGCAAGTTAAGCGAGCATGTGAGCTGCACAAAAAGATACGAAGATCACTGTGAGATCACTGTGAGATCACCATGAGATCACTGCGAAATCACTGTGAGACATCACATGAGAGGCTGCCGTAAACTCGCTTGGCGTCCTCCAAACCAGCATGGTACATATATTTTACGCATTTATGAGTTGCTGAACTTTTTGAGTGTCATCTGCAGCTTTGGCGAAACTCCCAAAAACTTCCCATCTAATTTCTTATGGTGACCCCTTGATATCGAAACCGTGGTGGGGAAAGTTGCGATGCAGATGCATTGACTGGACTGTCTTCTTACTAACTGAAGACCAACTTTCCAAAACCCACTCAGTCCACAGGATAGGTTTTTGAGAAAATTCTGGAAATAAAAGTACGTTGTTGGATTATTGCCACCCCACACATAACTGCTCAGCGCAGGTCAGGGAGATGTCTCTGCAGCCTCAAGGTCCAGACGAGAAGCTTCTACCAACAAGCGATAAGACTTCTCAACAAAATGGACATCCAGCAGCTGCACACACATTCACACTAATGCTCAACTAATCTCTCACCTTCCTTTGTCACTCCTACTGTCATTTTTCACACTCACCAACCCTTGCATATTTGCACCCACTATCACACAAAGTTGTGTTATTTATACTTTAATAATAATTGGTTTTTTTGATATTTCTTGTATTTTTATTATATTTTGTTAAATTTTGTATATTTTTAGATTCCTTAGTTATATATATTGTATGAGTCTTGCTGTCCTGTATTGAATAGTATATTTTATCATATTCTGTATTTTTACATTCTAATTTTATGTAATACAGTTGGGAAACTTGCCAGAATAAGCACTGTATGCTGTACAAGTATGATTGCATGTGACAAATGAAAACTCTGAATACTTTGACTAAGTGAGTTTTGGTTCCCAATACTGAAACGCATGATGAGGAAGACAGACTTTTGGTCATTAGCGGCCTCATCTCAAAAACAACAAAAAATGGATGAGTTTTGGAAATTTGTTTTTTAATTTGCACATAAAGAAGGAAGTTTGTCACATGGCATTCACACAATCACATGCAAAGGGTCATGTGGCACAAACATGGTTGGGGGGGGGGGGGGGACATCATATGGAAGTTACTGAAGGACTTTGTTTTATAAGTTTCAACATCTGAAGTGTATCAATAAAGACATACATGTATGTTCTTTGAATAAATTAATCTTGTTTTTTGTTTGTTTTACAAACTAGATTCACTTTGCATCAAAACATCTATACATATAACCAGAATAAATGTACAAGTTGCCGTTGACGTATGACCGCGATCAGGTCCGATTGACCAGTCATAATCGTTCACCATAAGCTGGCACTTTATTTTATATGCAAAAATGATCATATGCATGGAATACTGTATAATAAAATTAGTCATATTGTTTGGTGTTTTTAACCTTTTTATCACCATTTTCTTAGTTCATTGCTGCGGGCAAGTGGGGCAGATACTGTCATACACTCTGGGCAGCACTCACACTGCCAGACGCATCGCATATCTCGGAACGGTCTTGAAGTTGACCAGTTCTATGTCACACAGGTCGTAGGTTGACAACAACCTGTATAAGCATGGACAGTTGTACCTTGGACCACAAACTTAATTTGTTGTAGAAAGCTGTTCGAGTTGCAATTTGGTCAAGTTCCAAGTTGGATTTCCCCATAAGAAATAATGTAATAATGTAAACAAATTTTATTCCCCCAAATGATTGACGATTTAAACTTATCTACCTACCTAACTAATTATAAAAAGGATTAGCAATCAATATAAAACTAATACACACGTGAAAAAGCGCACATACAAAATCAATAAACATGAAATCTCACATTCCAAAGCGAGAACAGACACACGTGCACCACCTTCAAGTCTCACTATAATTTCCTTTTTAAGTTCTACAGTTACTCTCATCACTTTCCTCTTTGGTTTGCTGCTATCATTGCTTGCTTATTAGGGGCCATGATTGCTGGAACCCCTAAATGTACTGTAGATAAAGCACAAAAAATTCACACCGAACACAGCTTTTGCACGGCAAGCTCGCTTGAGAAGTTCCGCAAGAGCGATTCATAGGTATCAGCGTCCCAGTAGGTCCGTTTGCTTTTGTTTCAGCCCATTAAAGATGTGCCTCAATCTGTACAAGTTTTAGCAGGTCTGTTTTGTTTTGTCGTGTTCCCAGTTTTTGGTCGAGTTAGATTTTTCTTGACCGACCCATTTGAGGTCTGAACTGGTAGAACTGAACGCATCTCAACCCATACAAGTTTTAGTTGGAATGATCGAGTTCCAATATTTTGGTCAGAAAAAAATTCAACAGACCTGTCCGCTGTCTGAGTTGGTCGAGTTAAGAGACATTTGAATTCCAAGGTTCTACTGTATTATAGCCCAATTTGAAGACGGTATCTTTGCCAACATATAGGTACTAGGACTGGGCAATATGATGTTACTGTTGGCAATCAACGACATCTGACAGTTGCTAACTGGCGGTTATCACCTTTGTTGGGGAAATAGGCTGGTTCATATTTACTGCAGAAGCGGACATACCACAGTGTGTGCAGCTGTGGTGACATCATTTTCATCACTGAGGTTGGGCACACAGAGCGCATTGGGGAGCCATGCGCTAGGGTACGAACCACTCAAAAACCTGAAACCACACAGAAGGTCAATTCATTGACACAAACGCGG
The DNA here is from genome assembly GCF_048594095.1 of Paramormyrops kingsleyae. Classification (NCBI taxonomy): domain Eukaryota; kingdom Metazoa; phylum Chordata; class Actinopteri; order Osteoglossiformes; family Mormyridae; genus Paramormyrops; species Paramormyrops kingsleyae. The sequence continues at coordinate 23,424,902 of NC_132809.1, read as the reverse complement.
CCAGGACTGACTGATGTGAGATGTGAATAAAAGCTATCATGTCTGGTACAAACTAACAGAAGGGCTACTGAGACAGATCATTTTGATGATGATCACTGGAGTGATGTGATACACAGGGCATTGAGCCCTGTTGCGTATGGGGCTCCGTAGCTGCAGGCCAGTCAGAGTGCCCATGGTGACCCCTGTCCACTGTGCGTTCCCTCGCAATAGTTTTGCGATCCCACTATACTTGCCCACTTGCTATTTGTTGCAACTTGATAAACCTAAATAATACAGACATGTCCTGTAAAGTGTGCTTTAAGCATTAAACTAGGGGGGGCAATGTACACCATTTAACTTTAATATTATGTATTTATTAAAAATTGCACTGTGTTCATTCACCGCCAGTGACTTTAAGCAAGACTGCTGGGCTATTGAATGTCAAGTGGACGCATACAAACACTGAAATATATCACGTACATCAAAAGATATTGCAGCCAGAAAACTGCATATAAAGCTAACTTTACCTTAACTTTACCATAACTAGTTACAGTCCAAAACATCAAGCCCAACCTCCAGGAAGTTAACTGTGAAAGGCCAGGAAGTACGAGTGACTGTGTGGCGGGCAGGGAGGCACTGGAAGCGGGGGTGCAGGCAGATACCCCTTCAGGGTGAGGTTTATTCTGGAAATGAAGGGGAAACATGCAAAAGCATTGTGAGAAAGTGGTCACCTCTTCCCCCACACAGGCAGGCACAGGGCCTTCAGTACAATTGGGGTCAATCAGGATGTGGAAGTCACTGCAGTGCTGAAATCCCCCAAGCTGTCTGTCCACAGGGTCTGGGGAAGCATCAACAGTTGGCACTCCTTGTGGCTAATGAGAATCATGGTTTCCTCATTGTCAGCCTGCACAATGCCGATCGCCCCCTGCTGGTTAGTGGTAGATTGCAGGTTTCATTCAGACCACAGATGTATAAAATGAAGCATCTAGCCATGCAGTCAGGTTTACAAACATTTGTAAAGAATGGGTTGTTATGAAGAGTGAATTCAAGTGTGGTACTGACATAGGATGCCACCTTTGCAATAAGTCAGTTTGTGAAATTTCCTCCCTGCAAGATATTCCATGGTCCACTGTAAAGTGTATTATTGCAAAGTGGAAGCGTTTAGGAATGACAGAAACTCAGCCACAAAGTGGCAGATGATTGGACAGAAACACGCATCCCTCCTCCCACATTTGGGGTGAACATTAGCTGTTGGGCCACAAGGGTGCATGAACTCTACTCTCACATCTTGGTGCTCACATCCAGCCTCACATCAGCAAGCGCAATGTCTAGCATTGGAGTGCTGTGAAGCTCACTGCCAGTGAACTCTGGAGTAGTGAAAATGTGTTCTGTGGAGTGATGAATCACGCTTCTCTGTCTGGCAGTCTGATGGATGAGTTTGGCGGATGCCGGGAGAACATTACCTGCCTGACTGCATTGTGCCAGCTGTAAGGTTTTGGTGGAGGAGAGATAATGGTATGAGGTTGTATGGAGTTGGACTATGTCCCTAAGTTCCAGTGAAGGGAACCTCTAATGTTACAGCAAACCAAGACATTTTGGACAATCCTATGCTTCCAACTTTGCAGGAACAGTTTGGGGAAGGCCCTTTTCTGTACCAGAAGAGAACTTGACTGGTCCACACAGAGCCCTGACCTCAACCCCATCAAAAACCTTTGAGATGTACTAACATGGGCAAAAATTCCCACAGATACCCTCCTAAATCTTGCGGAAAGCCTTCCCAGAAGAGTGGCAGCTGATATAGCTGTAAAGGGGGGACCATCTCCATATTGATGCCTATGGATTTCAAGTTGGATGTCATATTTGTTCCCGTAGATGTAATGGCCACATGTCCCAATACTTTTGTCCACATAATGTATATGTAGACATCACCTGTTATGAACAAAAAGCTTAGGGACTCAATTGCAGAACACAGGAAGTTTACAGGGGACCAGTCAAACAGAAAAAGACTCAGTAAGCAGGACCTCGGTGGGGGTCATGGAGTAGGAGGTTCAGTCAGTCCAACACTGAGAGCTGAAGACGGCGTGGTGGGGGGTCGGACACCCAGGGATGTCCAGAGGGAACAGGATCAGAACCAAGCAGACAGGACAGGTCAGGGCAAGACAAGAGACACAGTTAGTAAGTCACATGAGAAGACAATCCTATATCACACCGAGTGCCAGGCAGCCTGAGGTTTTAAAGGCGTGGGGCAGGTGGGTCACCTCAGGCACCCACAAGCTGGCATTGTCATGGGGGGGGTGTGACATCATCGCAGTGGAGCTCTGACAGGGTTCTCGCTGTTTTCAGCAACTGAAATACTGTGGCGGGTGCTGTGAGGGGATCGTAAGTGCCCAAAACTTGCAGTTTGTTCTCATATATTTGGTTTTTTTTTTCCTGTTGATAGGTGATATCAATATTCATAACATGTGGAAAATTAACCGACCTCTGCTGCAGGTCTATGGAGTGCCCAGTGTTAGCCGCCATGTTGGAAGGGGTTTTGCCCTCCAGGTCTCTGCTGCCGCGTTCCAAACGAAATCTCATTGCATTTACAATGACAATAAAGCATCTTTATCTTTATATCTCAGAAACTAGCACAAAAGAAAATTTCAACAGTACAAAATGATACAAACGTGGGCATGACTGAGAGTGGTTTGGTTAAAATGTGAAACACATGGGGGGGGGGGCATCTTCACACACGTCATTCGCCTAAGCAACACTATTCATTAGCTACAGGAAAATACCACGGTATACCCCAACTACCGCGGAATATCAGGTCGCGCCCATTTTTGCAATATTCTGCAGAGACGAGTTGTTTTTTCCCACTAGTGTGAGTGCGTGACCATACCATTATGCTAAAGGAAATCTAAATGGAACTAAAAGAAACTCATTGTAAAAGTTTGTCAATTCAAATTAACTTCAAACTGCTTGCAGTGACTGTCCTTTACTAGCAGGTTAGGTGTAGTTTCCTCTTCACACCAGACGGTGGCCATCATTTCACACAGAAGACTGTGAGCTGCTTCATCACAGCAGCGTCTCAAGCAATATAAATGCTTTCACAGCTCTGGGAAAAACATGCCATGTTTGTTCATCACTAATCAGTCATAACAGGTAATGTATTTCATGCAGTTACTATGTTTGTTCATGATTTGTACTTGACTAGCAACTTAGTTACTAATTATTTACTTGTGTCCCCTTAAGTAAACTGTTACCCAAAAGTAATAAAGTCATTTTAAAAATTTCTGGGACTTGTTTTCCACGAAAGGGGGGCGAAAATCGGAAAATTATTAAAAGCCGCAAAACATTACAGACGCGCCACACAGATCCACTCCTCGCGCTTGCAGAATCGAGTGCTTGCTGTGCAGAACGGTATTTTCTTTAGGGTACCCTTTTAATTAAGTTCCTGCCTTCCCATATTCCATCTTGCTCTTTGACTTTATTCTGATTTATTCTGTTATTTTTATGTTTGTCATGTGAACTAAATCTTCCAGTAACTCACAAATTAGGACTAACATAATATCGTTTATTGGAGAAACAAACCATTCCATGCATATTAATTAATTAATTTCCCTACATATTGATGCAGAAAATATTTGAGCTAATCTTTCCTATATTGGCATGATGAATCACATCTCCAGGTTTGGGGTCCCGCCTCCACCCTGCACGTGCGCGGAGTTTGCATGCTCTCTCTGTGTTGTGCAGCCTTCCTTAAACTCCAAAGACATGTTGCTAGGCTAGTCCGATTAGCCACATTGAGCGTTTCTATGCCTGTGTCTTGCGTTGGACTGGCGTCGTGTGTGAACAGTGCTGTCTGAGATGTGCTTCACGCTTCATTTAGACCCTGCTCAGGATAAGTGGTTAGGATACATTTAAGAACAGATAACAGCATTATAGCAAGACAAGTTAATCGTCGTTGATTGTCCTTGTGACCTATTGCTGTATATATAGTATAGTGAGGAATTAGGGTTAGGAGTTAGGGTTAGGGATGAAAACTTCTGACCTTGTATTTTCACTGGGGATGTGGGGAGGAACGTTAGAGCGTTGCTGGACATCAGTACATCCAGTACATCGAAGGGTTTGCTGATATGGCCTCATGTCAGAAACAGTGTTACCTAACCTGCTGATATCCAGGACAAATTCCAAATTTAACGAAAACCTTTCTTACACGAGCCCTGTAGTCTATCCCTGCCAGAAGGAGTTAAAAAAAAAGTATTTTCAGTAGCAGAGTGAACAATTCATCCACTATCTCGAGCTCTCGACTGTCTCTAACCATGAGGACTGATAGGTTTGTGTTCCTAAGTGCTGTCTGACAGGGCATTCCAGGCAGGGTCTGTGGTGAATGCAGTTTCTTCATCAACTCTGATGTGCAGGCTGGGTTTGGCTGGTAACCCATATTTTGGGGGCTCATCTGGCTCTGACATGACAGAAACCTATCACTGGAAAATTATTACTGAAAATACCCTGAAAGATTTCTTGCATTATTAGTACATATGTGGCAAAACTTAAAGTGCTTTGCTGATAATCGAAGCAGTGCACAATCTCAGTTGTCCTGCTTTGATTCTTCTATACAAAAATGTTAACAGGTCATTCTGAAATGTAGTATTTGCTGAATCAGATTTGAAAACTGGAATCTTGAAAGGTAGGGGAACACTGACTATGATGTGAATAGAATGTTTAAAAACAAAATGCCAATCAAACCACTCAACAGCCTTTTTCCATCTGCCACAGTGGTGATAACATGTTATGGGGCTACTTGTCAGCTCCAGGGACTTTTCAGGATGATGAGAAAAGAAGAGGCCAACTTTACAATCATGTCTGAAGAATGTGTTTCAATCTGCTATACAACACCCCCCCCCCTTAAAGAGAACCCCAGGCAGCACAGGGCGTTAGGGAGGTAAACTCACTGGAAAGGATTCCAGTCCATTGCAGCACATGTATCACTACATAATACAGTTTACATTATATGTACATTTTGCTGTATTTGTTCAATGAAATATCAAATATGTTCAAACTAAATACAAACATGCATTGTGTGGTTCAACGGGTTAGGATTCTGTGCCTGTGACCACAAGGTTGCTGGTTCAAAGCCCAGGGGCAGCAGAGTAATTTCACTGCAGGCCCCCTGAGTAAGGCCCTTAAATCCCAACTGCTCCAGTGACTGGCTGCCCTCCTTTCTTAGTTGTATATAGCTTTCAATTAAACATTTAGTAAATTAAATGCTTTGTCTACAGACTGGATTCAACCAATTAATATATTTTAATAAAAAGGCCGGTGTATGGCTCAGTGCTTGTAAACCGAAGGTAATGGATCAAATCCTGTGACTGGCAGAGTTACGTTACCGTTGAGCGTGGCCCTCAACCCCAACTGCGGCAGGGACACCGTTTGATCCTATTCTCTGATCCTTATTTGTAAGTCACTTTGGACAAAGGTATCTGCTGCATAAGTAAACAGAGGAAGGTATTCTGATGGTAGTTTCTAGCATATAAAATTATTCAGTTCATTTCAAAAAGTTTCACTAAGTTCGAAGTTCTCTTATAAAACATTAACTTTTGGAGTGTGGACTTTTTCACCCCCCCAAGATGCACTTCACTTCAATCATTTTGATTCTCTATCAGTTTCGAAGTCAAGAGGGGGAGGTTTAAAAAAGTATGATGAGAGAGACACAGGGTGCATAAAAGGTCTTGGGAATCATGAACCCCAGTAAATCTAAACAGAGCTAAGCCCAGTAATCTGCCTGCATTTATGTAAGCATATATGTATCAAAATATGCTGGCTAAAGACCCTAAAGAAACCTATTTCATAATTGACACGTAGAAACTACGCACATTATACTTCCGCAGGTCTAATGAGCTTTTACACCAGGTAGATTCCAAACAACCTTTTAATACTTTACAATTCAGGCAATAGGGCAATTTATAATAGTAAAAAAAATAATAATTTATCTAATAAAATAAATACCTGACACAAAAGTTGGCAAATGTGATTATGCAAATTTGTGCCATTTAACAATTATCAGTAATTGTATCAAAGTAACTTATAAAATTGCCAAAAATCTAGATGCAGCATAAGGAAAACTCCATGACCAATAGAGACTGATCCTTTAAGGGAGACCGTATGTGGATACGGCAGTAAAACTAAGGGAAGTGGCAGTAAATGAAAAGGAGCATTAAAACTGCCTTAAAAAGGAGGCCCGCTGGGAGAGAGGCGTCAGCACGTGCTTTTGTTCAGGTACTGCACAAACATGTTGGCGATCAGGCCCTTGTCTTCAGTCGGATGCATCTTGGAGTAGCTGATGAACTGGCGCCGCAGCTTGCGCAGCTCTGCCATGCCGAGACTCCGGGTTGTCTGCACGTGCGCATGGGTTAAGGGAACGGCGCTCGGCACGAGAGGCTAACTTGGATCCTACAGGGACCTTATCGCAAACCTTTCCCCATGAAGACAAGGCTTATGCTGGCCATGTACCTCAAACAAAACCGATGTCATTTTAGCAATATCGCCATGGTGATCACCGTTTCAGCACACTTACTGTACAGGGTCCCCAAGGTGAACTTTATGGTTTGTTTATGGTCCACCCGCTGTCCATGCCAAGCTGGCATAATGTGACGCCACAGGGCTGGTGAGCAGGACTAAATTACACAGCTACATGCAAGTGTGCACCACACTACACTTGAAATATTGTACATTTGTACAAGCATTTCTGTTAACAGTAAATGCCATAAACGTGTAATGTTTGCCATGGAATGAGTGCATTTCTTGAGTGTGCAAAGGAGTATTGTGTAAACTGTTCGCTTCTCTGTCTGTCCCACTGCTCGCCAATGTGTTCGATTTCGTTTTCTCTGGACGTCGTGTGAAGTGCATGGCCACCTTTAGAACAGAGACGTATGTACATGGTAATCTAGCATACTGCCTGCTTTTAAAAGCATGCATTACAAATGAAACTGCCAGCCGCACACGCCGTGAGGGTAAAGTTTTGAGTCAGGAAGCACAACTCTTCCAGCAACAGGTGAAATGGCCCGAAATAAACAGGTAAGCTGAATGCACCCACACACCCAGAAGGATATCTTTTCAGAAGCTGCAGGCACTGCGATCACATCTCCAGGGACCGATGTCTTCTGTGCGTTTAGGATAGCCTGGTAGGAAGGCAAGTTCAAATGTGGGCAACATTTACAGACCTCAGACAATAGGAATATTCTAAGTGCTGGGGGTAAATAAGTATGAAATGATTACTTCTGGGAGCAAATAAAACATTTACTTAAGTCATATACAAATTGGCACGATAAAAGAACAGAAGGTGCCCTGAAAAAAGGTATATTGATAAAAGGAAAATAAGATGAAAAAACAGCCTACCGTCAGTATGTCTTGAGTAACTTTGTCCAACTCATGCAAGAAGTTTGTGGAAGACAGAGGTTGCTGTGGTTGGCGACAGTGGAGGACAGAGTGAGTAACGAACACAGAGAATCAACGTTTGCATGTGCACACAGGTGTACAGACATCCCTCACACTCTGTGTCGACTGATTTGGGGGCGGGGCCTTCCTATGGAAGATTGCATCTGAAATGGCTTCAAACGGCAGGCTGTCGTCATGCTGGACCGTGAAAAGGGGGCTGTCCCAGCGGTTCCGAGAGTCTGGGGCCTCGAACCTCATCACGAGGGCATCCAAGCTACAGATTCACACAGTCCAACATGAACATCTGAAACTGGCTCGCTCAACAGAGACAGCTAGAGTGGAAGACTGGAGCAGATATGCATTAATGATAGTATTAATTGCAGGTTCCCAAGTAATTCTCACAAGGGAAAGTCCATTTTAATGGGGATGAAGAGAGCTTTATCAGGAAGCAAGGCAAATAAAATTAAAGCATTTAATTTACACTCAGTTTGAACGCTGTACAGGATCTTATGGTAAGTTGCATTACAGTCATGTTTGAAAGTTTTCATATTTACGCATTTTTAACCCAATGTCAACATGATAAACAAAAAGGCCAGCAGAAAACAGGAAGCACAGCGTACATTTCCTGGGCATACCGCTCCTCAGGGCCTCTGCTCGCGTTCCACTGGGCACTAATCTCCGGTGATGTCAGACAGTAAACCTGAATGCGTTCATGTTCGCCAATAAAAAGATGAAGACGTTAAATCAGAGCAGAAGCCAAGGTTGACACAGAATGACGCATGAACAAATACAACTGAAAGAAAAAAGCTAAAACACAGAAGTTGTTCACCTACCAGACAATGAGGTGTTTGAGCATGTTTGATAAGGCAGAACAGCTCATATCTGTAACCTGGAAGTAAAACATCAGTTTAGCTCTAGCAGCATCTCCACACTGATTCCTGAATGGTATCACATCATTTCCTGCCCAGGGGGACAACAGAGTTTTACTTCCCTAAATCTATCGGGAGCTTTAGCTTCTTCTTCTAGGGGTGGGCCGATCCACATTTTTTAGTTTCAATCCGATTCTGATACAAGAGTTCTTTTTACTTTAATATTTTAATATATTATATACACATACTTTATATTAAATATTTTAAATTAGTAAATAAAGACGAAAAAATGTATGCAAAAAAATATTTAATTGGGTTATTAGAAGCATACATAACGTACTGCTCCACCTCGTTGCTTGAAGCGTTTTTGAGGTATTTGCAGTTCAATCCGAATATCTTCCAGGAAAGTAACCTCTAGTAGCTAATGCTTTAAATTCCTCACAATTTTTCTCCCACAGGCAACAGTTTGATACGATAGCAGCTCATGTACCCTCATGTATCAGAAGCTGTATCGAGTGCGGAAAACAGCCGAAGCTCGTGAAACCCGAATCATCCATTGCGTTCGCATTATTCCGTGGGATTTTCCACTAAATGCTACTCCCACCTGTCAAAACTGTGTTTTTAGAATGATTGCGAATCGCTGTGCTACGAGTTGCTGTTAAAAGTGGAAAATACTTTGATCGCCACCCTCTTGTCTGACGTTCTCAGCAAAGGGTATGAGTATGACATCATAGCAGGGAGAAATCACTGCGCTCACACCCGCTGAGTAGCAAAAAACACGAGTAGCAGCATTAGCGTTTAGCTCGAATGCCGCAAAAACACATTTAACATGAGAAAGAGCTGTAAAAAGTGCGATTGTACAAATCGATTTAACATGAAATTGGAGCTCTCTTTTTACAGACTGCTGAAAACTAAATAAGTCAGTATAGGACGTAGACTGGTCACATATGGCTAATACCCGATCCCTCGAATAAGTCTGGATCGGCGCCAATACCGATCCAAATATCATATCGGTGCATCTCTACTTTCCGCTGTCATCCTCTGGCTCACATTTGTGCTGTGGTGCAAAAGGTCCTTATCAGACCTTTGTCAAGTAATTTGGGACAATTGTGCTCAGGAGGTCATGATGTAAAAATCAGATAAGACTGAAGGAAATACGCACATAACAAAATAGTTTATGATATGAGAAGGGAGTTCTTAAATATTATTTTAATGTTTTACAAACTTAAGGGGATTAAACTTCCCTTAATGGGATGAGAGTCATCTATGATTTATGGGCCTTATAATGATTCGCCTATCTTCAATCGGCTTATGCTTGTTATAGCTGTGGGCAGAATAATGATATCTAACGTAAATTAATTATACAGCTGTAAAGAAAACAATATTATGACAACAACAGACAGACAAATGACGTTCAATGTAATACGTTAGGATAGTCACACAGCATGCTGAATATATATGCTTATGTCAAAGTTTACCTTTAATGTAATTCATGGAATCCAAGATGATGACATCATCTTTATTGACCGTCCTAGTAACAGACAAACAAAGAAGCAAAAGCGCTCAAAATGCAATCAATACATCACCCAGGAGTTATTCAAGTTGCCTACTGATAATAAATACAAATAATACATTTACATTTATTTACTTAGACAGGTAATTGATAACAAACATTCTACTGTCAAGCAGTCAACTTAGAGTGAAGTTCTGGGAGGATAATACTCTAGTGACTGACCAATAATAATGCAAGATAATTTTGGGAAAACAGCAATGTGAATACTGCGGAACACCTTAAATTAGAGAGCACCGATTGACTGGCCAGGGACCGAAATCAGCCGATTTTCAGTGTGCTGGGCCCAGACTGGAGGCTGGCCGGTCAAGTCTCAAGTATTTCAGATATCAAACCGGTCCATTTTATGCATGCACCAAACGTCAAGCGCAGAGTCGCACAGGCAATAGCCTCACAGTCTCGTGCACATTTACATCCACGAGAAAAACGTCATTAGCATGGAAGTTCTTCACTTTGAGTGAAGACGACACAAAGACTGCAATCTGTAACACAGGTAAAGCCAAAGTAATTCATGAGGGAACCACCACAAAAACGTGGTGAAACATCAGAGGTGAACTTTAAACTGATTCTTAAACATATACTACATAATTTTGAAAAAGAATAATCATTAAAATTGCAAAGCTAGTTAAGGTTTTTTCCTAAGAAAAAGTATAAATGTTTTAATGAAATTTTAACCCCCTACGCTGTAATGTCCGCATGAAAGGTATGAAAAAGCCTGATCTTGATCTAGCTTACTAGCGATGTAAGAACTGTATGCGCATAACGGAGAACAGGAATTGGAATTGGCAAATATTGGGATTGGCAGGTCACGCTTGCAAAAATTGCAGTCTTTGCACCTCTCCCTTAAATCAGAAATGCTAGACATAAAAATATCCCCCTAGAGAGACTCCCAAAGGGAACAAAGTCTAAGTGCAATTTACAGAGACAAAAAGCATCCAGTAGTGTCAAGAAAACATTTACATTTAGATTTATCTTGCGGATATTTTTATCTAAAGCAACGTGCAGGTGAGAACGCAGGATTAGCCAGTCCCTGGATCAATTGGGATTAAGGGTTAGTCTGGGGGAAAAAATAATCCTCAAAAATTATGTGAGGCTAAAACCAATAACAACATTCAATAAATCAGTAAATATTTTATCATGATTTTTTCCCCCAAATTGGTCAATATCGATAATTATCATGATATGATTCATAAATCGATATATTCAACAATTCATTAATTCTTTCCTATGAGGATCCATTTATGCTTAAAGTTCCCTTAGGATTCACCCTAAACAGACAAATTGAATGGAAGGCAAACTGAAATCTAACTTTAATAAACAAATCATATAATAATATTTTTTTGTCGTCGATAGTATGGTTTTGCTGGGCTTTCTCTCTGACTGCCTCACTGCTCATTACAGGGGACGGGTTAAACATGGCTGTGTCCCATTTTGAATCACTACTCGATGCGACTGAAAGTTACAACAATCACTGCTGATGTCTCTGACTGTACGTGCTTGCATTCTGAATGATGTACTTCGCAGTATTTCCAGCTTCGGTTGGCACAAGATTTCGGCAGAGATTACAACACACAGAGCAAGTCTCACTGGCTTCTTTAAATTGCCAAAGTACGGCCACACCACTACCGTACCGCCTTTTTACCTGGTTTATCCACAATCTCTCCACATTAAAATGATGTTGTGGCTGCTGCGCTTTCTTCACCAACAAGTTTCGTCTGAGGAGCCGCTCATCTCTTCCATGACGTTCACTTACAGTACAAACCTATAGCATGTACTGTACTCCGCTAACTCAAGCAACCTTGCCGTTTGTTGTGCATAGGTTGTCTCTAAACACTGTGACTGGTGGCAGACCACGTTATTTTAGCTGACAAAACTCCGCCACACGCATTCTTCCTAGCGTTTCCAAACTCTCTTATGGATTTCTCATGGACTGAATTTTACTGCACACTTTCGTTTCGGATTTTGCTGGATTCCCCTTATTAGACAGGTTGCTTTGGACTAACCTGCTCTCCCAGTGAGTTTCCCTGTTGTTTTGACAGCTTTGTCTTTTGTCTGCCTGCCTGTTCTATTGCATTCTCTTATTTGTTCAATGAATGCCCTGAGTTTTTACGGCTGTGTCTGCACTTGTGCTCCATTTCTGGTCCTGACAAGCTGCCACAGAGGAAGTGACGTCATTAAACTGGGCCTTAAAATATATCAAACTTTTATTGAGCATTTGTTATATTGATGTTGAAGAAAATGATATTATAAAAATGATATATAAAATGATTATTGCTCAGCACCAACATTAATATTTAGGCAGCACATAGGTGTCATCAGCAATCAATAGCAAACCAATCGTCAACCCTTTCTACTCTAAATCAAAGGAAAACTAGTGACCTTGTACATTTAGCATCCTAAAAGCAAAAAGACAAACACACCTCTCTACTTCAGCTCTTAAAGACGCCCTCAGACTTTTTTCCATTTGGGAGTCTGCCAAGAAACACAATTTTAAAAGGTCATTATTAACAGTGATGAGTAATTGTGCAAACACTTACTGTAAACTGGAATGTTACTGTAAAAGTACACTGGTAAGTAGTTCTCTGTAGAAAATATTAAACAAAAACTTAAAATCTTTATACAACTTGTATAATTTTGCATGTTTTTTCAAAATATTAAATTTTCGTGCAATATCAAATTTTTTTTTGTTTAAATTAGAATGAGCAAGCTGCTTGCTTGTATGTATCCAGCTGCCCATCTATCTATCCATCAAGGGCCCAAGAGCGAAATCACTCTACCCACAGTTCCATCATCCATTATCCAAATATTCAGGTTTCACAGCCAGTCAAGCTGTATGATCACAGGGTCATTCCATTTTATAACCCAAGAAACGGCCTTTACATCTTTTCTGTCTTCTTAGTTTTCTCAGGAGAGCACAAGGAAAATGTCATTCATGTATGTAATCGGAGCAACACCTGAACATGCAAACAGGAGTAAAGATCGGCTGTAAGGTGGCCTGCCTGGACTTCACCTTGCAAGACAAGGGAGATATTCTCTGATAAGTCCCCCAAACACTTCAGGTAGAGTATTTTTACTCTACAGAGCCTCATAACTCCTACAACTGGACAGCACATAAAGAGTACTTTCTTCCCAATTCAGTGAATTTTTTTTTTTTTTAACTACTCCTACCACATGCCATTTTTTTGGGGTTCGATAATAGCATTTTTTAATAATATGTACGGTTTTAGGGTTCTTATCACATGAAAGGGACCAAGTAATAGATCAAGGTTTTACATAAGCCACATGTGCAAGTAGTGCTCATACATATGTACTGTAAATTATAAAAAAAAACCTGGCTTGTTATACCAGGCTTTCAATGTTTTTAATAACCCAAATAGTAAAAAAAAAAAAATGCAGTTTAAGGGATGAACTTTGACCTCGAAGAAAGAAACTTAAATTTATGCAAAAGTTAAATAAGGCATGAAAAAACAACTCTTTCTGAGCTTTCCAAAGAGCTACAGCAGACCAGGATGACCAGACAATCCATGTCAGGAGGGTCACTATGAGCTACGACATGGTTTGTAGTCATTTCAATTAAAAGGACCTGGATTTCACATAAGCCCTGATTGGTTAGTCTCTGAAAATCATGCTTGTGTCAATAATTTACATGTGAAACAGCAGGATGATACTTTTAATCAAGGAAACAAAACTAGAAAAAGTACAAGACGAGCCAAACAATTCAGCCGAGCACAGGAGACGTTCAGTTAAAGTAGTTTGTAAAACCTGTCCTGAAGTAGCCCATAGTGTCCCTCCTGACGTGGATTAGGTGATCGCCCTACAGCAGACCCATGTTGCTGTATATATAACAGTATATATAAAAAGTTGGTGCCTCTTCCTGTCCGCGGTGCAGAAAATGCGTTATATCTCAAATGTATTTTTTTTAATAAACAATAAACATTTTTGAGCTTTGGAATTTATGTATAATTCACATGCCAGATATCTTCAAAATGAAAAATGTAATGACACCACATTTAATTCCTACAGATATGGCAACAGATGCGACAAACTGGTACCTGCTCTAGTTGTTCTTTTCTTTTTCGCAAAAGGAGTTCTGGTACTATCTGGTTTATGTATCGACTGCCACATAAGTGATCTCGAAATCATAATTTGTGACTCGTCCTATATGTTAAAGAGGTTTGAGTTTGGAGACACACGCTAAATGCTGCTAGCATGTACTCAGAAGTCTCACCTGCATATGCGGTGTTCTTGGCCATTCCCACAGTTTCGTCCCCAACTACAATCACCTTTCTTTCGGTACATCTTAGAAAATATTCCTTTAATTCCTTCGTTCTACGGCTTTTGCCACTACTGGGGAAACCACACATCACAATTAACGGCATGTTCCACTTTTGCCATGAGATGCAGCTTTGGAAATAGAGTCCTGACTACAGTGAACCGGAAGTGAAAAACGATTGGTTACGCATAATACGTAGAATGACGTTCGCAAGCTTATATTAACGTATTCGGCGTTGTCCTTACGAATGGAATGTCTCCTGGAATTTTCCTTGGGATATAAAGCTGCGTTCCTCGTTTTAGAATTCTTTATATACGCCACCGTTATTGCTTGTTTATATTTTTCATGTGCAGTGCTTGAAGTGGGCCAGTACTCACACCGGGAACCTTTTCTGCATACCGGCAGCGCTCATAATCTACCGGCACTGAATAGCAGGAGAAGTACTGGCACCCGTTTTTCCAACTTAAAGCATTGTTCATGCGAAAATTGAAAATCTTGGGTTTTTTCCCCCAAATTTGTGTAGAAGATTGTATTCCATTAAACAACATTTAACACATCAGAGTGGCTATTTTGTTTCAGAATAATCAATGGCATACAGAGGATTATTAAAACAGTAAAAACAATATGAGAAAGACAACTCACAGAAGATACGTTTAAATGGAACTTCTGTGCTACTGAGACGACTGGAATCGCATTAAGGCTACTTGTCCTGTTCGCACAGCGTAACGATGGGATTCAAACTTCGACAAGCCCCTGTGTGGCTGCATAATTTGTCTTGATTGTACCACGCCCCCCGGACACACACAGACAAATATTACGCGTTTAATTAATTTTATTTGCTAGCGTCATATTCTGTACAGGCACACAATGTGTTCACATTATTTTTCATATTTCTAAAGGTAGCGCACAGTTCTTTCCCCTCACCTGAACCCCCGTGCAATTCATTCGTACCCCACTAGGGGGCTGTGCTCCCCAGTTTGAATAACTCCGGCACAGAGGTTGTATTTGAGTTTGATGATTAATATATCACTCGCTCCACAGTCTAGTCGGCGAGGCATTTTCTTTATTGACGTACTACTTGTAGTACATGTGGTCATAATGAAATGCTACCGACAGAAAGTTTATTAACATGACGTTTCAATGATAAAGCAGGTAATGTAAGATAAAATGTGAAACAATAATCAGACTGGTGCTGATGTCACTTTCTTCTGCTCCTTAAGTAATTTTCCAATATCTTCGTCAATGAGTCTGCTTCCTGCAAAATAAACACAGCAGTGGAAACCAATTTTGCGGCAGTTCATTTCTTGAGGCAATTATACAGTTTCACACAATGATCAGAAAGGGATCTTTATCAGTTGTATTGCTACATACAGCGTAAACTGGTTTAGGGTCTTTTTTGTTGGTACAGTATCTTGTAGCTTATCGTAAAATTAGGTAATTGCTCTCAGACATTTTATCACATTATTATCATTTAACTGAAACGGTCACACAGCTTTCTTTGTATCTCTTATTTGTTGATATAATGCTTGTAGTAACGTGCTGGAAAATACAAATGCATAATTATAACCCACTATTCTATAACAAATCTGGAATTACAACAGACGCACTCCCGCGGCTTTGACTTCCATATGCTTTACTAGAACTCTTAATATAATAATACAATTCTTTAAATATTAATAGTAATTCGATTTACAAAAACCAATGCATGGGCATTTTCACACTGAATTATACCACAGCATTTCAATTGTAGGCCTATAAATGAGTTCACTCACCGGTTCATTGTTATCAATTTTCTCCCCAGGCTCCTGCAGATGGTCCTGCACGGCAACTTTGATCATCTGCTCTACAATGAACTCCCTCCAGTCCTGCGCCTTTTGCTCGGGCATTAGAGCTACCCGAATTGCGTTCAGCGCCAGCTTATTTGGAGACTCAAGCGATGAGCTGTCCACAGCATTTTTCTTTCCCATGAAATGACCTAATAGATAGATAAAATATCAGTAAGCTTCACAGGCAGTAAAAGTACATGCGAAAGTAAAAACAGATATGCCCGTCCAGTACTACGCCCATACCTCGTTTATATTCTCACTTCTGTAAACATATTCTTGCGCATCAGACAGTTTTGTTAAATGGACAAGTGTTCCCTAAATGGTGGGATTAATTAGTTTGCCTAATACGACAATAATAGCCTACATCTAGTTGCTCATTAATTTCAATACGATCGTCCTTTGTAAAGGCAGAAGGAGACGCATTTTGTTTCGAACGGTGACAGGAGATGTATTGCCTCACCTGTCGCCCACAGATTTCCTCTTGGATTTACTTTGATTTTTGACACCCTGTTTCTCAGTTCTGTCAAATCAAGACTCACTGAACTGGTCACAGAAATATAAGAGAAAACGATGAAATAAGTGAGGAATCCGAACTGAAGGATATGTCTCCACGCAGTTTCTGCCATCTTTCCAAAATGTGCCTGTCGAATTTCCCCCCTATTTTCTATGACCCCTGGATATTTCTCCTATGTAGAGACCGAAGTTCTCTCCTCCAGACCTTCAGAGTCGCTTGCTGTTTCATATCTGCATATCTACCCATGTATTTATATGTGGCTGGGGGCGGGGGGGGGACGGGGGTGGGGTGGGGGGTGGAGGGCTTCTGAAATAAAGTCATAAGTTTGGACGCCCGGAATTGATCTACATAAAGCATGAGGTTATTGTACATGAATTACAAGCTTATTATTATTATTATTATTAGTAGTAGTAGTAGTAGTAGTAGTATAGTAGTAGTAGATGGATGAGCAAAAATTCCCACAGACACAATCCTAAAACTTGCAGAAAGCCTTCCCAGAACAGTGGCAGCTGTTATAGCTGCAAAGGGGGACCAACTCCATATTGATGCCTATGGATTTAGAATGGGATGTCATAAAAGTTCCTGTAGGTGTAATGGCCAGGTGTCCCGATACTTTTGTCTATGTGTGTGCGTGGTTAGATCAGGCAGAGGATGTGCTGTTGAGAGGCAAATAGACTTTTCTTTCTCATTCTATCTCTTTGTTGCTCCAGGTCATTTTAAAACTGATTTTATATATATATAATTACTTCCTACTAATAAATCAAGGGGAAATTAAGGGTAAACAAAACATAGTAGATGCTTTTAAGACACATTTCATTAATGCAGGAATTATTACTCAATCCAGTCTTCCAGTAGATTCTGGGGATAGTGCAGTTATCAATTCTAACTGTTCTGCGAACTTTAACTTTTCTACGATTCCTGCCTCCCAAGTTCACAATGCCTTATTAACCTGGATTGCAAAAAGGCTGCTGGTCCAGATGAGATTGAGCCTTATTTTTTAAAGATAGCGGCAGATCTGATTGCTGGTCCTATTGCCTCTGTTTTTAATTGTGGTCTCTGTAGTGGGTTAATCTCTGGCTCCTGGAAGTCAGCCTTTGTCCTTCCACTATTAAAAGGAAGTGATCCCTCCTCTTTGGATAATTATCGCCCCATTTCCAGATTGTCAGTCACAGCCAAATTATTTGAATCTTTTGTTAATGACCAACTTAAAGCATTTTTATCTGATAATATTTTATGTCATACTCAGTCTGGGTTTAGACAGGGCCACAGTACCATAACTGCAATAACTAATGTTACAAATGATATAATTACTGCTTTGGATAACAAAAAATCATGCGCTGCTCTTTTTATAGATTTAACAAAAGCATTTGACACTGTTGATTATGCTTGTCTTTTGCGAAGATTGCAGAGTATAGGATTACGTGACACTATTGGACTGGTTCTCCAATTACTTGACTGGGAGAACACAGTGTGTAGCTATAGATAACTGTAACTCTACCTCACAAATAGTAAAAACTGGTGTGCCTCAAGGTTCTATTTTAGGACCTGTTTTATTCTCTATTTATATAAACAATATTAGTTTAGGGTTAGAACCAGCAAAAATACACTCATATGCTGATGATACAATTCTGTAAGCTATATGAGATGGTGGAGTGGACATCATTACATCTTAGAAGGAAAATGCATTGCCTGGTTTTTATTGCAAAGGCTTTAATGGGCAGATTACCTCAGTACATATGTAGTTTGCTGACATTCCGCACTAATACAAACAGAACCCGTTCATCAGTTAAACTTCTCCTTCAACCTCCCACCACATGCAGAGAACTGAGGAAATCCACCTTTTGTTCTTATGCACCACATGAGTGGAATATATTACGAAATATATAGAATTTAGACTCCTTGCCTTCTCTGAATGTGTTTGAAAATCTCTTAAACTCTGAGCTTAAAGAACAGTGTCATTGTTTCATATAAATTAATTTTATTCTACGTGTTTTGGAGAGTATGAGTATTTGTATGTGTTTTAGTCTGTGTTCATATTAATCATCTCTGTATGTATGTATATGAAACTTTTGTCTTATTTTTCTTATCTGCTGCCATATTGGCCAGGACTTCCTGGAAGAAATATTGTATCTCAATGGAACCTTCCTGGTAAAACAAAGGATAAATAAACAAAAAACAAACAAAAAAAAAATAATAATAATAATAAACAAAATATATATATATATATATATAATTGTGTGTATGTGTGTGTGTGTAGTTCAGTCTGTAGTGGAATATTGTTGCCAAATGAATTGTTATGGGGCTGGCCCACCTGGTTTTATGGCGCCACACCTACACGATGATTTCTGGCTGTGCTATAGGTGTAAAAAGGCTTGTGCCCTGTGCTCCACTGGCATATGCTCCAGGCCCCATTCCATCCTAAACAGGATAAGCGGGTGCAAGACGAATGAGCCACCGCACTGCTCATAATAACAACAATAAACCTTTTAATTGAATCCAGCATGAGCTGTAGAGATGAGCTGTTAGAGATAAGTGGCTGGAAGATATTTGAGGCTTAATGAGGTGTAAGATGGAAGTGGTTCCGGACTCAATATAACAGTGTTTCAGTCCCTGAAGAGACCTTACTGCTACAATGTATCCCATTTCAATTACCAAAGGCGGTAGAGATACAGCAAGGGGACTCGGTTAAAACTTTTAACAATAAAATCCAATAATTCAATGGCAAATGAAGCAGACCTACATTTTTGGTCGCTATTCATTTTCAGGTAGGCCTATTCATTCCCGTTACATTTAGATTTCTGTGTGTGACATTTCTATGAGCTGATTTTGATGTGCTTTTCTTTCCCACAGGTCTAGTAATATAGTGTGATGCAGCGTTCTCGATTCACGCTGCTAGTCCACAATAGAGCCAAAGTGCTCCGTGTACTTTGCCTGTAATTGTGATATTTTAACAGTCCCAATAATTTTTAAATATAATTTACTGTAGTTTACTTTATTATGCTTGTCGAAAAATAAGGTTTCTTATTAAACGAGATTTCTTTTCGGGATATAGGATTGAGAAGGTTAAGGCTGATTAAATCCATAGATGCAGTAGCTATAGTGCATAAATCTCCTGTTTATATTTCTGTGTTATTAAATTTTTGAATGAATGAACATTTATATAGTGCTTTTACTGAACCAATGGGGAGCCACTTCAACCGTCACCACTGTGTAGCCCTCACCTGGATGATGCGACACCAACCATTCTGCACCAGTACGTTCACCACACAGTAGCTAAGGTGCTGAAGGGACAGACCCTAAGCCAGTCATTAGTTCACCAGTTAGATATAGGGGATGATTATGAGGCCAGATTTGAAAGGGCCACAGCGGGCAATTTTAGCCAGGACATCGGGCTACCACACCTACTCTTTCAAAGGATGCCCAGGGACCTTTTATCACCTCAGAGAGTCAGGACCTCGGTTTTACGCTTCATCCGAAGGGTGGCACCATTTTTACAGCACAGTGTCCCCTTCACTGCACTGAGGCACTGGGATCCACACAGACCACAGGATGGGCCGACCTGCCACCCACACTGCCACCTCTTCCAGCTGCAGCCCAGCTTTCCCAGTTAGTCTGCCATTTACAGTATGTACTGGCCAGACCCAAACCTGTTTAGCTTCAGATGGAATACCCAGTCTGAAACTGCAGGTGGTATGGCTGCTAGCAAATAGAATGGAATTTTTATAGCACACTCTGGCATGGTCTTATTCAATTTTTTTCTTCTTTGGCTGTTATCTTATTATTATCATCATCATTATTTTGTCATCATTTGTTCAGCACTTACATGTTAAACGCCTCATTGCTACACTTACCTATGAAATACCTACTTTACCACTTGTTGTCACTGTATTATTGTTTGTTTGTTTGTTCCTTTATTTATTTATCTTTTTGCTTGCTTTTTGGGTTGATTTTATTATTGTTTTTTCTCTTTCTTTTGTTCTATCTTTCCTTTCCACAATTTGATGAGACCTTGTTGTATGTCTTTGACCCTTTGTTAAAAAGAAAGAAAGAAAGAAATGCAGTACAGTCTAGACATTGTTAATGTTGTAATGACTATTATAGCTGGCTGGTTTTAATGGACAATCTACAAAGGCTTCGTTACTCCTGTGTTCCAATGGCACATTGTGTAAACTAGTGCTGAGTTATTTTAAAAGACTAATTCATCTTTAGATAATCCTTGTGCAATTATGTTAGCACAGCTGAAGACCATTGTACTTGTGGAAGAAATAATGCTCATTTTCTTTGGGCCGCTTGGGTATCTGGAGTATCAGCATTTCCGCACTTGATTATGGTCTCAGAACGGCCAGAAAGAGTGAACTTTCTTCGGAAACTCATCTACTGATTTGAGAAATGATAGCTATTTCTCGTGAGAAATCGGAACGCCATTCTAATACTGAGGAAACTGAATGTGTGCTCTACTCCCTTCACAGAACAGCACAGACACGCTCTAAATAGGACAGAAAGAGAAGTGGGAGGCTTTGGTATGCAGGGGGTTATGATCATCAGAGGAGCTCAGTTTGCAGCTCTATTAACCTCCCGCCACCCATTTTCTATACCTGCTTGTCCTATGCAGGGTTTCCGGGTCTGGAGTCTGTCTCAGAAACTATAGGCACAAGGCAAGAAACAACTCAGGACAGGGCAGCAAGTTCTGCCAACCCATCACAGGGCACACACAACATTAATAATTTAGAATCTTCAAGTTGCCTTAGCATGTTCTGGATATGGAGTGGGGGGCCTGGCAGGGACACGCAAACTTCACATGTAGAGCCACAGCAGATACTCAAACGCTGCCCCCGGTGGTGGGAGGCAACAATGCCACAATGTGCCACCGTGCTTTATTATTTGTCAACCAGCAGCCACAGAACATCAGATTCTGGTCTTCTAAGAAGTGTTTCAAAGAAGAAAGCCATATCTGAGACAGGAAAGGATCAAAATGAGTAAAGGACACAGACATTGGACAGAGGATGATTGGGCAAAAAAAAAGTGTTATAAAATCTAAGTTTGAGGTGTTTGGATCAGATAGAAGAACATTTGTGAGACACAGGACAAATGAAAAGATGCTGGAGGAATGTTTGATGCCATCTGTCAAGCATGTTGGAGGAAATATGATGGTGGTGGGGGGGCAGGATATTTGTACGGTGTGACAGGAATCCTACAATTCCACCGTACAACAGTGACCAAAGCTCTGCTCCAAATTATGCAAAACCTTTTTGGGGGAGAAGCAGTAAGCTGGTTTTCGGTCTGTAATAGACGAGCCAGAATAGTCACCGGAGACCAACCCTATTGAGCTATTGTGGGAGCAGCTTGACTGTACAAATACCCATCAAGTCAATCCAACTGGTGGGAGGTGTTTTAGAAAACATGGAGTGAATTTTCTGCAGATTACCTAAAAAAATCAACAGTGGGAATGTCAGAGGTCTGCAAAGCTATCAATGCTGCAAATGAAGGATTCTTTGATGAAAGCAAATTTGAAGCACATAATTAATTCAAGCGAAAAACCATTATTTCTAACCTTATCAATATCTTGATATTTTCCATTCATTTTGTAACTTATCTGATGAATGAAAGTGTTTCATGGAAAACGTGAAATATTCTGAGTGATACCAAACTTCTGAGAGGTAGGGTCTCTCTGTGTAATGTTTACCCTGCGTTGTTTGTCTCCCCTGTTCATAGCCAAGTCACCCTACTAATCCACAAAAGCTTGGTTCACAGTATAGCTACTGTGACATGTTTAATTCAGCAATATCATTCTGACAGCTAAAATGACACATTTTAAATCAAATGCAAAATAGCTATAAAATATAGTTCCTGCAGATATCCAAAACAAATCAACTGTAGAAGAAACGTTCATCTAGTATAGCACTTTGTGCATCCATGTAATACACACATCCATCCATCCATCCATCCAGGGCCCAGATCCTGTCCCGTGTAATACAGTAACTGTTTATAAACAAACCTTCCCAAAGATACAGTAAACACCCATAGGGAAGCTGGCTGAGTTACATTTGACCAAGTGAGTTCTACATTCGAGTTTATTTTGTAATGCTAGCTGCAGCTTTGCCAGATTTCTATGCTTATCTTATGCTTGTAAAACATAATGAAAATTTTGTGCGTTGCCTAAGGCCTTCTGACAAGGCTTGTCCTTTCCAGCTATTGGCAGGTCAGTCCTGCATCTGACCTCTGTTCATATTTACCAAAGATATGCCTCCTGGGGTGTATGGGTCTCCAAACATATAACGGCACTGCAGAATAAGCTGCTGATCACTTGCGCAATCTCAAAAACACTCCCAATTAGCTATTCATTTTAGCCATACAATTCCTTTCCAGTTATTCTATTCATCTTCTAATATTCCTGCTCAGGGTTGGGGGGGGGGGGGACAATATGTTAGTCAGGATCTAATGCACATACAGACGTAATCAAACGCTAAGGGCAATCTACATGTCCTGGGACTGCAAACCAGGAAACCCAAAGGAAAGCCACGTAACATGAGGAGCACAAGCACTCCAGAGACACAGAGGAGGGACTCGAACCGCTAGGCCTGGAGGTGCGAGGCAACAGTATTACCATCTGGGCCACAATCATATTTATCTTTTTTCACTATATACCGTCTGTGTTACTTAATATGCCAGTTGACATTATCGTCTGATGTAGCTGCTCACTGTTACGCTACACGCACTTGATGTGGCGCGTGTTTAAAAATGTATAACGGGTGGCTTGGGGTGCATTTACCCGCTTATACCACGGTCACTACACATTTGTACCTAAAGACATTATTGTTACATTTACGAGCTAAAAATGGATTTATTAGTAAAACTACTTCTTCTGCCAATGATTAGCTGCAACGCAAGTCACTGTCATTCATTTGAAATTTGTCCGTCGCTAAGACCCTAAGCCAGTCATTACTTCCAAATTGCCTGTTGCTAAGGCCAATGGCCAATTCCAAAGCGTTACAATAGAGAAAAGTTCAGAAATGCTGGGGGTAAGATCTCTACACAAAATTACCACTGAAATCTCCCTGGATGATCTTATGCATTTCAGCTCCTAAATGTGAAGATAATGTCCTGTGACACAAACATATATGACAAATGCGTTGCAACTGTGGTTTTATTTTTTATGTGTTCAAAAACGTATAATGCATGGCTTGTCTGGCATTGACCCTTTACTTAAATAGACTTGAAGATTATAGTAGCACGTTGATTTATTACCGTGAAATTTGCTTGGCTGGCACTGCATGTGCATTTATAGAAAATGAATTAACACTCTTCAGACCAATCAGAGGTAGTCAATGTAGTTTAAAACAATCATTAATGGGCAGGACCTGACACCATTTATGAATGTTAAAGTCTAATTTCTCCTATTATCACTGACCAATAAGTGCAACAGTAGCAAGTACAAAGAGCAAATGTTCCAATTTGTAACCCCTCCTGGATTATAGAAGAATGCAGTAAAGCCTGGTGTTTTCCCAGTTGTTCAGTCACGATGTACCAGCACGAAAAGGCCCAGCAGGAAGAGGACGGCATACTGAGGACAGGAAACAATCAACTTTACAACTCCACAGTTTATGCTAAGGCGACATGTATTACGTCAGTACAACATGTATTCAGAATTGTTGTTCGAATGGAGAAAATTTTACCTTGAATTTTGGACAATCATTCATTAGAATTGTAACAATACCTATGTGTGGATTCTCACAATACTCATAACTCGCTGGATCTTGCCTAATTAATCAGGCCTGACTAATTATTATTATTTTTAATTTTTTTTGGGGGGGGTCACATCCTGGAATCGCCCCTGCTGCTGTACATTCCTGTGATGTCCGGACTTAATTCTCGTGAATTTTGAGCACTCCCTTAACTATAGGGGTTTCCCTCCCCTCGATCCTGAAGACCACGGTTTCTCCAGCTCTGATGGGACTTTCCGTGTTGTTGGTCAGGAACAGGTCGTCTCCATGATGGAAGGCTGGCTCCACGCTCCCACTGCCAACAAAATACATTTACGCACAGACCTAAATTAATACCAAACATGTTATTTGTGGGGAGGATATGGAATTAAATACTGACCTGAGAACAACAACTGAGCTCTCAGTGCCAGTTACAACCATCAAGCCTTTCAAGATCATAATTGCAGAGGATACAATCACACTAAAGTTCAGTACCTGGTAATAAAGCCGAAATTCAAATACAGACAAGTTATCAGTAGAAACACAACAGCAACCCGCTACAGACAGGATCGTAATAACCAGCTTTAGATTTAGATCGGTATTTAATTGTTTGAATCTATAACATTTGAGAGAATCAGACTTAGAATAAATAAATTATGACTTTAATTGAGCGATTAAAGAGAAGTTATTAAAATGTCTGAATACACATGTCTGCGTGATTGGTTGCAAATAGCTTAATATCGTTACAATAAACTAGCCATCTCTCTAACAGCGTTAAATATTAAATATTCAACATTCATTTGACATTAAAAAATAAGGAACTATTACGCGATTCAACCATTTTAGTGGATGATGTCAATCCAACTGTGCAGTATAGAGACTACTCTGCGTATTTTTGAAATACTCCTGTACACACATGAAGCATTGTCTTTATGCGGTACAGCGCTGGCTTGACAACATGAGGTGACATGGTTAGGGAGCATAATAGAATAATGTACATGTATATGTCATTAATTCTGAAAAAATGTACAAGAGAAAACAATTGTACAAGACTAGCCTTGAGACACATGAAGCAGAGAAGTCTTTTATAATTTATATTACAAAACTATTAGGCCTATAACTCTGAACTATTAGCTAAATTAAACGCTAATTAACACAATAGTCGACTTACCAACCCAATATTTGCTCATTTTGTGCATATTAAGTAAGTTATTTTGGTTCTTGGTACATTTGACATAAATTCAGAGCACCATCCAAAGGTGACATATGCCATTTTAAAAATATATATCATCCTATATTCGTGCATGAATGAGACTAGTTAACTTACGACTTTAGTGATTTTATTGTTAGCGATGCTACACCATGAGCTGATGGTCGTTAATAGACGTTTCCAGTTATGCATCATTCCACATTTACTTCTTTTCGGCGGTGCAGCTCCCCGCACTGTACGCTCCGACCTTCCCGGAAAACAGCGCCAAATGAGCCAGCTGAACACCCCAAGCACACCGCTTAACTAAGTTAATTACCCATACCTGGCGCTTTTGTATCCGCGGCGCATCGTCCAGGAGACCCAAGGACAGCATGGTCGGTGTCTGCCGGGACCAGACAGCGCTGAGCCCCGACAAAGTGAGCGTGCGGGGGAGGGTGCAGACCGAGCTGCCGGTGCTTGCACGCCGGATACACTTTATTAACTCTATTTCGCTCGTCGGCACAGACAGAAATACACCGATTCGATATTGCAAAGATACCTATATTTAGAAACAGATTAAATGCGTGTTCCTTGCCATTCGGGACTAATGGTCTGGTTTCCAGTTGTCTTCTAGGGACCTATGCTAGGCGTCTTAAAAATCAGGTCAAAGGTGCGCGTATCAGCGAAATGTGTTAGCTGGCTAAAATAGTCTCTCTCCAAGTTGAGCGTTTGTACTTTTTCCATGTGAAACCAATTTATGGACGCTAAAATACAGACTATACACAAATATGATCCTTTTTAATACCTGCTAATGATGGATAGATTTTCCTGCTGCCAATTTCATGGCAAAACGCAGATTAACTGATATCACCTGATTAAAAAGAATTAGCCGAAAACTTTATGTACAAGGTTGAATCCGCAAAAAATTACGGTGCTCAGGCTTCCACAAACAAGGTAATACAATGAGCTTTTAAAAAATAGCCCACTAATAAATCATTTTAGCAGCAATACCTCAATATCGCTTTCAGTTATAGAAAAGGCAATGGAAAATGGTTAACAATTCATAATAAAGAAATACTATCTTGCCCACACAATCCAGACATACGCATTTTATTTGAAATAATCAAAAGTAAACATAACAGCAAGGCACAAAGGCCAATACCGGTTAAATAGATGTGTAATGGCTTGGGAAAAATAAACCCTGATATAGACATGTGAAATTTATTAGCTATGTACATGGGGTTTGCCTGTACCAGAACTTTCATACTACCACACATTATCAAAAAGTACAAAGTTGCTCTGAATAGAGGCTGTATCAAAAAACACTGATATTTAAAGGAGTATAATTTCTGTTCAAGATATCTTAAATTAGCCACTCTTCAGTAAACTGGGGAGGACTTAAGGAAAATAACATTTACTACAAACATGAAAAGGAATACGTGTCATACAGCTTTTAAATGGAAATTTCACATGGAAAGAAGTCAATATGACTAGATAAATCTCCAAAGTAAATTTATAAAATTGAGTAATATGGGAGATAATATATTAAGGAAAATCATTCCTTTTAAAATGTAGCAGTACAATAGTTAATTATCTGCAAAAACCTCATTCAAGAGTCTCCACAGTTCAGGTGAGGTGGAAATGATTTTTGTTCTCACCAACGATAGCTCATCACACACCCACCCCAATCATAACCATTTCATTTTTTTTGATCTCCTTTTACAAATGACAACGGACATTTAAAATGACAATATTAGTTTATAACTGCCGCATCCTGATTATATTCAGCTTATCAGTGAAATAAGCAAACAATTCCCCAAAGTACCCACTGCATGCTTCATAGCTGTCACGCAACTTCCCACACATTAAATATTTAATTTGCGTAAACACGTGAAACAGACCTGTGATATACAATTTCAATTGTATGCTAAATATTCAGACATCAGTCAAGTCCATGTCAAAATTAAAAGTAAACATTTGTTACAGATGTGTTATGCAATCCATACACAATCACCTTGCAGGGGAAGTGAGACTTCGGTTCAAAGGATGGTTCACTGAATTACCGTTAAAATTAAAACAGCCACACATTCTTTTTGGTATGGAACAGATATTAAAATACATTTCCTTTGATCGCCAATGGAGGGATATGCAAAGAAATTGCTACTTTGGGATGCAGATAATCGCCAAATCTGCAATACTGCTTACATTTCCAATGGGTGAACACATTCAGCTCCAAGTCTGCAAGAGCACCGTCTGAGTGACTGGGCACATTTAGAACCAGCCATTATCCTTAACGTGGTTTTCAGCTCAACCAAAATCACTGGGTCTATCTAGTCTTTATCATCTAACAGTCTTGTGTGTCCAAGAGGGAAAAATGACCTAACATGTCAACAACGACCCAACTGGACGAAGTTCGAAATGTATCTATATTTGGTGTAGGTGTTTGCGGCTAAAGTAAGTGATTTGTGATTTGTAGCGTGGCAGAATACATGTAGAAGAATAAGGCAAATTCCACTGAGGTACAAGAGTTTAAAGCCGCTGTGATGCTGATTGAGCATTTTGAGGGTCCTCATCCTCCCAGGACGCAGGGGCAATAGCAGCTTTTTTGGGGGGAGGGGGGGATCGGTGTTTACCATCATTGCTCAGGGACCGCCTTTGGGTGCGAGGTGCTGTGAGTCTGCATGTGGGAGCTGTAAGCAGATTCACAGCCAAAGGCCTCGCTGCAGGTGTCACAATGAAACCTCTTAGGTTCCTCAGCTAAAGAGGAGCCACCTTGTCCAGCATGGAGGGGATCGACCTCTTCGTCACTGGCCTGAGGTGATGACTCCTGCTCCCTTTCCTCCTCATCCTCCTCTTCTTCTTCTTCCTCCTCATCCTGCTGCAGTTCCTCCTCTGGCTCCTTAATCTTATGGACAATGAGGAGGTGCCTGCTGAGGGCCAGCGGGGAGGTAAAGCACAGGCCGCAGTGTGAGCACTGGGGGGTGCTGTCATCGGCCTTGTGCTGAGGTATGTGCTCCTGGAAGCGTCCACTGTCCTCTGTGGTGAAGCCACACTTGGAGCAGCGGAACTGGGGTGTGGGCCTCTTGGCGGGGGGGGTGTCGGGTGCCCCCACAATCAGGGCTTCATCGGAAGGTCTCTTCACCACAGGACCCTGTGCATGGGTGTAGAGGCATTATGCACAATTCAGCCTGCATCACGCCTTTGTAAGCTGACAATTTACAACAGTGGCAGTTAAAAAGAAAAAGGCGGGGGGGGGGGGCAATGACACGTCACAATTTTCCGGTCACTACCTCTCCAGAGGCTTTCCTGTTCTCAGGGGCTGCCTGTAGCATCTGGCTGAAGTCGGGGTTTTTAATGCCGTGCATCAGGCTGATGTGATTCTTCAGCATGAAGTGTTTGGTAAAAGTCATCGTCTTGTCTGTGCAGTACCTTCAATAGGAAGAGCACACAGAGGAGAGAATGTATATAAAATACAGGGCACTAAAAATCGACTTCCGTAAATGCAGCTACTCCCGTATCCTACTCGTGAGCATAGCTCCACTGCACGAACAGCACGTGCTCCAAAAAGCAAGAGGTTTCAGCTTCAATGTCACAATGAGGAAAACATAACACTTCACTTAATTCCTTTCTAATTATGTAATTACCTGCACTCTGGATACTTAAAAAAAGTACTACAATATTTCAATGTTAAAGCACAGTATTCAAGTCATTAGATCTGGCTCAGAGACAAGCACAGTACATGTTCAGTTACAGTGATAATGATGATTAAGCTAGCATGTTGAAAAACTAAGCTGGATTGAAGTTTAAAAAAAACTTCATGTACAAAATAAACCAGTATGATAGCAAGCTAGCAATTACTAAACAATATAAAAATTAGGTCTGCGTGATGAATTGTGTGCATCTCAGTAATCACATGGCATTTATCGACATTGCTTTGTGTCTGTTGACAACTCACAACTAGGGCTGCAAGGATTCATTGGGTAACAACTCGATTGCAAAAAATCCGATGCAAATTCTTTGCTTCGATGTTTCGTTTAATCCACGCGACTATGTACCGCTCAGTGATCACCGTGTTTCACTCGGAGGATCATTACTGTCGCAGTGTGCTTACGCTGTATTACGTGTAGCAGAGCGGTAGAAGAAAACAGTGGCAAAACTCCCATTGGGACCCCTTGTGAAAAATGCCGGAGAAATTTCCGGCAGACTTCTGGGTCTTGGGGATGGTAAATAGTTCAAACGTTGACATTCGCGGCATTGAATCATGTTCATTTCCATTGCTTACCAAGCACTTTAAGTGGTATGTTGATAAAATATTTTTAAAAAACATTTAATACGTTAGGTGTTATTAATATACAAAATATGTTTTTATATGTGGTCAGCATTAGCTGTTAAGTTTATCATAATTAACAGAAGGTAGCTTAGCGGCTATCGAGGCTAATGTTCCCATTACACTGATGATTTTGTCAGCTGCTACAGATGCAAGGTAACTTCATATATTGTTGTTCTAGTTATCAGCGGTTTCATGATCAGTTAGTTGCACTACTACCACGTTAATAAACCTGATTAAAATATCAGTTTACAGCTCTCCGCCAGTCACATGGTTCAGTGTGCTCACTACCAAATTTAAGCTATTTCACCATAAATTATTTTGTGGCGATTTGTAAAAAAATTTTACAAATTACCCCCCCAAAGCTGTAAACCTAGGGGAAACACTGAACACATTACTGAGAAATGTAGCTTTCTGCAAATGACTGCAACTTTGGGGCACTCTCATCCATGAGGAAATTGTTACAACAGAATGTACAATCCCTGTGTCCACTTCACATAGCGATTTCGTGTCTGGCCATTGTACCCCTGAACATCATCTCTTGTAGCACTAAGTTTCCATCCAAACATGCCTACACAAATTCCATCATAATGCATGGCTTAATTTTTGTACAACTAAAACTACTTAACTGTGGACCACAAATGATTCATTCCACATGCAACATCTAACTAACATCACCCACACACCACTGGTTACATTTACATATGGAAGAATTTCGTTATGGCACAAAATCGGCTTTTAAGGTTAATACTGAAGTGAGGTTAAATTTCCAGCATCTTGATAAACTATTTTAGTTTGTGATGTGAGATTTAATTGCCGGCTATAGCAGAATTAACTTGAGCTGGATGTTTTCTTGAAAATTGGAAATGCAAATAGATAGCAATTCTGGATTTATGCTGCACAATGTGTCAATGTATACATCTCAGTGAAGATAAATGTATCCTTTGAAGGTAATCGTTTAATAACACCATTAAACAATGCATATGTATCAGGGTTGGGGCCATTCTGGAATGCATTCATCAATTCCAATCCAAATCAGGAAATGGAACTGGAGTTGGGGTTGGAAAAAAATGAAGGGGAACAGAACGGGAATTGAATTCAAATATCAGGGGGATTTAAATTCCAACTATGTATAATATTCCATATATTCCAGATATGTATAAACCCTGAAGTAACGTAAATAATGCATTTACTGTGGAATCTAAACATTCCATTGGTAGAGAACGAAATGTTTTTTTTCCAAGCAGACAGCACTTGCTCAGAGTAGCCAAGGGAAAAACTGGATTGTAAAAAGCTGCAACTAACCAGCAGGTGAAGGTTCTCTTCTTCCCGCCATGGTCGTTGCGAATGTGTCTCCTGAGACTTGTAGTGGAATTAAAGGACCTCTCGCAATTCCGGCAAGGATATCTCTTCACTGACTGCAGACAATGAACAACAGAGATCAGCATCTGGATTGAATATATGGTAGTTATATTAAACATTAACAACAGAACAACTGAAACAGTGTTTTCTGTTTTTCCAACAGCTATTTATTTATTTATTTATTATATATATATATATATATATATATATATATATATATATATATATATATATATATATATATATATCATACTGCGAGACCATTACTTGTCAGGATTCTGTTCACAAATCCACGAGTGTTAAATTGCAGAACTTGAATTATCAATCTAAGAGTCTCTTCAGTCATGCTCAAAAGCAGAACCAGATAAGCTACGACCACATCCCATGCAGCTATCGAAATATCTAGAAACACAGTAAGCCGAGTTCTCTTTAGGGCAACATGAACAAGCCATATCGTAGTGAATAAAAGTCCATTTTTCCACTAATGTCAAAAGATTTGTTGTTAACAGACCATCTCCCATGAATTCTCCTATTGCTGTAATGCACATACCCCATTTGCCATTCCCCATACCTGCATTGACCTCCAATATGCCAGCTACAATAATTAATTTTGAGTACTGATAGAAACAGCAGAGAATAACCAGGAATTTAACTGACCTCAAACAATGGCTTCCAGCTTTTACTAAACCCATCTGCACTAAACAACTTAAGCTTTCTTTCAGTGCCCTACTTAAAAACATGGAGGCTGTTACTATCAAAACATGCAGCCACTCTCTCCACAGTAAGTGATGCCAAAAGCGAGGCTTCAAAACCATCAGTGAGTGAGGCTACCATGCACCATCAATCGCAGTGGTTTAACCAACTTCCCATTGGTTATTAATTCGGTATTCAGTGAGCTAAACTGAGTAATAAGAGACAGGCCTCCCACTGTGGGTGTCAAATCCTCAGCTCCTCCATCACTTCACGTGGTCATGACAGAGGCAGCAAATGCCAGCCTGACATGCTCTAAGGTAGCATTACACAGAAGGATAAACTTCAATTCACAGGGAGAGAATGTCATCCTCTCATTAATCCCAATCTTCTGTAATTCAATTCCTGTCTATGCGACAATGTAACACTCAGCTTAGTCTAAGATGACATTAGCTTTAAAAAGAAATAATGATCAGGGTGCAGTCCAATGCTGGATGGTGCTGCTCGCCTTACCCTCCCATGGCTGGTCTTCATGTGAGACAGATAGGCATCGCGATCAGGAAGCCACTGCAGACACTCTCCACAGGTCAAGCCTGCATTCTTCAGATTGGTCTGACTTGGCTTTTGGGAAGCTGGGTCCTTCTGGTCATCTGAGGCCACACATCGGAGAAGCCGGCTTGTCGGCGGCCGACTGGGGGTCAGCGACGTGCCCTGCGGGTGCGGTGAAGGCTCTTCAGACAGTTTGGCACTTTCATCCACAGCTGCCCTGAGGACACTCCTGTGGACTCCCTGAAATGCAGAGGAGGACTGTGACACTACAGCAGGCATAAGTTCAGCCAACAAAGCAGCTTGAAATACAGCTTAGAGAACAGAATGTTAAACATCTACCAGGCCTTAAAAACGGGGTCTCCAACCTTGAAATGTTGCATTAGCATTTGCTTCTGTGTGAAGACCACTGGACACTCAGGGCACTTGAAGACACAGGTAGTGAGCTTTTTGCTGCTCTGCTGGAAGTGTTGGAAGAGCAACTGCTTCTTCTTAAAAACCATTTCACAGGAGCACCTATAGATCATTCTAGAGAATCAAACATATCAAACAAAATCACTCTGACAGACTGAGACAACGTGCAATAAGAATTCAAATATGTGGATATTCAACAATTTCATTTTTGTACTCCAAAAAAAGATTCAGCCATCATGGAAAATAAAGATACTCTGGGAGTCAAACTCACTGCGGAGACACACTACTGTCGTCATGTTTGTTTTTGACGTGTGTCAGGCAGCCATCTGAAGACTTGAAGGCGACCGGACAGAGAGAGCACTTATAGAAAATCTCACAGTGTTTCTCCATAATGTGGCTCTTTTGAACATGAAAGGACAAGTGAAACATATCACAGTGTGAGCACCTAGGAGAACAAAAGAAGACCAAGGGGCTTTATTATTAATAAGGCATAGCGAGTAATGCTGCAGCATCACGCGAAGCCCCAACACACCGACCCCAGGCTGCTCATTCACATACTTGTTGCCGATCTTGCGTGCATAGTGGAGGCAGTTCTCCTTGATGTGTTTCTGGATGTCCGTGGAGTGGCTGACTGCTCCGCACTCGGGGCAGCAGTATGGGGACTTGTGTGTGTGGATGCGCTGGTGAGCCCTGTAGCTGCACTTGTTGGGCAGTGTCATCATGCACAGCTTACAGACCTGAAAGACAGGAGCAGAAATTAAAGGGGGGGACACTTCATGATACCAATAAAGACTCGAACACTCAAACTTATAGCTAACTGGTACGAAACAAAAGACTTTCAACCTCAGTCCCTCAACCAATAACCAAAGTCTTGACAAAGGCTACAAGAATAAGACAATACCTCATTTTGGCCTATAGTTCTTCGAGAACTGAAATTGACAGTGACCTTCATATTAGTTCTGATATGACGATAAGACGACAAGATACTTTACCAGTCTCTCCATTTCTTCGGAAAGTCTCTGGAAATGACCTGCCAGTGACCTGTCATCTGACATCTGCTTGTTGCATTCCAGACACTTGAGTCCATGCGGTATCACTTTGTCTGGATATAAAGGCATGGCTGGTGCGTTCTTTGCTGGGCCTGGGAAGACCTGGGACCCCACAGGCACTGGTGGCATGGCCACAGTGGGGGTGGGCACAGCCAGGGAGAACATCTGGTCGGCGGCAACGGGCTTCATGAAGAGCTGAGTACACTGCATGATAGCGCCCTGACTCTTGTGCTGCCGGGCGTGGGCCAGCAGACTGCACTTGTTGAAGAAGACGAGTGTCTTGGCGCAGTGCATGCATGCCACCTCGATGTGCACACTCCTCCTGCTGTAATGCTGAGCCAAACTGGCCTCCAGACAGAAGGCGTCCCCACACTCCAGGCACCGGTGGCCCCGAGCCGGCAGGCTTATCTGAGACTCTGGAGGGGGGTTCAGGTTGGGCACATACGTCGGTATGGGATTGGAGGCGTTCAGAAGTCTGTTCAGGGTCCCCACAGCACCGCAGGAAATGGTGGTGCCCAGCGCGGGGGCGGGGCTTTTGACCTGGTGCACGAGCGGAACCGTGCTGCACACCATGGACCCGGGAAGCTGGGGCGGCCGTGGCGTGGTAGATCTGGCCGTAACCGACGCTGCAACGCTATGAGGGACCAAGTTTAGATTGGCCAAGTGTACCGCTTTGGGGAGGAAATTGGTGTTGGGGGGCTTCATAGATCTGACAGAGACCCCCTTTTGCTGCTGCAATGTCTTTACAACCCTCAGGTTAGAGCTGTTAGTTTTCTGTGAAGAGGTGCCTGAATGTGCCTTGACCCTCTTCTTTGAGCTGCAATCTGATGTGATGGGAATAACCTTTGAGGGCTGGGACACAAGTGCTGTGGATTTGTCAAATGTTTTATTCCTTCCATTTTCGAAGACAATGTCATTCACTGTATGATGTGACAGGTGCAGCGGAGACGCTTTGGTCGGTGGCTCTTCGACAGCGGTGATCTGCGGGGGAGAGGAACCGGTTGGAGACTGGAGTTCATCCAGCTCTGAATCAGGCAACACGCTTGTCACTGTTCGCTTTATTTGCCCAGATGAGGTTTTAATAGTCTTTATCCGAACTCTCGGAATTGCTGGGGGCGAACCTGTAGTCACAGAGGGGGATGCTTTACCACTGCTGTCACTGCAGATGCTCATCGGACTGTCTGGAGGCTTGATAAACCTCTTTACGACCTCCAGTGGACTCCGAGGGCTCTTCGGAGATTTGGGCACTTTTGGGCTTTCTTTCATGGACACTAACGGATCTCTAGAGTTTACATCATCTTTAGAATCTTCCATGACCTTCCTGGAATTCAAAGCCACAAGTGCTGCAAGGCAGGATGACAGTTTGGAGCTTGAACTTTTGATGCATTGCTGGGATAAGCCAATACTGGACTCCAAAGGAAAATAATTTTGAGTCTCTCCGAGATTGTCACCATGAAGGTCACCCATAGGTAACACCGGACTGCTAAAGCTAGATTGTTCAACATGGCCATCATTAGAGCAAACAGAATTTTCCTCTGAGTAGGACTGTTCTGTTTTGCAAAATTCCCTGTTTCTGTCCGTGATATTACAAATTTCGCTCCCAGCAACTAATTTACGGCACATGCTGGTCCCATGCAATTTTCTTTGACTGTCCAACATGGACTGCTCTTCTGACCCAAATACAGAGCCAGAGGGAAAATAGGGCCTCTCGTCTTGTTTTGGACGTCCAACAATCCCATCTGCTGGGATATCCTCAGGTTCTGGACTTGAGATAGGACTAAATTGGGTGAAGGATGCCCCACAAGGCTGATGGGGTGCCATTGGCAAATCCGGGCAGTCACCTGAACGATCTCCATTTACAAAAGTGGTCTCAAACTTCCCGTAATTTCCGTGTACCATGTGATGGGAATCTAGGATGGTTCCTGAGCCCCGAAATCCATTCTGCAGGAGGTGTCCAAGGTGGACCCCTTCTCTCTCTGTGCCAGATTCGCATGACTCCTGACGACTGGTGTTCTTCACTATCACACTGACAGCAGGAACATCAGGGGCCTGGGCAATATTGTGGGTGGAGATGTCTTCCAAGCAGATCCCTACAGATTTTGGCTGGCCCTCACATTCATCGTGGTTGTCTGGGATGGCTTCCTTAGCATCCAACCCAGTGGCATCAGGGATATCAAAAGCAGCCAAAAGATCATCAAAATCTGGGGTCTTCATGTCACCCATGTTCGAAAACGTAGAAAAACCTGAAAGAAACAAACAGTTTTTATAATCATAAATGTGCAGAACACCCAAACTAGAAGACGCATGCAAAATTGAACCGCATGCATTTCTTTTTTTGTTTATTTAATGATGACGGCAATGATGACAGCATAAGCAAAGATTGCTTTAAGGTGTTATTTAAAAATAAGTGAAAGCTGGGAGTGTTAGAAAAAATTACTAGAAATGCAATCACACTTTTCCAGCAGCAAAAACAGAAGATAAACTTCACAAATTCTATAAAATGCAAAATGATTAGGGTGCCCATCAGACTCAAAGCTAACATCTACCAATATACTGTGCACCCGATACCTTTTACTTACATCACTTCCCCTAATCCCTGAATGGTGTACACAGGTACTACCATCTGTTACATTAACATTATCATGACCCTTCTCATGCTTTCACTCTGCAAGATCAAAATAATATGATTAAAAACAGGCAGCTCAACGGTCAGTTTGGGAGGTTAGTTATAACAATTTCAATTTTAACAATTAAATTTATATCGTCTGATTTGAGTTTTTGAAAAACTGCCAATCAGTGCATCCAAAGTTACATTTAAAGATTTTAAAACATTGTTAAACGGTTAACCTATACTAACTGCTTCCCCTGACCACTGGCACCGGCTAATATGTGCACTACAGTTGGCTACTGAACTATTTCAATGCTTGTAAACACTGGTCACATGACCAAGGCTGACTTCCATAACACAAATATTTAGGAAACCCAGAGATCATGCCACAGATCTAAGGCATCAGAGCAGCATTAAGCTTTACCTGGCGCTGTGAGATATCCCCTAAATAATCCAACTTGCTGGTTAACATTCTTAAAACCTGGAGTTTTATCCAGGAATATCCCAGTTTTTGTCAACATATTCATAAGAGGCTCGAACCAAAAATACCCAAATTTGGAGTCGGCTAAACAAGCATTAATTTCAGACCGCGTTAAACAGGCACAGAGATTGTGAAACATTGGCACGAAACTTACCAACAGTATTGTTTTTTTCTTTACTCTTTTGTTAATCTGAATAATCATAACTTTTTACTAAAAGTACGACAGATTTTTCATTCAATAAGGAAACTGCATAACTAGAAAAATTAATCTATGAAAATTAAAACGCTCAATTTATTCCAGTGGGACATGACATTTTATGAATTTATAATGTCCAGAAAGAATTTGCTAAAAATATAATTACCTTACTTATTCCCTGAACTATTAATTTACGTATTTATATTTGCATTGATTTTATTTTAACGTGTTAAGTTACTACCTTCGTCTTTATTACGGATTACCGATTACCTACTAAACATGATAATTGAATATTATATTCCAAATTTCCAAAGACCGATTTACGGCACTTAAGACCCATAATACTTTTATCAGGGCTCAATCGACATGCCACTGACCTGTAATCACATAAAGCTCACAGGGGTCATGAGGAATTATGGCTTACGGAGATAGGTAAAATTAAAAGACCTCCGACTGAAAGTTTATATATAACTTTGTAAACAAATCGCAACACCGGACGTCTAAGATATTAAATGGATAACGGATTTATACATAAGCAAGATATACATCTCAGGAGCTACACGTGTGTGTGACAACACAGAAAACAAAAGCATTATTTACCATTTGGGTTCCGTATATTCACCGTGGCGGCTCCTTAAGGGTAGGCGATTTCATGGCTAACTACTTTTTGACGTTTACGTCCAGAGGAAACGTGGAAGCCTGGCGCCAGGTTTCACCGCGTTTATAACTCAGATGGAGCGACGGGACACTTTTCCGGACATTTTCTCCACTGTTCCGCCAACCTCTCGCTTAAATAAAAAATGTTTTAGGGCGAACGATGCTAATAAGACGCTGGTATGTCCCCACTTTCGCCAGCAAGCGCCTCGTCGGCAACCAGTTGGTTGTAATTCAACTATCCAGTATAAAACGCATTTCTTTCTCTCCCCCCAAATGAGATAAATTAAATTTTGTACGAATACAATACTAAATGCGTCACTGCTCCAAAGGTAGCAGATATTTTAACCTGCAGGCAGGGTGGCCTGCCACCTGAGCTATCGGCAGTTATAGCAGGTAGCTTATACTTAGTGTTACTGGCATCTCACACACGCGTATTTACATGGAGTAACGTTTAAACTTTTATTAGCCACCTAGCACAGCTTTAAGTCGGTAAATTTAATTACAAGTCCACCGACACTCGGCTAACGTTAGAAAACAACGTTAGCTAGCTAACATCCCCTTCCCCGAGGCCCGGCCTTTCTCGGCCGGGTGTTTCTTGTGCTTAGCAAACCGTTTTTCTTAACTGGATGCAGACGGTTTGAACACAACGCACCCGGTAATGCCGGATACCGCAAACAACCCCAGCTAGGACTAAAAACTCGCCGACCAGCAACGCCAGCCGTTGCGACCGACCCACGCAGCCGAGAAGAGTATAGGCGCCAGTAACATAGCCGCAGCTTGGGTCCAGGCTCGCCCGTCTGCAAACCGCTTCCTGTGCGGGCGGCCGCGCGACTGCCTCCCGTCAGGACCCCGCTCCCTCAGCGCCGTATGGGCACATTACTGCAAAAAATATATATAAATGTAAATCACAATGCGGTGCATGTGCCTCTTGTGCATGTCAGGTATAAGTATAAGGGTCAGTAGGGAGCGTTGTTTCAGTACGGTGTATCAGTAAATTGTCTTAATATGTTAATTGCTAGGGATGTCCGACGTACTGCCTGATTATAAAAAGGTAAGCGCTGTTAAAATAAAGAAACGACACCCGCAGTTCTTTTGTCTTGTGTATTACTTAGAACGTATGTGTTATTACAGACTGTGTTATGTGTAGCTGTCCAATAACGACGGCTGCGGCTATTTCGTTAACGCACGTTTGTCGGACGTGGTGTCCTTTAAACTACTGCTGCGCATTGTAAATTAGTTTTTGTTTGTTTAGAATGCCTGAAATACCAGGTTTACGTTTTTAGCTGGACAGTACACAGTCACTAGTAGAGTGAGCCAAACTGCGCTCGCTGTTCTCAATCTAGGAGGATGGATACAATGCATCGAGTGGTATAAAATTACAAGGAAAAAAAACCTTACCCAAGAGTGAGTAGGTGTGTGCGTGCGAAACTGTATCTATCTAGATCAGCAGTTCAGCATTAACTGAAAAGTGTGTTTGATCACTGTAATTATTTATATCGAGGCCATGTCTAGAATTCTGTAGTGCATCCGTTATGAACACAGCATAATTTATTAGAGAGGAATGTGTGACAAAATTTAAGAAGATTGACAGGTAAGGCTAAGAGCTGTGTTCAGATCAACAATGTAATCTTTAATAAGCACGCCTGGGGCATTTTGCCAAATTTTGGGAGGAAACCCACACAATACTGCGGAAGCATGCGCACTCAACACACGCAGAGTAAGGCCCGACCTCACAACGGTGATGCTGGGAGATAGCAACGTTACTGACTTAGCCACATCGCTCCCTAAATGCTGTTACTGTGCTACAAAAGTAATCATTACACACCTGAAACAAATTTGTCAACATGACACCATACGGTATTGAAATAGTTATGCATCGGCTATATCTGTCTATCATGTTCACTTATGCATACTTGTCAACATTGCAAAATACCGGAGTTTTTTTTTTTTTGAGTGTGTGTGTGTGTGTGTGTGGGGGGGGGGGGTTATTAAGTACTGTAAGTAATAAATGATAATAAGCAGGATCATGCGGAGTTTAATTAATGGAATGGGAAAATCCTAATTCAGTTAAGTAGTAATTATTTTACCATACACCAGCTCAGGAAAATGAACTGTATGAATAGCCATCATGCATAATAACATAGTAGTAATATGTCATTTAATTAGAATATTGATCTTTATAATAGAGTATCCTGAAATGCATTCTAACCCTAACCCTAACGCTGCTTTGTGCCCTTGAGCTGGGGACCAGCAGGTCTGACGTGTTGCGGCTCTCTCTTGCTTTCTCCACTTCCTCCTATCACCTCTCCTCTGTTACTATTGCTGTTCACTTTTTCCTTCCTGTTTGTCAAAATTGGCAGCATCCGTTCAAGCTAAAATGGTGGAATGACTTTAAATTGACCTTTGTGGCCATGTATTTGTGATTTCAATCATAACGGTAAACGAATATAATTACTAAACAATCTTCTACAGCTTCAGAATTTTTTATCATTATTTTAAGACACGTTTGATGGGAATGGACGGGAAAATGTGCTACACCGTAAGAATGACCTACATGTAACCTTCATTTGAAGAGGCTGGAGCTGAACCTACAGCCCTTGAGGTGGGCGGTTATAACACTAACCACTAAGCTACTGCCCTGTCTGGCTGGTACCGCTATTTAAACATCTCAGAGCATCTCAATGTATTCTAACTGGAATTATCTCTCACACGTCCATTACACATATAAATTATGGTTTT
Source organism: Paramormyrops kingsleyae (assembly GCF_048594095.1). NCBI lineage: Eukaryota > Metazoa > Chordata > Actinopteri > Osteoglossiformes > Mormyridae > Paramormyrops > Paramormyrops kingsleyae. The sequence continues at coordinate 23,384,494 of NC_132809.1, read as the reverse complement.
TAATTCTACTTTAATCACATTTTAAATTTAACATGGACAAGTATAATGTATAAACGCACAACCTTTTCCGTTCTGTATGAATCTCATTTATGTGGTCTCTCAGTCACTCAGTAAATCTTGTATGTGGAGAAAGATAAGAAAATGTTTGATTTTCACTTTGTCCTTTCTCACTGTTATGGAAATGACAATGTGGTTTAGTGGGTTAATTTTTACTTATACAAAACATTAATGCAGATTTTGGTACAAATGACTTGATGGGATGATAGGGTTTCTTTGTTAAATGTTAAATGTTTGTTAAATCCTAACTCTACATCAGTGGGGCTCCAGTTGAGAGGGTAAGTAACTTTAAGTACCTTGGGGTTCAGCTCACAGAAGACCTCACCTGGTTCACGCACATTCATGGACAGATTACTAAGGCAAGGCAACGCCTTTATCATTTGAGGCAACTAAGGAGGTATAAGGGTTCTTCTATGATCCTCAAGACCTTCTACACAGGTGCTGTGGGATTCAAACCACTATGCATGAAGGTGGTTCACTCACTATGCAAGTCCAGGAACGTATCTATAGGGGGCAGTGTGAAAGAATATACACATGGTTACACAACCAAGGCAAGAAGCTAGCATTGGTCCTACTGTCTTGTGTTTCTAGAACGAAGTGGAAATTAATCCAAAGTATCACATTGGTCATGTAGTATGAATGTACATACTCAGAAATGCACAACCCCAGCCACACAAAAGCCATAGAAATTGACAACCTGGCAGGTTGAAGGTATCTGCCTCGTTCTTTAGACAGTCTCGTCAAAATATCAGATGAGCCCTAAGATTTTAACAAACGTGTTACTGATATTATCTGGATTTGGCTGCAAATGGTGCTCAGTCACTTAAGCATGTTTTCAATCGGACTTATTCTGATAAGTTTTACACTGATACATTCATGCATCAGCTTTATTTGCTGTGACCCCAGAAACAGTTCAAATTATTAATTGTTTCTAGATTGCACTTGCTTTAGTGGGTTAATTTAAATGGCAGGATCTGTTTACTTGTTTGTAGCAGGAATATTTTAAGGTGGGGGTTTCAACCCTTATTAATTAAACTAAGAACTTAGGACTGGGTGGGGTCTTTTATATTTCTTCAGGGGGGAGAATATTTTTTAATTCATCCATATAACCATGTTTAAACTAGTTCCACCGCTCCACATACAAGTACCAAAAAACACAAGACAACCTACAAAGAATAGTCAGAGTAAAATGAAATGGATGCACAAAAAAATGATGGCTGACGTCAGCTGGGCTCCCGAGACAAACGGTATTTACACATATACCGAGTTTTGGGAAAACTGGCAGACGAGCATCTTAGAGAATAATTCACTTTTTCTAAGGACAAACAGAACATTAATAGCTGTCCTATACGTGTTAATGTCCGCTGTTTGGTAATCATCATCTGATCATCTAATCTGGAGACAAAAAGGGTGGACATTTTTTTCGTTGCGATGTTTTGGAACTATAAAACCCATATGCTGTGACTTGTAATATCAGTCACAATTTGTCAATTTGTTTATGAAATGCTTGTAATAGCCACAATATTTCCAATCTTAATAGTGCCGTATCTTCAATCAAATTGTGATAGAATCCATTCGTGACTTGTGTTGTTTTATAAAACAATCTAATTCTTAGCCAAACCCACAGCAGAACCCTGCAAAATGGATTCCATAAACACATCGAAACGTACATATTAATAATTAAACTAAAATAATAATTATAATAATTGAGTGCTAATAAATAATATTAAAAAAAAAAAACATTTCCCCTATAAATGATCTGTTCTTTTCCTTATATGACTTGTTTGCCACCTGAAGATAATGCCTCGGGTTTATGGACCTTGCCAGCACGCTATCATTTTGCAGCGGACAAAGGGCGCCTCATCACCGCGTTTTATCGCACACGCAGACGCCGCTTTCGGCTTTTAGTGGACCTGATATTAAAAAGTTGCTGAAATGCCATCTGCCCCTGAGGTAATTGTAAAGGCTCAACATGCTTTTCACACCGTCGGTTTGACTGGTCAGACTGCACCTCCGAATCCATTTATGAACGGTCTCTCACAAATCGTTTGTGATATCTTATTAACAGAAATGTAGTAAGACATTTGCACGGCCATCATTTGGTCTTGGTTGGTATTTGTTAAGGTGACTCGGCAAACGGCGGTCTTTTGTATTATAGAATCGTTTGTCCTGATAAGTAGCTGTAAATGTTACTTAATTTGACACAGAATCAATTCATTTTTAATGTCGGATACCAAAATCTGCATGGTCTTTCAGTTAATAGCCTACTTGATACATGGCCTTGCAAACAGATTTTTAAACGGGAGCTATGCATCGTCGTTATGATGAGAAACACAGTTGGCGTCATAGTTATGATTATTTGTAATTTTTTGTGTTTATACGGTTGTGTATACGTGGACTTACGGATTGTAGGCTATGTAAACTATGTGGTGGCATATGGTGGTGCAGTGATTAGCACTGTGGTCTCACACCTCTAGGACCAGGGTCCATGGCTCGGTGTGGGGACTGTTCGCCCGCCCCCCCAGTCCAAAAACATGTTGAGGGTAACTGCAGTTTTCCAAATGGTGAGTGAGCCCTGCAGTTGGGTGGCACCCCATCCTGGGTTGTTCCCTGCTTTGTACTTGTAAGTTCCAAACCCCTGTGACTCTGCACAGGACAAGCGGTTGTTGAAAATGGATGAATACCTGAATATTTTCTAGCAGTTTTAAAACCTCACAGCAGCAGTCTTTTTAAAGAAAACGGAACAGGCTAACCCAGGAAATTTTGTGTCCCGAGGAAATATTTAGTTCTAATGGTCACCTGACTTTAATTTCTATTTTGATTATGTTGCTAGCCAACCCCTACGCTCCACAGAGGCTGGCTTTAATTAGAGACTGTCCACACATGCGGGGTCTTGGTGTGACTCTTTATTTCCTGAGCATGATAATTGACGTGGATGGAAACCCTTCACACTCCAGTCATTCGTGTCCACATAAACGACATTGTTAGCACTCATCTCAGCACGCGTGTGGTAACAGCCCTGATCAGTGTGCCGCAGCAGATCTGGAATTTAAGACTTTAGGGGTTTGATGAAAACATTTCATTCATGCACTGTGTTAAGGGAAGTAGCCGAGAGACACGTATTTAACTGTGGAATATACATTTAAAAAGTATTTGATGCATTCTGATCTTCTGAAGTGATAAAAATTTGCCAAAATTTAGTGAGACAGCTACATACTCATTTCATGTATTTCAAAGCCTGGCCACGTAATATAATGAATCATCATGCAGTGTTCCATAGCCATTTATTAATCAAAGCAGGATACAGATGTCATAAACAGATAATTAGCCCGAAGAAGTGTGACTGGGCAGAATTAAAAAGACGAAGTCAAGAAACAGGCAGTAGGTGAACAAAAGGTAGCGATCAGTTGTAACTATAGTGAGGGGACAGACAATAATGAGACTTCGGTAAAGCAGTAAAGCAAATTAAAGCAGGTAGTCTTGAGGTTTTTTCCCCCACATATGCAGTATCACGTGACTAATGACTTCGGAAGTGTCCTGGTTTTTTGCATTTGGCGAGATTGATTGTGATGTAATTTGTACTACATACAACGCCTTTGTATTCATTATGGCAAATTACTCTGGAATGAGTATATTTAAGTTGAATTCTCGGAATAAGACGATTGAATATTAGTACAGCAGGTAACAGTTACATACTGCCTTTACATAAACCTTTGTGAACTACTAAAAGCATATTAAATACTGATCTCATGTTTGTTCATCATTGTTCTTCATGACACCTATTTCATCTCTAGTAGCCACAATATTTGTTCATAATTTATGCTTCAGTAATGAGTCATTAAAAAGTATTTGTGCCCCGTCAAGTAATTATAGCCCAAATAAGGCTCCCTTTTGCTACTTAAAAATGGCCGTAACTCGTTAATAAAAAAAAACTTTGAAATTTGTTTATAATTGTCTATCAATGATTTACAAAGCTTACAAAATTTGATTGTAAACCATTCATAAGAGTAGTCTTATTATAAAGTGGTACTGTGTTACCATATTGAAATATGCTATTATGTAGAAAGACATAATTAATTTCATTGTTAATTGGTTGTTGTTGCTTTATTATTTATTATTATAGTTGGTCCCATTTAGTGGTTTACTGGGAGAATTCTAACCTGATATGTGAAGCCACTGTTTGTTTCCCTTGTATTAAGTCACTTTGGATAAATGCATCTTCCAAATGAATCTAAATTATTATTATATATTTATAATATTCTTATATTATTATATTATCATTAATGAACACCCAAAATGGCATTTTTATAACTCATAACAAAAAGAGATTAACACTTTAGTTATTGAAACACTAAATTTCAATATTTTATAAGAGTATATTTAGGATGATCCAGTTAAACCCTACTGTCATACCAGCAACATCATTCATTCAATGCAAACACAAAGACTTCATCGTCAGATTGTTCAAACCATTGCTGCACATTTTAAAACTAATGGACTAAGTCAGTGTTTCTCACTGCAGTCGTCAGGGAGCCCCAGATTGCCCACATTTTTGCTCCCTCCTATAGCTCCCGGTACTCTGGAGGTCCTCGTTTGAGAAACAATGCACTAAGTGTCTCTTTAGGTTTGAAAAAAGGCTTGAAGCGTTGAAATACAATATGGGCAATGCCTCAAAAGCTTCACCAGCCCATCACTAATTGTAATAATAAGGTGCTGAGTTCAGTAGAACGTGGCATTCAAAATACCTCACAAAGAACTGAGTCAAACAGCCTGTATTTAACTGCTCAAACAGGAAATGTAACACGGGTGGATACAACTGGTAAGGATGACTGGTGAAGGGTAACTGGATCTGTTGATGACCGAGCTGGATCCTGAATAGAGACTTGGACTGGGACCCAGACACTTAAAGAAAAGCGTTTTAAGGATCCACCCACCCACCCATCCATCTATTATTCATTTACCCTTCAGCTACTTCCCTCTGGTCCAGGTTGTGGGAAAGAGAATACCTTTTCAGACACAAGTAAAATTTTGTTGTTACTTATCATCTATGTACTTCGGACTGAATTTCCGGCACTTTTCCACTGGCGTATGGGAACCGGCGCGTACCGCGAAGAGAGACTATAGTTACAGCATGGCTGGTTCCAGCTCGCTCCAGTTTTCTGACATAAAACCCAAGAGACGCATATGTACTGTCCACATGGTGCACGTCACGGTTTACTACGTGCATTTTTTTCTTTTTTTGTTGTTTGTTCCGTAAGATCTCGCAAATGTTTATCTTTTTTTCTCCCGTGTCCCCTCCCGGGGTCCGTAAATTTCCGCTAGCACGTCTGTGTGAATCGCGGTGTTAGCATCAAACGCATTGGCTTAGGTAAATTTGCATTACGAATCCATTCCGTTTAGTTGTTCTGTGGTACTTTTTAAGTAGGAGGTTGGACTTTTTTTACGTTTCGAGTTGTCGGGAATGCATCAAAACACGGCGATGTGAGAAACCACTAATAATTAATGATATACAGAATATGTCGTTTTTTCCTTCTGATAATCCATGTGTATCTTCGCAGGCCAGCTTTCAACCAATCTGATGGTGGTGACGCAACCAGCTGGGTTTGGTGACTCTTTTACTAACAGGCCCAGATCAGCTAGGGTACCGTTCAGTACATAGTGGCAGTGGAAAAACCTCATTGGTAAATTAAGGTGTAAAGGTTATAAGCCAAGAGATAGATATACTTTTATAGGCTTTATAATTGTCATTCCAATAGAGAGAGAGAGTATATGAAATAATAATACATTCTCTGTACGCTGGTAGCGAGTAACTTGCAGTCTGTGAACAAAGCCCAGTTTAACAACAAAACACAAGAGTATACTTGATGTATTGTTTGAACAGATCATCTCTCTCTTTTTGTTTCAAGGCTAACAAGAAAACCCAGGTCTTTGTAGAAGTGTCTGCGTGTTCATTTTGTGAAATTCATTTTATGGAGGTGTTTCCCCTGATTTCAAAACGCATCTGGTGTGCAAAAAATCCTTTGTGTCGAAAAAGGAAGTTTAATTTACACCAGACCTGATGCTAATAGAATACACGAGTGAGGCAGAAGGGTGCATTGTCAAGTTCTGTGAGGGTGAGTATGAATTGGAGTTTCGTGGGTTTGTAGGCTGCAAAAGAAAAGCTAGATTATGAAACATGGGTGGGGTGAGTTAGAGGAAATAATTTGCAACATATTAAGAACCGTCGAAGATTATTGTATTGAATACAGGCTTCCCTTTAACGGACATTCTGTCCTTCTGTAATGAGAGGGTTTGAGGACAATTAAGAAAGCTGCATAAGTGTCATGTGCTTCTGAGGGCCAGTTCCTATGATGGATTCACACAGTATTTGCTCACACCTTTCTGCTGCTCTGACAGCCAATCCCAGCCCTCTACCGAACCTGCACCGTGGGGGGGAGGCGGCTGCTGGCCCTGCAGCCCCAATTAGCACCCCGTTCACAACAGCGCCACCAGATGACTTATCTCTCAAAAAATAACCCAAGTCACATATTTAAAGGCTGGGCGATGGGATGTGGCGTGTGCAGGCTTAGGGACGCCCACTCTGTCCTGCTGCCCGTCTGTGACAGCACACACACACATGCTCCGATTGCATTTTCCGCAGAAATCCTTGGCTCCTCCAAGATGCCACATTTTTCTGCCGTCCACCAAATTGACCCTTGTAGCTTGTACAGTGATTAGCAGACATCTTGGTTACATAATGCAGAAAATTATATAATAAAATGCCCAAAATATAAAACTAATACCCACGATTCACAGTTGTGTGGTTCAAATGTTAGGGAGTGATGAAAGGCTGAAAGTTAATTTTCATCATGTTATAAAACCGTACGCGTTATTGATTGAGAGCTTATTAAATGCAGGCGTAACCCTTTGTCGAAGAGACTGCAGATTCAGTTTGGAGGGTTTCCAAGACAGGATGAGGAATATCAAGAAGTACAACAATACTAAGAAAGAAGAAAGTTCATCAAAAAAAAAATCTCTGGCTGGAAATGCACTGAGAATTGACAAGTCATGAATAAAAGTTTGAATCGCCCTTAAGGTTTCTGTCATCAGGGGAAGGGGAAGACAGACAGTATCCAGAGATGGCAAGGAAGAAGGAAGGAGCAGAGGTCAAGATAATCTGTATTCAGATATAGAACATGCAAGCATCTGAATTCCGAAGCAGATAGAATTGCTTTGCATATAATATTGTGGTTTTACAGTTTTTGTTAGCTTCTGAAAATTAAAAACATAACATGGTAAATGGGAATAAAATGACAGATTCTTTTCCCCAACTGATCTCAACATGTTAGTCATTAGCTAAATCCTCGCCTTGATCTGGATAATATTGGATCTCATTTTAATTGCAGTTTACTTGATCTAATTTCAATATTGAGGTACTGGGGCAGTGTGTGGCTCAGCGGGCTAAGCCTCACTGCCTGTGATTGGGTCACTGCCGGCTTTGGCAAACGAGTCACCTGTCTGTGGGCCCTTGAGCAGGGTCCCCAACCCTAAACTATAGGTGCTATTGTTGGTGGCTGCCCTTCACTGCCAAGCTTATGTGTGTCATGGAGAGCAAGACAGGGTAAGCAAAAAGAGAATTTCCCCACAGCAATCAATAAAGTGTCATTATTATTGTCTCATCATAATATAATCATTATTCAAATAAGTTCATTTTAAAAACTGAATCAACTGATACTAAAGAAAGACTGAAAAATCAAGTGAAACCACTTTTTAAAATGTTTTATGTCACTAACTTAAATTATTTTATTCTGTGTTCAAATTGAGGTGATTAGTGCTTCAGTATTACTAATTTATGACTCTCAATGGCATGAATGCAAATGAATATTGGCTGGTTTTAAAATGCTTCACTGCGGAGTGAAGACACTGCAGTCTTTACGGCACTGTAGTCAGACGTCATTAGTTTCACTCTGTAGACTTGAGTTTCGCTTTTTAAATGACATGTTCTAGAAGCTTCGGGTCGTCATGGTTTCAGTAAAGAATAAAACTCGCATTCGTCAGATATGCTAAATTTACTTAGTTTCACACTCTTTAAACTTTTGTATTTCATCTTCGTATGAGATTGTATTTGTCATGTCGTTGCAAGCGGTTGAAATTCATATCAAATTCATAACATTGATCCAGATTTACGTAAACATGGAGTCATACCTAGCAGTTTTCGAGCCCTGAACCTCAACAAAATCACTCATAGTCCAGATCGTCAGATTGTAAAATAATATTGTTATTAAAGGAACCGTCTGGGCTACAGAATGGCTTCTGATCGTCATAACTCAAACCCTGAATCTTTAAACTGAAATTATTTGGCTTGCATTCTACTAGTTAAATGTGATTTTGCGTCATGCACGCAAACGTAACGCCGCGCTAAATGTGGCTGCGTTGCAGATGTTCCTGCGGTAGCTCTGAGGGCGGCGCTGTTGCGGCATTTGTGGGGTTCGCAGGTTTCCCCCGAGTCTCTGCGGTTTCCTCCCGCAGTACAAAGACATTCGTTGAGGAACTGGCCAAGGCTTTTTAAAAGAGAGTTGTATAGCGCTGACACCTAGTGGGAAAAAAGTACTGTAGAAGTTAAAATGCGTGAACAAAGCCTTAAATAAAAGTTCTAGGCTCCTGACAAAATGTCACTTTACATTTTACGTATTTAATATCCCCTGCCAAGCGATGTTCCAGGGTATCCATAACCCTCTGAAGGCCCAGAGTTACTTTAATAAACTTTATTGATTCTAGCGGGAAATGTAATTTACGCTTCGGGTAAAAAAAAATAAAAGTAAAATGTATAATTTGGTCTTGTTGTCATCATTATTAAGAAGTTTTTAATAATCTTCAACCAGCCAAATTTGTCTCTTTTTAACAGATAGCATTGTGTGTTTCATAACTCATAAGTGTTCTATTCTTTATTTTAACACTGCTTTATCCGCAATGAAAGTAAAGTTTTAATAATATTTTATCAAATATTGATAATATTGTGCTGATCAGCTAGCTGGGGTGCTAATAAACATCTGTAATCTGTCTCTGCAGGAGCATAAAGTCCACACATGCCAAAAAACCACTACCATCGTCCCAGTGCCCGAAAAGCAAGCAGTCACATGTCTGAACGATTATCGTCCTGTTGCTCTAACACCGATTGCTATGAACTGCTTTGAGAGGCTTGTTCTCGCGCACATCAAGGCCAGAATTCCCACTGATCTGGACAGCTATCAGTTTGCTTACTGGGGAAACAGGTCAACAGAAGATGCAATTTCAGTCGCACTTCACGCTACCCTGTCTCATCTGGAGCATCCCGACACATACGCCAGAATGTTATTTATTGACTTCAGCTCCGCCTTTAACTCAATAATCCCTCACAAACTGATTACCAAGCTCACCAACCTGGGGCTAACCACCACTCTCTGCTCATGGATTCTGAACTTTCTCACCAACAGACCACAAAATGTCAGGGTGGGAAACCGCATATCATCCACTCTCACACTGAGCACAGGAGCACCACAGGGCTGTGTCCTCAGCCCAGCCCTTTTCACCCGATTCACACACGACTGCACACCCATCCGCACCTCCAACACCATAATGAAATTTGCAGATGACACCACGGTAGTGGGACTGATAACAGGAGACGATGAGACCTACTACAGGGAGGAAGTGCAACACTTGGCACAGTGGTGCTCAGACAGCAACCCTGTCTTGAATACATCCAAGACAAAGGAGATTGTTATGGACTTTCTTCCCAATCAGCTCCTTGTTAAGTTCTACAGGAGCACAACAGAGAGCATTCTCTGCTGCGGTGCTACAGTGTGGTACTCCAGCTGCATGGCAGAGAACCGGAGAGACTTGGAACGGATAGTTAAGATTGCGCAGAGGATCGTGGGTCTCAAGCTCCCTGATCTGAACAATGCCAACTATGTAGGAAGGCTAGCAACATCATCAAGGACCCCACCCACTCGGGTTACAAACTGTTTGCCCCCCTCCCATCGGGCAAAAGATTCAGGACCATCAAGTCACGAACAAACAGACTGAGGAACAGCTTTTTCCTGAGAGCAGCGGCCTCCGTCACGCCCCTTCCCACTACAGAACACTGACCATTAAGTCACTTCCACACCTCTGTATTGCTGCTGATAAGCACTTGGTCACTTTAAATCACACTGACTTATAAATACCTAAATCTGTAAATAATTTAAGACTTTTTCATCCAGCATACTGTAGACTGCACTAGGTAATATATTTTTTCTATTGTATTTTACCAATAATTACATTAGGTTTATTTATATTTATACCACGTCTATGAGACTGTATTTCATATTAATGTGGTACATTAATGTACCTCTTTGCTGCTGAGCCGTAAGCTGCCAAACAAATTTCATTGTATTTCTGAGACAATGACAATAAAGTCTCTTATTCTTATCCTTAATCCTAGTAAAATGTTCACTCTGGATTAAAAAGTACACATTTGATGGAAAGTAATGTAATATGACAGACAGAGACTGGACACAGATCAAAACTGGAGTTATTGTTGTCATTACTGGAGTTTCCAGACTTTAAATACACAATGAGTTAAAATATACATTATACAAAATTCTCAAAATAAATCTTAAATCCAATGTTTAATAGTTAGTTAGTCTTTTAGGCAATTAATACAAATGAGACATTTTAAGTTATCTGCCTGTCCAGTATTTAGTTATTTTGTAATATATCATCAAGCTGTATCATGGTAGCTATATCATCAATAAGATGAGGGCATTGTCCTGTGTCATGTTTTTTTCCCCAGCTGTCACTCTCTGTTGCACCAGATCACATAATAGAGAAATTGGGAAGTTGATGAGCAGGAAAGAGACCTTCTATCTTCGCAAGAAAAACGACACACCTACAGGGGCTGCAGTTCCTTTGTACAGAGTACCTTACAATGGCCTACCTGTTTAAACTATCTGCTCTTTTTTTAGCAGAATTTCATCACCTATGAGTCATAACAATGGGTTCACACAAGGCCCTGTTAAGGAGAAGCATTTCTAAGTACAGACGTCAGACTGAGGCACATCTGTTTAATGCCCATTTCCGCTCACTGTTCAGTCTCTTTCCGTTCCTTTTTTCCCATTCTACTCTCACTCCTTGCAACCTGTGGGCTGCGTTGCAGACAGACCAAGTCCCATCACAGCCTACTGGTTAATAAATGATTTATCTTTACCGTTCGTTTAAATATTTAAAATTACAGCAGTTCATCACAATCAGGATCTTGGGGAAACATGGAGCCTATCACAGACAGCATGGGAACAAAGCAGAAGTACACCCTCAAAGGGATCTATTACAATAAGTGACTATTCCTTATAATTAGTATATAATAAACAATTGAATCAGTGAGTACTGAGTATAATGAGACATTTGCCAGGTTTAAAAGAATAACCAGTTTTATGTTACACACACAGTCCCTCTATGGTTAAAATATTTTATTTTCTGTTTATCGTTATCTATATTTAAGAACTGAGTTCTTATATTTAGAAAATAAGAGCATGTTTATGGTAGTTCAATGTTTTCAATAAAGAGATAAAAACAATGGAAATGAAAAATGTATCATTATTTTCGTATCAGAAATGATGCTTACACAAAACATTATTCATTTTTAAGACATTTGCTATATTGCCACAGTTTCACAAATGACAAGTTGGTATGTACAAGATTACAGAAAGAGGCAACAATGTTCATTTCCACAGAGGACAGGAAAGTCAGTCCTGACCCCACACACTCACCCAGACAAATAACAAGCAGCTGTAACACCTGCCACAAACACCAGGCCTGAACTATCCCCCCAGTCTATACATTCAGGAGAAAACTTCATGGTGACTTCAATGTTACTAACTCAGTGCCATGAAAGTGCACATTTAAGGGTTTACATGCCATTATGGGACAGTTATTTAATTTCCCCATTGTTTTTATTGTACAGCAAAAAAAAAATCAAAAATACTAAATTTTAAAATGCTTTGAGTTTGGTGCAAAACAAAACAAAAACAGTTTTAACTAGACAAGCTTTTAAAACATTAAAGATTTTTCCAAACATTTCCATTGCTATACAGTATGTTCAGTGGTCCTGCAGTAGAACCACATAATCATGACAATTTTAAATGCAGTTTTTTACAGGACAAATTTCATTAATCAAAGGAAACTTTAAATCCCTATTTATGATTAAATCTAAATCAATCAGATTTCTGTTCATTTCCATCTATCCTGCTTATCCTGGAAAGGATTATGGCTGCTTTCTTTTGATAGTAGGAATTCAATTAACATGGAAATGGGAGCAGTTAGAAAATCAAAATGTCACATGAGAAAAGCACAACATTTTTTACAGGAAAAGAGAAACTTCCATGTCAGGTCATTTAGTCCTGAGCATAAATTTCCAGCATGCACCTGGTCTGACATTGAGAACTCTTCATTAAAGATTATCTTCAATTAGCAGTTGACTCAACCGGAGACCAACAAACAAAAGAAAATGGTCGCTATTAATGTCCTAGTACTGTCACAGACAATCAAAAGTCTTGGAATTACTATTACTGTATTGTGTCATATTCTGTTCTTTATGTGACTTCTAAATGTTTTTACACTTTACCTAGATATACAGGTTTATAGTACACTGAAGGGTTTCTTCTAAACATCTTTCTTTCGGTTACAAGAGCGTCATCTCTCCCAGACTTAAATCAATTTTGATGCCATTTGATACCAGGTTTGTGTCCTTTTCCAATATGCCATCTGCTACTCAACACCACAGTCTAGTTTCAGCTGTCGATGAGATGGCCTCTTTCATTACACGCTCTAACATTCGGTATTTGCCTAATTTTCTCCAGTTAAAGGCAGCCAAAGGCTGACCCCCCTCCCAGCTCACAACCATCTTCCATTAATGAATAAAAGGCCAATGTGTGAAAAATCCAGTCCAGTAAACAGTTCAGTCTGTGCTGGGTTCTTATCTGAGAGATCAGTGATGCTGCATTACTCGTCTTGCGTTGCCTCTGCTGTTATCTGTTTAGTGGCTTTTCCCTCCCCTGATTCCCCCGCTTTCCTCACCACCTTTGGGCTAGAGGTACTCTTCCTGGCGGTCTGGGGGCTATGTGAGCCTTTTCTCTGCTGCTGGGGGCTTGACGTGCCCCCCATCTTGCGAGCGATAAGGGGGCTTCTGGAGGGCTTTGCCTTGGCAGACTGCTGCACGGACTCCATGGAGCGGAGGGTCCTTAGGCCGAGAAGGCCGCAGTAGTAGTTACACTGGTGTAAGGAGGGGAACTGCTCAAACACCTGCGGGGAAGCCTCCTCCGACAGGCCCTGGTACCTGCAACACAATGCCATCCTTTAGGGCAGGGATGGCGAACCTGGTCCATGGAGAGCCGCTGTGGATGCGGGTCTTTGGGATGGCCTCTCAATCAGCCAATAGTAAAGCAGTGGTTCTCAACTCCAGTCCTGGGGACCTTCTGTTATTGGATGACTGAGAGGCCGTCCCAAAGATCCGCACCCACAGCGGCTCTCTATGGATCAGGTTCGCCACCCCTGCTTTAGGGGCTTATCGATTCTCTCCCAGAGCAAACAGAGAATTAAATAAACAGTCCTCTGAAAATGCCTGGAATACCTCTGCAATTGCTGACAATAATGGTGATAATACACTATGATTGTTCATTATTGTCCCATTACAAATATTTGACACAAAATTATATCTTAACTACAGTATACAGATGTTTCCCCTATAACGGGGGTCCCCAACATGTTACACACGTGTGACCATTGCACTTTGAGCCTTTCTAAGGCGCACGTTTAAAACTCACAAGAAGCAGTACAATTTAAATCTGACAAAACTCAGAAAGAAAATCTGACAAACTGTGCTCAATAACCCTGTGTTAATGACATCGAAGACACAGATGTCCCTCCCCTTTCCAGCAGACAACCAATGGGAAATCATCTGTCAATAACACAGATCATTTTTTTAAGCTGATCTGGATATAAGATGTTTTTTTCCTAAAATGTGAAGCATGTAATATGATATAACATGCCAGTAGAACAAGACCACTTTCATTTTTTTCAATGTAGCACTTGAATGAAAACAAGTTGGACACCCCACAGTGAAACATTGTGTTGATTTTTTTTTCCTGAAGACGTAAGAAAATGTGCGCCATATCATCCAAAATCTCAAAAGTGTGCCAATGATAAATAATAATAATAATAATAATAATAATAATAATAATAATAAATGAATAAATAAAATCTGTATTAAAAACAAGATTTACCCCCTTGATTTGGTGGCCACAGAAACATTTGTGATCTTCATATCAACACCTGCAACATAAAATACAGAGATTTTAGCCAATGGGAGAGGTGCCCTGAGGCGAGCGTCTCGGGGCGATCAGCCTGTTCTACCTTCCAGTTGGGTGACCAGCAGGTTGCCGCTGGTCCACTGGTGGATCCAGTGCTGAAAGGCACAACACTTCTGCTCCGTCTCGGACGAGTTTCTCATCACAAGCCTCCCGGCGCTGTCCTGTCGGCAGTATCTCACGTACGTGCCCTGGAGGTCGGTCTCCACTGTGGCGTAGGGAACCATGTTGCCAGGCCGATACATTAGATACACAGGATTCACTCTGCACAGGTGCAAACAGGCAGAAGAGCATCAATTTCAGGACCTAACTGAACTGTATAACAGCAATAAAAATTAAATTGTGAATTAAATGACTCTGCTTACTGTTTCAGGTTAAAACTTGGTATTTATCCTTAATTATTATTATTAGTTAGCTTTATCATTGTTTTTTTAAATTTGAGTCCATGATGCAAAAACTTGTATCACCATTATTTGCACCACTGGCATTGTGATCATACTCACTCCAACGAGGGGCCGAAGCTCTCTTTCGTTCTTGCCTCTGCGGCGAATATTTTGCAATACTCTCGCATCGTGTTCTGTATTTTACACTCCTGAGAGGGAGAGAGGGCTGACGTTCACCCAGGCTTGAGATAAGATAAGGCAGCCGGCCCAGGCTTTCCCTTTCTACGGATCTCTCCATGTGGTACGGTTGAACACAGGCGGACCCCTCGCACGCTAAGAGGTCATGTTAGCCAAGATATCCACCAGATTTTACAGAAGACTTTGCATAGTGGCGTATAACAATAATGGCTTCCTGAGCCTAAACAGCAATAATTACCTTCACCGACATCAACTGAGTTCTGCATGAACACTTACTCTGTTCCATCTTGATAGCCAGCTCATTTTCACACTTTGTTTTAAACCAGTTATCATCTCCTCCACGTCCCCTAAATCCAATTCTGACACATGTAGAATACAAAGACTCAACACTGAGCTCAAGGCCACAGCTAACACTCGCAAAATCAAAGATTCAAACCTTGTATGAGAAGCTTATGGGATCCAGAGGTGAATTGATCAGACCACTGACTATCATATATAGTCAGTTATATACAGTGAGGTACATACAGTAAAAGTTTTATCTTTATCTTGTGTTGTCTCTTAAATCACACAGTAAATGAACTGCTGGGCTCAATTTGTTTATGCAGTTTAAAACAACATCCTGATCACTTTCATATTTAAAGACCGTGATCCCAAGCCTTTTTTTAGCTTCCTGTCTTTTAAAAGCTATTAAAAGGTGCAGTGCAGATGATGACATGTTGACTGATCCACACACCAAGAAAGAAGAAATGCCAATTTTAGCACCGTAATTAATCTATACTCACTCCTACTTCATTAAAAATCATGAATATAATTCATCAATCAGATGCAGATGGAGGTCCCCCTTACTGTGCAGGGCTCTCATAACTCGGATCGTATTCCGTGACGCTGACCTGCTTCGTGATCTCCATGTTCCTCTCCGTCAGGGCACTCTCCTCCTGGCTCCCGTAAGCGATGGGGTTGCGTACTTTGAGCATGCAGGTGGTCCCTGACACAAAGATGGGCTCCAGGCCATAAATGGCCTTCACCCGGCTGGTCTTGCGACCGCAGCCTTCGCCCACATGGGACTCCTCACTCATGATGCGCCCAAATAGCTTGGCACCCCAGCACCCGGCGTCTGCCAGGCCTCTGGCGAACAGTAATGGGGTCATTTCCACCTCCTCTCCAACTGCAGTAGACATGAGACAACACAACCTCAGGGCGCAGATAGAGTAACAATGTCCCGTTTGACCTGGGTTTACTGTTTGGAAAAAACTTCAGGACAAGAAAATCTGTTTACCTTCTACATCTTGCCTGAAGAAGAACTGAGACAGTACTGTAATAAGCAAGAGACAGTCAAATTAACCTCTGTACGTCAAAACAAGAAGCACATGCTGAATGGACTGAGGAAGTCGT
The DNA here is from genome assembly GCF_048594095.1 of Paramormyrops kingsleyae. NCBI lineage: Eukaryota > Metazoa > Chordata > Actinopteri > Osteoglossiformes > Mormyridae > Paramormyrops > Paramormyrops kingsleyae. Next base: position 23,368,107 of record NC_132809.1, on the reverse strand, counting down.
ACTATCTGCGCTGAGCAGGTAGTCCGTGGAGTCGCTCCCGTACTCGTTCTTTATGGAGCAGCCATACACACCACAGTCCCAACTGTTCACCTGCACAATGGCCAGTGCCAGGGGCCTCTCGTCACCTGCACTGGGGAATCAAGATGAGAGAACCAGTCATGTTCCAGTAAGATTCAGCATGCTACCCATTCCTGTCCTCCAGGGGTCGCTGGCGCACAGGAGCCCACCGTGAGCATGAGCTTTTAGCTGACACAGCAGCCGACAGAACAGATTTAGATATTAACTAGAGCCGCCAGGCTGGGATGGTGCAATCAAGCAGCATTGGCTTACATGGCCTGGGTATGTACCTCTCAGTGTCACCGATGTGGGTTTCATAATCACATGGCCAAGGGTTTGCAAGCTGCAAATAACTGTGAAACACCAAGAGCCTGGGGATACGCTTAAAGCTTACTGCAAAGTTTTCGATGCTGTAATAGCCTCTATCACGTGCCTTATAATATTATTCAATTCAATTTGATTTGATTTGATTTCACAACATGACATCGGCTCAAAGCGCTTTACATTATCCCCGCCCGAAGCCCCCAGTGAGCAAGCCAGAGATGACAGTAGTAAGGAAAAACTCCCTAGAAGGAGGAAACCTTGGGAGGAACCAGACTCAAAGGGGGAGCCCATCCTCCAGGGGGCAGCAGAGGAAATAAATGACTGCATTGTTGCATGATGTGACAATGCAGGTTGCAAGCATCATTTGAAAAAAATCAATCTAGTGGAGAAATAAAACACAGATGATCCGTGATGAAATGAACACAGACACACACACACACACCCTCCACGAGTGAAATGTTGCCCAAATTGTTTGGGAGCTATTGATGAGCATGCTGACTCTACAGCTGGGGCAGTTTTATTGTGGGTGTAGGTCTTTTGGTCGCTTCAGTTATTACCTCCTCTTCACCTCTATGATCTCCACTTCATCTCTGTACCACTTAATAGTGGAGTCACTGAGCACATTGAAGAACTGGCACCAAAGCTTCAGGTGTCCCGAGGCATCAGAATAGAGCTCTCCTCTAATCTTGCGGATAACCTGTGGAGCTGTCATGAAAGAGACGAACTTTCCGTTTAGCATGACTTTCAGTTCCTCTTTCCTTACAGGTAAAAGTTTGCCATTAAGTGCTAAAAGCAACCACTTAAAAAATTACCTTTGAAGGGGTTTAGCTTCTCCTTCTCTGCTGGTTTGGTATCAGTCTTGGGAGTTTCAGTTTCCCTGAGTGTCTCCTCGTGGTTTTTGGGTACCTCAAGGGTGCTTTTCCTGCGACTCAGGAAAGGGGAGCGCCTCTCAGTTGGAGGAGTGTTCAGGGTGGATCCTCTGCGAGTTTGGGGAGGTGACCTGCAGGAGGGCTCCTGCTCCTTCTTCCCTGGGGCCTCGTGCTCTTCTGCCCCGCCAGGGTCCTCTCCTTTAGCTTTGTGGGCAAAGATCTTCCTACGTGCCCCAGATGCGAGTTCCTCTGGGGTGGCTGATGGGATGCCGCCCAGACTGTCCCTCCTCCTCATCTTCGGGCTGCTCTCGCAGGACGGGATGGTGGATGGGGTCTGTGATGGCTCCGTGCTTTCCAGTGAGATGCTGTCAACCTGAATTGCAGGGACCGTTGTAAAATCTGGAGTCCCCAGATCATCAGCTCTCTGAGAAGCAAATCGTCGCAAAGTTGTGGGACTCAACAGAGGTGTTTTGAGGTTGGTAGGACTGAGCACTTCAACTGAAGGCTTATCTGTATGGTGTTCATCAAAAACAGACCTCGAGTCCACGGTAGCTTCTTGGGGTACTTTCGCATTGTCTGGAGCCAGTGGAAGTTTGCTGTGGAACTCATCTTTTGCATCTATAATCTTCTCAGTATTATGTGGCAGTGTTGAAGTTGTTAAGGTAGAGCGACTCACATTACTGGGGTCAGAGTTAGCACTACTGGGCAAAACAGAATCTTCGAAGAAGACATTTATAAAAGGCACATTATTGCTGGTGCGTGTCTCAAGCAGCTTTTTATCTTCCATTCCGTCTTTCTCACCTTGCCGTGTTATTTCTGGTTTGTCTTCATTTGATAGTGAAGGTGCTACATCATTCCGCATGTTCTGTAGGTTGGGAGCAACACCAGGGGCCACTGGAGCAACCAGTACATGACTCTCCTTTGCCACCAGCTCAGAAACCTCCCTCTCCTGTAAATGGGATTGATCTGCATCCTTAGCTGTCAACGGCTTGTTTTTGGTTTCCATCACAACGTCTACCTTTGGAACAATCACAGACAATTCTGCTTGAGGTGCTTCAGGTATAAATAGTTCAAGGTTAGGAGAGACTGCATTTAGATTATCACTTTCATGAATAACTTTAATCTGGATTCCTGTGTCTTTCACCTCATTTTGGATGACTTCTTCTACATCTTGCTGAATCTGAGGTTTCAGCTGCAAAAATACTGGTGTCTGAATAAAGTATCTAGTGCCCGGTTCATCACTATTGATGACAGTTTCCTTCATTTCCATCTCATTCTTCCCATCCCCAATGGAGCCAGCATCTCCACGGGTTTCAGACATATTATTTGCATTTTTGTCTAGACCCTCGTTAATATGAAAGTCGTCCCTGTCAAGAAGATCCAAGGTCACACGGTTATTTACAAGATCAGTCTTCAGTGGCTCTGCTGTTGGCTCAAAATTATCTGCCACTTCTTTGAAATACACTGGCGTGCTCTCTGTCTGCTCACTCAAGGCTGACAGACCAACCCCACGCGATTTGTCCGTTTCCATCTCTTGGATTGTGGCCCACTTTCCTGCTGGAGTGACCTCTTGCATCACTTGCATGGCCAGTTCCATCTCACTGGCCACATGTGTGTCGTGCCCCTCTGTCTGCAATGGGTCATCTAGAACCTTGAGGCACAAACAAACAGTATGTACTAGAACACTGTAAAACACTGTAAACAAATAAATACATTGCACACATTGATGGTGTCATTTGATTTAAAACTTCTTGTTTTTCGGCTGGACAGACGCATGTTGAGGCTAAAGTTAGTAGCTGCATATCATACACATAAACAAACACAGTGCTTGCTAATCACAGGCATTTGAACATCATAAGTATAATTTTATTAGTGTCGGATGGCATTATTTTATGAAATGCTAGTTGAAGAACAGTATATATAGTCAAACATTATATAATGGTCCTAGGATATTTAGTATGTTTGGCAGTTTTGACAAGTGTTTAGTTTGGGTGATTACGTCGGGGATTGTGTTTAGGTCGAGGGATTGTGGGGGCCAGATCCTCTGTCACTCCATCTCTTTCCTTGTTCACAGGATAATACTACATAACCTCAAGATGTGCTTAAGATCATTATCTTGTTGAAAAATTAATAATTTCCAGACTTTTCACTGGTACCAAGGGAAAAATACCAATAATAACAGAATGTATGTACAGAACAAACACCTTGTTATTTCATTTGAGTTTGTTTTCAAGGTTTTGGTACGCTGCTGTTTCGCAACAGATTGATTAATGGAAACAAAATGGAAAAACTTTAATATTTATGACCTGTCATATGCAGATCACATACTGCTCTTGACATCTGATGCACATATTAAAGATGTCACTGGAAAAGCTGTTCTCAAGTATCACAATATCTTTTAAAAGCATTCTCAGTTCCTGCGCTCGCTGAAGTCATACATCTCTCGCACAATCAGAAATAGTGCGGCAAGACGAGCTAAAAATAGCCAGTTTACACTGTTACACGATTACCGGCAGACATCTCTGAGTGATTCAGTCTATTGCTGCTTCCTCTCTGTATGAATCTTAACAGCTGTACAGTTACTGAGGGAGTCAGGAATCTCTGTCATGGGTGAAGAAGCAGGGGCCCCGTCTGACCTTTGACCCCTTCATGTCATCTCAGTTACTGACAACTCACTATCTACCTCTAATTGTGCCATCTGCCCATCTGCTGAAGCTCAGAGGCATCAGAGCTTCTGTGAGAGGTCTGCAGACCTCTTGATGCCGGTGTTCACTAGATTCACAGACATAGAAGACGTCAAAGCCTAAAGAGGCAAAATGGAGATTGTGGCCCTATATATAGTGCAATGACTGTCCTTTTCCACCTTGGCCCCTGACGCCGAGAGCCGCTGCAGCTGGTCACGCTGGCAGGATGGAACCAGGCTGGTGCTGAGCCAGGTGCTTGGACAGCATGTGCACCTTCTTGCCTGTGTCTGAGGTGTGTTCCTATGCTGCTGATGGCACTCAGCAAAAATTTCTTGTGATGAAACAGCAGCCCCCCCCCCCTACCCCCCGTCCCTAGCATGTGATCAATCATGCACAGAAATGGGGGGGGGATCATTTTTAAGAGATATCTTATCATTCGTAGTCTGAACCTTAAGAAAATGACAAAATACCAGCAATCCAAACTGATTTATACGTCATAAATTTCAGTTTGTCCAGCTGCACTTTGTTACTGGAGGAATGCAGATTAATCACTTTGTTCCAGAAAGCAAAACCTCTGCTAGGGACCACAAGATTTTAAAGTAGCAGTTTCTTTAACCAAAATAACACCTGCTTCCCCTGCTGTTCTTGATCTTGAGTTGTCGAGAAAACACTCAACACCCAAACATGTGGCAGAAATCTAAAATCTTCACCAGGCATTTGACTTTAACTTCTGATTCATGCGATAACATAGATATACTTTAACCAGATATGAGAAAAAGCTGACTTAGATAGCAATTAATATACGCCCGCCGGACTAGTTTGAACTGGATTCAGCAACATTCTGCAGTGATGCTCACTCTCTGTCTTTGCGGTATAAGATTATTAATGGAGTTGAACATGGAAGAAGATGCTGAAACGAATACAGGAATTTCATGGGAGGAAAGAGGCAGCTTCCCGCATCAATCAGTCTCCGTTTTGCAGAAGTTAGATGTTCACATGCATATATGCACAGCGAAGATGTAGTTCCACCCACCACGTGGCCACAGGGATCGACCTGTTGCAGTTCCCCATTAAAGGGAAAACCGCAGGGGGGGGGGGGGGGGGGTCACGGCACAGGTGTGAGCTCTGTCAGAATTTAAGAATCGAACCTAGAGGCTGTCATCAGACCGAAACTCAAACATACCAGCATCGCGACACAAACTGCAGGAGGAAACTGTTACCACATCTACTATTACTGAAAAGATCACACTCACAACCTTTGTGCAAAACAGGAAGCACTTTTACAAGCTGAACCGCCACTAGCATTTTTCGGATAACATCGAATTCAAAACAAAAGCATTTGTTTATATGTGTATTATTTATTATGTCGATTCACTCAAGTCAGTATTTCTCAACCCGGTCCTCGGGAAACCCCCAGACTGTCCACATTTTTGCTCCCTCCCAGCTCCCATAGCTCCCATAAACATGGACTTTCTGGTGGTCCCCGAGCACTAGGTTGAGAAACACTGCTCTAAATGTGACTCAGTGTGGAGCACTGCAGTCCTACACCTCAAGGGCCGGCGGTTTGAATCCCATTTTCACTCTGTGGGCTGTAGCATGTTCTCCCCATGAGTTTTCCAACCATTTATTCCATATTAGCCATAGGATGTGAATGTTCCCCACGTCTACCAACCGGTAGCAGGATAAGTGGTTTGAAAGTGGACAGATGGATGTTTCTCTCAAATTTTTATATGTAAAGTATAATAATGATCAGGGCATGCAGATAATGTATGATTACAAACAAAGCTAGTTAACGAACGTCCTCATATCTTCATTATTTCTATTAATCAAATAGATGATAATGTTTAAAATAGGATAGATACATTTGTACTAATATATCTCAGCCTTTTATTCTTTTATATTATTAATTAGGAAACCAACAAACAGAATAAATTTGCATTCAGATTAACTTCATATTAAGACTGGAGTCCTCATCCAATGCTTTCAGCTGTCTGGATCGCCAATGGATTTATATATTACTCTAGTTAATTAATTATAAGGTCATCTGAATATAAATGGCAACCAGGACCAGGAAACTGGTATTTACTTATTTTTCCCATGACATATGGAGTTGGTATGTACTCAATGGTCTGTATTTACCATATTAACTGAAGTATTTGCTCCCTAGGAAGTTCCCCTCCTGCAATTTGGGAAAGCAGCATTTTTTTAGCCATTGACATTAGCTCTTTATATTAATGTATGGGACCTTGACATTGACAGCAGTAACCATAAGAGGCACCAATTCACACTGACCCTCATTATGGTCAGACTGAGACCAGCCCAGCATTTGGACAGAGGTCTATTTTAAGGTATCAAAGTCAAGATTAGGGAATGTCTCCACTACACTGACTAAAACCACGCTACACTGACCAATGATCCCTCGGATCATTTAAGATAGGATCAACACTCAGGTGTGACGGATACCAAAATCACAGTGGATGCCCAAGTAAAAAAAAAAAACAGGCCGGATTCTCCCTCCGTATTCTGAGCTATCCATAGAACTCTGCTTCTTCTGCTGTCCTCATTTCTCAGCAATTCCTGCCCAGATCTTTTGAGCAATATATCTAGATCAGCGGTGGCCAGTCTTACCCACAAAGGGCCAGTGTGTGTGCAGGTTTTTGATATAAACTTTAGGTCACCTGTTCCAAACCAGGTGTGAGGAGTCTTCAGTCAATCAGTCTTCTAATTAGTAATCTAATTAGGGATTTGAAGTGAAAACAAGCATATATACAGCGACCCTTTTGGGTAGGATTGGCCGCCCGTGATCTAAATGGAATGAATCCAATGCAATGAATCATTTAAAAGTCATATGTATCGGGTTTTCATGCTAGTCATAAGTATCTGGTATGTCCCAGCATTAGCCTTGCGAATTCATGTTAACATGTTTGTTTGCAAATAAACGGCTGGAGCTTGCGTGTACTTGAGTTTGGGTTGTATGATATGTGCTGCTGGTGTAACTATGTGTTGTTGTCAGTTGGAGCTTGTGTCACATGGTGGCGTTCCACAGACGCAGATTTCTATAAATACCCTCCAAGTGCCCATCATGTTTCTTTTCCTAACTAGAGTTGGAGATAAAACTCCTGAGCTCAGGCAAAAAAAAACACAGCATGCTCACCGTAGATTCCTGCAATGGCTGAGGGACAGGATCTGGCATGATGATTTCGTCCTTCACGGACGCCATAATTTTGTCCTGTTCGTTCTCCCACTGGGTTGAGGTGGCCTGGTTCTCAGAAAGTATTTGTGTAGATTCCTCCCTACTCATGAGTCCTTGCATGAGGCCATGTGGGACATCAGGGCAGACGGCCTTTGAGGTCGATTGGGTCACATGTGTGTCAGTTGGCTGATGTTCCATCTCTTCCGGCTCCACCAATTCCCCATCCTCCGCAACCTGGTTAGAGTCCACTGGGATGCCAACTGGCAGGGAATCAGTACCCGGGGGCAATGGGCCAGCAGTGCCATCCTGCACTACGTCTTCAGCGTTCTTCTTACCACGAAAGAAAATGTCCCTCAAAGAGAAGAAGACCGAGGTAAGAGGAGACTGTGTGTTGTGCTGTTCCGGCTCCTTACTGGTCGCCCTGCCCTTTGCTGGTGAGCTGTTAGAGCTCGATGGCAGCTGCCCCACACCCTCCCGTCTCTCTTTGCTCCTCTTCAGTGTCTCCTCTGGTGACACCTGAGCCTGCTGGGACTCAGCAGCCAGATACTGGGACAGACTCATTCCTCCATCTCTAGGTTCTTTCTCGGGTCCAGATCCTGGTGCTGATTTCTGGAAGGTGGTCTCGCTGGCTGTCCCGTTAGTAGTTTTGATTTTTTTTTTGGCCAGGGGCTCTTTGATTGGGCTGCCCATGTTCCGGAAGAACTGGCCACCTTCCTCCTTCCTCGCATCACTGGGCACGTCCACTGGGGTATTTCCAGCTGTAGCGGGATACCCATTGGGTATCTCTGCCTCCACAACCGGACCCCCTGTGCCTTCGGGCTCCGCTGGCACACCTGCCTTTCGGGGCAGGGGGGGCACCCCAGGGTGCACCTCTCCTGGGGAGCGGCGTTTCCTCTGCACGCGCTCAGGGCTGCCCACCCTCGGCGGGACCTTCTCCCCCCTCAGCCGACTCTCCTCCCTCTCTCTACGCTTGGCCTCAGCCTTCTGTTTCAGCTTGTTGAAGAAGCGCTGGTGGATGCAGTATTCGTTCATGGAGCCCACCTCCAGCACCCCCGAGCAGGACACGATGCCCTTGGAGTTCCTGGCTGAGGCCTGGTATATGGCTGCGTCCTCCTCAGTGCAGCTGGACGAAAAAGTACAGTAAAGCAAGCAGATCATCTCAGGACTGTATGTTTGTTTAGGAAGTTTTACAATGCCAATGGATTCATACAATACAGAAGTTTCTCAATTTAGGGGGGGGAGGAGCTGTGCCTATTTTAAACACCCCTCACTGAGAAATAAAATGCATAAAAATGGAATAACTACGCAATTCATGTGTTTTTGACTCACTCAGCAGAATTTAAACAGAATGGGGGGATACATGATGTTTTAGAATGGTATATAATGAGAACTGACTATCCATCCATCCATCCATCCATTTTCTAATCCCGCTTGTCCTATTCAGGGTCATGGGTGTCCTGAGCCTACTCCAGATGAGGCGCCAACCAGAGGTGGAAAGTTCTGGTCCAGATAGTACAAATCCAGATCATGGTTTTCTGTCAACCAACCACTTGAGTACTACACTAAACTGGTTGGTTGAAACAAAACCTTGGTCTGGATTTGTACTTTCCGGACCTGAACATTCCAGCCATGGCGCCAACCCACCACCTGGCACACTCACACTCCATTCCACACCTAACATCTGAATATAGTTATTGTAATTATTATTATCTTTTTGGTAACGCTTTACATTAGCTGCACCTTCATAATGCATTCATAGAACATTCAGTGTGCCTTCATAATGCATTCATAATGGATTCACAGAACATTCAAAAGCAACATGTAAGTATACCTTAACATCCATAGCGTTTGTTTCTAATGCATATTACAAGAACAACAACAAATGTATTTGTTATCACAACATTATATCGTCTCAAAGCACTTAACTGCATCCCCACCCAAAGCCCCCAGTGAGTAAGCCATAGGCGACAGTGGCAAGGAATAACTCCCTAGAAGGAAGAAACCTTGGGAGGGACAAGACTCAAAGGGGGAGCCCATCCTCCAGGGGCTGGCAGGGACATTAAAGCTGTTAATGTATGTTAGGATGGTAAGGTGTACTTATATGCTGCTTATGAACATGCTTTAAATGCATTATAAAGGTATATGAAGGTGCAGTTAATATAAAGTGTTACCAAAAATAGTGTATAATGAAAACTGAGTACATTTATTGCTATTATTATCTGTCTTTTCCCACTGTCAATAATATATGAATTCTTCATTAGAATCTTTCATAGCCAAGCCTGGACTTACTTGTAGATGTGGAGAGTGTGGGTTTTCCCATGGCGGAATATCTCATATTTGGGAAGGCCGCAATATCGGTCCAGCTCCATGTCATCTTTGTACCATGTGAGCTCGGGGACTGGGTAGCCTGAGAGAGAGACAATGTGGATGGCATATTAACAATAGCTACTGCTGCTGTGGGTAAACCGAATCTGCATTTATAATATAAATGCAGCACATAATTATGATACATAGCGGCGTAGTATGTTCACATATTTGCTAAAAAAAATACATACAGGATCTTTATCTTTAAAATAAGTGTTGTTTAAACTCCACACAGCTTTAGATGTTAGAAAGTCAGCTTCGAAACACACATGCAGGTGTATATGTCTGAAATAATACAAGCAAGGATTCAGTCAGTTGCCGTATTCACATTCGCATTGAAGCTTAACCTGAGATGACACAGGTGAACTTCACGTTGGCAGTCTCTGACACTGCCCTGGATTTTAAGGTGGTCTCAAACAAGGGCTGCGTCTCCTCAGTCAGATGGGACATCACACTGGACAATGTACTCCTGCAGAACCCAGGAAGATCCACCTTAAATACTTTTGTTACAGCACGCCTTGTCAACTATGAAGAAGTACTGGATGAAAATTATTTTAAGATATTACCAAATCACTACTGTGATGGAAAAATTAAATCCAACTTGCCACAGTCTGTTGACATATTTACTATTATTAAAATTCAAATGTATATGAATTATATATGCCCACAACAAGCCCGCAATTTTAATTAACTAGCTATTAATGTTTAAGGAAATGCAGTTTTGAGAAGTATGAACCGAAACAACTGTAATCACTGGGCAGCACAGTGACTTCACACCTCCGAAGGCTGATTTATACGACTGCATAGAATCTACGCTGTCGTTACGGCATCAGTACGGCATACCCACGTGCCCTGTGCCATAGTCTGACGGGCATCTCCCCAGAAATTTAACTACACAGCACGGCAATGTAGACAGCGCACAAGTATAAATGCTTGCAGGGGCGTTGGCTACTTACTGTACATAGGCCATGGCGTAAGCTCTGCGTAGGCCCGACATGGCAGTATAAATCAGCCGTAAGGTTGGTGGTTTGAATCCCAGCCCGCTCTGTTTATGGAGTCAGCATGTTCTGCCTGTGTCGTGCAGGATTCCTCCAAGTAATTCAGTCTCCTCCCGCAGCCCAAAGACATGCAATTAGGCTAATAGGTGTCTCTAAATTGCCCATAGTGTGTGAAGGATGAATCAGAACTGTTTAGTTTTTATTGACAGGGGTAACTGAAGTAGCACATAATACAAATACAACCGTGGAAAAAATGTAGAGACCACAGCTCAGTTTTTTGTTTTTCTCATTTCGCAATTTATGGCCTGCTTCACCTTATTCTTGTGTGCTGCTGTCTTAGAAATTTCGAACCTGGAAGCAACCTGCTGCTCAGTGTAGCTTCTGCCAGCAGAACAATGATTAAAATAGGATCTAAAAATGCAGATTTGTTTAAAAGAATAGAGTGGTCTCTTAATTTTATTCATGGCTGTAAGTGCTCAAGGAAGATCACAAGCGATAAATGTGTTTGTAAATATTGTCTTCATACATTCACAATACCAACATTTCGTAATATTGATCCTCATCCTTATCTAGTAAAGCATGACACAGAGCTTGGCTCTTATCCAAGTGATCATAGGGAAGATAGCAGCCGATTCCCTGCATGGATGCAGACTCTCACACACCGGGGGCAATTCAGAGACTCGGGTTCACCTATATCACATTTTTTTTTGCTCTGCGGGGAGGAAGCTCACACAACCACAGGGTCGCGTATAGACTCCACGGGCATAGGGCTGGGAGTCACATGCACTACCTCAGAGGCGAGAGGCGATCACCACGCCGCCACGATGTAGTCAGAATGTCTTAATTTTTTTAATATTTAGAAAAAAATTCATTGACCTCAGAACAGCTGGAAGGATGTTTTAGCGTTTTATGTCTGAAGACAGAATTCCTTTGATTATATCAGCCATGCAAAAAAAGGATAAAACTGATTTCTAAAATAATCTGGTATAATGTGCCCTATATAGGCACTGGTGTATGACAGCATAACGCAAATTGTTTTCAGTATTAAATCACCACACGATATAGCAATTTTCACACTTTATGTATACTAGTTTTGGGAAATATTCAACTAGTTAACTATAACTTACATGCGAATGATAAAAGGGGCTTTTTTGGTACAAAAGTAATATAAACCTAAAATTCTAGATTTAACCTATAACCAGTGGTGAAGACAGCAAGATCCAACATCAACGACCCAGTCAATTCTGTTGCGATCCTGACCCGGTGGGCGGGGCGCACCCAGGATCACGGGGTCTGCACGCATACATATGTGTTCATACGTGCACATACAGTGACTATGGAGTCCATTTCACAGGATTACGTAGAGGAATCCCATGCAAACGACGTAATCTACAAGCTCCTGCAAACAACCAACTAGGACATATCAACTCAGCCTTCTGAGACACGATATTATACACGCGGTTCTTTGTCTAAAACTAATATAATACGATTTTTAAATGCAGTTAGCCTGTGGAGGGCTACAATTCTCATGAAATTACATTTTGCTTTTAAACTTTTAACTTTTGCGCTGGAGAGTATTTGGTAACTGTACTTCCAAAAGCTAATTTTAGTGTGATACTGTTTATTTTTAACCAGATGCTCTTCATGGCCAGTTTTTAAACCAACCAATAAGCTTCTGCTAACGACGGTGATTCACCTTTTATGCAGTTCTTCGTAGGAACAGTATTAAATTTAGGGACTCAGTGGAATTATGTGATCACAGACAGCCCATGCCAAAATTACTATTTGAAAATATTATTATTTTAAAAAGTTAACTCTAACCAAATGTTTTTGATTACATATATCCTATTGATATTTAAATAAACGTCGCTTCAGCTTGGTCTCATCGTTATAATTAACCTAGAAAGTGAGGGGAGGCTCTACCGATTCTCGGGTCTGACGTTAATCAGGTAGTTCCTGTTGTCCGCCCTGATAGCCGGGACCATCGCATCCTCTTCATTCTCGCTGCCGCTCCTCCCGTTCAAAGAGAAGGAGCGGCCGATAGGTCTCCTGGAGCTCATGGTGCCCTGGATCAGCCTCTCGCACGGATCACAGTTTAGGGCAGAAACTCAAGCCTCTCGGTGCTGCGGCTCACCGCCTCCGTGATGCGCCGAAACTAAGTCCTATTACAAAAACGGCGTCCGTATTACAATTGTTGCTGAAAAAAAGAACACGTGTCTAGTCATACAAAGTACAAGTAACATACATATACTGTTACCGAAACAAACAAATCTCTTGAAAATAAGGAGTCTTGTTTTCAGAATTTCCATCATCCACGTAACTTGAATAACTTTGCTCTGAACTAATTCGTTTATTTTACACCACGTTTTCTTGCGTTTTTTTTGTTGTTAAACTTACCAATCGTATGTTTCTTACTGTCCTTTGGAGAGGCTGATATTCCGAGGGGGTTCGCAATTATCAATCAAACATGTGCACACGCTCCCCCAAGAGCTGACCCTATTTATAGGAGGCCCATAAATAGACACAAGACCATATCACATTCTACACTACTTGCCTCATACCAGTGTCCTCACTAGGGAGAACTCAAAGGAATGGACAGAAAGCCAAAAAAAAAAAAGTAAATTCATATAGGCCTACGCATCAAAATAAAATTATTGTGCATAATCAGGAAGTGACAACTTAAAAATAACATCGATATATATTTGTATGCTGGTATTTTTCTTTTTTTTACTGCTGTTTGTTTATGGGTGTTGTTTGGTTGTGGGCTTTCAAACTAAAGGCGCTGCTGATGAAAAGACCTGTCATAACAAATGTTTTGAAAGGATCTTGTTAATTAGGCCTGGATTCTGCCCTTGAAAATCCACTTATAAACGCAATAAGTTCTACTCTAATAAGTCTACTGTCACCTTGGTTTGCTTGACAAACATAAAATTTCTTTAGTTACACGCTGCCCTCGAAAAGGACGGGCAATGGTTGCACAGAACGAACCCTGTCACACCTTTTTATGGGCCTATAAGTTGTTTTTTTTGTAAAATATTAATTAGTGGGCTTATATTTTTATGAATCAAATTATATCCAATTGTCCAATTAAACGATCATTTAAAAGAAACACAAGAAACGTAAAATTATTCTTTGAAGAAATAACTTTTTTTTCTGAAATTTATAACAAAACATTTTTCTTTTGCAAGCGAAACACGTACTGCTCTTGGACTTGTAGTTTCTGCTATAAAGCATCAAGTTTTCATGTCAAGATTGTCATCTTCATAACAAGAACAAATGTTAATAAATAATTCATAAATAGGCAAATAAACAAATGAATAAATTAGCAAATGAACATATATATGTATATAAAGACATATTTAGATAGATAGATAGATAGATAGATAGATAGATAGATAGATAGATAGATAGATAGATAGTCGTAGTCTGATTTTGTAATCCTTATATAATACAGATGCCACCAGGAATAACAAGAATCCTGGTTGACGTTCAGGAAAAAATGATCTGAAGACTTTTCGCCTCATTTTAACTGGTGAAATCATGCCCTGAATCATAATACAGGACACATCAATGTTTTCTATACTAAACCGTTTAACGAAGTACTACTGTTTTAGAGAAAGCGTCTCGAATATAAATATGACACATGAAATAAAACACTGAGTCTTGTTCCACGTTTCTTTGTGAGTTTTGGTATAACAAAAATATAACTTTTTGGCACCAATATACAAGATGATACGGTAATAGGAGTGGTTACACATGGTTTCCGGAAAGGGGAGGTTTTTTTTTGGGTGAGAGAAGAGATTTGTGTTAGTTGTTGGTTGTTCTATAACCAACTGTACTGGAAGTTTCAGTAGAAAGGTAAATTAATTTCACCTGAATATACTGCCGTATAGTAGCGCAGACGTAACAGTAATGCTTTTAATAATGTCTCCTTGTGTGCTGTGGCGTCTTGCAGCTGGTATGTATTGAGAAAAATATTTACCAAGTTTGTTTCTGACTGTGCAGGTGTACTTCGCTAACTTTCTAACTTTCAACGTCAGACGTGTGAAGTAAGTAGAAGTCGAATAATAAAATTGTTACCTGCTGCGTGTGTCTTTTTTAGGGTTGTTCAGTGTTGTTTCGTTTGCTGTCTGCGGGATTTAGTATCTATCATATTCCACTGAACATATAGGGTATTTATTGGTAATGAGAATAAAGCCGAAAATCTATAACATTTAAAATGTTTTGTTAAATTTCGTTGAATTCAATTTTGGGTTTGATGTTAGTAATGTAATATTTGGTTGTAAAGATACATTGTATACATCTATAAACCCTATTATAATATTTATATATTGGATATAAAATGGTTATATGATTATAAATACTAGCAACGCACTTATGTATTTTTATTTGTGTGTGTTACTATTATATAATGATATTTAAGCTTTTTTGAGTATATAAATGAGTCATAAAATTTTAATTTTAAATTTAGCTATTCAATATTCCATAGAAAATGGCATAAAAGTTTGAAAGTTAAATGATCTGCACAGCTGAGTGAGGGAACTCATTAACCCAAGGTGACACATATCTGAGTACAGCGAGAGAGCTGTTGGGCTTTTGTGAATAGAAAGTCTCTATTGTCTGCGTGTGACTGTGTTGTTGGGCAACAAGACCAAAGAAGATACAAGTCAAAGTCTGACTGTAGATGGGGAACCGTCAAGTCTTCAGCATTCAGATATCAATATTAAATATGAGTTGTGTACATTACAGTATGTGTAAAGGCATCTGTAACAAAATGCAGAAGAAGAAAGGATATTTTCATGAAGTGTCATGTTTGTTTGTGTGATGCAATTTTGGAATGTAATTTATGAAAAAATGCTGAGTGAAGGATTTTTCACATAAAAGGATGTTTCTGTGATGGTAACCATGGAACACTGTGGAAAGTACAGTATGTCACATAAACCCAAATATTGCCTTTCTAACTGTACAGTTGAGTGAGTGTGTAGTTTGTGCTGTAAATGCATTGCATATATTTCTTTGTTTTGACAGGTGGCACAATGTAGTGACATCTGAGGCTGGTGTTCATGGTCCAGTGTCTCTCATTCCACAGCAAAGTGCTGAAAATCATGATAAATGGTAGGCATTCCTCCATAATAATCTGTGCACTGAGCGTTTCAACTAATACAAAAGGAAACCCAATGCAGATGAATATTGTCCTCCTTTACCGTCTTTTGGCAGAAATTGTGATAGTTCAGCAGCCCCTGTCCGTGTGTGTCCCATACAATTACACGGTCACTCTGAGTGTTCGGGCTGTGGGACTGGACCCATTACAGTACCAGTGGTTCCAGTCTGAAGAGGAAGTGGTGAGTTACCAAAAAAATTCTGCAATAGTCATAAGCCTGGAACGCACCAAGCCGATCTTTGGCCTTTGGAAGCTGTTGGGGTGGCCGTGAGAGTCGGTGACTGCCCATCGTGCCCGCATGAGCGGCATGGTCGCCGTGAGAGTCGGTGACTGAACATCGTGCCCGCGTGAGCCGCATGGTCGGACACAGTTGGTCACAGTTGGCACTGTTTTGCCCGACTTAGCATGTTGAATTAGCATCAGAGCTAGTAGGAGAAACTGAGCTCTCTGATTGGGCTGTATGTCAACCACCACTTCTAGGCATGCTTATGTGTTCCAGTAGAGATTTTCACAATCAACAGATGCCGACCAGTCATCGGTATTGGTTGGTGTTAGCGTTTTGCCATCGGCTTGATGTGTACCCAGATTTTTATGCGTGACATTCATTAATCATCATGCAGAATATATCAATGCTCTTTCTCATCTATCTGTCAGTGGCTTTTCCCTGGTCAGGGTCGTATTCCAGGTAGCTTAGGGCACCAATCAGGGGTAGATCCCAGATGGCATGCCAGTCCCTCATATGGCACACACATGCTTACACATGCACACACATACACACAATCTGGGCAGTTTAGAGAAGCATAATGCACTGTACTGGTTGTTGGGAGCCTAACCCTGACTTGCTGTCTCTTTGCAAGTGGAGAACTTAATGGCTTGGGCTGTTTTTCCAAGGTTCCCGGTGGTACAAGGTCAGATTTGGTCATCAGCGCTCACAGGAAGCAGTACTTCGTGTGCCGAATCAACGACCAGCAGAACAACTTCGTGTTCAGCAACTGGGTGAAAGTGAAGGTGTTAAAGGCTGAAGTTTCTCCAGGTATTGATCCTGGATCTTGGTGTTCCAAGCGAGTTTTTCTTAAAGCTGAGAACAGTAACAAGGCATCGCATAAACATTTGTTTTTATGTTGGTCTGTCCAGTCAAAGACCAAACCAGGTTTCATTTAAAATGTTAAAGTCTGTAGGGTTCTTTGATCATGCTGATCTCTCAGTATCTGTGTGACACCTCTTCCACAGGCCTTCATGCATCGTGGCGGGGGGAACCCCATATCGCTCTGCAGCCTGAGTCGCAGAGGGTCCAACGCAGGGGCCGCGTCACACTGCAGTGCTGGGCTTTCGGGATCCCAGCTCCGCAGTTACAGTGGTACCACAATGGGCTGTTAATGCCGGGAGCGACAGCTGAGACCCTGGAGGTAAGACTGCTTTGGTCGGGAGATCCTGCCGGAGAGACTGCAGTAGCACGTGGAGGAGCAGCATTTGAGGTGTGAAGTAATGAAGTGCAAGTACTTCATTACTGTACTTAAGTAGGTTTTTTTTCCTGGATTTGTTCTTAACTCTTGCATCTTCTCCTTTCACTTCGCCCTTCACTATATTTCTGAGTCAAATAATGACTTTTAGTCCAGTATAGTCTGCATGAGATCATTGTTTCTCATTTAATTAAAAACCTTACAGTAGGGCTGCACGATTCTGGGCGAATCACGATTTGTTTCTGTTTTACTCAGGAGTATATCACTTTCTTTTATTGTTTTGCATTGCATATTCTCTTTATGGAGATGGAACAAACAATATGTAGAGAGAGACAATATATATCGATTAATATACTTATATTTCAGAGTTAGCACCACCAGAGGTAAAGACACAACTACTAATGTAATGGAGATGACAGCATTGGACAATCAGCCATTTTCTATAGTGTAGGAGGAGGATTTTCTTCAGCTCAATCACAGCTTATAAGGCGTCTAAAAATACCAGCCTGCGAAATGTTTATAATTCCTTATTAAATCTGGCGTGTAGATCGATCTTGAACTTTCTAGAGAATAAAAATGTCACTCTGCTTATCTGCACCAGCAAGCTTGACACATTCAACTGCTTTTCCGGAATAAAAAGAAAATATTCGCTTATCCTCTTGCAGTTCAGTTTTGCTTATTGTGATGCACTGTAACTTGCACAACATTGTTATATTCAAACTTGTCTTTAATGCATTTAAAAGGATAAGTTGTTTTTTTGTAAGGTAAATAGATTTGAAAGAATTTTACTTTTTACTTTTGATATTTCAAAAACAAGGCATTTGCTACTTTTGGTAAATTACTGGATAATTTACTTGAGTAATATTTTGGTGGAGTGTCTGTAATTTTACTTATGTATGGAAATTGAGTAAATTGAGAAATTGGACGGGTATAGATGTCACTGAGATGGTGCAGGTGAGACTGATGTAGGATGGGGAAGGACGTCACTGAGACTACATGTGAGACGTAGGTTGAGGTTCAAAGTCATTGGGACGGTACAGGTGAAACTGGTGTAGCATGGGGATGGATGTCAATGAGACGGTCTAGGTGAGCATGGTGTAGGTTGGGGATGGACGTCAATCAGACGGTACAAGTGAGACTGATGTAGAATGAGGAGGGACGTCAATCAGATGGTACAGGTGAGCATGGTGTAGGTTGGGATTCAAAGCCATTGAGACGGTACAGGTGAGACTGGTGTAGAACAACAGAGACATCACTGAAGCTGTACAGGTGACATTGATGTAGGATGGGGATGGACGTCAATGAGACCATTTTGCATTATTAATCAGACAAAATAAGCTGCATCAAATCAAGAGTGACATTTTCAAATTCTCTAACTGGTTTTAGTTGCTGTTGTATTATTGTTTACGTTTTTGTTGTTTTGCTTGTTGTTAGGTGGTAATGATAGTAATAATTTAAGAATTAGGTAGTCCAATAGAATATCCAATTATCTAATGTCCAGGTGAGTTTGATGCTAAAGATATGTAGTATGTATAGTAGCAGTATATGTGAAATATTATAATTCACTAAATTTGTTACTGAGCAAATCCTTGTATTTTATTGTAATGTATTTTTTTGCTTGCAGATTGAAAACGCAGATGAAGAGCATGCAGGGTCTTACCTCTGCTGTGCATCAAATGTCCTTGGAGAGAAGTGGACAGAGTCAGCTGAGATAGGTAGGAAATGTGCAGGATATCTGGTCAGTTTGGGGCCCAGTGACATCATGGGGGAACCCGAGTATGTGTGGCCCCCGACCGCACGGCTACCTTGAGGGGGCCCCCTGGTCGTGGTTTGACTGGCTGATTCTCTGGTGGATTATGTTCCTGGGAACGTATTTGGGGCTGGAATAGCAGATGACTGACCCCACATTTGTCGGAGGGAGGAAAGAAACTCTCTGGCTTGCCATTTTGTTTCCTTAATTGGGGGAACTTATTTTAAAATGGGCAAAAAGCCAAGCATGCATATTTAGTCCCCTTTTGCTAGGAGCAGCTGAGGACAGCAGTCAGTCCATTAAACTGACCTTTTCTGCGAAGAATTAAGAGCAAAGCTGTTGTGAAAACGTTTACGCTGCGTACATCACGTGATGTGTTGTTTTTTTATAATGCCATTTAATGGGTATTTCCACCAGAAGCCATGAGGGTACTTTCCCTTTAAGGTCTTGCAGTATCAGGGAACACTGGAATAGTTTATTCAGATCTGTGAATATTTGCACAGCAGGGTGATGCAAAGTGAAAACGGCACTTAAAATATGTACTTCCCCAATTTCAGCCTTATATTATTTTGTACTCTGTCAAGTACATGCAATACAGATTTACTAGAGTCACGCCACAGCTGATCACTTTCTCCAGGTTATTGGTCAAAATCACTGGTTTCTGAAAAGAGGTAAATAGTTACACTGTGAAGTTTGACCGGATGTTTCTCTCATTTATTGTCCCTTAGTGCTTCCTGAAAACATCACCTTAAAGAGACTCGCTGGTAAGTTAGCTGCTATTAGTGGCCTAAATTTCATACAGGAAAAGTGACAGTGCAATATATATTCAGTGTGTGTATATATATATATAAAATATTTATTTCCCCCTCCATTAGTCACTGCATAGCTATAGTCTGATGCAAGATTTAATAATTATTCCCATCTGCCATCTGTATTGTTCCACATTTTTTGTTGGTTAAAGGCCAGTCTTGGATAAAGATTTGAATTAGACGTTGCGTAGGGTCTAGGTAACCTGGTTGCCCTTATTCTTACCTACTGTAGCGACTGACAAAGTGGCTTTGCTGATC
This sequence comes from Paramormyrops kingsleyae, assembly GCF_048594095.1. Lineage (NCBI taxonomy): Eukaryota > Metazoa > Chordata > Actinopteri > Osteoglossiformes > Mormyridae > Paramormyrops > Paramormyrops kingsleyae. The sequence goes on along the minus strand of NC_132809.1, from coordinate 23,348,180 downwards.
GGCAACCTAAACTACCAGCACCATCCTGTGCTGATGGCCCCCGTGGTGGATGTGCACGAGCTGTCCAACCTCCTGCGGGGGCTTGGCTTCAGGGTGGTGTCTCTGCTGGACCTCACCAAGGCCGAGATGCTGGCGTCCATCGAGAAGTTCCTGCAGCTGCTGGACAGGGGGGTATACGGTACGTTTTAACGACAGGACGCAAACGGAGCCTTTCCCACTGCACAGGAAGTAATGCATTTGTCAAGAAGGCAAGCCGATTCATTGATGTAGATTTGTTTTTTTTTTGTTTGGTTTGTTTGTTAAGGGTTGTGAAACCTTTTCTCACCTCCTGTAATAGTAGCAGTTCTGTTGTGATGTCACATACAGGGAAATGTCAAAACTTCCTTTTGCCATTCTTGTTGGTATAATACTTCTGTGATTTTAAAGGCATGAATCAGCTGGTATGTACTGCAGTGTTAGCACTGGCACTGTGTCAGTCTGGGACCCCCCCCCCCCCCCCATTCCCTGAGAAAGGGCACAGCCTTTATCATGCCTGTTTAAAATGGCAGTTTTTGCCATTAAAGATTATTTCACTTGTGTTCAGAGAAATAGTGGCAGTTCCTTTTAATGAGAAATCAGTTTGGTTGGATTCCATGAATTTTTTGCAGTAGCTCTCTGTGTGGGAGACTTCTTTCGAGGCTTTTGGTGAGTTTGGCGACCAAAAATGGAAAATATAAGTGAGAAGAAAAAAGCACCAGACTGCTTCTGTCATGTGCTTGCTAAAAAATGCTGAATATACTGAATTTTGTGTGTGTGTGTGTGTGTGTGTGTGTGAGAGAGAGAGGGGGGAGGGGAGAGATATATTCTTTCACAATATCAGTTCCTACTCTTGTAGTAATCTTTACATAATACAAAGTAACAGGTTTTGAGACAAACCCTCCATTATTATTTATAGCGCCTTTCACAACAGAGTCACCCCAAGGCGCTGTACATGGGTGTGCTGATACAACATCATTAAGAGAGAATCATACAAAAACAGGGAAAAGGAAAGACAAAGAAATGAGAGATCATAAAGTAAAATGAAGCCACCAGTTGTTACAGATCATACTAAGAGCATTTCTACTCCTGGTGTTTCGTCTGTGAAAATAAAGCCCATTGACTGTATTTTCCCTTTTGAAAACATGGGGACACACTGAAATGAATACGATGCGAACAGACATATCAATATATCAGCATATAGCTATCAGAGAGATCCTTTGGATGCTTGTGCCTTAGGGTCAGTGGAATACCAGTAAGATCCAGATATATGGCAGACCCTAAGTGAGTGTCTCCAATTAGTGAAAACGTTTTGGTTTGAAAATGTCCGTAACAGAGCTTCTGCAATACATGCCGATGTGACATGACCATAAATAGTTCTTGTCATTTCCTCTGAGTCAGTAGCTCACTAAATCGCTACTACAGAGTGATTCTGCTTTGATACGGTTGCACGCTACTGAGCTCTTCTGACTGGCTGTTCTCGGGGCTTGTGCTATGCAGCAGAGCTGAACTGATTGGCTCTTTTAGGTCCTTTGCTCTGCCGCAGTACCATTCTAAAGCAGTTATGAGCAAACATACCTGTTTTTTGTGTAATCCGGCAGTGACGTCAAACAAAATGTCAGAACTGAAAGCATGATTTAGAAATAAAAGGTAATGTATATGTGACTATATTTGTGTTTTCTATCATCAGGTAATTGCGCAATAAGAATGCAGCACTTTGCATTGAAGTTGCACAGTATCCTGTGTAATTATTACTGAATATTAAATATTTCTGGAAAAGAATTGCAAATTCAAAATTCTTCCCTTATGATACTAATCTTGGCTTTAAAAATGGCAGCACTCCCTCCCAGGAGTAACCCCCCCCCGCCCCTCGATGGGCATATTTACCGCATTGTTAACTGCATATTACATGATTGGTTTTATTACATTTCTGAATCATGAGCTGAACTTAATAGATGCTGGGATTGGCTCCAGCTTCCCTGTGACCCAGATGGATAAAGCAGTATAGATAATGGATGGATGGAGCTGAACTTAATAATTAATGACGACTGTTATTCTGACACACGGAAATAAAAGGAGACGGGCTTCAAAATGACAGTGACATGCAGATGTCCGGGCCTTTGTGGTTATTTTGTGTGCATCTGTGTTTCAACACTTCAACCAACCTTCCTCCACCGATATGCCCCCCCCCCCCAGCCCTCTTCTACTACGCAGGGCATGGGTACGAGTGCTCGGGGAGAAATTACTTGGTGCCCATTGATGCCCCGCAGCCGTACCGCCCTGAGAACTGCATCAGCGTGCAGCGGGTGATGCGGCGCATGCAGGAGAAGCACACGGCACTCAACGTGGTCCTGCTGGACACCTGCAGGAAGTGGTACGTGGCGCTGTCCGCAGAGCGTTTCCAGCCGCCGCCACTGACGTGACCACCCCCTTTGATTAACTCCCAGTCCTCGTCTTATTGGTAACTGTGGCATGTGTCTGACAGGCATTTTGGTTTTCTCAGGTATAACCAGCACTGTGTCCCATCAGAAATTAAGTCCCTTGACCCTTTGGGCAACACTGTGTATGGATTTGCCACGTGAGTGAAAGGAGGGGAAGTGATGCCTTGGATATGCTTTGGGAGACAATTTCATGGGGGGGTGGAGCTTTGGCCAGGTGGGCCGCTACATACGTTATATATATATATATATATATATATATATATATATATATATATATATATATATATATGGTCAGCTACTAAATATTAGAGGGGGTGTGAGGCTCACAAGAGGGAGGTATTAGATGTGTGCTCTGCTTCCAGGTGCGAGGGTGCAGAGGCATTCGAGGTGCAGGACGGCAGCCGGAGCACAGGAGTGTTCACCAAGTACCTGAACATGAACATCCTGCGTCCTGAGAAGATCACGCGTGTCCTGGAGCGGGTGTCCGAGGGTCAGTCTCCTCATCCGGCCTTCTGTACTCACGAAGCTGAACCCGCCCGCCCATCTCGGGGGCAACCTGTGCGTCTGTAAGCTGGGCGACACGCACGATCGCAGCGCGATAGGGGGAAGCACAGCAATGATAGTGGCCTGCCTTCGTCGTCTGCGTTCTCTTTGACCTGTCCTGCCGTTTACGCGGTATGTTAATTCCCCTCCGTATCACGGTTTACAGGGGTGACTCCAGGGTTATTTGTGGAACTTGTGTTTTATGATTTCCTTTTTTTGCCGGATGTTTACATTTTAAAATTGTTATACCACTGTTTAGGCACTGTGTTTTTTTCATTTTTACTTTCTCTGTGGGTGTCATCCATTTTTACAGCCGGCTCCTTATCGGGGGCTACCCAGGTTTAGTGTCCGCAGCAGTTAACAGGGCAGTTAGGGTGGGACAGCAGGAGGTCATGGACTGTGTGTGTTTTTGGATCTGCTTTGGCAGTTGGAGTGGAGTGACTGGTCTTGGCTCGTCCATCCTTATGGAGGTGCGAGACTGGCGGGTTGGGAGAAGATTTTGTTGCTGTTTTCTGAGTCTCTATGGTTACGTGGCTGCATGCCGGGAACAGGGGCGTTGTGACCTCATCTCCTGGTTATTCACACCCCCCATCCTCCTTGCTGTTGAAACCCGAGCCCCCGCGTCCCAGGGACAGCTGCTCTCGCTCACTCCATGGTCGCCACACGGGGGCCACGGACCGGGCACCGGGCACAGCTCAGAGCACGGTGCAGTGCCAAGGACGCGGCCCGCGTGGGCATCCGGAACCTGAACCTCCATTCCGGAGCCGCTCCCAGGTCCAGATGCTTCAACGATGATTAAAAGGCCAAGGTTCCCCCAAGCCGCACTTACCTCTGACGTTAACGAGTTCGTAAGAGAAAACGCCGGTGTTCAGGCTCCTCGTTTATCAGGCTGCTCGGCACACATTTTTTCTAGAGCTTAACACACAATAGTACGTTTTATCTTATCCAGATTCATATTGCACTGATATAAGCTCTACAGCCCTTCCGGATTCCAGCCGTTTCTCTGTTGCAAGCTGCTTGACCAGTTTGCTCGTCCCTTATGATGCCTATAATTATTCCATTCATTTTTTTTTTTTCTTTGTCAAGAGAGCCGCAAGATTCCGAAGATTTTTTTTTCCCTTTTTTGGCCAAAGTTACATCACCCTACATGATTGTATTATTTAAATGTTTATTTAAAGAGAGTAAAACTAGCGCAATCTTTTAGCGTTCATGGTAAAATGAGAAACTCATCGCTGGGCACTTGCCTGTCAGTACACTTTGTGAACTCGGAGGAGCTGTGTCCTTAAAATGAGGCCTGAATGGAGAGAGGTTGCTGGGTGTCCATTGTGGTGCACTGTGGGACAACCCTGCTGCTCTGTCAGAGCCGATCCCACCCGGGGAAATGTACCCATGGGGGGGGGGGAGCTGCTTCTCAGTTTGCTTAAAATATCTGTAAACCAGGGAGTAGATTTTCCACTGAGCTGCTTGTCATCTTTCAAAATGACAAATGTGACTCAAGCAAGAGGATCCTGTATCATTAAGGAAATATACTTTATTTTTTTCCCATTTTTTTAGAGGTCAAACAGATTAACATTTCACTGTCTAAGGAAGTGTGCTTAGATGTCAAGTGTGGTTTGCAGTTACTTCTGCCCCCTGAGCCCCCGTGTCATGGATGACCGTGTGTTTGAGGTGAGCCACAGGGGAACGCTCAGGCTTAACTACGAATCAGGAAGGAAGCATCTCCACCACCTCCCCCCACTAGTGACGCCCACATCGTGTTCCTCCACAGCACCGCGGACGATGACGTAATCGCTGTCCCTCCTCCTCCAGATCTGGGTAGGGACCCCCTGGTAACTGGGAAGCAGGTGATGGAGATCCGCCACACGCTGAAGGACCCACGCTCGCTGGCGGACCCCATCAGCGCCGCGGGGCACACGGGCGAGCTGCTTCTGCGGGACCTGTGCTGGAAGCAGGCCAACGGTGGGTCTGTGGGTCTTCAGCCCCGGGGGAGCTTCCCGACCCGGGCTGGGCTTGGCGTCGAAGCTGTGGTTCCTGTAGCCCTGAACTGGCGAGTAGCTTAGGCTGAGAAAGTCTCAGCCTAAGCTGTGTGTCTGTCACTATTATGCCCCCCCCCTTGGTAGACCACTTAACCACATGCTTTGTTTACTAAGCACAAACCCTGAGAAGCTTGTAAAAAGTCAAAACGACCGCCGCCAACTCCATGCCCTAAATGATGACCCGGGAGATTCCCAGGACTGGGGATTATAGAGTCCGCTTCAAATGAAAGGTTGAAGAGCACCACCCCTTCTAAGGGCCCTGATCAGACACCCCCACATTACACTTTGATCTTGAACCGAGGTATATGCAGCGATTTCTGGGTTGAGTCATGGTGAAAGTTGTGGGAGGAGGGCCAGCATGGAAATGGGGGCATTTGGCATGACAGGGAATTTTCATTTATTTTTATTTGTATGTAGAAATTGATTTTTAAGACCATGCACTCGGCTGGTGGACTTGGAAGTGTCACCTGTACAGAGGGAGACCCAGCGAGCCGTTTGGATGAACCCGAAATCTCCTCCGTTTGCCTGCTTATCACCTCAATGTTGACCTCTGATGGTCGTGCCGTGGTCTCGTCCTCCTCAGATTTACCAGCCCAGCGTTTAGTGAGCTTCCCATGTGGCGCAGTGGTGGAGCTCAGCTTCTCTGCACTCTTCTCCAACGTCCTGGTGGTGTTCGCCACGGTGAAGGACACTGGATCCCAGGCCCAAGACTGCTCCGTTGCCCTGAGAAGTTCCCCTGTAAGTGCAGCTCTGCTGTCCACTTCCTGTTGTGAGTCAAAGCAGGAGAAACATGTAGAAGAAACAACAATATGTTGTGATTATAACCCTAGATGTTGCTCCCTGTGCTTGCAGTGTTGCTTTGACCAAGCTCATGTGTTTTTCATGAGCTTCACAGTCAGTATGAAAAGCCAGATAGGAGATTAAGTTTTGATATTTCAGAAAGTGCATTTTCCCAGCTCTTCTGCTTCTGCTGTGGCCCACATCATTGCGGTTTGCTTGGCAGTAAACAAGCAGACATGGTCACTAAGAAGCACTCAGTTCACATACACAGAAATTTTTACCTCCACTGTCTGACCTCTAACCTGTCTTGTATGATCATGTAATAAGTGTGACAAAGTGAATGACACAATTACATTAATAACAAATGATGAAATTATCCCTTTTGCAAATGGTGCAACAGTCAGTTTTAAAAGCCGGTAGGACCAGATCATTTATACAAGGTGTCCTATTGGGCATAATGGGCTGACCCACCTTCCTTTAGTTGTATTGTCTCTCTTTGAGCTCCCTTTGTCATGTTTATCATCTTCCTGGCTATTTAACTAAGGCTTTTGTATTGAAATCTAATCTTAAAAACATTTTGATTATTTTGACTGTTTGTAACAATTTATAATAATGTATGAAGTTTAAACCTTGTTATTTGTTCAGTCCATTTCGGTGTCCTGTTTTCCGCCATGAATATAGCTCTGATTGCTGGCATGGCGATAAAAGTCAATGTAACTAATCTCAGCTGTTTGGTGGCAATATTCTGAGATTCGGGTTAATTCTGCGCTGCTTTGCTCTGATTCTCCTGTGCTGTGGCATTGATATCTGCAGACCTGGGCTTCAATTTGAGTTTCTTTTCTTCTTTTTCAGTACTTGTGTAGCTTTTAGGGGTTTTGGCTTTTTTTAAGGAATGAAGAACTGCCCGATTATCTTCAAAAAACCTTTTTGAATGGCATGTCTTTGAAGTTTGGTATAAGAGCCATGCTGGTTTAGGTTGCTGTGGATGTAGTAATTGATAACCAGCTCCTTCCAGTAGAAGAGCAGCTCCAGTCCATTACACAGCCTCTTCTCCTCTGTGTCTGGCAGGACACCACACCTGCGCAGCTCCTGCACATTTATATGCAGTATAAATACAAGGAAGCCCAAATATATAAAATTTTAACTCCTTATTTCGAGAAAGTTACATGCAGTTGTTTTAAAACACAAGTTTATGCAGTGTGTGACATTAATACTTCCAAGCACGTGTAATTGACTGTGTAATCTTTAATATATATATATATATATATATATATATATATATATATATATATATATATATATATATATATATAACATTAAATATAGTAACTATATAAAGTAAAGCTGAAAACTTTCTCAGCAGCACTGATATAGAAAAGGAAAACGAAAGCAGGATATTGCTCAACGCTATGGTTAAACTGTTAAAAACATCAGATAATGCTATCATTTCCTCCTGCATACTGACCCCTAGCGGAGAGATAAATGTACAACAGTTTGGCGATGACGGTGATTTAAAAAGTTAAGTTATTGTGGTTGTTCCAAAACAAACACAAAGGCAGGACGAGATTATTCAGAACCTGTACTGTCCTGTACACAGACACCCCACACATGTGGTAGAGCATGATTCTCAACCTGCAGCATCTATATAGTAAAGCAGAAAAATTTGCAAAACTGGCCAGCTCCCTCAAATACAACATCATGCCCACTACAATTTGACAATTGAAAATAATGTGATTGACGTATTTAAAATCAGAAACATTCTAACATTTAATTTTAACTATGAAATATAATTGTCAGCTTACATTTTATGATTTACTTATTCTTAATGAGGAACTTGGCAGCCTCCTTTTAATAACTTTGGTGTAAATGCCTACATTTTCTAAATGCCTCTAACTTTGAGAGCAGTTCATTGCACAGGACACACACAGCTTGCGCTCACCATGTCTAACCGTGTAGGTAAATCCATAGTTGCGAAAATGTGGGTCTTATGTCAGTTATATTGGAGGGACGTTCCCCTGGGCCGGTGCTGCTGGGGCTGGAGGCGGCTTGCCAGTAGAACTTAAAAAAAATTGTCCATTTTCCTAATTGTGCTAGCTAATGTTGTCAGTGGGACCAACATGCAAGAGCTTAGCAGAGCAATCAAGTGTGCAGTGCATTCTGCAGTCAATGCCAGTCAACGCATACCGAATGAGTCTGGCTTGGGATGCCAGTGCATTGAAATTAAACATCTGCGGATCGGTTTGTATGACAGTAAGTTAGTAAGTAAGTAAATAAGTGCTTTATAAATACAGTTTTTTCTCAGACAAAAGTGCTGTACAAGTCAAATACAGTAAAAAAAAACTGTACAGTTCATGTACAATGACATCTACAGTATGGATTTAAAAAAAAAAAAACTTGTTTAAATAAAGTTTTACGGCTACAGTTACAAGAATCATCTGTATCAGCTGCACGGACAAAAGGAAAAGGATGATTCCAATTCCTCGGGGCAAGAGACTGGAAGGCATGACACCACGAGTCTTTAACCTGGTGTGTGGAACAACTAACAGCCCTTCTGAGATCTGAGCACTTGAGCGGTTTTATAATTTAGTGTGAGTGGTTGAGTATTCAATAGTTTTGCGCTAACCAACTGCAGATTCGTTTTATATTGGTTAAATTGGGGGAACCGGGATCGGCATTTAGGAAATGGCTATTTAAGAAATGTTTGGATTTCCAACTCGTGACCCTTTCAGAACTTGCCACGACCCAAATTTAGTTTGCGACCCATGAGTTGAGAAACAATGTGGTAGAGCTTGCGGGCCCTGATGGACTACAAGACTGGACCTGACAATCTTCCCAGTTCCCGGGGAAAGTGCATCCCAGTTGGCAGATGTCCTTATAGACATCTTCAACATTTTCTTGAGTCATGTTGTTCTTTCATCCCTCAAAACAGCCAAAAGAAAAAGTCATCAATATCAGCACTAAACAGCTACTGTCCTGTGGTACTTACACTTGTCATCTCTAAGTGCTTTGAAGGACTGGTCATGATCCAGATCAAAGGCTGCCTCCCCACCTGATTATACTGCCTCCAGTTTGCCTACTGTTGCAGCCGGTCCACAGAGAACCCCATGTCCAGTGCGTTCCAACTAGCACTGACCCAGCAGGACCACAAGAACAATTACGTCAGAATGCCCTTCATAGACTTTAGCTCAGCATTCAACATTGTTGACACACAGAAGCTCATCAGAAATCTGGACACACTTGGTCTCAACGAATCTCTCTAACTGGATACAGGACTTTCTAACTCATAGACAACGGTCTGTCCCCAGAACAGGATTTACAGAGTCCTCCTCAAATGAAAGCTTGAATGGTGACAGGATATCCAGACCTCCCACACTCAGCACCGCTGCCCCGCGGGGACGTGTCATCAGCCCACTGCTATTTACCCCGCTGACACATGACCGCTCCACTGCTCAAGGCTTCAGGAAGTTCAGCATAGCACACACTGTTCATCGATGGCTCCACTGTGGAAGTACTAAAAGGCGCCAAGTTCCTCAGGGCATATATATGCAGATGACCTCACACGAACCAGCTATATTACCTACCAGACCAAGAAGGCACACTTCCTCTGTCACCTGCACTTCCTCCTTCGATTGAGAAGAGAATGTCTCCTTCCTCCAGTTCTCATAGCTTTCTGCAGAGGAACCATAAGCAGCTACATCACCATCTGGTACAGGAACCACCAAGCCTCAGACTGCAACACCTTCCAGTGAGGAAGCAGAGAAGGTCATTGGACCCTCTCTACCCACTGTCATGGACATATACAACAAACGCAGCAGCAACAGGGGCCTTTCAATCACACATGACCCGTCAAACCGCCTGCTCACCCCCTTTCATCTGGAAGAAGGTTCCGGAGCATTCGGTCCACCATCACCAAGCTCGCGGCAGTGATTCCTCCAGGCTATCAGGCTCCCTTCTACCCAAAAAATGCTGATACAGAAAAGTCTCCACCTGCATATTAGCACTGCAATGTGGTGATTTTTTTTGGATTATTTTTGTTTTATATATATTTTGCACTGAGTACTGTCTTGCACTTCCGTTTTCTAGTACTAATTGCATGGGATCATCCTTGTTGTTGTGTGCTCTTGTGTGATTTTATTATTTTTTAGTATCCCACAGTGTTTGTTGTTCAGCTGTTCTTTATTCTAGCTGCCAACGCTCTGGACAATCACTTTTTCCTTTCATGCGTGAAATGACAGTGAAGTGATTTGACTTGAATAATTGAAAACCATTAGTTTACTGTAGTAAAGCATCCCATTTTAAATCATCTGCTTACAGTATATGAACACATAATTAGCCTGATATAGGGGGGAAGAACCTCAGACTGCTCATGGGTCCAAATGAAATAATTGGTCTTATTTTGGCAAGCATTTCAAAACCAGCGGCATCCTGCATAACGATGACACTGCCCATCACATGAATACCCCTTGTTAATATATTTCTTTTTGTATTTCTGCACAGCCTTACTTGTCTTGGCACTTTGTCTTGAGTTTTGTGTTGTGTGTTTGTATCTGCACTCTTTATGTTCCTTTGCTGATGCATGCAAACAAATGCACACCGTGACCAATACAGTAAGTCGTTCTAAGTGGGATTTTAACGCTTCCTGCTGCTTTTGTGCTCACTGCAGGCACTGGAGGATATCTTCTCCATCGCTGGGTGGTCTGATGAAATGAACACTCTGCTGCTAACCAATACTGACGCTCCAGACTGCTGCCTGCGGTTGTGTGGCCTGCAGAAGCTCCAGGTGCGTAAGGAGACGTCTGCACACCCCTAATGCTTTCTGGTTCGGCTGGGTGTTTTTTTTTATTATTATTATTATTTGTTTTCTCCTTTTCACAGAAACCCCTGATGCTCACCGTGGAGCTGCACTACTCTCGCGTCAGGCAGCACCAACGGCTCACGGAGAGCAGGCAGCAGAACATAGGGCGCCCCCTGGTGGCCCGCTGCGAGTTGTATAAGAGGACAGTGGCGGAGGGGGCTGCAGCAGCGGCGGCGGTGGGCACCGTGCACACAGACTACAGGCCACGGCCCCGCCCACCATCATCACAGCCCTGTCGGCCTTCCACCCGGAAGGCGGAGAATGCTGTGACTAGGCCCGCTCAGAGTTCCTCCCCCAGGGACAATGAGCCAGAGGAAAATGATGAAAGTGAACCGTTGGGCTGGGCCCTCTGAAAGACGCTCAGGCATAGGGTCTGTACTGGAACCCTGTGTCAGTTCACTAAATACAAGGTTCATGTGCCACCTGGAAACCTTCTTCTTTATCTCCTCAAGAAACACCAGCACATTCAAAGTTGCTCATTGAGATACTCTTTTTGTCACTGAAATATGACTGTCAAGCTTCCCCCCCATGATTCTTATTTAAATCATTCCATTTAAAATTGAAATTAAATTATTTAGAGTAGTAACTTTTCTCAGATGTTTGTAATCTACATAAAATGTCTGCCCTTATAACACTGCTGTTATATGTGAATATAATCAGTTGTGTGTATATATATATTAGTGACTGATTTAATCATAGTATTTCATAGCTTGAACTGTGACTTAATCACAAATGTTTACAGAGATGTATCCTAGTTGGAGAGCCTTTATATGCACTTAATCGCAATGTTTGACAACTAATCTTAAACTTTTGTATGCCATTATTATCTGTAGCTAATTGCATACAATGATTTTAAACAAATTAGGTAGTAGGCAGTGTGCTATATTAAAGTGCGCCAACTGAAAAGTTTTTTTTTTTTTTTTTCGACGAGGATTTTTTGTGCCGTAGAGCTGGCCAGTTAACTTGAATCGGTCCACCGTAATATTAAGCCACAGAAATGGGTAAAAATGTATATGGCTTTAAAAAAAATTTTAAGTATCAGCTAAGCAACTACGAATGCAAAATACTTCATTGATATAAGTAATCCACTCAGTCTGTTCTCAATATATTTAGCATGTTTACTAAGGTCTACTCTGTGAAATGAGTATGATTTCAGAGAAACTCTAATGATCAGCTTACCTACCTTATTTCAATTCCATTTTGTGCACTCATCTCAGTGTTTTGTCTGAGATTTCAGCTGGATTTTTTTATTATTTCGGTATTGTAATATTTAGTGTTCGCATCTCAATGCAGAATGTATTTTTAAAATATTTGTTAGCTTTTCTTTGCAAAAATAAAAAGCCGTTTGCTCTTTCTAAAGTATCACTCATTTCTTTTTCTCTGTTCACCACCTCAGTAAAATACCATGCAGCTAGGTACTCAAATGACTCCGGTCCGCAGCCATACCGAAGCGCTATTTAACCTCCTCCCCCCCCCCCAGTTCACCGAAGCAGCACCTTGACTTTGCGACGTCGCTGATGGAATTGAAATCGTGGTAGACTTCTGTGCAATTCGAAGGAGGAGCCCTCTTTTCGAAAAAGCTGAATTATATGAGCAAATCAATACGAGCTTCGTAGTATTTCTTAATATCAATGAATTAAAAAATATAATTAATGATTTCATAAGTAAATCAAAATGTAACCCATGATGTCTTCAGCTGCAAAAAGAGCGCAGCTGCTCGCAAGCCTATGTAGCTCGCCGTGATCGTATAGTGGTTAGTACTCTGCGTTGTGGCCGCAGCAACCTCGGTTCGAATCCGAGTCACGGCATTGTGGAACAATGTCACGGCAATAGGCTTCATTTTAGTTTCTGAGATGTGTAAATTTAAGATTTCTTTCATAAGCATTTTAAATGAATAGTATAATTTAAGTTACAGTTCTTTTTTTCTAAACTGGACACTTGATGGCTCAGACCTTTTCTTATGCATTTGTGTTAATTTTCCACTAGAGCTTCAGTACATTACCAATCCCCCAACACTGTCAAAACTGAACAAAGTAGCTTAGGTGGGGTGCAGACTGGCTCTATATTTTTCTTAACGATTTCACACAAACCGGAAAAGTGCAACTCTGTATTTGTGAACTTATATATTCCCAGTATAATGGATTAATTGTAGTTTATTTGGTAGCATTTCATAGTGTAATTGCTTTTACTAATTGCATTAGTACTGTACAAAGTCAGAGATGCGATGTTTGATAGATTATCCCGCTCCCCCAACCTTCATCTATCAGGGGGCCGACCTGAGGTCACCCCCTCCCCCGCGCATCTTGTACTTCCGAGAGTCAATCTGCATAGCTCACAAACTATTTTCAGGGCCCAAACGGTGACACTGACGTGACATGCAAATGAGCGATAGAAAACCGATTACACCGATATCATTTCGATATCACCCAGTAAGATGCCCTGGTGGGCTGTTGCCTATGTCACCCTCACCCTGTGGCTGTTTGTTGTGCCTATGTAGCTCGCCGTGATCGTATAGTGGTTAGTACTCTGCGTTGTGGCCGCAGCAACCTCGGTTCGAATCCGAGTCACGGCATTGTGGGACAATGTCACGGCAATAGGCTTAGTTTTGTGTTCACATGGTTCAGTAGGTCAAGATGCTGTGATCTGATGACCAGCAGAGTTGCATCACAATTGTGCACCTGGATCAAGGCCCTAAACCTCCAAATGGTCCATGAACTTACAGGGTCTAATGCAACTGAAAGTATGACAGGTAATCAGTGCTGCTGAAACCCCCAAAATCTATTTGCCAGGAGTATCTGCTTACACCATATTTATCCAAATGATGCGTAGTGCCTACACTAGTGGACACTTGATTTAACAGTATTTTAGTCAAATGTGCAATGATATTACTGACCACTGTGTCCGTGGAGAAGCACAGCCAAGTTTAATTTATGCTTCGAAGGACAGGAGTCAGGTCACTATTAGTTATAAAATCCAGTATTTTGCACAAAAACATAGACCGAGAAGTGCTGTGACATGTTGCTATGACATGTGCAAAAGGAAAATGTTAATGAACTAACTAAACGTGAAAAATTTTATAGCTTTGTGTGCAAAGAAAGAAAGAATTACAAAGCATCTTAAAAATCTGGATCTATCTTTTTATATTTCAAAGGTAAATCTAGCAGTAAAGGGTTATTAGTTCTTTACCAACAGACCTTTGAGGTACATTTCCAGGTATACGTTTATTTATATAATTAGTATATTTATATACTGTTACTAGTATTCCCAAAGATTTAATGTCAATTTGGTAACATTTTACTTGAGGGGGCACAAATATAGTATAGTACACTCTTACTTAATGAATTAATTAGCCAGAAACTAAGTTTTAGTTACATACTGATCCCATGCTCGTTCACCATTAATCAATCATCACTGTTCATGTGTTTCATGCAGTTACTACATGTGCTCATGAGTTCTTCTTTAGTAGTAACTTAGTTACCAAGTTACTTGTGTCCCTTAAAGTAAAGTGTTACCTTCAATTTTGAAAAATTCACTGATTTTCACATGGAACCCCTAGTCATTTTCGTAGTTTAAACCGTTACATTCACAATGTGATTAGGAGATGACACGTCCCGTTGCCCTTGTAGACTTTGTAGAAGAGAGGGGTCAAATTTCAGATCTCAAGGGTCCTGTGCTAAACTCAATGACTACATTTGTTCTTGTGACTTGAGTCTAAACTGGCGCCTCTTTATGTTCTTTGAATGTTCTTATGTCGTACCTCTGGCCCTTGAATAGTCTTATTAGATTACTACTTTGTTAATAGTTGTATGTGTCATTATTTTGCAGCTGTTGGGTCGCTCCTGATTCAGTACTGCTTACACCTGAACCTGGGCATTCAATCTAACCTCAGCCTAGCTGTGCTTAGGCATAGCTGACTCCTTGACAGGATTAATGTTTGCAATGTGCGATTTGACTCACTTCACCGTCACTTTGGACAAAAATGTCTGCTAAATATGTAAATGTAAATGTGTCCAGTCATTCATTTGGATTTCAGGTGAACTGCTAATGAATAATTAATTCGCCAGAGGACTTCCAGATTCAATATTCTTTATTTCCCTTTGGTACATCAACACATAGGAAATCTTACTTGCACCATGCAGCAACGTTTAACAGAATTAGACAACATAAAACAAAGGCAATCTCAAAACATCAATCAAGAATACATAATATCGGACTCTTTCCCGTGTAAAAGGCAGCTCTTTCATCTTATGGTTCCAAAGCTTACAATATTACGTCTGTCAGTAACAAAGACTTGTTTCAAAGGGAAAAAATATCCCTATAAACTAAGGTATATGTATGGAGAAAGAGTACATTTAACCGTACCAGTTCTGTAATATATTTGTAGTAGTAGGAACTCCGCGTTAAATGTTACTCGTCCTGCTTGTATAGAGCTCTGGGATCCTTTATCACGAAGCGATATTTGTTGGTTACCTAGATAACTTGTCGGATTGAAGGTACCCTAGCCGAGGCTACCTTAAATCCGACAACCCAAAAATCGATCTTCGCCATCCAGGCCCAAGCAGGATAAACGCTGGCTTCCCTTTATCGTTTATCTTACGTCAGCTATACTGAAGAGAAACCAGGTAGATGCATTTACAGCACGAAGGCCACAGGGGGCGCTCGATCCCGTTGTAAGGAGATGCAATGAACATATTTCTGATCAGCCAGTAGCACTGGCTACTCTGCCGCCTCCTTCATGTTAAGGAGTACTATTTATTTTACTATTTATTTTTCTGTGCTGTTAGTATCAAGGAAAACCACTGCGTAAGCAGTTCTAGTGCAAAATGGGTATAACCCTAATTTGATATTTATTCATGATTTAACTGTTTTAAAAATAAGGAGTGAGTGGTGCATCCCTGTGTGTGGGACGTGGGACTGGCATCCTGTCAAGGATGTACCTGTGCTGACCGAGTTATGCTGCAGGTGACCCTGACCCAGGATAAGCGTTTGGGGGGGAAAAAAAAACAAGCATTTAGAAGGGATGTGTGAGAGTATACGAAAGTATATATCAAAGTCTAATAAAAATGCACAAATGCAAAAAAAAAAATTCTGAAATGCCATAAAATTCTCCATTAAACTGTAATTTTATTTTGGAGTGGTGTTATACGCCCATTTCGTTATATGCAGTTTTTACGCAAACAGAGAAACTGTTAAGTGTCGTTCAGTGTCATCGAATGAACGTCTGAAGTCCGCGGCGCAGCACTGCGCCTCCTCTGCGACACGCGGCCGCGTTTGAGCCGCAGAAAACGTTCCGGCGTCCGTATCAAAACACGCTTCATACAAGCTTAACGCGATGTAAAAATGTATTATCCTAAAGGACATAAAAAATACATTAACATAACCTGTAAAATAATCACCGATTTGAAGAATGGGGAAAACATGCACTTATGACACAATACCGCAATTTCGGTTCGTTGTCTCAAACATCTTTCATGAAATCGGGATGACGGAGAAGGGCTCCAAAACATCTACGGCCAATCCCCACTCCTATAGGCGCAAATGAGCCCAAAAGGGGGAAATATGCTAAATTCCGTGTTGTTGGTTAAAATGTCTTTTTGAGAAGCCCAGCCTTCTCGGGTTTCGCCTACGTCATCGTGCGCCCCTATCCCCGCCCACTTTTTTTAAGTAACAAGCGATGAATGGTGAAAGGTGCCATGCAGCTACGATACAGTGGCCAGCCTTGGGATGGGGGCATGACAGGCTTGTGATACAGCACAGTCACCTAGGAAGCAGCATGTCCGCATCCACCTGGTAGCGATGCTCAAACCTTGCGCCTCAGTCCCCCTTCAGCCCGGTGGCCGAAGAAGCTGATCAATGTGACATTACTTTCTATGGTGTGCGCTCGGCTTATTGTTCTGGTCCCAGACGCAGACCCAGCAATCGTGTGAGAAGATGTTGAGTCGTCTGATGAGCGGCAGCATCAGGAACCTGGAAAGAGAATGCAATTGTACCGTGAGGCTTCTGGACGATACGGAATATACCTGCACGATCCAGGTCAGTCGCTGTGCACGTACTTACCAAGCAGCTTCTGTATGCATTTGCTGCAACAAATATCTCCTAGTTAAAAACGGTGGAATTGTTTGTTGGTTATGCGCCGACCCGAATCCCCCAAAAATTCAACTTGCGTCGACAACACAGGATCGTTCATTGATAATTACGGGGACAGTTGGCCGCGCTGTATTTCATTGTTGTGATATTTTATTCGTTTAGTTTTTATACTTACATGGGGCCTTTTACAAAGGGTGCATGAACATTTTTGTCGAGGGGAATGATTTGTAAGTATTTGTGGCTTAAGACCCGGGAGCCTTTTAAAGCCACAAAACAAATTAGCTGCACAGTTGATGGGGAATTTAAATTTACAGCCTTGTACACGGTGAAATCCCCAAACAAGGAAGAGATAATTACGAATTTAGTAGCCTGTGTAACTTGCACCGGCTGCCGAAAACAGTTAGTTCTCGTCAAATGTATGAATAAATAAGGACCGGGCACTTCTCGGCTGCTGAAGCATGTTCAAGTTGTCTTGCATAAATCAGATAAACATCTGATCCGATCGTATTGACTGGTCACATGAGAGAAATAATGTAACGTGTACCTGCACAGAGGTCTACATTTATACATGCGATGGTTTTAGTTTTTTTTCCCTATTCAGTCTTTCCACGGGCAATTAAACATATGTATGCATACTTGCAGGACATTTTCTGTCCCTGAAAGGTTTGACCTTGTCGGATTTTCCCATCAGAAAGTGCCCACTGTATTGTTCGTAACAATTAATAATTGCAGTGATTCCAACTGAAAGCGAGCTCATTTACCGCCGTCGACAGGCGCGCCGCTGTGCGCGGTTTATTGCTCAGGTTCGTCCCTTGATGGTCTGTCACAATCCGAGTCCTGAAAACACATTATTTTTCAGGAAAAGGGATAGTTAGTTTACATTTACAAGGAAACTAGATCCCAGGCGGCGCATAGGGACAGGCTCGTGGGCTTATTGCTATTCAACAGGCATCCCAAAGTGCCTCTATTAAGATTCATTCTGCTGGCTGTGCGCATGCAGTGACTCCTCTGAAGGGCAGTACGGCAGCAGAGCGCCGGTGCGCCTCCGGCTCGGTTCGGCTCAGCCCTGCTGTGTTTGACTACATCTCATTATTTTCATATGATATAGCCTACTTATACATTTAAGGAGCACCCTCAACATTTTTTACAAATACAAGTAAGAGTGTTCACTCACGCAGTGCCCAATTTCATTTTCTAATGGCATAATAATTGCGCGCCGTCAGGCGAGCGTGGTCTTGGTTATACCTTACTTACCGGGGGCTGTTTCTGGGTAGTGTGTTTAAATGTTGTGATTTATATTTTTTCTTAATTTATTTGTAATGGAGGTATTCAGCAGCATGTATTTTCTCATAATATTCAGTCACTGAGCAGACAAGATTGACAGAACGAGAGATGAGGAGAGAAAGCTCTAGAGGAAGACATTCTGGGGTATTCCACAGACCTCATAATATGAGAGCTGTTATGTACTCTTGTGACATTGTGCCGTGCTGTTATGATGGTCCCATGAATGGTATCGAAAATTATCGAGTAAAATCCCAATTTCCCAGTGGGATTCAATCTGCTGAATTCCCATTCCAGGAATCTGTAAGTAACCCAATATAAGACAAATTTTGACGATGATTTTCTTACATTTTCACAAAGAAACAATCAATATTTTATTGATTCTTTAGTTTTATTCAGCCCAATATATTTTCAATCTAACTAAGATGCTTTTAATAGGTACCTAAGCAACCCCAAAATGCTGTTAAAGAATTGGGGGGGAATCCTGTGGTATCTGTAGATAGGTTGTAGGGAAAGGGGTGTGGTGAGGCGTTTAAGGACAGGGGCTGTTAACCTCAAGGTTGTTGGTTCAGTTCCCCCACTGTACCCTGCCGTATCATTAGTGATTAAGGTCCTTAACATAATATCTGGTTGTATTGATGCCAGAGCATTACGAATCAGCTTGGATGATAGTGTCCTCATTGGTCGGCTTGGGAGACAGGAGTATTTTGCACGAATGAGAGGGTTTTTTTTGGAGGAATATGTACATATGTTCACAATCGGTGTGGATGTCAAGACTGGCCAGGGCAGGTTTAACCCCCAGTTATGGAATGTTATGCAGTTATCAAGTGTTTGTGTTGGTAGGATCTTACTAATGCTATCACTACACATAACAACAGTGGTAAGAGAAAATATGACTGCAGAAAAACTGCTTAACAATAAGTGCTGTGCTGTATTGCATCCTTTTTGTGATCTGTGGAGGGCTGTTCATTTATCATCCGTTTATGCAGTTTGCATGAATAATCACAGCTGGTTTCAGGTTTCTGGGGTTGCTTACAGAACTGGCAATCGCTAAATGTGCGCTGAGGCATTTTGGTGAATGAGAAAACGCGGAAGTCATTGGATGCAAGCAGCAGCAGCACTAAGGTGAACAGATTTAATGAGATTCCTTTCATTCGCAGTGTCGCTTTGTTCGCACTGCTCTGAACGAGAGGGCAGGGGCTGATCTGAATCCATTACAATCAGGTGTTTTTTTTTTTTTATCTGTACATTTTGATTATATGGGTGGTGCAGGTCTTGACCGCTTTCTTTGTTTTTGCTTTTAGCTGTGAATGATCCTCCACCATTTTGACAGTGCCTTGATGTGTCCCCCTTGGGGCGGCGCTCACTTGTGCTTTTCGCATTAATTCTGCCTTTCTTGTGCTCCTTTGAGGCAAACGTGTTTTCCAGAGATGCGCCCGAATCTGCATAAACGACACAAAGCTGGGTAGTTGTACACAGGGAATTATGTGGCTGGATGAGTGGCCCAGCACCCCCCTGTGGTTAGTGTTGTTGAAATAGCCTGTAGGGCATCATCAGGATGAGGTCCTGTGCGGCCGGGCACAGCAGCAGCAGCGGGAACAACGTTCTCCTGTCTGGGAGGATGACGTCATGGAAGCAGAGAGAGCCAGTCTGCAACCGATGCAGTCTGGAGCAATGACTGGGTTTATTTTGGCCACACCCCTTTCAGGTGCTGACTGGTGATTGGTCTGTTTGATCAACGTCAACATCAATAGGGAACAGCAGCTCACAATCCACAGTCACAGACATGCACATTGAATTTTTTTTTAATGCTGATATTCCGCCAGAAAATGTCCACCAGGGTTTTAGGCCTTTAGATGAAAAGTAGAACTAGGTCATTTTTTTTTTCCTATGCTGTATTTTGTTGCCACTAACTGCCGGCCATTCCCTGTAGGATCTCCTTTCCATGCTGTTAAGCGCTTTTTCACCTGGCTCCACGTTCCAACCGTCTGCACTGATCCATGATTTGTAAGATCGAGGAACCCACAGCCTGTGGTGTTGGCCTGTGTCATGATCATAATAATGATTACGGCGATGATTATCATCATGATCATCATGTAGCAAATGCAGCACAGCCAAACAGAGAACGAACCCTCATTGTCTTTTTAGTCATAATGAAACTGAAGCGAGGGCTTTCGACACAAATAATCACGCTGTTTGTTCTTCTTTGTGACATGATTGGCTCTCAGTGATTTTGGAGTGGGGATTACGCGCCTCTGCTTTCCTCGGGAAGGTTGATTATTAAAACGGCCGGGTGTATCTCCCAGATGCATTTATCTCCCAGATGCAAGCCACGCCTCACTCAGCACGGACTCCGCCTACCTGCAGGAGACCCCGCCCCTCTGCATCGGTGGTCGCGTTGTCTTCACTTTCAGGAAGTTTGCTTCCCTGGACGGCCTGATCTTCTAAGCCAGTATGGTGTCCCTCTCTGCTGTCACTGTCACTGCGCAGTGCAGTTAGATTCATGTCACTGCTTTCCTGGCTGTGTGTTTTTTTTTTTGGGCTCTTTGGATTGCTGGCCAGTGATGTGGCGCCCCCCAGTGTGTCTCTTAGGAATGGACTTTGTGAAGGAAAGTGGACTGTGGTGACTGGATCTGTGCCATGCCTGGGTCATGCCTGTGCCATGCCTGTGCCATGCCTGTTTTCAGTTCCTTCACCCTTATGGCAGGATTACGCAAACAGGTTGTATGGTCATTTCCTTCCCAGAATGCTGTGGGGCCGTATCTTTGCTCTCTACAGTACACATACTATGGGATTGCCCAATACTGCCTCGCCACTATGTTTCACTGCACACTGTATGAGCTCATGGTGCTATAGTCATATCATTCATATTCTGTTTTTAATGCTTCCTGTGGAATTATGGGATAGGGTCATGTGCTAAACAGCTTTGGGTCTGATGCTTGTGTAATGACAGTTTGTCATACCGCGTGTGTGGTTTGGGGGCAGCGTTCTGATGAGGAGCACAGAGCTATAGGACAGCTCCTCTTCTATAAAAAAAGCCTTTAGCATGTTAGCTTAGCAGCATCATATCCCATGGGTTACCATTTTATACTTTGCATTTGTTTATATTCATTTCAGGTGCACTTCCCTGACCCCTGGGACTGAGTTAGAGGTTCGTGTTTCTGCTGACCCTGACTGTCCTCGTGTGAGTTCCCACCCGGGTGGGAGTGAGCTTCGCCGGCTGATAATGAACCTGAAGGCCTGATCCCTAAAGCGGGCTCACGGTCTAATTTGGTCCTCGGGCGATGCATTATTCAGAGCGAGCCACCGGCTGGGTCGTCCCGAGCGGGACCGCACGCGGAGATGCTGCAGTGCGCGGCGCAGAACGCAGCTGAAGTTCCGGGGGAAATCGGCATCAGCTCAGGTTAGCATCTGATAGGTGGCGCGCATCACTACCCCCCCTGCCGAGGCTGATGGGGGTGCTACGCCGGCTGGGCCTGGTGGAACCGTCACCTAGCGTGCTCAGAAAGTCAGGTTCCGGGGGGAGCGGTCGCGGAGCTGCCTAATAATGTGCTTTTTGAGACGGCCGCCCTGCTACCGGAACCAATGCTAAGATGGATTTTGGTTGTCTCCCATTTCTCATGAAATGTCTCCTAGTCGGAATGAAATGGCACTAGAGAAGCCTCTGTTGTGGATTTCTTTTTGAACAGGTGTCGCCATCCCAGATATCCCAGAGTGCCTGGATCATTTTAAGGAGATTCGTTTAAGGAGCGGTCAAGTTGCAGAGACCCGGCCAGAAAAAGATGAACCTTT
The DNA here is from genome assembly GCF_048594095.1 of Paramormyrops kingsleyae. Classification (NCBI taxonomy): domain Eukaryota; kingdom Metazoa; phylum Chordata; class Actinopteri; order Osteoglossiformes; family Mormyridae; genus Paramormyrops; species Paramormyrops kingsleyae. The sequence continues at coordinate 23,326,350 of NC_132809.1, read as the reverse complement.
AGCCGAAACTGATCCCAATGCGCAAAAATGCGTTAATCTGTGGCCTGAAATATTATCATCAGAAATGAGATATGGACCCGTATTTAATTAAAGCATTTCACCTCATCAGGAATAAGTGTGATGCAAATACAGCCAGTATTATGGTTGTGTGGCTGTGGGTATATGTCAGCTGTATTTTACTTTAGTGATATATTATACTAAGCATGCAAACGAGATCTCATTGTGAGCAGGAAGATTAAGCTCATTTAATCTTTGTGGGATTTCTCTCCAAAAATAAATCCTGTCAATCTAAGGTTATAATTGCTCACATTTAAAATATCATTAATCTCTCAGACTGACTGATTGGTACATTCTATAAAGAGTGCAAGTGCGTAGTACACATGTAACAATCACATTAGTGATTTTGCAGTCAGAGACTTGATTAATTAGGATTAAGTATGTTTTATCTGTGATCTACTAAATATTTTCTTCTGAGGCTTTAGGGGGAAATTTTAAACAATCCTCCCCTAATGAAATGCGAACAAATCTGTCCCAGAAAGATTTGATTCACTGAGGAAGGAAATTAATTTACAGGTCCCTGAGGGTCATTTTTAAAAACACACAATTTACCTGCATTTTTTGTTGCACATTTTAAAGCCAAGCCTTTCATGCGTACCGTATAATCCTGTACAGTCAGATCTTTATACATGCAGCTGTTCGCAGTTACGGTAGGGCACTCATCTTTCCCAAGAGCGATGGAATGAGAGACAGTATCGTCATGGACTTTCACAGAAAAGTGGGACTGTAATTTTTTTAGAGCTTACTCCTTTAAAAGGTACTTTTTTCTCTCATTATACTGAAACCTCCTTTACACTTTCTTTTAAGGTGCTCATACATTTTTCGCATCACTTACTTGGAATCCTGATGGGATATGAGAAGGCAGAGGTTGGTCCCACTGCCCCTAGGTGCAAAGCGTCTCCTAGGTGACTAGCAATGGGGGCTGGGGGTGGGGGGGGGGTGATTCAAATATGGGAAAGGGTAAGAGGAGGAGGGGGAGGTGACAGCTGATCACACAGACTAAGATCACATTTGTACCGTTGCCACAGTGACTTCCTGGAGACGTTGCAAACATTTAGTGTCGACCTGGATTTACACGTCCTATACAACTAAGACGTGTAGAAGCTGGAAGATTCAGTCGCTAGTGTATTATGGGAAGGAGAGCATGATTCACAAGACGCCTTCCGATTCTGACCGTTTGGGTTTTTTTTTTGCTGTCTATATTGACACTTTTTGACTGTAACATTGCTTTGTGCCGCACCTCCTGGTTTCCTGCTCCCTGAGCCGTACCCAGAGTTTAACTTCATCTGAGGCAACAAGGCCTCAGCTTTTTCCTTTTACTGCCACTGTTTTTGTTTAGAAAGTAACTGGCTCCTAGTACTGAATAGTGTCTGTGGCCTACGAATGAAACGGCCGCACCTCGGCGGCGGTCATGTGCTCCCAGGCGGCGTTTCGATTGGCTGAGACCTGAGAGTGGGCAGCATTTGGAAACCGGTGATTTGTGTGCGGAGCAGCCGTGAATTTGGTCACTGTTGAGTCCTTTGTGTCTAGTTTAAATGGATGCCCATTTGGAAAGCGACTGTAAGACCTGCTCCCTCAGGCACAGTGTGGGTCTCGTGTAACGCAGCAGCAGCACCTTATAGTTGGTAAAGCCTTTTACATGATAATCTTTTGTTCTTCTAACCCACAAATGACTATGGTGAATTTTATACATTTAGTATATTTCTCACTTTTTCCCCTTCTCCTGTTTAAGCCCAATGAGGCACTGGCTTCCCATACGGCTGGGGGGGTGGTTGTGTAATCGCTGGCCAAGATGGCCGACCCTGGCTTCACCTGTCCGGCTGGGCTGCAGTGAGGAGCAGCTGCCGTGCGGACTGCAGTGTGTCTGGGCTGCGTGCCGCCAGCCTGCGCCGGGTTCTGCGGGGTGCTGTGCTCTTACTGCCACACGCAAAGCTCGCGCCACTGCAGCAGAGCCGTTGCTGAACAGCTATTCGGTGCGGGGAAGTTTCCGCGGAGCACAGCGGTGAGGCTCCCGGCGGGCTGTGCGCGTCCCCGTGCAGTGTACGCAGTGGTCAGCCCCCTGACTCCCCTCACCTCTCCTGTCTGCACACACAGAAGATTAGACGGGTGTTGATCAAGCACTGATGAGCGTTTACTGGTCACCATGGGAGAAAACATGGAAGGGTGTTAAACTGCTTTTGCCTTCAGAAAGAAGTCATCTAACGTGAAGCTTTTCTTAGTGTCACCTCTCTGTTTCATCATCTTTGCATGTGTACTAATTGCCATTTATATAGACATTTATGTAATTTTTCAGGGGATAAACCCTTAAATGTACCAAAGGTGTTTTGTGCCAGATCATGCACTTATGGGTATAAGATAATAATAATAATTATTAATAATAATAATAATAATAACCTTTAAAAACAAGATAAGACGTCCTTTATCTATCCCAGGGGGCCACGTTGTATCAGCTTGATGAGGTAAGAAATAATTTATGTACAAAGGATGACCTGCTCAACATCGGACAAATGATCTTTCAGAATTATTCCTTGAAAATAGATGTCCAAACATCGTCTAGTTTACCATGCCTTGGGAAAGTGTGCATCCCCATTGATTATATCTTGTTTTGCTATGTTCGAGTCAAGTATAAAATATGGAAAGGGATTGTTTTTCATCCATCCATACTTTCGCCGCTTGCCCTGGTCAGGGTCGTGTAACCCTGCCTGGTGCTTAGTGCTGCTTGGGATGGGTTCTAGGTCCCACATGACCTTGACAAGGATAAACAACCGGACAACTGATGGGTAGATAAGAAATTAAAACAAAAAGCACTGGAAGGTCACCAGTTGAAATCCTGTGGCCGGCAGAGTGATGTCACCATTGGTCCCTTGAGCAAGTCGCTCCAGGGACAGTGACTGAGCCTGTCCTCTGTTATGTTGCTTTGGATCAAAAGTGTCTTATAAAATATAACGATGAGTAAAAGATCAAGAATCTAGAAAAGTTAAAATGTTGAAAAGAATAAAAAGCCGGACTGCAGTATTGAAATATTACTAAAGCTTGTAAACGAATACAAGTCAGTCTGCTGTAAGAAACTGGCCCAGACACTTGACATGCATCTGTCCAAAATGAGCATCCTACTGAGAATGTTCATACGGTAACCAGTAGGGCAGTTACAACACTGACAGAGCTGATTAACCGATGCGAGAATCTCTATCTCGAGATGAGCAGACTCTGCAGTACCACATGGACTCGTGACTCCTTTAGGAAGGCGGCTTTGTGGTGTAACTGATTTCAAGCTCTATACAAAGATCTATGTTTGGAACAAAGCAAACACAGCTAATCGCCAAGGTAACGGCGTGCACTCAAGCATGGGGGATGTACCCCTTCCTGGGGGTATTTATCAGCAGGAAGTACTGGGAGGTGCGACATCAGTGCGGTCAAACTGAGACAAATGCTGAAGGAGAAACCAGTTTATTCTATGTGAGATCTATGTTTGAGCATCATGTACCAACAGTGTGATGATTTAGTGACTGAAAACATTTTTGCCCCTTGTTCATGTTCTGGATGACTTCTGAACTTGAAGGTTCTTCTGAACTTCAGAAGGTTGTGATTTTCCCTCCCAGAAGTGTGTGTGTGAGGTTTGCTTGTTCCCTGTGTGTGTGCGCGTGTGTGTGGTTTGGTTGTTCCCTGTGTGTGTGTGTGTGTGTGTGTGTGTGTGTGAGGTTTGCTTGTTCCCTGTGTGTGTGTGTGTGTGTGTGTGTGTGAGGTTTGCTTGTTCCCTGTGTGTGTGTGTGTGTGTGTGCGTGTGAGGTTTGCTTTTTCCCTGTGTGTTCCCCTGTGTGTTCCCTGTGTGTTCCCTGTGTGTGTGTGTGTGTGTGTGGTTTGGTTGTTCCCTGTGTGTGTGTGTGTGTGTGAGGTTTGCTTGTTCCCTGTGTGTGTGTGTGTGTGTGTGTGTGTGTGTGAGGTTTGCTTGTTCCCTGTGTGTGTGTGTGTGTGCGTGTGAGGTTTGCTTTTTCCCTGTGTGTTCCCCTGTGTGTTCCCTGTGTGTTCCCTGTGTGTGTGTGTGTGTGGTTTGCTTGTTCCCTGTGTGTGTGTGTGTGTGCGTGTGTGAGGTTTGCTTGTTCCCTGTGTGTGTGTGTGTGCGTGTGTGTGTGAGGTTTGCTTGTTCCCTGTGTGTTCCCCTGTGTGTTCCCCTGTGTGTTCCCCTCTGTTCTTATTGGAGGAAACCGGAGTCCCTGGAATCTCAGGGCATATACGGGTGGATGGATGTGAATGTGTGAGCGAGGGTTTGCCGTGACTTTTATCCCTTCCAGTTCTCTCCTGGCCCGCGCTGGGGATGCTGGGATAGGCCCAGGGCTCCATGTGAGACCGCATGAGCTTAAGGGCTGGAAAATAGATTAATTTATTATGAAGGTATAAAAACCCCTTTATGCATTACTTCATGAATTTTAAGGTGTGACTGAACAAAATGTGAAAACCTACAGGGTGGGGGCAGTAGGATGTGGAGGGGTGGTTGTAAGGTGGTATCATACGACAAAATATAGCAGCAGAGTGATCAGCATTATAAACTGACTTTTGTACAATTTACAGTGTACAGTTTGTGGCTGTCACAGAAAGGCAATATTGCTGCTTTGCTTCTGTTGAGTGTATCGCATGTTCAGACACACGGAAGATGCAACCGAACAACCCTTAAATTTACACTCTCTTTACATGGAAACCTCAAGATACTTATGACGGTGCAGAGTTACTTGTTTAGTTTGCAGCAGGCACTCGCGCCTAGTCGGATCCTCGACTTTGCTTTCTGCTTCACTTGTCCGTCGCTTTTGAACTCTAACCCTTGATTTAAACAAATCAGCTAAATTCCAGTGCATACTTGAACTAAGTTAACTTGCGTAAATGAGGAAAACGTCCAGTTAAATTCTGAAGCACTGAGGCATAATTACACAAAAGCCGATGCCTCAGAAAGGCAGGTAAATTAGGCCAAGACATCACATTGATCTTTTTTTCATCACCCCCAGATTTTCTCATTTAACTTTGGAGTTTAACCCATTTAACTTTTTAGCTTGTAGGGTATTTGTGAGCCATCAGGGATGTAGCCTAATTTTTGTCATGGTACCATATAATATGAAAAGGAAATATAAGAACTAAGAAGAAATATTAAACAATGTCTTCCGGTTAATGTGAAATGTTTATACAACCAGCTAGCAAACGGCAACCGCAGAGCTAACTGCATATTTATAACTGCAATATTGTAAAATATTTAATATTTATAGTATTTTCACAAGATCGTCTAATCACACACGTAAAATATATTTCTGTGCTGACTAGAAGTTGAGTAATACCAAGTTAAAGTAATATCAAGTAGACTTAATTATAATATATGGTATACAGGGCTGCACTTAACTGGTACACAAGTACGCATTTGCCGTATAAAGTGTCACTCATGGCAGTTTCTTGTGATTGCAGCGCAAATGCGGAATTATTTTATGTTCATTTGCGTTGTTATGACAAGAAATGATTATTTTAACCTTTATACCGCAAAAGAAGTACAAATTAGCTACATAAAGGTTAAAATGCACAGTGAATGCACATAAAATAGATACACATTTGCGCTTCTGTGCCTGGAACTCACCGTGCGTATTGCTTTATAGGGTGGATGCGTACTTGCGTACCAGTTATGTGAACCCCTGACTATGTACATAGACAATAAATAGGCAAAGGAAGCTGAGGCTGCCACACTGGTAGAGCATACCAACTGGATGGATATCAGGCCACCATACTGGAGAAGCATATCAACTGGATGGATATCAGGCCACCTTACTGGAGAAGTGTATCAACTGGATGGATATCAGGCCACCATACTGGAGAAGCATACCAACTGGATGGATATCAGGCCACCACACTGGAGAAGCATACCAACTGGATGGATATCAGGCCACCATACTGGAGAAGCATACCAACTGGATGGATATCAGGCCACCATACTGGAGGAGCGTACCAACTGGATGGATATCAGGCCACCATACTGGAGAAGCGTATCAACTGGATGGATATCAGGCCACCACACTGGTAGAGCATACCAACTGGATGGATATCAGGCCACCATACTGGAGGAGCGTACCTACTGGATGGGTATCAGTGTATGTAGTATTTCTGTACCCATGATGCATGCAAAAATCCACAGTGACAGATACAACAACTTTGCCAGTTTTCAGTATTTCTGATTCTGCGTGTCTTTTGTGATCCATCCATTTACTTTCCATATCTCCTTAACTGCTAGAAGGTTATGTTGACAAACTCAGTGCATGCGATGCCCCTCTCGATGCTGGCATCGCTCACTGGAGCAAAGACAGCTGCTGCGGTCCTTGCCTCACACAGCCTGTAACTCCTAAGCACTTGGTGGACCGGGGGGACCTTTTAGCTGCAGACTGCTAAGGTACTGCGCCAAATTTAGCATTGACCCTTCCCGGTGAGATCGCATATTCTGCCTCAGATTTTTGGGCAGATCCAGACAACGCCGACCCGCGTCACGGTTTTGGGATTCATCTAGCCCAGCTCTTCTAGTGGCTAAGTGAATTTTGCCCACTGTCAATAAAGCAGCGGTTTCATGGTTTCTGGGCAAGATCCAGTGCCTTGTTCACCGGGGCCGAGCTAAATATTGGCTGGGGGTGTCCAGCGCCACTCTAACCTGAGGTATAGCCACCCCATTGGCCACCCAAATATTATTATTGTTTCATAACAATAAGCGTAATTTCTGTAGTTAGTATAATTGTTAATTTTATCAAATTTATTTAAATTTTTCACCCTTGTGCTGTCATCAGTGCTATATATAACTCCTAACTGAACATCGTTGTATGTCTCTGACATGAATGGCACCTGCCAGCAGACCATTGATTACATTTCCCTAGTCGCTGGTGTCGGGGCACTTGAACATCTTCCCCTTTCTCCCCCCTGTTTCCGCACTATAATGAGATCAAACAACTGATAAAAATCAAGATGAAACATTCAATAATAATAAAAAAAGAATCTGTATTTTGGAATCGATCCTCACAACCTTATTGCGTAACTCAGCCTGACTCCAGTTTGACTGCAACAAATGAATGTGGGCCTATATCACAAAGCCAGATTTCTTGCTTAGCCAGATAACTTTGAGGCTAAGTAACTCTGACTTTCCGATATCACAACACTGGTTTATTTCTTAGCAGGATACCTCACCCTGGTAACTACATGCATAACCTGCTCTGGAGTAGGTTAGATTTCAGGGTCACGGATCTCAAACAGTGCCCGAACCAAACAGCCACGGCGTTGCTTTTCGTCATTATTGTACTTCAGAATTCTTCATATTTTACTATGATTCTCTGTTCCACTTCATTGAAATACTTAGTCCTGTTGTGAACAAAGTTTATGTGATTGGCTGATCGTTGGGCACGGCACGCTATTGTGTTTCAGTAAAAAACCCTGGCTTGACACATTGCTGATTGTCAGTGATGACATTTTAGAATTTTTGGAGATTTCTTTCAGCATCTTGCGGTCGGTTCTGGGGCTAAACTTGCTAGGGCGGCCTGACCTGGCCGTGCTGGCAGTTATTTTCAATGTTCTCCACTTGTAAATTATTTTCCGGACGGTGGAATGGCCGATTCCAACCTCTCTTGAGATCTTTTTATATCCTTCCCAGACTCATATACATCTATAAGCTACTTTCTGAAGGCCTCAACAATCAAGAGGGCCAGACTAAATGTCTGTGATTTAAAGAAAGTCAGCACCCTCCCAAAAAGCTCTGTAACAATGTTCTAATCATTTTCACCTGATGTGGTGCATTTGAATCTAATTAGGCTTTGTAAACAGTAATGCAGGGGTCTCCAACTCCGGTCCTGGAGAGCTACCGTCCAGTAGGTTTTCTATCCTACCCGGCTTCTGATGAGCCACACCTGTTCTCAGGTAAATACCAGGAGCAGGTGTGGCTCATCAGAAGCCAAGTGGGACAGAAAACCTACTGGATAGTAGCTCTCCAGGACCGGAGTTGGAGACCCCTGCAGTAATGGATGTGAGGGTGTCCTAACTTTTTCTCAGTAGAAATTGGTATCTTAGTTAATTCACTTATTTAATAAAAGAAATTTGTTTCTTGCTTTGGCAAAAATGAGGCAATTACATCACCTTTATCTACAAATATAATTTTAAAGATGATTTAATATTGAAATGCTGATATTTTTTAATAACAAACTAAAAATTTGTGCTTTACAATTCGTCCTAATTTGACTGTAGTATCATACTGTTACTTATGTATTAAACCACAAACTAAATCGTAGTTACATACTGATCTCATCATTAATGAATCATGATGCATCTTTTATCTCAAGCAGTTACTATATTTGTTACTTTATCTGCTATTTTTGTAAACCTTTGTTAACTACTGAAGGAACTAATGAAGGAACAAATAATTAACAACACAAGTGAAATACTGATGTCGTATTTGTTCATCATTAATGAATTGTGACATCTTTTCTGAAGTAGCTATAACTTGTTCATAATTTGTACTTCAGTAGTAAATTAGTTATTACTAAGTATTTGTGCCCCGTTGGGTGAAGTGTTACCTAATCTACTAACATTATCGTGAATGCATAAGAACTTGGGAAGGATCGCTGTGAAATAAATTAAATATTAGTTCTGTTTGCAAGTGGTCACTGCAAGCAAATTATTTATTTTCTGCTTTCAAATAATTCTTCTGTTGGCTGTTGTGATAAATCAGTTCCATGATTCAGATAGCTTTTTTTGTCGGTATTAAAAATAATACCTTTGGGATTTTAAAGTACCGGCGTGTTCAGTGATACAGTCATACTGCCCAAGCCTAGTGTGAATGACCAAAACCGAACAGTGGATGAAGAGGAGCCTGTCCAGTGACAGGAAAACGATAATGATCTATCAGGATTTTGTGAGAGAAAACAAATTACTAGCAGCTGTTGTACTATATTGTACCACTTATTTTATATGTAAAGCCACACTGTGGGTTTCCATGCAGTGGTAGCCACTGGGTGACTCTGAAACTGGTTTCCAGTTACTGCTGTATTCCCTCTGTACTTCATTGCTTGCTTAGCACCAGGCACAGACCATAACTTGAAGCCATCCCTGGGTTTTACAAAATGTGGAATTCCAGTTGCTTCCAGTCAGTGTTGATGCTCATTGGCTACTGGAGAACGGACGGCATGTTGTCATTGGTCACTGGAATCAGGATGGTGCTTCTAAGAAGAGAGAGACAGATCAGCTGTCCGTCACCTGTCTCGTCTGAGGCTCCTCATGTGCATGTGTGTGTTGTGTTGCCCTGTTGACTTTCGAATAAAGAGCGTTTGATTCCCGTGACACTGTTGCCGGGGCCTTCCTCTCCGTGATCACCAGCCTCTCCGTGATCACCAGCTTCTCCGTGATCACCAGCCTCTCCGTGATCACCAGCTTCTCCGTGATCACCAGCCTCTCCGTGATCACCAGCTTCTCCGTGATCACCAGCCTCTCCGTGATCACCAGCCTCTCTGCGATTCATCACTCCCGTTCCTCCCCGCTCCCTCCTCAGGGCCTGGCTGTGGAGTTAAGCTCTCGGCCCCGGGGTCGCGTCCCTACAGCAGGCCGGCGACAAGCGCCACCTGGAGATCGTTTCCCGGGAGACGGCGGATGGCAGCGCAGGGAACGGGCGGCCTGGGTCTGTGGATGTAAACGAGTCGTCCGCGTGATGGACCGCTTAACGAGGTGTGAGGGGCCCGGGAAAGAGACCCCCCCAGGAGGAAGTGGTGAGACGTGAAGCCAGCAGGTGTGGCGGGAGCCCATGTTTGGGGAGGCATGACTGAGGCCGCCGCGCAGCCAGGTGGCTGATTACCTCCGGAATGTGCCGGATGGTTTCCTGACGTGTAATCATGCATTCCGGGGTTTCTGTGCTGTTCCTGTGTCTCGGTGTTCAGTGGTAGTCGGTCTGCGTTCGGCTGCTGTGGCCGCAGTCCCTGGGCTTTCGTTTGTTAGCTGTATCGCTTCAATCACTGGTGTGCAGAGAGTTAGTGCCCCTGGCTGCTTCCTCTTGAGAGCGGGCTGCCCCCCCCCCCACCACAACCAACACCGGAGCAGCGTTGCCAGCCCCCCCCCCCCCGAGTAGAGCAAACCGGGCTGCTTCTCCAGCACTGGCCTTCACTGTGGTCGACTGCTTCCTGCACCCCTGGGCCTAGCAGATGGGCTCTGCCCATCCCCACAGCGCAGAAACAAAAACCCAGAAACGGCCACGGCCACCAAGCCGGGGAGTGAGTGTCTCGTTACTGGAGGGGATAAATGTGTGTGAATGTCAACCACCGAGCCAGTTCAGGGGGTGAATAGGGCTGCGTTTATGGGGCAGGCCACTGTCACACAGGACGGGCTTCTTGTGTGGGACTAAGTGTCGCTCCTGCTGCTGTTGAAGGGCTTGCCTTCTTCCTGAAGTCTCGCTGGTGTGATTCCACAGCTCTGGGTTTACTGGAGCACTTTCAGATCATACTCCCCCTTCACACTACACCAGTAGGACCCTTGCAGCACTTGAATTCGAGATTAGCGTGTGTCCTTATCATCCGCGCTAGCTGCTACCTCGTTTAAGTGCTAATTAGACGAATGAAGTCATCATAAGGGGTTTGCGTGAACCCCAGGAGACGTGAATGGCTGTGGACAAACAGCTTGTTCAATGGAGCCAGACCAGGAGGTGTGACGAGGGTTTCAAGGAGGTGTGACAAAGACTTTCCCCCTCCCTGAAACGGCAGCATGTCTGCCGGCCCGCTCCTCCTCAGCGCCTCCTTTCATCATACCTCTCCTTCCACTCCTCCTCTGTCCCATCGTGACTCTGCACACTCCACCTTCCTGCCCCCCATGTGGCTTCTCCTTCCTAATGGAGATGCAGGTCTTTGTCAACACAGATGGAAGAAAAGGTGATGTTTCCTGCAGGAGCATGTGGGAGGAGGGGGGGAGTTGTGTTTGGAGCCGCTGCTCATCGTCCTCATCGTCCTCATCGTCGCGTGCAAAGAGACTTTTTACTGATCTTTTGTTTTTGTGTTCTGATTCTGGAAAAGAGCTAAAGCGGTTCTTGTATAGTGGATTGCTTGTGGGAATTTTACTTGCACAAAAATGTTCTGAGGGGAGTACAAAAAAAATGATTAATTCAAAGATATAACCAATCAGATTGTAGAGGAAGCAGGACATCTGATTGGTTAGTCCCACCTCCCCCAGTCACTTGGACCCGCCTCCTCTACAATCTGATTAGTGATTTCTCTGAATCATTTTTCTTTCTGCCCTCAGAACATTTTTATGTTACTAAAACTCCCATGAGCTAGGTGAGTAGCTTAAAATGAGATTAGTTTGATTAATCAAGTCTTATTCTGAAGCTAATATATTTTTCCTAGAGTAATGTACGAGTTGGGAATCAGATATTAGGGAAGCAGGGGTGAATGGAATAGTTTGCATTCATGCATCTGTATGCCTCTGTGTCATCTTGTGTGACTGGATGGCTTACCTTATTTGTCCATAAATATTATTAATCAATGACATTCTTCTAGTGTTTGGTGAACCTTGATCGTGATTGGGCGTGGGGCCGATGCAAATTCTGACCTTCCCAATGGGCTGCGTGTAGCAGTCGTCGTGTCAGTCTTGGGTCTCTGATGTTCTCTTGAGGGAGGCAGTTAGGAGGAAGTTCGGTCGCAGACAGAGAGTGGACTCAGCGCGGCGTTTGAAACTCACACCATGAAAGGGATTCTCCACCGAAACCGCAGACTACCGTCTGTGCGCCAAATGAAAAGGCAGAGGCTTGAAGCTGATGAATATTTCATTGTTTATTTGCTTTGCCTTTACTCTAAGTGACTGGCACAGACGACACTTATACTCATTTACGCAGCCGAATATTTGCATAACGGTTTCGCCTGACTGCTTTTCTGCTGTGTGAAATTAGGATTTGAGCCCAACACCTCCTGGTCCCCTTGCTTCCCTTCTCGACTGCTGCTGAGGATCTTTTCAGTGGGATCAGAGGCTGCTCGTCCACCACACTGACCACACTCTTCTTTGTGTAAGAGGAGATTATTTCCCTCTGTACTGTGGCCCTGGGGAGACTTCGAGTGTCTGGTCTACGGGTGTGTACAGGCTGCAGGCCCCTCGTGGTGATTGGATGGAGAGTTTCTCAGCACGCCACCCCCCCCGTGTAGCGCCACTTCTCACGTTCAGCTCTGGCAAAGCGGCTTGGGTGGAGCGAGCTCACCGTGACTCACCAAAGACCCCCCCCCTCCTACCCCCCGCTGTGCTGTAAGCAATGAATCAAAGCCCATATGAGGATTGGATGTGGGGGTGGTGGTGGGGGGGGTGTTGTAAGCAGCTGGTGCCTATTGGCCATGCATACAGCCGGGGGGGGGGTCCTCATTGTTTGGAATGGCTGATTTGGGCTGGGGTGTGTCCTGGTCTGGCTCTGTCAGGCTTGGGGATAACCAGCGCCCACATTTATCTCCCTACGCAAATTCATCGCTGCATAACAATAGAATCTGGCCCTAAAATGGGGGGGGGGGTGGTTCGAAACACCAGCCGGTTCCCCTCCGCGTCCTGCTGTCCCCCCCCAGCGTCATTGTGCTCGGAGACGGGGGGACGTCACAAAAGCCCTGAGCTTACGCTGTGTTTCAGCTAATGAATGTAAAGCAGCAGAACGCGCGGAAGTGAGGAAGTGAGGCCGCTCAGCTCTGCCTCTTTGTTATTCCTTATTGTCTCCGCTAGACTGGCTCCCCTAATGATGATGGGAGAATAACGTTTATTTTGTCCCACACATTAGATGGGGTAACGCTCAGAAAACGTGCTCGGCGTGCCTAATGGGATCTGCGGGTGGGGGTGGTGATTCAGCGCGCGTTCATTAACTACTTCATCACCTTACCTGTTCGCTCAGTTGTGTTTGTGTCAGGATGGGTGAGGCTGCCCCCCCCGCCCCCCCACACACACGGCCCTCCGGCAGTATCCAGGAAGCTGATGTCCTTCCAGGTTCGTCACCCGTCATCCGTGTCGTTGGACACTGAAAGGCACCGGTAATGGTGTAGGTGAAACATGCACTCTATACCGGCTTTGTTGAGACCCTTCTTCCACTGCCGTGTGTGTGTGCATGTGTCTATGTGTGTGTGTGTGTGTATGTGTGTGTCTGTGTGTGTGTGTGTGTGTCTGTGTGTGTGTGTGTGTGTGTGTGTTATGCACTGAACATGCAGTTGTGACACTGTGTGCTGTGTGTCACACAGGGGGAGCTTACGGCTCATGCATGCATGTGGGGTTGAGGGGGGGGGAGGGGGGGGTCCTGTGCTTGACACTCACAAAACCGGCAGCTGTTCATCCCTCTAACCCCCCCCCCCGCCGGTGAGGCGCTCTGCATCTTAGCAGAAACGGACGTATTTGCTGCTATTTATATTGCTGTACCCGTACGTGCTGCCGGTACTATGGCTGTCCTCGTTCCCTGTTCGCGACTTGCACTGTCCTCTTCTGCCACATCGTCCGGGTTGAGGAGTCGGAGCGGCGATTAAAAAGCGCTGCGGGGGATGAGTAGGTTGGGGCCATGGTGTGGGGGGTGGGGGGTTGAGGGAAAGCGACTTTGGTTAGTCCTGACACACCTGGGCCCAGCGTTGGACTTTGTCTCTGAGCAGGCCATCCAGTCAGCCAGTGGACACTCAGCTATCTTGGGGTAGAATGTGACCCCACCAAAAGGGGGCGCTATGACCCAAAATTTCCACAGCTGTGTGGCAAGGAGACACAAAGAAGGACGTGTGCTTCACTCTGGAGGGAGGGCTGAGAAACGCCCTTTTCCCTCATCTCTATCTGTGTGATTCTGAAGGACTGAGCTCCGTGGATCCTGGGTGTTACAGCCGACATGATTCCCGCGACAGAACTGAGACTGAAAGTGAAGTACGGCGTGTCACTCCACATTTCTGTCCAATTTGGTGCAGACTTGGCAGTTTTTCGTGCTGAGAGGTGCCTGAAAATAGCAATGTCACGAGGGCCCGTATGGAGAGAGTTAAATAAGGAAAAGGAGTCATTGTGTCAGACTTGGGCTCTAGTGTTGTCCAGCTGTTTGCCGTGAAGGGGGGGGGGGGGGGCACAGGGCATTATTCATCCATCTGGCTGCCCAGCCAACTTCCATCTGATTGTCCCGGTCAAGGTCTCAGGGACGCATCATGTTGGCTTAAAAAGTTACGGTCTGCTTCCTTTGACTTGCACTGTTTCTTTATTTATATGGTCAGTCTTCTTTAACTGTTGATGATCCAGTTTGACAGGAGGCTCATTAAGAGAGGCCTGGGGGTCTGCTTTTCCGTCACGGAGTCGCCCCCCTGTGCTGGGGGAGCGTGGTTTAGATTCGGGGGGTGGTGTGATGGGTGGTCATTCCTGGGGGAGTGTGCTGTGCTCCCATTGAAGCCGGGGTGTCAGCAGATGGCGGGAGAATGGGTGTCCACTGGGGGCACGGTCAACAGCAGCGGGAAAGGGAGTCCTCATAGAGCCTCCGGACGGGCTACGGTGTGTGTGTGTGTGTGTGTGTGTGTGTGTGTGTGTGCGTCATGTATATATTACCCTGTGGGGATTTGAGGTCCCCACAATGTCATAAAAACCTCTTATTTTGACCATTTTTTCAGTCCCCACAAGGGGGCATTCAGTTTTATAACAGTGTGTGACTGTAGTCAAAAAAACTAAAAATACCAAATCTGTATGTCGTACTTTGTTTGGTTACTTGTGGTTAAGGTGAGGGCTGGGTTGGGGTTAAGGTTGTCGTTGGTGGGATTAGAGTTTTCCTCATAGAAATGAATAGAGAGTCCCCACAAAGATATAATTACAAATCTATGTGTGTGTGTGTGTGTGTGTGTGTGAGAGAGAGAGAGAGAGAGAGAAGTCTTTTTTTGCTCAGTCACCCTAACAAACGATCCCTTCTGATGATGTGCAGGAATAGCGTGATGCCTTTCCTTAGGACATCCAGGGGAGCCCCCTCCGGCCCATTAAAATCCCGTGTGCAGAAGCCCCTCGGCCCCTTTCTGCTCCCACACCCTGCTGCTGCTCTCTTCTGCTCATTATAAGGGGCGTGGCCAGTTGACGTTGACATCAAATCCAGTATCTTTACCGGATTTCAGTTCTATGGCAATATGACAATAACTTCTTAGTTTTAAGTATTGTATTAAAATTCTGCTATTCTCTGGACATTTAATTCACTTAATTATGCTTCTGGTCCTTTTGTGTTCTGTGTTGTTATTGATGTGATGGAAGACCAGCCATTTTTGAGTAGACTGCCCCATCGGTTTGAGTCATCATACGGTGGGTGCAGCATTGATCAGTTATTTACTCCATCCTTCAAGCCAGTATAAAGGTTTTTGCTTTTGAAATGTATTTCAATGTCTGGAGCATTCTGCAGAGCATCCGTAGTACGTTTTGAAGAAGCTGGCCATGTCGATGTGAGGGTTTTAAAGCCTCTTACGGGTGGGATTTTTGTTCACTGTTAATCACTGAATGCTTTACTATGCGTCCCCATTGGCTTAAAGCAGCCAGTCACTGACAGTGTGCATCACTCCCATCTGCCGAGGGTCTCAAAGCCTCTTACACTGGAGATTTT
Organism: Paramormyrops kingsleyae; assembly: GCF_048594095.1. Classification (NCBI taxonomy): domain Eukaryota; kingdom Metazoa; phylum Chordata; class Actinopteri; order Osteoglossiformes; family Mormyridae; genus Paramormyrops; species Paramormyrops kingsleyae. The sequence goes on along the minus strand of NC_132809.1, from coordinate 23,310,722 downwards.
CCAGCCTTTTAGCCGTCCTTCTACCGGCCGACCAAAGGGGGCGCCGCTGATTCGTTATTGCTGGGCTCATTCCCGATGCTGTGACCAGGTTCAAAGCAGCCTCACCACGGTGTTATCTTCTGCTGAACGCTGAGTCAGCCTTCCCCCAGGCTCGTCCCACGGCACGACTGACGAGCTGTTAACTGGGATGGAGATGCCCGCAGCACCTGGTATCTCCGCAGCTACCTAATACTGATCCTGGAATGAACAGAAATCCCAGTGTTGAAGGGAATGAGAAATGCATTCTATCTGTAATGGATCTATGATAACAGTTTGTATGCAAAAGGATTATGATGGATTATACTTTATAAATTTATCATCAAAAGCGATACATATGAAGATGTGGTGTTTTGCAACCTATCACTGGGGCTCAATAGACAGCAGATGACATTAAACGTTTGCAAAGAAGCTGAATTACAGACAGATCATTTGCGTAGCACTGAAGCAGCTGTTGGTTTGCCTGTAAGGTTTGCTGTATCGTGCGGCAGGTCTTACGGTCCGTTAGGGCTCAAACCCGCGTGACCTTGATGTTCGCCATCATATATATTGGGGATTGGTGGATCTCAGGTTCTCTTTATTCACTGGAAGGTTCTTGATGTCACCTCATGTGGAAGCATCCAGGAGACTGAGGGAGGGGAGCATGAAGCAAGTAAGGGGCCTGAAATAGCAGATTGGAAATATTTTTCTATGATGGACTGGTTGCACACTTGGGTGTCCCCTGCCTTCAGCCCTGTGCTCCTGGCTCACTGAGTCTCTCTTCTGGTCAGGATGGACGGATGGATAAATGAATAAAAGGTACTTTTCAGGGACAGTTGAGGCTAGCCTTTGCATGACTGGTCATCTGCTTTAGTTTTCTTTCTTATTTATTTATAATTACTTCTTGGTGACCGTTGTCAGCTGACACGGTCGACCTGGGTTCCTCCGTTAGTATGGAAAAGAGCGCCCCCTGGTGGGCGCCGAGGTGATGGCTTCTCCAGCACGCTGGTCTACGGCTGAGCCTCTCCAGTGAGCTGGGAGCACTGCGACCTTCAGCTCTGCATGCTGCCGATGCCACGTGAAGGGCTCTCTCTCAGACTGTAGCCTACATGCTGGTATGGGACCAGGCTCTACAAACAACGGTCCCAGATCTGAGGTGTAGTTGACCTCTGATGTCACTGGGATCTCATCATCGTTTGCCATGACACCATGAAATGTTAGCAGGCTAGCAGCACATCTACGTCGTACCACTGCAGTCAGTCTTGTATTATTTTTCTCTCCTGCTGTATAATGATTGTTGGTATCCAATGCACTGCATTTACATAAATGGACATAGATTAATAAATACGTAATAGTAGGTAAAGCATGTTTCACAGCAGTGATCACAGCGGTGCAGGAACGTGGGATGTGCGGAGGCTCATTCCGGATGTCCCCAAAGGCTTCTTTCAGGTATCTTTCTCTTCCTCCTGTGCCAGCCACTGAAACAGCTGTCACCCAAGATATCAGATCATCAGATCATTCATTTCTATAATGGGGCTTTAAAATGTATTTTTGCCTGATAGTAACTGTCTCAAAAAGATGTACAGTTACGGACCTATTACTGTTAGCCTCTGTGCTTGATACGGGCAAGAATCCCCTTTTAAAGTGCTTTTAGTTTGTTTAACGTTTTCACAATGATTGTGAAGATCCAATTAAATAGTAAAATCTGATATAAAGGAAGTTGTCAAGAAGCACTTTGGGATCACTCTGTTGTGAAAGGCACTATATAAAAATAAGTTGAATTGAATTGAAAGGAGGTAGAGTTGGATCGCAGATTTAGTGCTTTTGTTCATCTTTATATCCTGCAAGGGGGGGTATGTTTGCTGTTGTGACATGATTTGTTCTTCTTGTGTTATAAATCATTCTGATTTCCTTTCATAGTTTCATCTGAGAAAACCTGATGAATTATAAATGTGTTCCGATGTCGTTGCCTCTTTAGGGGTGTATTACATTGTGTCTCTGAAGCTAAATCACATGTTTTTGCTCAGTATTGTTTCTATGGAGTCCAAAATTTCCACATCCAAGCGGAAGGTAAAGGTGTTTCAGTGACCTGACCTTGTTTGCTTTTCTCCTCCTCAGTCATTTTTGTTAAATTTCTCACAGATGCCCCACACTGTCTATGTCTCTCTCCCCCCCCCCCCCCCACCTGCTCGATGAATTTCACCCACCCAGTTGACTATCGCAGTCCTTGTTAGGTGCCTAGCTGGCAAATATGGAGAAGTCAGGTAATAATGCTAATGGATGTTCCCAGGCCCACATATGAGCTGGGAGACCCGGGAGGAGAGTCACTTCACTAACAGCTGCTTGCCTGTATGTTGTAGGTCTGTGTCAGCTCTGATACGGGGAGCTCTTGTTTTGGAAAGTAAACTGTCAAATGTGTGTGTGGAGCTTTTAAGAGTTGGGCTTGCAAACTTAGAAACTTCGTAATTTATGTCCCAATACTTAAACTGCAGGAGCAGATGGCACCATCTAATATTGATAAAGATTTGGACCCAGTTATCAGTTAAACTTGTTGGCTTTGGTATGATAGGAGTTTCAGTAGTTTAACCTAATTGCTAGTTTTATATACAACAACGAATGATGATGTCTCTTGCATTTTACAATTGCATGTCCATTTCGGATTGCAGGAGACCAGAACCAAGAACAGTTTCTAAGGGGTCCTGAGCAGGTATTTTACGGGTACTTATCTTACGGGTACTTATCTAGTGAAAGCCTAGTTTGCTATGTTGTGCTTTTCTCCCCCCTCGTCCTTTAAGTGCATCACCTGCTTCCAGATGTTGGAGTTGGACACTCCTTTTGGGTTTCTGCGCTGTAATGACTGCCTTAACCATGTACAGTGAAACTGTAGTCAATTAGGGGACTAATGCCATGAATTTCTCAGAGAAACAGGAATATTAGTTCATGATAAAGAAACAAGGGAGTTTTGGTTTAATGTTTAAGGGTAGAAACTATAGTGGAAACATGCTTAATGTGCGATTTTTGATGAAATGCATTATTCTGAGTATTTGCCATGCAATCAAGTCCGGTGCATGTTACAGATACCATCAAGTAGAAAGCGGTCATTGGAAAATATCTGAAGGATTCATTAATATCTGATTTTCTAACACAGTTGCACCAACAAAATGTGGTTATCAAACTTTTCTAATGACTTATTTTCACTGGAAAAGTCTTCAAATTTATATTTGCACTGGCAGTTTAACGTATAAGAACCTGTCTGCCTTATGTTTTAGACGAAATTCTGCCTCAAAACCCTGCTTCAGGTCTTTCCACACGTCTATTGACTTGAAAACTGACTCAGCTGTTCCTCCCTCCTGATCCATTCTGGGGTGGTTTTCTGGAACATGTGGAACTTGCTGGACTGTTGTCACGCAGCAGCACCCGTTCTTGGTGTCATTCTTCATTTGTCCTCTAGCGTATTGTGAGTCACTCGGATTTTACAGTTCCACCAGTCGCCTCGAGTGTTTCGCTGTATGTGACGTTTAATAATACCATTATTTTGGTGGTAAGAGAGCATTTTCAGAAAATGTGCTTAGAATAAATCTATTTTAGACTCATCCATAAACATAGTAACCTTCCAGAAAACTGCAGCATCATCCTGTTGGTTTTTGCAAACTTAAGAGAAGTATGTTTTCCTCCTGGATGACCTCACATGACTGCCATCATGAATCAGCTTGAATCGTCTTCTGCAGGTATTAAGTTGGACAGTCGACTACATGACGGGGATCCTTGTTGCTGAATTTAAAGCTCATTCCCGTTTGTAGTAACCATACACACTATCCTCCGTTTGTGTCTCCCAGATGGATTGGACTGCAAAATCCCAATAAAACGAATATATAGGGCTTTTATGGCTGATGAACTTTGCAGCTCTGAAGATTAGATTTTGGGATGTTGTATTTCACTAAACCACAAAGAGAGGGCAAGACTCACAAAAATTCAAATTTTGGCTTATTGGCTCTGACTAATTAACTTGATACCCAAGTATTAATTCGCCTGAATATCTGAGTTAATTCATTGCAATTCCTTTTTACTGCTCCTTTTTTATCCTGTTACGTGCAAGTCGGCTAAACAGCTTTGTGTATATAAATGGTGCTGAACCTCTAATCTGATGCTGGGTCAGAGGGACCCCGGCCTCTTTCTAAGAAAGAGCAGAGGACCCTGCATGGGGATGCCAGTGAGATCTGCTACAGGCACATGTTCGGGTTCACGGAGAAACGTCAGCCCACGCGGACACACCCCTATGCACAAGGCTGGGAGCAAAAACGTGGACTGGGGGGTCCCTAAGGCCCGGGTTGGCAAAAGCTGATCTAGGGAGAGACTAGCCTGACTTTCTGAGCCAAGGTTACCTGGAGGAAAAGACAGCAGAGAATCAGCATGAGGAAGCCTTGTTTGGACCCTTGCTCAGTATTGTTGTGTTTTTGTTATTTAATCACTGTAGGGCTTGTGTTTAGTTTTGATTTCTCTTTAAAATTGTCACTCTCTCCGCATCTCTCGTGTGAGGAAGCCTCAGTGCTGTTTCTGAAGCTGTACAGCGCATTTCAGCAGATCCTCTACTTCATGCAACATACTGCAGGTGGCGCCGTCTCCTGTCCCGCTACGGGGCCTGTTTGTGTTCCGCTGTACGTGGCTCCGATTTTACACGTAAGTCTGGAGAAGAATGAAAAAGGAAACGATTCTCATCACTCCGTAAGCAGCATTCCTCTTAATTGCTGTATTTCAGATCAGCTTAGTTGCAGACAAGTGGAAAAACACTTTCGGTTGTGCCTTTTCTCAGTTTCGCTTGACACCTTGGCTTCGTAACACCTCGTAGTACTGCTGCATTTTTTTGGGATGTAATTGCCAAATGGCAGCTGTAGATAGAGATAATAAGGATTACGTGTAGAATCTGTGAAGGACCCATTCAGATTCTCATAATGAGGGGGGCTGTCAGGTATCTCCTGCCGGGACTGTTGGCATTCCCATCATGCACTGCGTCGTGGCAACAGAGTGTGAAGGTGTGGCTACACCATAGCTTGTAGGAATGTGATCTACATGTGCCTTTGCTGAATGGATGTGTGTGGCTTCATAACTAAAGAGGAAATTTTCAAAACTCAGTTAATCAACAAGATCTGTAAATAGGATAAGTATGTAAGTTAGTACCATGTTTATGGAGCTAGTGAGTTTTGCAAATATAATCAAAGTTCTTTGTTGGGTTACATGAGGACTGCACAAGTTTTTTGGTTACTGACACTGTAATATATGATGAGGAAGCCTGACTTTAGGTCACTGGTGATCTCATCACAAAACAACCAAAACAGGACTGGGTGAATTTTGCAAATTCGCTCTTCAATTAAGAACAAAGTTGCTGAAGTAGCCCTTCCCTGGAATCCATAACGAGCCAGTGTGTCTGAGGAAACCATTGTGGCCCTGGGTTTGAAGGCAGCATGTAGCTGAAGGTCCTCCCTATGGGTGCTGGATCCCTTGTTGGTGGGTTGGTGCTCAGTGTTCAGGTGTCTTCAGAGACGGAGTCCCTGCACATTGCTCATTGCAGTGTTTGGGTGGGGGGGGTTATGCTTTAAAATGGGTGTAAATGTATGTAAAGAGGAAACTTAATTGGAATTATAAGCACAACAGGTGTAGACTGTGGAACACATGCTATTACAAACTGTGTCACAACTGTGGAATAGGATCTCACTGGCTGAGTAAGTTGTTTTCTTTCTCTGACTTTATAGGCTGCAAAAACACATTTTTTAAATTATGCTACTGATTGTTTACCTGTCCTCTATTTGTCACCGTCTCTGATTGGGATTAGCAGAGGGCGCCCTATCTTAAGGGTCGCGTAAAACGCTGCAATCTATCTCCGTGGCGACGGCGTTTCTCGGGGGACCTGCCGCAATCTTCCATTTTCTGTAATCCCCTGCAAGCCTGCGCTCTGGCTCCGTGGCTAATTCCTGAGCAACGAGGGGGAGGAAATGCCATCTGAGAATGAGAGCCGCACAAACACAGCCATTCGCCAGTGGTATTACAGACAGCGATATCACAGCTGTGTTAATTGCATAATATCAAGGGTAATTAACTTTGGGAATATGAGCAGAGTTGCTTTACTTTTTGTTGCAGGCTAAAAAGCAGTAGCCGTGTTACACAAAGTATTGATTTTCTCAGACAGGACACTGTGTTCTTAATGCATTTAATTAATATTTGGGTAACACTTTACTTGACAGGGTACAATACATAATATAATAATATGTTATTACTTGTGTATTAATTAACCACAAAGTCTTTGTTACTTACTGATGTCATGTAAACACATCATTAAGGAATTGTGATTGCATGTTTAATCTCAAGCAGTTACTATATTTACTATATCTTAATTCTGTAAACCTTTGTGAACTACTTAAGGAACCACTGAAGGAGCAAGTAATGAATAACACAAGTGAAATACTTATCCCACGTTTGTTCATCATTAATGAATCTTGACGCATCTTTTATCTAAAGTTGCAACTATGTTTGTCCATGATTTGTTTATGATTTGCATTTCAGTAGTAATTTAGTAAGTTATTAAGCATTTGTGCCCAATCAAGTGTTAACAATATTTGTTCTTGAAGAATTTATAGAATTTTTCTGTTTTTGTGTAAATGGGCTGATGAAAATTAACTAAAAGTTATCCATCCATCCATCCCTCCCTCCCTCCCTCCATCCATCCATCCATCACTGCTGATCCAGTCCAGGGTGATAGATGTGCTATTTTGAATGGCCAGTTCATTGTAGGACAAGTTTTACATTGATTTCTTTTTACATTTCATTAACAGCAGCACTGAGGTCAATAACAAATATGTTCTATAATTTCATTTCTGTGTATTGATCATGAACAGTGAGTGGCCCACCTGTGGTGTTAAAAATACTTACGACCGAGGTGGAATGATCGTCTTGTACACTTTGTCACCACTAATTACTGATGCAGCAAAATCCATTTGTGGAGCCATTTTTTCCAGTCAAAGCCTAGAAGATAATATCCAGTAAAGAAGGAGTCATCTGAGTACAGTGGCTGCCAGCCGCTGTCTGGTGCTACTCTCCTCATGTGCTGTGAGCACAGCGCCTCATGGTGGAGCGCTTCAGTCCCTGCAGTGGCTTCATGTACTTGGCTTGAGTGGTCAGTGCCTCCTGATCACTAAAGTAACATGCATGTCATAACGTGAGCATCAGTGAATGGTGTTAGGTTGACCACTCTCATTGGAGGACGTAAACGCTTATTCGCTGGTGCATGACGTTCATATGATATCATCACTGGTGCTGGAACGGGCCCAGCTCCAGCTCTGGGACTTTCTGGATGGGCCGGGGCCGGGTGTCCAGGTTCAAGAAGCCCATGGTAAAGAACATGGCTTGCTTTCTATTTACAATAATAAAGGAAATCTGTGATTGGTTGACGTTTACCCAGCCTTGCGGTGGGGCAGGCTCATGATTGGGTGGGCCAGACCTGCCCTGACGCCCCCGTTGAGCTTGGCCTGATTCTGAAAGTATGTCAGCATGATACAATTTATGGGATTTATGAAAAATTCTAAAGATGGAACAAGGAGAAGGTACCAGATCCCTATGTGTGGTCCTCTCTGCTCAAATAATTCATGAATAATACTTCACCTCGTACATCAGGTCTTAATGGAAGGTACAGGATGGAAAATGTTCCTGGTTAGACATTTCTGAGATTATTAAAAGCCTGCAAGACACCCAGGTGAGGAGGTGTAGGTGCACCGGTGACTGGGGGTGATGACAGAAGCCTGGACTGTGAGATTTTCAGAGACAATATTCATGTATAATCAAGCTATATGCACCACATAAGCAGTTTGTACTGGTTTACATGTGCTTCTGGTGAATCAGTCATCCAGATGAAGTAATAATCAAATACAGAAGCTTCTCTACCTACGAACTTTCAACTTGCGAACTTTCACACATACGAACGAAGAGGACTGTAAGTCCAAATTGTGTTCATTTGGACTTACTGGTTTTATTTTACAACGTGTCCCGTTTTTTTTTCTGCGCGCCAATTCCGCCTAGTACAACTTCTGGCCGCTACTCCCGCCGCGTAGCAGCGTAGCGTGCGTACTCCCAGCATCCTAGTTCTTGGAACTTGCGTATACCCTTAATATGATGTTTAATAACGACTTACGAACATTTCAGGTTGCGAACGGGCATTCGGAACGTATCTCGTTCGTAAGTAGAGGAGCGGCTGTAATCAGATGCTGCTCTACAGAGAATATAAATGCAGATTTGTAGTGACAGGGTTTTGTGTGTTTGGTTTGCCAGATGCTGTTATAAAGGTGGCATCTCTCTGCCAGTCATTGGATTTGAACTAGTGACCTTCTGATTACAGGCACAGAGTCTAGCCCGCAGAGCTACGTGATGCCCAGTGTCACATGGTGAATCCATCCAGGTTCCAGTCCTGGTCAATAATTGCCCAGAGCCTGTCCTCAGCAGCATTGGCCCCACGGTGGCGGTTCCCCACTGGACAGGATGGGTGCCACGTATAGAATTAGGGGTGTAACAGTAAGACGGTATATCCTGATTAGGACTGTCGCGATCGCGATTGTATGGCGCATGCGCAATCATCACGAGGGCTTTAAATGACAGGTGAAACATTTGTCTGGACACTGGCTTTTCGGTACTGTACGGACGTTTACTTACACTCACAGTTTGGTAAGCGGTTTAGTAGTGTACCTAAAAAATTAATGAGATAAGTATTGTGATGCCCAAAAGTCAGTGATCTGTATAAATTCTGCGTATCCTCATGTTTAATAAACATGTCGGACTTTAAACTGCAAAAAGTACCACCACACCACTGACGTCTTTTTACCTTGTTTATCCATAATATTTCCTCTTTCAAAAGATGCTGTACGCAGCTGTCGAGCCTTTCTTTTCTTCAGTGCTTATCGCTTCCATGATTTCCTAACACAATAGCATGTGGCGTAGTCTGCTAACTGAATTTAATAAGCATACGGATACTCTGAAATTATACACACTACTGACTTTTGGGCGTCACAATACGCATCTCATTAATATCTTTGGCACACTATTAATCTGCTTACCAAATTGTGGGCGTAAGTAAACGTCCGTAAAGTACCGGAAACCCGGCGTCCGGACAAATGTTTCTAAATCCCTGGTGATGATTGCGCATGCGGCATATAATCGCGATTACATCGCGACGTGATCGCGACAGCCTTAACCTTGATTATTATTGGAGCTGCTCTGTATCACGGTTTAAACGATGACATCATATGTTAATATCTTTGACACACGCATATATGCTAATAATGTATTATTCACACCTGAAATATCTGTTACGTTTAATATTGCCAATGTGCATTAATTCAGATTTTAATCCTAAAATTGTTACAGTTACTGTTGCATACCTACTAAAAATGTAACTAAGAATGGGAAAATAAAATAATTACCAAAACTATGCTAAAATGCTTTTGCAGGGCAAATTAAAGGACTGACTTGAGGGCTGAGTCTATGATTTGATGTGAAGTTCATTTAAAGTCAAAGTATAAGGAGAAAGTTAATAACAGTCATAGTAGGGGAAACTTGCACCTCCAAACTGAAGCCTGTGACAATGACATTCTCCCGTCCTTGGTTTTATGCGATGCTGTGGTGCTTCCCGTTTCCACGGCAACAGCTTGTTTCTTCATTCCCTCCCTGTCGCCGTCACCATGCATTGACCCTTTCGGAGCCAGGAGGTGAGAGATCAGCTTAACAAAGGTGTCTCTGCGGCACCCCGAATTAAGTAAATCACAGTGGTCATGCACGTGTCAGTTTTCGAGAAGCGCTCTGCAAAGATGCCTGTCTAGCCTGTTTCCCTTGAGAGCCACGATAACGACACGTGTTCCTGCCTACGCATCTAATGAATCTGCTTTGTTATCGCTGCCTTCAGAGGCATGTCGCGCTGAGGTGTCCTGCTCGTGCTCGCCGCGGTCGTGTTCAACAAAGCCTGCTGTCAGCGTTTCGGAGGCGGCGTGAAATCCAGCGAGACGGCTCCGTGCTGAAGGCCCGTAGGCTTGCCCTCCATGGGGTTCGGAGAGGACCTTTCCGAGGTTTCGGAAGTGCAGGTGAAGAGGGGCCCTGCTGAGCTCCCCAAGGGGTTCTGCATGGGACAGTATCCGGCCCAAAGCCCAATGCAGAAAGGTGTATGGAGAAATGAGTCAGAAGCCCTTCTTATGTGGTGTCACAGATAGGACAAAGACCCCCCCCCCCCCCACTACCCTGTCAAGCTTTTGGTGGTCACGGTGACTTTGACATTCCTCCTGGAATGTAGAGACGGTGCTCACTGCCCTGGAGACGGTGTCTGGCCTAGATTTTCCTGTGGCCTGAGGGGAGGTGAGATGCAGAGCGGCGCGGCCGTATCTGCGGGACAGCCAGCCGCCTGCCCCGTGATGCGGTGTCCACACTCATGCCTGCTGCCCTGCAACGCCGCATGCCATTCTGCCTGCGTGTGCTGTGTGTTTACAAACCGTGGCTGCACATGCTTCAGGGAGAGCTAGTAGGCTCCCATCCAGGTTAGTGCTGACATGGTGAGGACCGTGGCTTAGGCTTAATGATTAAATCTGTACAATAAGAGAGCGGAGGTATGTATGGGGGTGGAGCCACTGGCCCCAGCTGAAGGCCGATTGGCCCCTGGATTACCACCTCCCCTGTCATTCACCGATTCAAAATATATCATTGGCTAATGAATGTCAGGAGTTTAGCCCCTCTTGTGTCCCCTACCTTGAAAATTTCTAGCATTGCTCCTGTAAGAGAGCCTTTGCTGTGGGTGTAGCTGAATAGTGGGTGTGGCAGCTGATTCTGTGTGGCAGGACCACTGGATGGGGCGCTAAGAAGCCAGGGCTGTGCCCCCTCCCTGGGCGGGCCTCGGTGGCTGAGCCATACCCAGCATCCTCCAGTATTTACTCCCGTCTTCCTGCCAGCATGTTTAGTGCCCTCTAGACTCCTACTGTATGGCAGCTGCTGGCGGTAGCTAACCATGCAGGTGACCTTAAGGTGGCAGCATCACAGTGAGTCCCAGGGCGAGGGCAACGGCAGGGTTGTAGACATGGGGATGGAGTGGTCGGGGAGCTGAATCGGGGGGAGGCTTCGGGTGTAGGCTGCCAACACGGCAGACCACGGAAGGCGTGGGCCGGACCTGGAGAGTTGGGCTCGTCCCACGGCGAGGATGAAATCCACCCCGACATGGCGATGCCGGCGTGCCCTGTTCGCACTCCTGTTCCCACGCTGCCTTCTCCGCAGCAGCCGCGAGGGACAGAGCCGTGACGCCCATCCCACACGCCGTCCGCGCTCTCGGCGTCGCTCCCAGAGCCTCAAGGCCCCTTCAAAGCCACTCTGTCTCGCAGCGCCTCCGCGGTGTCACTACTGACTAACGCGCCAGCACTCCTTTTGTCTGTTTCACCCTGTCAGTTCTGCTCATAAACATAAGGGTAAAAACTGGTTTTTTTATTCCAGGGACAAAACTAGATGTTTTACTTGATGTATGCTGGCAAGTAGATCCACTCTCTGAACTCTTGAGACAAAGCTGATGGTCTGATTTAACGGTTCAGTCCAGGAAATCGCTTTATGCGGTCCCCTTCTGCCATAAATCCTGGGATTGACTGGACCAATCCATCTGGTTTTGGCCTGGTCAGTTGTGATGAAGCTACTTTTAAATCCAGTTTTGTCCTTTTGGCTGGAGATTTGGTTCTGTACATCACTGAGTTATCACACAGTCAGTCTTTCTTCGAGCCCTTCTTCTTCATAAGATCAGTCTGTCAAAGGAGTGATTGGTCTACCTATAATATCTTCCAGTACCACTTCGAGAACTTCCATAATCAGAAGCTTTGCTGGGATTAGCAAAACTAATTTTAGAGGACATTATCCTTTAAGAAGATTTATCCGTTTGTGACCTGTATCACATCAGTGATTTTGTGTACTTTTGCAGTCTGGATTTCGTTGCTTACTGCGCCATATTCCAATGTGTTTCAGAGGAAATTTAGTCTGTTTATGCTGGGAGAGCTGCACCCAGAATGGTGCTGCTGTTCCAGCCTAGAATTGCACAGAGCTATTTACTCTGTGATTTTCATCACGTATTTTACAGTTCTGCTGCATTCATAAAAACAGCATGATTTTTTTGACCTGGGAGTTAAATTAGAGAAATTAGACTAGGATTGTGAGTGGATAAGCAAGGTGTAAGCCTTCCTGTAGGCAGGAAGGTGAACAGATCCTTGCAGAACTGATGGATGGATGGATGGATGGAAAATGGATACTTAATTTATCCCAAAGTAATGGCTGCCTTATTTGAGTTGAACAAACTAAGGAGTGAGGGGCAGATACAAAATACTGTCATTTTGCTTTCAGAAAAGAGACTTGGGCCTAGCTCTGGGTCTACAGATGGAACGACAAATTCTATGCTTGTGGATTCCAGCTGAGAAGCCAAGCAGATGGGTGATGTCATCAGCTCCATGAACATTAAGGGTCTTGTCACCCTTTCTCCCCTTCCCTCCCGGTACATCCACACCCAGGAAGTGCTGTCCTTCTCTGACTTATTTAGCGCATGACCTGCTGGTTACTATATTTGGTGTGTTTGGGTGGAGCTGCAGAAATTTGCCAGGCCATAGACAGCATAATGGCTTACAGGGCACAGTGTCCCTAAATGGTGAGCCGTCACGGAACCTGAATGAGTGTGTTGTGATAATAAGCCCGAGAGCAGCCGTGACATTGCTCAGGGCTGTTAGTCCCCTCCCTGGGGGGGGCCCTCTAACAGCACAGTGATGAATAGGGGGGCGCTGCTCTGCTGGGGCCTTCGCAGGGGTGACATTGGAGCCCCATCAGCTTCGGAGTGAACCAGCTGACTGGTTCAGCATCTCGCTGCAGTCTGCTGGACTCTGTGCGAGTGCAGGACTCCCTGACAGGTCGTCCCAGGATAGCAAGGCAGCTCCTTACTTCCTCGCTTCTCCGGAATGGTGAGATAACTGAATTGGCTGGCTGGGCATTTTCACACAGTGCTGCTGTCTGTTTATGTTCTTTAGTGTAACAATCCCTTGTTTAATTCCTCCTTTTGCCCATTACTTTCTATTTTTGTGTGCTGCACGGATATTTTGATCTTAGTGGCATGTAATCAGACACTCATTAGCATATATGGATATATTTTGTTTTGAATACAATGGCTGTTGGCTTTTGAATGAAATAAGCAGTGAGTTTGTTCAGTGAAGCCTTTTGAAACAAACACATTAACATTAATGTGCTTAGCAGATGCTTCAGTGCAAAGATAATTGTTTTACCCATGTATGTAGTGGAAGATTTCTGTGACCTTACTCAAGGGTGCTACAACAAAGCGACCCAGAGAAAGAGAGTTTCTGAGTGACAAGACCACACTCTTAAATGTCATGTTTTGATGTTGCGGTCTTCAGTGTCACGTGAAACATTCTTAGACCCGCATGTATGCATTTCACAGATGGAGTCCTGGGGTGAATCTCAATACCAGGAACACAAAGACCGTTGCTAACTTGCCTTCCAAGAACAAACTTGGGCCGCAATGAATCATGGGATTGGCCTCATACAGCGAGGATGCAACCGATGCATCCTTGATATTCGGGGAAGAGCAGGACCAACATCTGCGAATTTTTACCGAACTCTGTACTCCTGTTCTTGAGTATTCAAAGTGGTCTTCGGCAATGGAAGATGATGTAAAACGGGTACGAGAACACAAGTACAGTCAAGTACGCATATCGTGATTCACCCCCCTACTCTTTCCCAGTTGCTAATTGTCCTCGTTATCGTACGAGGTGAGCGGTACGGGATCTAGATGACGCCGTATAGCTCACCGGAAAGTGTGCAACTGCCTACCAGCCATGATTAATGAAGCGAAGCCTCGTGCACGAGCTCAGGTTTCACTCTGAGAAAAAGCGACACAGAGGTATGTACCGCGGTGAAAAAGGGGGACGGCTGTAAAATGACAGTGTCAGTACCAGCGGGACCCAGAGCCATTCCGGGATCCATTCCTCTTGTCCTTGAAGACTTTGGCAGGTAAGGGGGAGTCAAGGTGGCGATAACGAGGACGTCCCTCCCAACTGGGAGTTCAGCCGATGGACGATTTCGTCTGCTGTGAGGGTGGCCCGATACCCCCCCACATCCCTGTTGCTTCAACACCTCTGTTTTATAATAATACACAGTACACAGCTCGAGGAGGCTCTCCAAACCCTTCACAGTGACACAATGCAGCTCCAAAAGGATCCAGTGTCCAGGAATGACAGTGCACTGCATTTTCACATCCCTCTTTGGACTGTTTACACCTCAGATGCTCCTCTTGCTTTTCTCTGCATTAATAATCTTATACATAAGAAAGATAATTAATCACCGGCACTTCTGCACTGATCAGTCACCGGAAGAGCAATCGCAGATGCCTCAGCTAGAAAAGCAGCATCTCCAGTTCTTCATGGTGACAGGAGGGTGTTGAGAATGGTAATGCTGCTGCCGCCAGTTTATTGGGAAGGTCTCTGCCATTCCTGCATTATTTCCTCTTGCTGGTTTCAGGCTTTGTTGCAGTACCTTTAATGAGACTTTTCACTGTCTTGTTGCTGAAGTTAGTTTTCGCCATTTGAAGATCACTTTGTGTCAAGCTCAGTTCCATGAAAACTATAGAGAGATGGGGAAGTAGACAGTTAATATTCTAGTAGGAAACTTGTCAAGAGAGCTTCAGAGCCTTGCTTTAGATTGGCTGTAATGGGTAGGAATAGCTTTCTCATTAGATTAGCTGATATCTGCAATTAGCTTAGCTGAAATTACATCACATGATGGTGATATATAGAATATGTACAGAAGAACAATGGAACATCTCACAATTTTCTAACCTTTCAATCCAGCCATGGACATATTTGAGGATTAGCCATGATCAATGTGAGGGGCATTCAAAGAGGCCTGTCAAAGCCTATACCTTTTGTTTCATATGACATGTGACTGGTGATCTCACAACTTTTTCCAACTATGATGTCTGTCTTAGTCTTTTTCAACTTTTTGAAAGTAATATTTGCAGGTACATTTGTGGTCAGTGGTCCATCGTTGCATGTATGGTTGATGCTTTATTGCTGTGCCTCCCGACACAAAGCCTAAATCGTGCCGTGTCCCATTCTTGGGGACTTCTGTGTCACACAGGATTTGTCATTTCTTGTTTTATTTTTGCATGATTAGTTTCACCTGGCTGTGGAACAGGGCATGTACAGTGCTTTTGTTAAGGTGGGGGGGGGAAATCACCATTTTTATAACAAGCAAAGGGGTCACCACAAGATACCCTCCATTCAGAATTACCCAACACAGCATAATCTGTCCATCTTAAGGCTTCTCCTGTTCAGAGTGATGAGGAGGGTGAGCTGGAAGAGCAGCCTATGCCGCGAGGTTGAGTACGTGACGGACAGGACGGCAGTCCAATTACCTGTTGTCTCACACCGTCAGCATCACTTGCTCCCCCTCACTTGCTCATGGTCTTGCAGGTGATGGTGATCCAGGGCCTGTTAGCTCCTCAGCCTAAACCCATTAGAAGAAAAGGTCCAAGAATGCACAAGGCCTTTCTGGCCACACCTGAGCTGTATGTAGAGTAACCTTTTTACACACAGCCACACAGTGTAATTAGCTGCAGACAGTGAGCTGAAGATGCCGGTACTGTGTGGGACTGCAGTGAAGCCTCCGGGGACAGAATGAGGAAGTGACCGCAGGAGCTGCTGTTTTCATCTCATTCGTGGTATTTTGCCTCTTTCTCTGCAAAGTGAGCCAGTGCTTGTGAGAAGAAAGGGTTAATATTTATCCTCCTAAAATGGGGGTGTAGGAAGCTTTTAGTGAATTATTCCTGTTATTCAGATCATAGTAATCTTCAAACCTTTGGCAACTCCTTTTGCAAGAGTTTGAAGGCATTGTGTACCTGGGAACAGCCTCCTAAGGCCGGGCCGGGCCGGGTCAGGCAGACTGCGGGGAGAACCGAGCCGCCTGGAACCTGCATCAGCGGGTCGAGCCTCATCTTCTGACAAAACGCTGGCTAGATGTAGGCTTTTGGAAGGAAGGGAGCGGAAACCATGCTGCGGCCAGTTAATATTGATGCAGACAGATGGTGTTCAATTTTAATAAGGATGGACGGTTTTTGAGGAGTGTGTGTTAGGCGGCAGAGTGCATCAGATTACTTAAGGATGCACTGAAATTTCAGTCACTGGAGTCTCAAAGAGGCTGAGGCCCTTCAAGTGGACAAGAGAGTACGTGCAGATCAGTGACTCACCCTAATAAACTCAGACACAAATAAAATACATTTAATGTGCGAAATGTGACATTTTCAGCAGATATTGGGTATTAACCAATTAGCGGATTTGTTTGCTAATATGGCAGGTGTGAGGCAGCAGGGGTGTGGGGGGGGGGGGGGTGGGGGTTGATCAGCTCTGAGAGCTGTGCTTGTGTTCACATTTGAGATGGCACTGAAACGCTCCAATCACGCTTACCTGTTCTGAGTGTCGGGTGAGAGGAGACAGGCTATAGCTTCCCAGCTGCTTGGGATTCTCAGCCCTAATTATGAATGTAAGATTAGCTGTATACTGGCAGGAGAAAAGAGAAGCACTCACTGAGAATATTGTGTTTTTCTGGAGAAATCTAATGGTTTCCTGCAGGCGAACAGTCCTGCGTATTTTCATTGTTGCATTTTGATGAAAAGAGAGTGGGACCCATTAGCGAAAGTCTGCAGCATACAGTATGAATGCCTGCAAAGCAGAAATGTTTTCTTTATAGAAAAGGTTTAACAGAGAGCGTTTTATCCGGGATCCATGCTGGTGCTCAGTTGTTATGCTTCTGTTCATGAAGATAATGTCAGCTTAAGTGTTTAACTTCAGGATGGTTATCTTCCCTGAGTGATGCCACGTTAAAACCCTCCTTATATTTCCTGAGAAATAGCAGTGTTATAAGCATAAGTGATTTGTCCTTAAAACATTATACGCTCCTTATAAACTTAAATTGCTTTGGTTGAAATAAATATGAGAGATCTTGGGTATTTTGGACGGCCTTCGGATGAAGAGCTCGATGATGCAGTGTGATGTGTCTCAGTGTGACAGTAATGCACCCCGACTCACACCCCAACTCACTCCAGGACAAAACGCCTGTGGACTGCGACCCCCTCCCTGGCAGAAATGATAGATGACGAGGAGCAGCTGCAGCATTATGGGTTATGACGTTTACACTCATATTAGCAAACAAGACGCCTCGGCCTGGAGAAGCTGAGCATCAATGAGGCAGCTTGTATATTTTTTCTTGTCACCTTTTGAGTAGATTATTGACAAATATTCAGAATTCATATAATAATTTACATGTTTATATGTAGTAATTCATATAATTTTGTTAGCATTATGGACCTTTGCAAGGACCTTCGTGGACAACTTACTCTACAAAGAGCAAGCTGAGGGAGGCGTAAAAACAATAAAGTATCAATTATTAGTATTATTATTATTTATTAAATCACCCTGTGATTGAACACCACTAGTTCACTGTGACCTTGTATGGATAAATGGAAGATGGATGGATGGATAGATAACATTTAATTAATTATTTTAAGTTGAACTGCCTATTTACAGAATAACAAAAACATTGTATAAAATCTTTGAAAGCAAAATATTGGTATCACTTGATGGGGCACAAACACCTAGTAATAACTCATTTACTACTGAAGTACAAATCATGAACAAATCATGAACAAATATAGTCATTGAGAAAAAATATGCATCATTATTCATTAATGATGTACAAACATGAGATCAGTATTTCACTAGTGTTATTCATGGCTTGTTCCTCCAGTAGTTCAGTAGCACTTAAACATGGACGTGGTCATTGTGCATCTGAAACTGCTTTGTGGCCAGAGAGCGGACATCAGCGGTTCTCCCCTCCCACCTTTGGCTGGACCTGGGAGCTGTACGCAAACAGCAGCATCGTCGTGTACAGATTTACATTTTCGGGGTGGGGGAGTATTTGGGAGTTGAGGTTGTGGGGGGTGAACTAACATACACCTGCATAAGCCAGCAAAATGCAGCTGCTGCTTCCACGGCGGCACATGGACATTCACTTGTTTTGCGCTCCTGGTAAATGGGGCAGAGTGATGGCCCTGATCCACAGGGGACCACACATCACCCCACCTGCACACCTGAGCTCCTTCTAGCTTCTGGCAGCTGGGGGGTCTGTATTTGGAGGCTGTGTGACTCTGGCTATTAGGACTATGATCTGTTTCTGTGATCAGAAGGTTGCTAGTTTACATCCCTTGGCTGGCCGATCCCCGATTTCTCTGATCCTCATTTGAACAGCGCTTTGCTAAATATCTGTAAATGTAAAAGTATGTGATATGTGTGAACAGGGGAGAGGGTGTAATGGTGGGCGTGGCCTCCATCATCTTGAAAGTAGAGTTCATCATGTGATTGTTGCATGGTGGAGACCGTGAAAGGGCATGGTGAAGTTAATGATCTGCTACAGCGTTAAAGCCCTTTCCACAGTGAGAAATGGAGCTTAATACTAGTAGATTCACTGTCATTGTGCTTCTCTTGGGGAAATAGTTACATTGTCCCAGAAATTAAACCAAAAACTTTCTAAATTGAAATGCCATTTTTAAAACTGTAATGTCTATTTTTGCTGTCTTTCTGTTTTGGGAGTTTAGAGAGCATTCAGTCCATTATCAGATCAGCGTTTAAAATGCTTTTAATGAAGCGCCCTGACCAATTAAACGGCTTTCTCCTCATGCAGCCGTCGCTCCCATAGGCTCAGATGCCGTCTAAGCCGTGATTGGCTGCTCCTATCTCCGTGCACCTGCTTGTGCCCTCGGAGTGACTCCCCTGTGCTGTTGCAGCTCTTGGGTGGTTTACTCAGCCAGTGCAATGTATCTGATGATACTCAGACAACGTGGGAACACTTTACTGTACTGGCTGTGTTGGTGTTATACTGTACATGACCGGCACTAGGACCTGCCCCGTACCGTGCGCCATCAGCTGATCTGTCATATTCTGCGATGGGGGGCAGTGGACATTAAGGGCAAGGGACAGCATTCAGACAGTCTCTCAGCACCCTTTGGCGTTCACGTTACTTACCACTGTATGTCCCCTACATCACTCTGCTCCCTGCTTTTAATTTACTTATGCCAGATATCCACGATGGACTGTTTTTTGGACTATTAAATTCAGTGTCTTTCTACATAAGCAATTAATATAATGTCTTTGCTTGTTTTCTTCATTCTGACTGTGTTTAAGTTAAGAGTGTACCTCTTCATCTCTGTCCTTTTCATCAGCTTCATTAAAATAACTTTTTGTGAAATTAAAATTTTCTGTATTTTTGGGGGGGGGTCTGAATAAAAGGGAATGTATTCGTCTTACAGGTGACTTCGGCCAATGTGTTTAATGGCACGAAACTAATACGGTTCAGTGTTATTAAGATGTTTTTGTCTGCGAAGCGAATCAACACGGCGAAGACGACGTGGAGGGGAAGGGATCAGAGCTCGGCTATGGAAATTCTTGTAGCATCGCCCAGAATCTCTAATTGGCCGCCAATGACGCTGTAACAGCTGTGAAGCATGCAATCAATGTCTTTGGCTGGTGTGTGTGTGTTGGGGGGGGGGGGGGGGAAGGGATCAGTTAATAATTTGGACACACCTATTCATAGAAAGGTTTAATTGTACTATTCTGTACATTTTTAAATAATTATAAAGACATATAAAAGACTGCAAAATAACATACGGAATTATGCACTGACCAAAAAAAATAGTATTAAACAAAAATATTAATTTGTTGGATTAAGGGGGCTGCTCTGTGGGTTGCTGGTTCAAATCCCATGGTTGTCAGTGTGATGCCACCATTTGGCCCTTCAGCTAGGCCCTTAACCCCAAGTGCTCCAGGGATTGGCTGCCCCTGCTGTCTCCTCTATGCCAGTTTCATGAGGTGGCCTCCTGAGATGCTTCTCCAGCTGTCCTGAAGGAGGTTCCTCATATATGCTGAGCTCTCATTGGCCGCTTTTCCTTCACTGTCTGACCAAACTCCTCCAAAACCAATTCTGTGTTTAGGTCAGATGGCCAGGTCACTATCACCCTCCTTTATATGTGGCTTGGTGTGCCCAAACTTGACTGGTACTGTTACTGTATGTTACGTTGTGGAGGCCAAATGTCCCCACAATGTGATTATTTTGACATTGTAGGGACCAACTTTTCAGTCCTCACAAGTGGAAGCTTAATTTTATAAAAAACTGTGACTGCAATCAAATAACTAAAAATGCCAAAAGGCTTGTATTTTGTTTGGTTGTTTATGGTTAAGGTCAGGGCTGGGTAGGGGTTAAGGTCATCAATGCTGGGATTAGGGTTTTTCCTCATAGAAATGAATGGAGGGTCGCCACAAAGATATGAATACCAGTGTGTGTGTGTGTGTGAGAGAGAGAGAGAGGGGGAGAGAGAGAGCATTTGAGAGAGAGAGAGTATGTGGTTCACTGGCTGGAAGGCCAGTGGTTTTAATCCCAAGGTCCCCAGTTAGATGCTGCCCTTGGGCCCTTGACCAAGGCCCTTAACCCCCAGCTCCAGGGGTTCTGCACGCCAGATAACCCTGTGCTGTGACCCCCAAACTTGCTCTCTGAAAGGGGGCCACTCGGTTGATCGTTTTTACTGTCGCACCCCCTTCTCCCTCAACAATGTACAACTGCACCATCAAAGAAATTGGTGGGGGGGGGGGGGGGGCGACATGTGAATATGTTCTACTCTTGCTGTTCTGGTTATGGGCCCATATGCAGGATCACGATGCCTCTCGAATGTTAATCACCAACTTGAAGCCCGTATCCTTAGTCACTCGTACTGCCAGCCTTCCTACTGCCATGACTGATATCTTTGGGGTCTTTATCTGCAGCCATCGAGAGCCACCATGTCAAATTATTGATTCCTGCCTTATAAAAGCAGCCTTTTGACCCCAGACTGGTGTTATACATTTTCCCTCCTGTATGAATTGCAATCTGAAACTCAGTGAAGTTGGGATTTGGACTAAGACTGATGTTTCATCCAATCCAAATGTCTGCATGAGGTTAGTGCTCCAGTACTGTCACTGGACGGTAGGAAGCACTCGTGTGGTTTTGAAGGTCACATTGGAAAAGTAAATCAGTCTCAAAGGGTGGATTTAAAACATAACATTCTAAATGCGTCTTTGACGCTTTTGACTGAAGCACGGGTGTGTTTTGTCTGTCACATATTGTACCAATTGATGCTACAGGATATGGAGGTTTTATGTAACTGAAAATGACACTGACGTTTTTATCCTCGGCTTGTTCCCAGCGCAATCAGAAGAGCATGTTCTGCCCTCATCTGGCTGCCGTCTCTGTCCCGTCTCTCCCATCACGCTACTGGTGGAGGGCGTTTCCTCACGTCCTTCACAAACATGCAGCCCTTTGCTCCAGCTGCTGGACGTCGAGGGGTGCCATCGCCTGTCTGACAGACCTTTGGAATCCATTTGCGGCAAATGTTTGTCGCCGGGGAAACGGCGAGCGCTGATCACCATCTGGCCAATCAGTGCCGACGCATCCTGGGGGGTGTGGCTTTCATCATCTCCTGACTGCAGGAAGCAGAAACGCTCACGTTAGACAATGTTTCTCAACTCCAATTCTCAAGTAACCCCCAGATAGCTCACATTTTCGCTCCCTCCCAGCTCACAAGACACCTGTCCCAGGTATTTGATGTTCTCGACTGACTGGTTCTTTCTTGATTGTTCCGGTGTGCTGGGCGTGAGCAAAATGTGGACCGGCCAGGGGTCCTAAATCACCGGGTTGTGAAACACTACACCAGACAGCCGTATCATGACCTGTATTTTGAAATATTTCAGTAGCTAAGGCTTCAATAATGAAGGTAGTAATTTCTTCCCTGATCCGTTATGGAACAGGATTATGGGACTGAACTCTTTTAGGTTTTAAGGGTCCCCATGCTAAGTGAGTTTTGCTTCCTGTTTTTGTTGGGTACTAAGCTGATCAGACTGGTGATTGGGCGATGACCTAATGTTGTGCAGCAGATGACAAACCGCGTCACGTTTCCCTTGGGCTGCCTTGTCTCATACGATTTAATGACTCTACACAAATGTCCCAGGGCGAGTTCCACAGAGGACACAGTCCTGATTACAAAAAAAAAAAAACTGGGTGCAAAAACTTCCCAGCTTCCCCATAAGCATGAACAAAGTATCACTATTACTGTTACATACGGTCCCCAAATTATGAATGGATTGCATTCCAACAGTCGTGAAAATGAACGTATGTAGGAACAGGATAATCACACAGACTTTTAGGTGTGAGGATGAGACTGGGAGATGCATGTGAGGCTGGGATGGTCACACTGCCACACAGTGCAGCATTTTCCCGTGACAGCTATTGTACAGCGTGTAGCGCACACAGGTAGTGTAGCACTTCTGGGCCGACGGCCGCCCAAAATTCACATACATTTACATATATTTACTTGCCTTTTTTTTATCTTCAGTCATATGTGATCCTTATTATTTGACATTTTATTATGGGCCCAAGCAGCATAACTGCTGCTTCCCTATTGTTTTTTAATTCATTTGGAATGCCCAGATTAATCTTCCTCTGAATTCTGCCCAAGGAGGATGTGACTGTCCAGATACTGTCAGTGACCTTTATGGTGGAATGGCAAACCTGCAGAATCACTGTATGTGCTCCTGTTTCAGCTATGAGCTGCTGCTGAGTACCTTGATTGACCCCACGCCCCCCCCCCCAACCTCACATGCACCCATGAAACTGACATTGATGAGTTCCCCAGTATGAATGACAAATTATATTAATGCTGGAGACACTGTGTGTCAAAACACTCCGTGCCTCTCAGGTCTGGGCGTTACAGCTGAAATGCGGAAGCTTGGACTGCAAGAGAGGTCTCTGTGGCTGCAAGGGCCCCACGCTCGGAGAGGTCTCTGTGGCTGCAAGGGCCCCACGCTCTGAGAGGTCTCTGTGGCTGCAAGGGCCCCACGCTCGGAGAGGTCTCTGTGGCTGCAAGGGCCCCACGCTCTGAGAGGTCTCTGTGGCTGCAAGGGCCCCACGCTCGGAGAGGTCTCTGTGGCTGCAAGGGCCCCACGCTCTGAGAGGTCTCTGTGGCTGCAAGGGCCCCACGCTCGGAGAGGTCTCTGTGGCTGCAAGGGCCCCACGCTCTGAGAGGTCTCTGTGGCTGCAAGGGCCCCACGCTCGGAGAGGTCTCTGTGGCTGCAAGGGCCCCACGCTCGGAGAGGTCTCTGTGGCCGCACTAGGAATGGGGGCTATGATAGATCCAAGAAAACCCAGCCTCTGTTTTCTCAGGATGTCGGGGTTAATGCTGTTTAGCCGAGCTTTAAGGATTATAAAACTAGTGAAGATCTTAAATGGGGAATTATGGAAGCATATTGTTACGTTTTGAAAGTAGAGAGTGCCACAGACACGTTTTAATACCGAACAAATGGACGATTGTTTTGTACTGCATGGCTTTCTACGATTACATTGTTAGTTTCTGTTCCCACCGTCAGGCCTGTCACATGTCATTGTATCTTTCAGAAATCATTGTTGTTATGCAAAGAGATGAGAAAATCGGCGGGACAAAGAAATGAACGGCAGGGCTGGAGCAGGTGTGACTTTTCCCATGATGCTTTGCATAGTCTCAGAGAAATTAATGTTTCGATTGAGGTTTGCTCCACAGTTAGTCCAGAGAAGAATCAGATACCAGCTACAATGCTGGCCCAACGTCTGCTGTAGGCCATAATGATTCTTTATTCTTTATTTATTAAATTTAAATTCTAGCCATGTAAGATACTGATTTTATGCAACGCAAAGGCCTTATGCAGCAGAGGTTTGTGCATCGCTGTATTGCACGGGTTGTTAGGACCCAGTCGTGTTCTTTGTAATGTTTTTTTTGCTGACAAGCTGAAAATACTGACTAAAGTTTTTGCATCCGCATAAATATCCCTTCCTACAAGGTACACTGTCTAGTTATTGCATTTCTTATCTACTATGAAATAGGGCTGCATGATTAATCATTTTTGAACTGTGATCTGGATGTGTAGTTAAAATCCAGAATAAGATTTTGTTTTAACCATCTAGTTGAGTACTCTGTGACTGTGACTCTTTATACTCAACTGGTTGGTTGAAGCAAAATCTTGGTCTGGGATTTTTACTTTCTGGATCTGAACTATCCGCCTATTAGTTTGCATATGGGAATGTAACATTTAGAAGCATCCAAGGTATGGGATGCAGAACAATGAATGTTCTGGTTTGATTCCGTAATGAGGCATCGAATAGTTTGAGTTTTTATGCGGTTCCTTTCTGGTGTGTTGTCAGAATTTCCACCAGCTTTAACCTGAGTCTGGACTGTGAAGCAGCTCAGCACTGTAGATGTGAGTCATACCTGTGTGCATGAATACGTATGACGTCACTTTATTTTCAAATGAAGCCATTGATGTGCCTGATATTTGCCTGTAGTCAGCATAGAACTCCTGAGAATAGTCTCCTAATAACTGTTTTTTCCCCAAACAATTTATTGCCAAAATCGGCCTTTAAAATATTCAGTAAAAAACTATTAAAAAGCTTTTCACTCTAACAAACCTGAGATCTACTTTGTTAGGATGGACAGTTAGAATTTAAAATTGGTCTGACAACAGTGACCTAAGGGCAGTGAAATTTCCTCTGATTAAGTTGCACTTTAAATAAGTTCCCAATCTAATAGAATTCTCCATTTTCTTTTTAGCTCCTAAAACGCAGCCTCCACTCTAGATAACATGCTTTTGCCCTATTAACAAAGGGCATTCTGGCAATTCATAAATTACTCCTTGCACTGGAGAATAAACTCATTCAATTTGTGTGTCTTGGGGGAGGGTTTAGTTCTGCCGCATGATGTGCATTGCCTTGGTAATATCCTGTAATAGTTTGTTTTTTAGGGAAGTCTGGGGGGTATGGTTCTTCATTATTGTAAACCTCTCCCCTCTCTTTGTTACAATGCTAGATTTTTCATATATTTTAAACATCCATTATAAACAGAGAAACACAGCCAATATCCTTGGAGCAGAATATGTTTAGTGTGGTAAGGCTGTTCAACGAATTACCATAGAAACGATGGCAAATTCCATGGCATCTGGGCGGCCTTAATACTGATTTTACTACTTCGGATCATTTAACATGACGTCATCACGGCCATGCAGTGACATTACAACAAAGAAATGAAGGCGACAGCAAAGAGCATGAGCCCATGTCCATATATGGTCACGGGCAAGGTGGTACCTGCTCAGATTCTTGTTTGATTGGCCTTACTGTAGTTGGGCGGGGCTGCACATCTGGAATGACCAATATGATGATGCCTCATTTAGCATGTGATGTGCGGTGTACTAAAAGCATGGTGAATCTACAGGGCATGAAGCAGTCAGGATGTAGGCTTTGTATTTAGGGCTTGTTGGTTTTCCTTAGTGACTGTGGGATTTCAGTGGTATAAAATACAGGGAGGTTCAATGCAGGTCTTGTTCAAATTGTAAAGTGGGTGTGTCTCTGTTTCACATTTTTAACGCAATCAAAATATCAGTTCATCAGTCTTAGGGATTCAGCTTCAGTTTTACACGTTCAGCTGTTTACTGTGTGCAGCAGAAGGATTCTGTATATAATCCATCGCACCCAAGTCCTTGACAACCAGGCCACCTGCCTCACAACACAGCCCCTGCCGACAGGGCCTAGCTTTCCCCACTCTCTTGGCCTACCTTTCCCCACTCTCTTGGCCTAGCTTTCCCCACTCTCTTCCCCTTTTGACCTGAACACTTCTCTTTCACTCTGACGTAGCCTGAGGTGTCGCGCCTCCCACCTTACAGGTCAGTAAGCTTCACATCTTAGGTTACTTTGTGTAAAGTAATGCATCTTGGTGACGCGCATGAATCAGATGGTGAAGCTTTTGTGTGCCTCTCTCTTGAAACATGAGCCTTCAGACCCTCACGTAACAGCAAGGAAAATGGAGGAATCCGAGCGTGCTCCTCTTATGAAGGTCTAAAGTATGCGCTTCATTCAGCCCCCCCTCTGGGGGGAGGAAATGTTGCAGTAAATTGATGTTTTCTGTTGATGGGTAGAAGAACACATCATGCAATGTATTCTGGTTCTATATCTATATAGGATACAAAATTATTTGCTCTTAATTGTTCCATAGTTAAACTGACAATTTAAATTTTACATCCAGAGCTTTCTAATCTAAGGCTCTCCTCTCTTTTGGAGGAACATTGGTCTCCTTCCTTCATGCCAGCAAACAATAATGAAGTCCTGGACCAGCATGAAAATTTTAGGTCCAGATTGAGACTGATTTAATTAGCGTGCCCAGTGTAGAATGTTAATGGCGTTCATCTGTCATGGTGGCGGGAATTCATAGCAACTATAAGACTTCCAAGGATAAAGATTTTCAACTTTGCAGAACCTTTTTATTTTAAAGAAGAAGTGAGGATAACAGGTTCTGCCTCAGTGCTCTTCCTTCACTGTCTGTCTTTTTGGTTCTCAGTGTGTTGTCAGAATATCCTACCACCTTAACCTGAGACTGAACTGTGAAGCAATTCAGTGGCGTAGATGAATGGGTATAAATACCCATTCTGTCACTTTATTTTGAAATGAAACCATTAACGTGTTTGATATTTGTCTGTCGTCACGGTTCACAGACTTGCCATGTTTTGGGTGGTTGAAACTTGTCTCTTGTTGGGACACATTTGCAGAAATGTTGCGGGGGGCAACTTTTTCACCGGGGCTGCTCTTCTCCTCAGAAAGAATCGCTGAGTCATCGTGGTTGTGTAAGATCCCCTTTTCCACCTAGGAGTGACAATGCATGACTTGCAGTAGGGTTTGTGGTCCAAAAAATATACCACCAGCCATTGTTATTAGCCAATGAGAGGCTGTTTTAGGCCTTTGTGGTTCAATGAATTAGTCCAGGGGTGGCCAATCTTATCCGCAAAGGGCCGGTGTGTATGCAGGTTTTTGGGATATCCTTTAGGTCAGCTGTTCAAACCCAGGTGTGAGGACTCTTCAGTCAATCAGTACTCTAATTAGTAATCTAATTAGGGAGTTGCAGCGAAAGCCTGCATACACACCGGGCCTTTGCAGATAAGATTGGCCACCCCTGAATTAGTGACTTATTTTCGTGGCCCAATGAGAACCACCGGGGCTTTTGCTGTACAATAAGGGATGTTTGCTGGCTTCTGTAGCCCAATGACTCATTCTTCGGTGGTGCAACTTACAGTAAACTCCATTCCTGAAGGTTCAGCAAAAACTTGGCTTGTGTCATGGTCTGCGTGGCTCCTGTACCCCCTGCGGGAAGGGCTCCGTGATGGTGAGCTGTTCTGTCTCTTGCGCGTAGCCTAGCTGGTCATCCTGATGTTTGGGATTGATGTGCTCTGACAGCGCCACTCTCACCAGAGGTACTCTCACATCCACTCTCACATCCACCTTGCCGTGACATTGGGCCGTGAGTTTATGCACCTGTTCTATGCTTCTGCTGCCATCTAAGGGCATTTTGCTGCAGTATTTCGCCTGGCTCAGTGGTACAGCAACAGGCCCTTGGGACTCAAAGAGAAAATCTTTAGTTTTAAGTCAATTAATGCACAATAGCTGTTGTTTACTGTACAGAACATTCTGTTACTATCAATCATCCACAAAATCTTACTTTTGTATGTTAAGATAGATGTGTGCTTAGAGGAATCTGTAACAAACATTAGATACAACCATGGAAGGTAATGAGGTAAGACTGTGCCCTCTTATATGCAGAAAAGAATGCAGTAATTCAAATGTGTTGTACGCATTGTGCCGTAGATCTAGAGTGCTAGACTCAGGTCTCAGGTTGCCTTTTGTAACTGGCTGGTAGACCCCAGTTAATCTCCTTGCTGTTCTCTGCATGTTTCAATTCTCCCCGAATCCCTGAGCATCTCATCATTGTGACTGCATTTCCTCATCAGGCTGTGTAGCTGGCCAGCAACAGGAGAAATATTCCGGTGAGTGTGGCGCAGAGCAGTGAGTGTGATTAGCTTCACATACCGAAGGGGTCTCTTAAGCGACGTGGTTTCCTGGGTGTCCCATTAAAGAGTATGGGAAGGCTGCACTGAAGTACGGGCCGACGCTGTGGAGCGTCCCTTCCGAGGCCCCCCCACGCCCCCTGGGGGAGGCGTAGCCAGATCTGCCCGGGGTTCTCCGTCACGGTGTCTCCCATCCCTGTTGCGTGTTTATTCAGTGCGCTGTGCTCATCTGCAGATGTCTGTCTGCTCGCTCGCCAGCGTGTTCATACCGAGTCTAAAAAAAGACCAATGCAGCCCAGGATCCCACAGAGAGCCTCGCTCAGGTACTTTCTGCTACGAAGCAGTCTGAGGAAGCGTCTATTTATTCTGTGCGAAAAACGAAGGTGCCACTCTATAAAAACTTCACAGGATTCTCTGGAAATACCACAGTTGGTGCTCCATAAACAGCACATAGGCGGATCTACAAAGACCATAAGCTGCTGCTTTTACCCCGCAGAGGGTAGGTTCTTCATGAAGACCATACAAGTTGTTCTACAAAGACGACAAAGATGCTATTTATGTAACATAGACGGTGCTTCATAAGGACCATATGGACATGTTGTTCTCTGAAATACAGCAGGACATATTCCACAAAGACATCCACAGAATCTAGAGATGCCTCTTAACTTTCTGCCAATTATGATTAATGAGGCTCTGCAAGTATCCCTGTGCAAATTAGTCATTACAGAACTGGACCCAGTCAGAAATAATTTTAGGCCAGAAATAACTCCATTAAGTTAAACAAGTCGCACCTTATATAGGACCAATCGTCTATATAATACTGAATGTACTATTATTCTTGATTGATTGATGTACTTCAGCAATGATAACTATATTGATTTTATTGTCCTGAAATGTTCATTCAGCTATCTGGATTTTACAGCGCACCCTAACCACTGTCCATCAGCTGTAGACCACTGCAAATGTTACCTTTCCTTTCTTAACCCAGATTTTTTTCCATCTTCTTTTTCCACTTAAATGCTATTGAGTGCAACATATTTCCATCATTTTGAAGGAGCAAACTCAGTTGGATCTTGCTGAATGTTCTCTTCAGCCGTGCCCACCAGCCGTCCTTTTTAGGGGTCCTAGGGGGGTGTGCCAGTGGAAGCAGGCGCGGGGTGATGGGGTCGGTGCTTAGATGTATCCTCATCCTTCTGAGGAAAGCACTGGAAATTGTGCATTAACCAAAGAGCCCAAGAGATCTGCGGGTGGGAACAACCATCATTATTTTCTACAGTGTCTGAATATCAAAAGACAGAATATTTTACTTAGAAGCTAAAGCATGAGTACAAGCTTCTGTGAAGCTCCAATATGTTCCAATTGTCGGGTAGGGTTTCCTACTTAACTACAAATAGCAGGCTTCACTTGCGTGAACTTGTGCCGCCCTCCATTGTTAAGGCAATGGTCAAACGCCCGGGATGCCTGCTGTCATGGTTCTGGGGCAGATCTGTATTCTATCCTATTTTTACCTCTGTAGATGACCCAGTTAATGTCTGGCTAGCTTGCATATCCACCCGTTTTTTGGTTTGATGATGTCTGTGGGAATCCTCACTGCTCCTGGGGGAGGAGCTCTGTCTATGGCACAGACAGTCTCTGCTCTATATGCGGAGAGGTGTTCACTCCATGATCTATGCCCAGACACTGTTTTCCTGCGCGACACATTCTGCAGCACTCAGATGGGGAGTGACCCTTAAACTGTTTGTATCATTCATTATCTATCCTTATATTTATGGACTGTTTACAGGCTGCCTAATGTGAGCCCCAAACTACAGACAGCAATATCATTCTGCCAGCATTGGGAATGCCTGGATTAATTCAGATCATGTTTGCCGTATTCTCTGTCACAAAGAGCTTACCACGAGTAGGCTGTGTTTTTCGCATATCCAGTGATTGGTTTATTTAATATTGCATTTTATCATTTATCTATAACGGGACATGCAAATTATATTATGCAGCTGATGGAATTTTTAATTCCCTTCCTGTGGATTCCTGTCAGATACATCAATCTGTGCTGATTCTGTATTTGTCAGGTTTGCGTTCGGTAATCAGAGTCACCTCAAAGGGACACGTAGCATAAATCTCATGGAAGGTCATGTTCTTAACGTCTGTGGAAATCTGCCATTATTATAGAAAAAAAAATAAGATATTGTATAATGCTTGGACATTAATCATATATCCAACCATAAATATCACTGGATAATTTCTTTGACGTAGCGGGGATGATGATGGTGTAAGTGGCGAATATTTCGTAATATAGGTTCATGTGATCTTATTACTTTTTGAGTAAAGAAGGATTATTGGACAGCAAAGTATTGTGTAGGGATGTTGAGTTGCCCTGTATGAATTGTGTTTGTTCCGGTCCATTCTAAACATTGCTGGGACCTGTTTGGTGGGAGCTGTGTAAAGGTAGACCTAAGAGTATTATGTACAGGATTACCTTCCTCGCAGCTATCTAGTGTTTCAGGAATGATGCCATGCTGAGGTGTTTGTTCTCCATTCTCCTCCAGCTGAAGTTCCTCTGACATGGTCTGTCTGTCACCATGGCTTGTTCCTTGGCTGAGGGCATGTTTCACAGCTGTTCTCCAAGAAGATCAGTGAAGAGCATATTGGGCTTATTTAGCTTTATTTTTAATCCTGTAAATCCCCCAAACTCACAGCACATTCTCACCGATACCTCCCGGCCTGCAGTAATGTGCCTCATGGGAATCGTTTGCGTGTGTTGTTGCGATTTGACAGAAATATGATGTATGTCAAGACTGTTCTTTTATTGCTGGGATTCTTCTCATATCTACCTTCATTCATGCACTGCCTGCTCTGCCAGTCTTGCACAAAACTGAACTGTTTGGCCTAAATTCTTCCTCCCTCGCATCTCTGTTGCCACCTCGCTGCTAAGTTACCGGTTCTCCATATTGCCGCACCCTACTTACTGCCTGCCAGTCAGCTCTTGCTAATCTGGAACATTCCCTCACACCTGTGTCTTGCATATTGAAATGTCTTCATTTATACCTCTTATTGCTCCTTGCAGCAGGTCAGGGCCTTTGTGTAACATGCTAACTTAGAAAGGTAGAGCTCATTTTGAAGGCTTCCCATCACAGCTACTTTCCTCCCTTTTCTCTTGTGCCAGACAGGAAAGGACCTGAAGCACTCAGTCCATAAGGTTCAGGGATTCTGCTGCTTGCCCGCGTTCAATTAGGTTACTCAGCAAACGCTAATTGCATAACAAATCCTGCTACAGATGACAATTCAGCTTAGCTCTTGCACACGTATCCGCTGACTTTGTCTGGGCTGGTGTTATTCTTTATTTAATGCCGGCTGCTGTAGCTCTTGTCTTGTAATTATTATACTTATTTAGCATTGAGATTTGCAGGAAGAAAAAATTTTATTGAGCCATGTACACATGAAAAAAACCTTAAACCTTGATTTCCAAAATGGTTTATTTAAAGTTTTTTTTTTCCTATTTTTTATTCAGCTGAAGGTAACATCTCTGTGAGTTGTGACCTTATCGAGCTGAAGAAGCTCATGTGCTTTGCTGCTCCAGAGGTATCTCCTCTAAAGCTTGAAGTATGATCTCCTAGCAGGACCTCCTTTGACAAACAGGTCAGACAAACTACGATCCATAAAACAACCCTGTGGAAGGTATCAAAAAAGGAGAGTAACATCCCAGAAATAGGCTTACTGGGCCCCACGCCAGGAGCCAGGCCTGGAGGTGTTGCTTGGCAGTGAGCGCCTGGGGGACAGGCCACCCACATGGTCCAACCGGGCTGTGAGGAGTCATCTTGTGGGCTCGGCACATAGCGGCGAGATGCAGTGCCGTTTGGGCTGCAAGCGTGACTGAGAAGGACTCATGGATCACACCTTGGAAATGAATAGCAGATCTGGAAACATGGAGTGTTACCTTTAAGGTAGGGTAGGAGCCCGGGGATGGAAAGGTATCGACTGGATGTAATCAGTTTTACCTCCACATAGAGTGTAAACCAGACCTCTTGGTCAGGGCTGGAGTCTCTTCTTCTCGGAGGGGCCTTTGGTGAAGGGCCTGAGGCAGGGATACTCACAAGTCCCCGGGCTGTGGGTTGAGCAGCTGGAGTTTTCCCAGTGGACAACAGGGTTTCCTCTATGTGACTGTGAGTTATATAGAGGAGAACTTGCACCGAATGGTAATTTGGAGTATGCAGCTGCCTTCAAGAAAGTTCATGAGGGGCCTGAAAAGGTCCTCCCTATATTTAAACTTTGTGGTCATACTAGGAGACTTCAGTGCACATAGGGGGATGAAGGAATTACCCGAAGGGATCTGGAGCCCTGTGATGAGGGAAGCTGTCAAGCTGAAAAACAAGGTTTTTGGGGCACTGAAAGTGGTATTGGGGGAGTTTGGAGGGGCTATTGAGAGATGGCCCCGTTTGACAACTCATGAGGGGGTGGTACTATCTTGCTCAGCCAGTGTTATCCGGGGTGGGGAAGTTCTATGGAGATATTGTTAAATAGTAGAAGGATCATCTTGAGGAACTCCTCAACCCAGCCCTCAACCCCAGGAGGCAGTGTTGGAAACTCTGGTAGATTAGAGTAGCACAGCAGTTGAAGCTGCTATGAAGGTCAGGGACTTCCATAGTGGAGAGACCTCAGGGGTGGGTGTAATTTGTTGTTGAAAGCACTGAATGGTGTTGTAGTATTGTGGCTGAGGTAACTCTTGAGCATTGAATGGAAAGCATGTAAAGTACTTCTGGCCTGGCAAGCAGGGCTGGTGAGACCACAGGATGCATTCCGACTACAGAGTATTGTGTTTCCCAGCCTCCTTGGGAAGGTCTATGCCAGCCTCCTTGAGAGGTGGTTGAACATCAGATTCAGGGGGATCAGCACAGATCTGCGGACTAACGCTTTTCCTTCACACAGTGTGGGTGGGTTCGTAGGAATATACTAAGACGGTCTACATGTCCTTTGTGGAACTGGAGAAGGTACTGTATATGATCAAATGCTTCAGTTCATACATCAGGTGCTGCAGGTATATGGGTCACTGGGGCAACTGATGGGTGCTGTTTGATTCATCTATGAACGTAGCAAGAATTATACCTGCATACAAAATATGACTAAAGTGCATGTTGGGCTCTGAAAAAGGTGCCTCTTTGTCCAGACTCCTGTTTGTGATTTTTATGGGCAGGATGGCCATGCGGATGTTCGGGAAGGATGGCTAGTGGTGACATCAGTGCTGTTTGTGGAAGACGTTCTTCTGGCCACATCTAACTAGGACCCCCAGCACACACCTCAGTGGTCTGATGCCAAATGTGAAGCGGCGGGTATGAGAATCAGCATCTCTGCTCTCTCGAAAAAGAGAGGGATTCTCCTTTTAGCAAACCCTTGTGGTCATTGAACAGCTCTGTGGTGATGAAGTTGTCAGATGAAGCTCACAGCTTCCCAGTCAGTCTTTCCTCAGTGTGCTTATGACTGAAATTACAAGGTTAAGAGTATTTACAAGTGGCCTCTCATTGTGCTGGTCTCACTCTCTGTGATAAGGTGAGGAGATCGAGAAGGACCTTGAAAAATAGTCCCTGTTCCTTTGGAATGAGAGGGGCCAGCTGTGGTACTTTATTAAGATGCTACTTGGTTGGCTACCAAAGAAGCTGTTCCAGGCATGTCCCACTGGATGGTGGCCCTGGGACAGACCCAGGTCATGCTGGAGGGAATGTATCTCCCAGCTGGCTGGAGAAGGTCTGGGGTTCCCCCAGAAAGAGCTAAAATCTGTGGCCTAAATGTGGGAGGTCTGGTCTGACCAGCTTAGCATGCTACCACCACAACCTCTCTCACCAAGAGAAGAAATGTGAAGAAAATGAGAAAATGAAGATGTATCTTACCATGATCTCCTAAAATGCCTCTCCATGGCTCTATATGTAGATTTCTAACATATTTCACAGGACTCCTTTCTTTTTTATTTTTTATTTTCTCGCGCTTAAGCCTCATTAAATGCCCCCATTTGCACCTGGCTCTTGTATGCTTATAACAACCCTAGTGATTTGGCATTTAATTAACTGAATTGCTCTTCCTTCCCTTACTTCTAAATTGCTATGTGAATGTAGTAACTCATTTACTTCCAGGAGCCACAAAGGACCAAGTAAGCATGTTAGAGTGTGATCCCATTGAAGAATGAGTCTCCTTCGGATCTCTTTGGATGAGTAAGGATACGATGGCTGTACCATCGCTATTGTAATGAATACAGATTTTGCATACGAATACAGGTTTTATGGGGATGTAGGATGTGAACGATGAGGTCACAGCCCTGTGTGGGAGTAGCTGGTGTACGTAGGCTGTGTGTCGTGTCTCCGTTGCACACATACATGCACCCTCACACATTTGGCAGGCTGTCAGATTCTCAGATGGTTCTTTTCTGTGCATATGTGTCTATCTGGCGATGGGCGTCATATTGTGCTGCTCTGTGTGTCCTGACAGCTGATCATTGGAGCCTGTAGGACTGTCAGTCATGGCTCAGCTCTGCTGTGGCCATGAGCAGAAACACATACGGTGCCACTGTCTCTTGCAGATATGCGCAAACACGCATGCATGTCCCTGACTGCACGCATGCTGACACACAAAGATGCATATTTCTATTCATGTCTTCTATTCATGACTCTCCATTCATTTCTAACGGAAAAACCCTAATCCCAAATACAACCTTAACCCCTACCCAGCCCTAACCTTAACCATTAGTAACCAAACTAAATACTTTTGGCATTTTTAGTTTTTTGATTGCAGTCACAGATTTTTTTAAAATTGAGTTTCCCTTCTAGGGACTGGAAAAAGTGGTCCCCACAACATCAAAATAACAGGTTTTTATGACATTGTGGGGACGTTTGGTCCCCAAAATGTGATATACTGTATGTATACTGCAACCTAAACACACACACACACTAACACACACATACTGTACTAAACTAAGCTTCTTAGTCAGACCCAGTTCTGTGTCACTAGAAGTGTTTCACTATTTCGATGGTGCCTGTTTAGTTGGCAGATTGTGTTGAGTAAATCATAAGTTTGGTTTCCCGATCATTTGCAGAAGGATTTTTGTCACACTGTGTCTGTCAGGGATTGCTGGGCTACCCTAATGGTGCTGTAAGCCATGCCTCCAACCGCTCTGTTAAACTCCCAGCTGCTTCCTGTTTCCTTGTCCATTTTGAGATGGAGTGGGTGCGGTTACTCATATTGCTCAGGAATGGGTGAGTCAGTAGGGTTTTGGCGACATCACTAAGAATAATTGTCACGATTAAAAATTATTTTGGGAGATATAGATCATACATTAAATAACACTTATTCTATAAGAGATTCTATAATATATCATATAATCTAATATAGCATGATCATGATCTTTGGCTTCTGGTTTGTGTTTGCAGAACCACCTTTCCTGTATGGCGACAGGGGATTTGCACTTGTATGAAACTATGCATTCAGGGCTTTGGGGATCTCTGCAGTGATACAGGCTAGGGTTGGGCGATGTCGACCAATTTGGCATCGTACGATGTCTAATGTGAAACATCGTGATGGACGATGGCATCGTCGTCGTAGGCGGCGGGTTGGGGGGGGGGATGGTTGTTGTTAAATAATTAATTCATAACGAATTAATTAATTGTAGCCTACCGTTTCCACTACCTGACCCGCATGGTCTTTGTTTTACCCATAACCAAACCATAAATAAATAAAGATAAGTTACACACAAATTACCACCTGTCAATCACTTTTTCCGCGGGACTATGGCATGAATAGGCACAGTGATCTGTGTCGTTATAATGGCGTCGACAAACTTGGTTGGTAATTCACCTATCTGCCAATACTTTGGCTTGAAAGAGGACAGCCACGATATACGTCTTTAGTGGTGTCTAGGATTTGCGGTCAAGTTATCCGCGTAAAAGATGCGCTGACGACAAATGTACATGACCATTTGCGTGTTCACCATCCCGCGGAATACAGCTCATTGCCAGTGTCATCACGCACAACTGAACATCGCAGGAACCAACCAACAGTATCTGAGGTTTTCGCTAAAATTACTAAGTACAAGCGTGAAAGCGAAAGATGGAAGCAGTGTACTGACGCTGTGACCGGCTTACCTAGCAAAAGAAATGGTTTCTTTTAATACGTTAGAGAAGAGCGCATTTAAGGCTATATAGTGTGATTAAGTGTGTGTTTTTCGCGAGCTGGTTGCTGCTGCGGCGGGGGCGGGGCGAAGGATCGCGATGCCGACTCAGCATCGTGATGTCTATCGGCCATCGGCGATGGACGATGGCATCGTATATCGACCCAACCCTAATACAGGCTTAAATCATAAAACAGTGCATCCTCCAGCCTTGCAATGACTGTTGACTTGTACACTGTTGGACTTTAAATAGTCAAGCAGTCTCCATACCACTGGATGAGGGCTTTTCCTGTAAACACTTTCATCCTACCCTTGCTGTTTTTTCCCAGACGGTTTGTCGCACCTACGGTGAGTTTCTCCCTGTGACATGAGGGGTTCTATAGCATTTCGCTTACACAACTTAGCCAGAAGCACACATACCAACACAGACCTTTAATTGGCTGTCACTCGCACCAAATCAAGAGACATAAACACAGATACAAATACAGAAAACAGCCAACTGGTATCTGTACCAAGTGCTACATTTTAACTATTCACAATATTGTTATTTTCCACCAAAGTGTCATTCTGCCTGAAGTGATACACATGCAGCAGAGATCATGGGAAATGAAGGAAGTCCTTGGCAAAGCAGAAGTCAATTGATGCCTTTCTGCTGGCCAGCAGGATCAAAGCTGTACCCAAGCCGTACCACAACGAGACACGGTTCCGGCTCACTTCCATTTTCCACTGCAGAAAGATCGGCTCGGTAAAGGCGTTACTGGGTTTGGAGAACAACCGTGACACCAAACTGAAGAGACCCTTATTGATCGTTCACACGGTGTACATGATTTACTACGTGCTCATTTCTGCTAGAACTGTCTGCGAGAATCACTGTCTTAGGTTAAACGCTTGTGCAACTAGCAGTCGTGTGAATTTGCATTACAAATCCATTCTGTTCAGCTGTTCTGTGGTACTTTTTTAAGTAGGAGGTTGGAAGTTTTCAAGTTTAAAGTTATCAGCAATGAATCAATAAATCATGATGTGCGATACTACTAATTATGAATAATAAATTAAATATATGCCTTTTCCTTCAGATAATCCATTTTCAGAACATTGGTTGTAATCCACGGAGATACCAATCAGATGATGGTGACACAACCGGCTGAGTTTGGTCACACTTTCGGCCCTGCTGGTGAGCCATTACTGATTAAGGCTCTCATACGTTGGAGAGGTTGGATGGAAAACCCCATTAGTAACAGACAGCTGGGACCCATAAGCAGGTTTCCGCTCTGCCTTTCCTCTTTTCCTTTTTGGTTAATGTGTCCAGTTTAAAATGCTCACTTGACGTGAGTCGTGCGGTTTGAGTGACTTGCTCTTTGACAGGTTGCGTGTCGGAGCTGGAAGTGGAGAGTAAAGGGAAAGGCGCTCTGCTCTTTGACAGGCTCTCTACGCGCCGAACGAGAAGTAGCGTTGCCTTTCATGTACTTTGACAGGCTGTTTGTTAGTGCTTTATGGTGTAGACAGAATAAGCTGTAACAAAGACCACAGTAACACATAACATCAGAAGTTCCTTACAGAATTTTATATCTAGTGCTTTGATAAGGTCTTTTTCCTTTCTGTCTCCCCCCCCAAAGGGAATATAGCCACCAATCCCTCAGCCATGTGTCCTGGTCTGGAACATGGGTGGAAGCTGGAGACTCTCCCTGACGAAACAGGGGAAAAGCACTGGGATACACGCTGGATGGAATGCCAGTCCATCACAGGGCACACACACATACACACACACACACACACACGCTCAAGTTGGTCTTCCTATCTAAATGGGGACCGTCCATTCATTTCTATGGGAAAAACCCTAATCCCAGTCACGACACCCTTAACCCCTACCCAGCCATAACCTTAACCATAAGTAACCAAACAAAATACAATAGTTTTTGCATTTCTAGTTTTATTTATTGCAGTCACTGATTTTTATAAAATAGAGTATTCCCAGGAAACTGGTCCCCATAAGGTAAAAAAAATGGATATTCATCACGTTGTGGGGACATTTGGTCTCCACAAGGTAAGGTATACCTGGACCACACACACACACACACACACACACACACAAAGAGAGACAGACACTGCAGGCAATTTGGAGACACCAATTAGCTTAACTGCATGTCTTTGGATTGCGGGGGTGAAGTTCCTGGAGAAGACCCACGTAACATTAAGAACTCTACATGCACAGAGGGGGGGGCTGGGATCTGAACCCCCAAGCTGGAGGCATGAGGCCACGTGCTGCCACTCACTCTGGTGCTGCTCTTAGCCAATCAGTGCTTGTGGGAGTGTCTAATGATATCCCCGCCCTCTGTCTAACCTCCAGGATGGAGGATGAACCCGCAAGCATGCATGGCTGGGTGGTCCTTTTAGAGACACAGACCCTTAACCACCAACGGGCTCATGGGGGTGTGTGTGCATGTGTTTTGGTGGGAAGTGCGGTCGGGGTTCTTCTTAAATGATCCGTTGAAACTTCTGAATGCTGAAACTTCCTGAGCTTAACACACACATTTACATATGACACGTGTTCAGAGTGGCTTTGGTTTCCTGCTCCTCACAACATCATGATTTATTCATGCTCTGGTTTCCTCGCCGATACGGAAACCATCTGAATAATTAATGTAAAGCGAAAGCCATCCAGCAGAGTCGTGGTGTAGAGGGACCCGGGGGCCGCCGGTGTGATGCTGCTTCTCGTTTAGCCCTCACACCTTCTGTGGGTCTTTTCCTCCTGCTTTTTTTTTTAATTGCACGTGGGGTTCGGTCGCAGACAGGCCTCTACCCAGCATATCAGTGTCTTCCCCCACAATCCCTCTGCAGCTGTTAGCACATTAGCCCATGATCCTTAGTCCACACTAGACATCTCATTGGATGGTGAATCCCTTTGAATAGGGGGCATGGGGACCTCAAGTTTCAGGCATGGTCTGGGTGCTGCCTTGGAGGTACTTTGGGATGGCCGTGGCTGTGGTTTGAGATAACGATCGACGTGCACCGTCCTCATGGCCAACTTAAACACTCTCCTTGCGCATGGAGTCCTGCTTACCGATTTGGGGTTGGAATCTGCGCCGTGTGGCAGTTTTTCAGTTGTGACAAAAGGGCCACAAGCAGAGAAGCAAACGACACAGCAGAAAAGAACCAGAATAAAATTGCTGTCTGCAGCTAAGCAGCCCCACTGGTCTATCAGGTGCTTGCGAGTTGCAGGCTGCTGGAAGGAGGGATTGTAGCAGGTTCTCCATTTGGCACACGATGCTCAGCGCAGGAATCCGAAGGGCTCATGTCCACCGACTCCTGCTCCCTGGTGGGTAGAGTGTCCTTGGATGGTCGCCCATGCTAGTATTGGGTTCACAAACATTGGGAGTCGCTACACCGAGTAGTAAAATCTGGGGAAATTAAATAAATAAAATAATAAATAGTAAATAAAGTAGTGTTTTAAATATTCCAGAGGAAGTGAGATTCAGAGAATCCAAGCAGGCGGGTGATGGCACAGAGGTTGCAGACACACGCTTCACTTAATTTGCTTACACTCTGAGAATCGCCCGTCCCCCAGTGAACCTTATTTATTTATGCACATTTAACTGTAAATGAATACGAGAAAATTTCCTGATGTCGGAGTGGGAACTGGTTGGCGAGCTTTATGGAATCGACCCGTGGTTCAGAAGCACGCTAATCAATAGCCTGCAGATGTTTTGTTGATGATGTTTTTCTCCAGGTTAGTCCAGTTTATGGAAAAGGCCTCCAGGCTTCTGCTGCAGGTGTTTCGAATGCATCATCCACAAACGAGCGCCTGCGATGTCTCATTGAGTCAGGAAGATGAGGAACCTGAAAGTCTTTGCTTCTCCTATACGGAGATGCATTTGTCTTCTGACCACTTTTCCTCGATGAGGTTATTGAGGCAGCACTGCACCCCAGGGGGGGTCACAGCTTGGATGGGATGCCAGTCCCTGTCGGCATGTCTTTGGACTACAGGAGAAAATTGGAGTATGTGAAAGAAACCTACACGTCACTAGGAAAAATATACTAATTCCTCAGATAATGGAGGAGGGGTTCCCCAACCCTGACGATGTGTGGCCAGTTTCAGCTACAATGGATGCATGTGATGGGCTTCAGTGAGGAAGGAGATAATATATCATACAACAATGACTAGGCTTCCAAAGAGTCTTCTATCGTGCATGTCATGAACTGACAACTGACCCTTTGTTTTCCAAAATATCAGTCCCTGACATACCTGGGGTAGCTTCTATTATGATATGTGTTTAAAAATCAACATGGAAAGACATATAAATGCTTCAAGTTCCTTAAACTTGGGCACATATATCCTGGAGTTCCCTGAATGATGAATGTTGGAACTCCAGTGCCCTGACATCAAATAGCAAATCCGCGAATCCCTGCTGCTGTCATACGATGAGGAGTAATCTAGGTGGAACATTGAAATGATACAAATTGCTGAGATCTGGAAGTCTGCTGCACTGTAGGAAATGAAAGATAAAAATCCATCCATCTGCTTCCCAAATTAGGCTTGCAGGGAACATCCTGGCCAGGATGCTCATTATTCACACACACACATGCTGTAAGGACAGTGTAGAGTTACCAGTTCTATTCGGTTTTGTAATTATTTCTTTGTGGGGACTCTCCATTCATTTCTATGGGGAAAACCCTAATCCCAACATGACGACCTTAACCACTACCCAGCCCTGACCTTAACCCTAGGTATCCAAAACAAAACATGAGACTTTTGGCATTTTTAGTTTTTTGATTGCATTGATTGCATAGATCTTTGCGGGGACCGGAAAAATGGTCCCCACAATGTCAAAATAACAGGTTTTTATCACATTGTGGTGGACATTTGGTCCCCACAATGTAATATGAACCTAATCCACACACACACACACACACACACACACACACACACACACACACACAGAGGATTCCTACCCACAACCTCTGTCAACAAACAACTCCACTGGCTTAGCCATTGTACAATCCCACAGAATTCTGATTTCTGAGTAGATTCTGATGTAGTAAACAGTGAATATCACATTAAACTAATCAGTAATGAAGTGGTTTTCAACATAATGGTTTGGTATTAAATAATGCATCCTGGGGTGGAAAAAAGGGTTTGTCTTGAGGAGAGAAGTGCTTTGGGGTCCCATTATATAAATATTTTGTTGTATAATAAAAATGTTATTGCAGTAAATGCAACTTTTAACATGAATGGATATGTAATACCCACTATATCTGTTTAACAGCCATATAACGTCCACATAGCAAGAGCGACAAACCAAAAACAATATTGATATTTGCGTTCAGCAATTTCTCAAATC
The DNA here is from genome assembly GCF_048594095.1 of Paramormyrops kingsleyae. Taxonomy (NCBI): domain Eukaryota; kingdom Metazoa; phylum Chordata; class Actinopteri; order Osteoglossiformes; family Mormyridae; genus Paramormyrops; species Paramormyrops kingsleyae. The sequence continues at coordinate 23,269,194 of NC_132809.1, read as the reverse complement.
GGGGACCACACAGGAACATAAATGCTGTCAGTTTAGTGGGTTTAAATCCCTCCCTGCTACAACAAAAAGATTCTTCTCAGAGTCTTGGCTTTCCTCTGCAGTTCCTACAACCACTCTGTTTACGTTTATTTCCTCTTCATATTAGCTCATTTCTTGTAGGTGAATATGTAAGTAGTTGATATCACAGTATTTATTTCCCTAACAGGAAATGACAGAATGAAACAAATATTGGCAGTCAAATTCCTACAGAATATATATATACAACAAATACGTTTTGATGTATTAATTTGGATTAGTAAAAAATTATTACTACTAAAATTAAAAATTAAATTGCATGATATATATATATATAATTTCAGTAGTAATACTTTTTTACTAATCCAAATTAATATAATACATTGAAACGTATTTCTTGTTATGCTGTGAAAAGTAAAGACACCTTAATGTTTAAAATTTTTCCACAGTAATTTGTAGAATTCAGCGTTTTGCACTGTGTTGGTTTAGCTTTTACCCACAGCCGATGAGGGTGCTTTAACGAGGTCCTCGGCAAACCCATTCGTTAGGCTTCATGCTGCTGCAGTGCCATCCTCCTGAAGTGGATTATCTGTGCTGAATGATATTGCTGAGCAGTGCAAGTGATGCTCAGCAGATTAAACAGTGTGTGTGTGTGCGTCTGTGTGTGTGTGTGTGTGTGTGTGTTCATATATCCATACCTGATAGCGCCATAAAAGCTAATATTAGCTTTCAGTTCCGGCCTCACGAGCAGAGAGCTGTAACCCGTGTCTTTATTGGTTCCTTCCTAATAAGCTCAAGCACAGCAGCAGAAGGATTTTTCCAGTCCTCGTGTCTTTGTGTAAGGGGCCATTTACAAGGCGGTCAGGAGTGACAATTTGCCAGTCTCCCCATGATTAATTACAGTTTTCTTCTCTGGGTGTTTGTGGTTCCCCTTCTATTAAACCATTTCCTGTGGGAGGAACTAAGCGTGTGTGTGGAGATGAGGGCTGTGCTGTAAGCACAGTGCAGGGCAGTCGAAAGGCCCTTCATTTGGGCAATAAAGCTAGTTTGAGACCCAGGTGTGTAATTCATGGCGCTTTTCCTCCGAGCTGTACCCTAGCTGTACCCGGGCCGTAGCCTCGTTGACATGGCCTTGCAGGGCCCATTGCGTGACCAAGCAGAGTTGGTTGCATCACCACCGTCTGATCGAAAAGCATGGAGATACCAGTGGTGTGCATGGATATGCATGGATTGTCTGAAGGAAAAAGGGTATATTCTATATATTATTACTTTTAGTAATATCACATATTGTAATGCATTGATGGACTCCTGATAACTAGGAACCTGAAAATTTCCAACTCCCTTATTTAAAAAAGTACTGTAGAATGAAATGGATCCATAATGCAAATTTATGATAATAACACCCATCACCACATACTCCCAACTGGGGTCATGAGGGGGACCAGAGCCTATCCCAGGAACAAGGGGCACAGGCAGGAACCAACCCTGGGCAGCCGCCAACACACCTCAGGGTACACACACACACACACACACACTGCCAAGTTAGACTCACCACTCAACCTGCTCTGCACACTTTTGGACCGTGAGAGGAAACCGGAGCCCCCAGTGGAAACTCATGCGAGTTCCACACAGAACCGAACCCAGGACCTTCTGGCTGCGAGGTAGCAGCACTAAGCACTGCACCACCATGCCGCCCATTGATGATCGCATAAGACGGCAATTCTTACTTGCTAGGTGAAATTAGCACAGAGTAAACCGTGATATACACCGTGTGAACAGTAAATAAGCGTCTCTTCAGTTTTACATCACTGTCGCTCTCCAAACCCAGCAGCGCCTTTACCGAGCCGACCCTCCTGCAGTAAAAAGCTGAAGCAAGCTGGAACCGCACTGGAACCGCACTGTAACCGCACTGTAATGAGTGTCTCTCATGGTACAGCTGAGGTGTGGGTCAGTTCTTGTATGGCAGTTGAAAAGTGCATGAAGAGTGCACCTACATCCCAAATGCTTTGTCAGAGCTTTTATCAAATCAGTACGCTGATGTCTAGCAGATGTCTTGGATCCTGCGATAAACAGGACGGTGTCCAAACTTAGTCTCGTTCTGAGCAGTCAGAGGTATGGCAGAACCATGGAACACGTCCTCCATGTGCCGATCATGGAGTATCAGGCGCCCTCTTCTGTGGGACTTTTCTGTCACCTTATTGGGTGAGCTCTGCTTAATTCACTGTGCTGGGCTGTTACTGCAGTAAGATCTTCCTAGTTGTTCCTGGTGCCAGCACCTCCCGTTCAGGTTGAGTCACTCCTTAGTCATGCCCCTCTGTGTGGTCACCGAGCCTTCAATGACTGACTGTTTCATCACTCGTTTGAATTCCTTCTGGCTTAAACACTTTACGTGAGAGCATTATGTTAAGTCAGACTTATCCATCCATCCAGCCAGCCAGACAGTATCAGACATTGACATAATACCATCCTTGGCTTGTGTCACAGAAGTGGATTAGAAATGAACTCTGTCTGGTAAACACATGCAGACCCACAGCTTTGGAAGCCCAAGAACGCCCTCACAGATGAAGGTGCATTTGTTCAAAGGGCAGCTGTGGTATTTGAAGGGATGTTCGTCAAAGAGCAACACACTTTGAAAGTCGTGGCACTGCACTGTTGGTGGACTTTATTGTGTGATGGGTCTGTAGGTGGTCAGGGCTGCCCAGTGGTTCCGTAGCCCTGTGCCCAGTGGGTGAGTCGGTCCGGGTTTTAATCTGTGATGCCAGCTGCCAGACGTCTCTGTCTTGGAAGTGGAGCTTAATGGATTTCGCCTGTCATCTCTGCTGAACATCAGAACTCCAGTGGCGTGGTGATGGCAGATTCTGGCTCCCTCATTACCACCACCAGTACAGATTCTGGGTTCTAGATCTTGCCTGTCTTAGGCTTAGCTAACTTCCCTTCCATGAGTTAAACAAAAAGCCTAAATGTAATTCACTTCCTGTCTGCACTAATGAAACCCCAAAGAAAACCGCTGTGAAATGGGATCTTGTTTACCAGATGCATTAAACCAGAGATATTCTATTTTTTTGCTCTTACACATTATACGCCTTATCTGCTTATGTGGCTGGATATCAGTGTACAATTTGTTGCTTAGCAACTAGTCTGGTTACTCAAGGCTACAAAGTACTATGGGCGTTTTCTACTTGCAAGTGCACTATGTCACTTGTGCCTAATTGACAAAGAGATATTAGGCTTGAGTTTCCTTCGCAAAAACAGCTCCATGCTTGACAGCAGGCTCATGTTTGACACTGGATTGTGTGCAGCTGCACCCATTGACCAGTGTAATTGAACGGACTAGTTTAAGTGGCTGCCACTTAATTTTTTGTGCCTCAGGTGGCCTGGCACAGACTGTCGCTGCTTCTGATAAAGGAGAGAGGAATGAACACTGGAGCAACACTGTGATTAAGCCAAACCCTCAGTCCGTCATTGATTCAGGCTTGTTGCGTGAATGAGATTTATGGAGAGATGCGCACGCTGCAGTCACATGACTCTGCACTTTGATTCCATTGTTCAGAAGTGACTTTAAATGTCTGCCTTCTCAAAGCATTTCCCCTCCACAGCAAATACAGCTCATCAGCAATATCGGGTGCCCATGAAAATGCGAATTCGCACCATAAAGTCTAAGGTGCCAGCTGAGTTTTGATCGATGACCCACATTTCATCATTTCTTCATATGTATGTTCGTTGTGAAGCCTGTAATTAATTTATTTTTATTCAAGCCCTTTTGGTTGAACAAGCAGAGCTTTGTGACTGACATATTTGTGTTAAAGTTACCAGGTTGGGCCACATGTTGCCTTCTCTGACTGGACGTTCCTAGTCCATCATACGGTTCCCCTGTGTGGCTTTTCGGGGGGAGTCCGACTCAGGGCGGCCCGGGGCAGACCTTTCCCTCTCAGTCTTCTCACAGGTTACTGCACAGTCCCTCCTTCTGCATCTACAAACAGTGCTGTAGCCTTATGCATACTAATCAGAGAAAGCACTTTTGTATGCTAGGAATTGTAGCTTGTGTGTGTGTGTTTGGATTATGTATATATTACAATGTGGGGGACCAAATGTCCCCCACAATTGAATAAAAATCTGTTATTTTATCATTGTGAGGACCATTTTGCAGGTCCCCACAAAGATCTGTGACTGCAACCAAAAAACTAAAAATACCAAAAGTCTCGTATTTTGTCTGGTTATTTATGGTTACGGTGAAGGCTGGGTAGGGGTTAAGGTCGTCATGTTGGGATTAAAGTTATCCCCATAGAAATGAATGGAGAGTCCCCACAAAGATGTAACTACAAACCTGTGTGTGTGTGTGTCTGTCTGTCTGTCTGTGTCTGAGTGTGTTTATAGGTTTTGCTATTTTGAGAAAAGGTATAAACTCAGAAGACAAACATTGTCATCCCTTTTCTTCTGTAATGATGTTGTGTTAGAGAGGGAGGGTATGGCTGATTGCATTTAAGTGAGAGTGTAAAACTCCCCTCGGAGACATAAATGCTCCCCAGTGTCTGTTTGTACCAAAACAGGAGAGAAGAAATGGTGTCTTCTTGCCAAACCCCAAACCGACTCCACCAAATCAATGCCATCAATCCCGACGGTAGTAGACTGTCAATGAGGCTTCCTTTGCTGGGGAAGCATATCCTGCGTGAACCCCCACCCCATCTCTCTCTAGGCTGCAGGCCAAGCCACCAGCCTGCAAGGCTTCAGACAGGGATTGCAAAACTATATCTGCCATCTGTATGAGACTTCATTCCCCGATCTTTTTATCTTGCCTCGAATCCGTGTCTGCTGCCGAGTTTCTGTGAACGACATTTAGGACAGCCATACCTGCACATTAATGTTTGATAAGGATGGGAGTGTTCGGGTTGGGGGGGCAATGCAAATGTTGTTCAAACTTTAACCGCCTTCTAGTGCAGCGTATCCTAACCCAGTCCGCAAGGACTACCAGACAGTCCACATTTTTGCTCCTGGAAGGGAGCAAAAATGTGGACTGTCTGGTAGGAAGCTGGGAGGTAGCAAAAATGTGGACTGTCTGGTAGGAAGCTGGGAGGTAGCAAAAATGTGGACTGTCTGGTAGGAAGCTGGGAGGTAGCAAAAATGTGGACTGTCTAGGGGTCCCTAAGGACTGGGTTGGGAAACACTGTTCTATTGTATGTAATTCTAATCTGTTTCTTGCCAGATCCTATCTACCGCTTCCCCAGGGCACTGTTACATTCTTGTCCCATCATTTCGCCATGTTGAAATGGCATTTAGCCATGAGTTTGTGTTGTATAATACGCATTTAAATTTTATTGTTGTTTTATTCTCCTTGTCGCTTTTATTTCCCTCACAGCGAGATGCTAAAGGCCAATACCTGTTTGACCTCATCTGTCACCACCTGAACCTCCTGGAAAAGGACTACTTCGGCATCAGATATGTGGACCCTGACAAGCAGAGGGTGAGCTTCCTTCATCGGACCCGGCGACGCAGGGAAATACACTTTCACTCTTAAATTTGTTTACTAGATCAGAGTGATGCACACAGAGTCAACAAAACGGGTCATCAGGAAACCGGCATCGATAGTGTGTATGGTAAAAACAGGATGTTAGTCATTGAATAAAGATGTTTAATTACAATTGCGGTCAAGTACTAAAATCATTTAACCGAACATAAAAATGCTATAACCAAATGCCACCGTAATAGAGGTTAATTTCTGGAAGGTGCCCCCGGCTTTGCAAGCTACACCAGTCCTTGAGTTTGTGTCCAGTAGATTAGTCTTCCTGGTGCCGGATTCAAACTGGGCCACTCCCAGTACAGTAAGCGTAGGCTGTTGCTATTAGGAGACTCCTCACAGTGATACTGGGAAGCAGCCGCCTGCCAGCTCTGGCACAAACCGGCTGAGGATTTTGTGCTTACGGAGGCTCGCTGCCCCCTCCCCCTCGCTCTTGTCAGAGTACCAGCACCGTGCGGCATCCAGCTGTAACCTCTGCAGGGCGGCAGGACTTTCCACCGCTGTCACCGGTGCCTACCTTACCGGTGTATCCCCCGTCTCCCAATTATTCCTTCTGCCTTTCCCATGAAACACCTAAATTAAAAAAATAAACCAGTGGTCACATTTTGGGGGAATCACTTCTTCAGGTTTCTTTCTAGATGCGTTCAGAGAGGGCCTCAGATTTCCATTCACAATCAGGTGCGTCATCACAGTGTAGAATTTATATTCTCGACTGTTTTTTTTTAAAAAATGCCACGGTGTGATTCCGGAACATCGTTTAGATCGTATCAGTGTTTTTAGACAGTAATCCCAGCAAGGTGGTCTGCACTTCGCCACGTAATGTGACGATGTAATGATGTAAACGGGTGTATCATTTAAAAAGACAGCCTTATATTATAACCGTAATTCTCTGAACACATGATAAGAGGCTCATGTAGTTATTATAAAAGCTCTTTTATTTATTGTTAAAATTGCTGAGATTCTGAAACCTAGCAAAAAAATGGAAGAAATTTCACTTAAGTATCATAATAAACATGTTTTATGGACATTTCTACAGTTTTTATGAGGTTATATGTGCTTCTTCCGCACACTCGTGGAGTATGTGCAGTATGAAGAATTGATGAAAAATTGTTGTGATTTACAATGTGCTACTTACCCAGAATTCATCAGCGCTCTGTGTCACAGCCCGTCTGAATTGTGAATCATTTCCACACATTGCTTCAGCATTCCTTTCCTTTTTAAAATTCTTAATATTTTTAGCTGTCACTTTACCGTATGTAGCTAGCTTTCTATATGCATCCAATATGTCTGAATAGAGGTGAAAAGTAAATAGTTAAATAGTATTCATTGTAAACTGGCATTAAATCTAAGTACATTGGCAAAAAAGATTGATGTTAGATTCATGCTCAGGCCTTTTGTTTCACTGGTATTTCAAATAATAGTCGTTAAAATATTTAAATATTAAAATTGTATTGTTGTTTGTTCTGATTGATATGAAAATTGTCATGAAATTAATAAGATTACCTCGGGTAGACATTTCTTCACCTCATTATGCAACTCATGGCAGGGCTGTAGAAGTGTAAGGTCTTTGGTCAGGAGGACCAACCCTGACCTTCAGCATACAGCCCCCCCCCCATCCCCCCCCCACCATCATGCTTCTCAATGCCCCTGTTTGTTTATGTTCTCACAGAGGCATTAAGCCCTCATTGACCTCCTTCTTCCATTAAATGTGAAAAACTGGGGTCCCGCAGCTGGGATTCCCCTCAGATCATCAGTGGTCCTCACAGGAGCCTCTTCTGCTTGACATTATAATAGAAGTGACTGTGTGTTCCAAGGCAGCCCATAGGGGGCAGTGTCCCGAGGGCAGTGGGAGCAAGAGGCCTGTGTCAATCTGGCTCCTTCCCATTGGCAACCTGAAAGCATCCACTTACATTTAAAAATATTTTGTCAGACAAGCCCCCCCACCCCTGTATCCTAATGAACCCCCATCCAATTAAAGCAATTTAAATAAATGTGAGGTTGTAATCCTTTTGGAATAATTTTGATTTCCACTTTAAGTGGAAAAGTAGAATCCCCAAAGAAACACTATGCTTTATTACTGTGTAGTCTTGGTGTATCACTGGGAGTTTGCTTGTGGGGGGTATGTACAGGGGCGTGGCTAGAAATTCTGGGCCTCCTTCACCTTGTGCTGAACTCCCTGAATCTGCCAGGGTGTCTGTGCCCCTACTGTGGCCCCTGTAAAGTGCGGGGCCCCCTGAATCTGCCAGGGTATCCGTGCCCCTACTGTGGCCCCCTGAATCTGCCTGGGTATCCGTGCCCCTACTGTGGCCCCTGTAAAGTGCTGGGCCCCCTAAATCTGCCAGGGTATCCGTGCCCCTACTGTGGCCCCTGTAAAGTGCTGGGCCCCCTAAATCTGCCAGGGTATCCGTGCCCCTACTGTGGCCCCTGTAAAGTGCTGGGCCCCCTAAATCTGCCAGGGTATCCGTGCCCCTACTGTGGCCCCTGTAATGCGCTGTGCCCCCTGAATCTGCCAGGGTATCCGTGCCCATACTGTGGCCCCTGTAATGCGCTGTGCCCCCTGAATCTGCCAGGGTATCCATGCCCCTACTGTGGCCCCTGTAAAGTGCTGGGCCCCCTAAATCTGCCAGGGTATCCGTGCCCCTACTGTGGCCCCTGTAAAGTGCCAGACCCCCTAAATCTGCCAGGGTATCCGTGCCCCTACTGTGGCCCCTGTAAAGTGCTGGGCCCCCTAAATCTGCCAGGGTGTCTGTGCCCCTACTGTGGCCCCCTGAATCTGCCAGGGTATCCGTGCCCCTACTGTGGCCCCTGTAAAGTGCTGGGCCCCCTAAATCTGCCAGGGTATCCGTGCCCATACTGTGGCCCCTGTAAAGTGCTGGGCCCCCTAAATCTGCCAGGGTATCCGTGCCCCTACTGTGGCCCCTGTAATGCGCTGTGCCCCCTGAATCTGCCAGGGTATCCGTGCCCATACTGTGGCCCCTGTAATGCGCTGTGCCCCCTGAATCTGCCAGGGTATCCGTGCCCATACTGTGGCCCCTGTAAAGTGCGGGGCCCCCTGAATCTGCCAGGGTATCCGTGCCCCTACTGTGGCCCCTGTAAAGTGCGGGGCTCCTAAATCTGCCAGGGTATCCGTGCCCCTACTGCACCCGTGGGTATATCTGAATATTCAAGGTCACTGATTTACCTGATGGAAGCTTAACACAAATGGTAATTTGCACATTAATTGAAATGGTTCCACTTTACAATAAGGCTCACTTTTGCCTTGTATAAACTGTAGTGAGTCATTAATAAAAAGAAAACAGTTATAACATATAATTGACTATTAATAATTAAATAAATTATTATAAATTATCTATTAATAATTATCCTGATAATAAACCACCCATAAACCCTTTATAAGAAAATGCTAATGATTCTTTTCTCATTTTTGTGTGCTATTGGTGTTGCCAAATAAATTCGAACAATTGGTTATTCAAAATAATGATAAGAAAACATCCATCCATCCATCCATCCATTCATCCATCTTATCCTGTTTGAGCCTATTCTGCTCTTGAGGTAATTAGAAACCTTGAGAAAAGCATTCATTAAAAATCGATGTGAACAAGGGTCTGCAGGCCTGGTCCTGCTGGTCTGACTAATATACAGGAGTTCTAGTGCTCCACTAACAAACCACTGACGATGTCATTATAAAGACAGATGTCTGCATTAGTTAACTGCCGCAATTGGTAAACGATCAGTTATGCATGAAAAACCTGCATGTAATCTGCCTGGGAAGTGGTGGCCTGCTTGTGGAACAGATGTAGCAGGAATTGGATGGAAGCTGGTCTGGGACCAATGGAGTTTGTGTTGTTCTTTCAGCACTGGTTGGAGTTCACCAAATCCATCGCCAAACAAATGAAGTGTAAGTATTATCAGGCACTGCATCATTTTCAGCTCAGTTGACTGTCTTTGTGTTTTTGATCAAGTTATTACAGGTTAGTCTCATGCATCATCTGCTGTTTTATTCTCTCAGATGAGCAGAATATACAGTATTTACCAAGCACAGCATTTTGAATTCATCTACATGGATTGTAGAGTTTCCTTCCTATGTATTAATCACCGAGACGCGGCGTGTGATTTTAGCTCGGCTCAGACAGCCGCCTGACGACGTGCCTCCAGTTCTGACCCAGTTTTGCCCTCGTAGCCCAGCCCCCGTTCACCATGTGTTTGCGTGTCAAGTTCTACCCACCGGATCCTGCTGCCCTGAAAGAGGAAATCACAAGGTAAGAAACAAGGGTCTTCATGTCCAACCAGACAATATCTGTACTGAGTGAGATGCTGCTTGTCTGCTCTTGCCTTCAGTATTGTACCATCAAAGCCACCCAGGTTTTCTTCTTGGTGCCATCTTGGTTCTGATTCATAGGCCTTTCCTCCAGCCTAGCCTGTAAACCCTGGATGGCCCAGAGAGGCTGAGACGCCTGCTGAGCCAGAGCTATTGTTAGCCTTGTGTGAGGCCTTGGTAGGATGAATCTAAGCCTGAATGGAACTGCCCTGGATGGTAAAACGGCTTTTGGGAGTGTGGTGGAGTCCGGGGTTAATCAGAGAGGAGGGAGAGCCTTGTCAGGTGGGGGGGGGGGGGCATGAATAAGCCTCTCTGTATATTAGTTTATTACTTATGATCTGCAGTTATGAATACAGTGTTAAAGATGTTTTTGTTCATTTGTTGGCATGTTTTACCTCATTAAAGCAATATAAAATAAACCAAAAAATGAGATCAAAAATTATTTTTATTCGATATGAGTATTGTACATATAGAGTAGTTAAATAGTACTTGGATTTTTGGAAACATTACACGTAAATGAAACTTAAAAATGCACCAGAACGGCTACAAGTAATATTCTTGCTTCATTTGTGATGGTCCCATGGAAATGCATTAAAACGTCAAGTTATTCATGGGCTGCTTCTAACGCGTCAAACCTTTAGCGGAGTCTAGCTAAGTGAAGTTTTGGCAGCAGTATGGTAAGCGAAATAAGTCAAAACACAAAAACATGCGACAGGAATCTAAACATCATGTAGGAATGTGTCATGCGCTCGGAAAATTAATTTTTGATCAGAGCTACTAATGAAAATTACGTCTTTTTTATCTATTACGAAAAATATTTTTACGTTGAAAGAGGCGGAGCTGCACTCCAGCCAGGTTTGATTTGGACATAAGGAGGCAGAGGTGGGCTCTGTGTTTTAACCCTGGGTGGAGTGAACCTTGGCTGGATATAGGGATGTAAATAAAATGCTAGGTTGTTCAGCGTGGACGTCAAACCCTGGTGCAGACATGAAGACATTTTCCCATGTCTCGCAAATACATGGGACCTGCAGAAATATTTTCTGTTACACTCTATGTATTTGGATGTGTTAATGATTGTTTTTTTTAAGATGGACTTCAAGAAGTGATATTACCTGGCCAGTATTGCTCTGAGCCTCTGGGCCCAGTCTGCTAAACTTTCTGAGAGAGAGAGAAAGAGAGAGAGCAAGATATATAAGGGCAAGATTCCATTTGGGTGTTAAAAAGCCATTTCAGAAACATCAGAATTTATGAGAACAAGCTCAAAACTGGGAATTCTCAAATATTTAAATATGTATTCTGGAAACTAAGCCTAGGATAACACAAAAACCTCCTGGACCCTTTTCATCCAAACAAGGTCTCATAATCCCTAAGCATTTCCTTTTAGTACAAATCCTTCTTCTTCGGGGCTTGAGGAAAGGCGGATTGGAGGTTTTCCCAATGGACCGCATGCAAGTGGCTGGGTCATTATAATTAAAGTTGACAGAGTGCTTTTAAACTCATTACAAGAGTCAGAAGTATGACTATAATGGCTGATTGAAGTTTGATTTCCAGTGGATACTTTTTGTCCTGTGGCTATGACAAAATTGTCTACGAAAAGTCTTCCCGAGTTACTATTTGATTATATTAAGCTAATGGGGGGTTAGAATCTCTAGTGATTCTTGGCCCAAACATTTTGACAGTCTGTTGATAGCTTCAGGGGAATCATACAGGTCACTGTTTGATTGCGATCAGCGTGTGGCTCAGTGGGCTAAACCTGGGTGTTTGTAATCAGTAGGTCACTGGTTCAAAACCCTGCCTCAGCATGTCTGTGGGTCCTTGAACAAGGCCCTTAACCCCCAGCTCCTTGGGTGCCCCGACAGGTGGCTGCCCTTTCTGGACAGCTTACTCTACAAAGGCCAAGCTAAGGGAGGTGTAAAGACAATTTGCCCACGGAGATCAATGAAGTATGAATTATTATTATTAACTGAACCGTAACATGTTCTGTACCGATTAGGCCTCCAACAGTTAGCAAGAATTATTTCAGACAACCGTCATTAGTGCCTAGGAAAGACAACTCTGACCTCCTTATATTCCAAATGTAGCAGGGACAGAAAAATACAAGAATTTGATCTTCATGGGTTTGGGTGTCCATGATGGGAGATGCGTTTGTTAGGGTTAGAGATAAAGAAAACCTTTAAAGGAACTCTTAGCTGAGTCTTCTGAGGCTTCATAATAAAATAGCTGGATATTCTAGAGGTTTTATCTAATTATGCAAATGTCTATATCACTTTCATTGAGGGTTAGGGTCAATCAGCATAGTCAAAGCTGACCATTTCAATGAGGTAACAGTATGTTGAGGATTTTTCCAGTAAAATCATGCCCTTTAGGAACATGCACTAAAGCTCTGACACCATCACGTTTAATAGTAATTTTGTGCACTTTAAATACTTTGTGATGGCATTTAAGTCCCACCTCCTGTAAGCATCCCAAACAGGGATTGACATAACTGGTACGCAAGTACACATGCACGATAATTTCTTGTCATATCAGCGCAAATGTACATAAAATACGTACGCATTCACACTGATACAACAATCGATTGCCGCACGTATCGCTTCTTAAGGTGAATGCGTACTTGCGTACCAGTTATGCCAATCCCTGATCCCAAAGACCCGAGGAAAGTCATCTTGCTCTCTCAGTAAGGCTAGTCCATCGTAGGTGTGCTAGATTTTAGAGGCCATTTCATATGTCATGGACTGGATGGAGTTAAGCTGGGTTGTATTAAAGGTGTCTGGTGATAAGGGACATGAAATATAGGGCAGGAATTGACTGGTGGATATAGCAATAGCCTCCTTGCTGCTGTCAAGAGAGAATAGAGGAACCATAATTGCTTTTCTTTTCTTTCCCCTAACCCCATATGGCACCTTAAGTGAAGTACTATTAGCGTTCATAGTGGTGCTCTACTTGTGAAGCTCAAGATGAGCATGTGTCCTGAGCAACAGGGGGCCACTCGCTCTGGGGGCCGGAAACCCGTGCAGGAACCCGTCAGAGACCCAAACTGACGTGTCCGCCTGCTGGCCGGCGCTGCATGGGGGGGTGAGGGGCACCTCCATGCCAACGCTGGCACTTCAGGGGTCTCCAGTTCAGTCCCCAGAGGGCCATGCAAGTGGGTTTGCAGACCAATTTCACTGGCTTAATAGGTCCAATTAGCAATTCATTATCTGCTATTTATAGCTGTGCACTTACATTCAAGCACTGCAGTGGTCTTTGCTATGTCTCAAATGCTAAAAAAAATGTTTATGTTCTTTATACGTAAAACGGGAATTTAAAAGATGGGTTTAAAACCAGTTAAATAAACCCAAGGATGCCTAATGTTGTTTTGTACCTTACTTCTAATTACCTTTTTGGACAGATTCTACTTAACGTAATTAAGATTATTGTGTCAAAACTACTGGCAGTACAATAATTCCTGGACCCAGTTTAAGCACCACTAAGGTACACTATTTAGTTCTGATAACGCTGGAATACTTTTTAAGACTAAAAAAACAATAAAACTATTGCCAATCAAATCTGGACAGTTCCTTATAATCAGTTATTCCTAATGATCAGTTCACTGTTCTGCAAACGGGTAATTCGGAGTCATATAAAAAGCAAAATTGGTTTGAGCTCCAGTCTACTTGAACATATAAGCACTCAGTTGAACCGATTATGATGTTCCCCGAGCCGGTGAGGCCCTCACGCTTGCGGCTGAGGTTGTTGACAGTTCAGAAATCCTGGGTGGAAACTGGCTGGCAGGGAGCTCAGGTGCTGCACCTCGGTGTTCAAAAACCGCAAATTACATCGTTTCGGGATTTTTGCATTTGAAAAGTGTACAAAAACAGAAACATACTGCCGGAGTGCTGTGCTCTTTCCTAAGCTCTGCATTTAATTTTCTGTACCTCTTGTAGACCAAGGAAAGGTTGCTAACAGAGTAAGTGTTATATTATGAGAGAAATTAAGAAAAACTTACATGTTTCTTTTCTACTTTGAGTATTCTGCTGAGTACTCTGCTGAGTACTCTGCTGGGTCATTAGGTTAAGCCCTTTTGTATGAATGATTTATTTCTAGTTTGGCTTCCTTGTAGTGGCAAGGGAGTCTGATGTGAAATTGAATATCTTGTCTGAAATTGAAGAAATAGAGCAATCTCAGTCAGGAAAATCTAAGAATGGAGATTTTTTTTCTAGAATGTGAGAGAGATTGTTAGCCATGCCCTGAGTCTACAGTGATCTCAAAGTGTTACAGCTTGAACTGTCTCCATCCTCTAAGTTCCCTCTGCAGATGTGCAGAGACCTGGAGCAGGCAAGTAATTGTAAGCCTCTGGGACACTTGGACTGAACAGCACCATTCAACGTAATGTCAGTTCACCTCTCAAATGCACAACAATAAAACAAAGGAAAACCTCTTCAGCTCCCAAGGATACAAACTTAAAATCACAATAAACCATTATAAGAGGTCTCTGATTAAATCAGTGTCCTTTTGAGACTCTCACAGGTGACATTCGCTGTTCCATTCTGAGACAACAACAAAGAGGATCCCAGAATTCTTGGGTCTTTATTTCTTGGTAGGTCAAGAAAGATGCTGAGCTCTGATTGGCCGTTTTCCCTCATTGTGTTGCAGGTATCTCGTCTTCCTGCAGATCAAGAGGGATCTGTACCATGGCCGCCTTCTGTGCAAGACGTCAGACGCCGCCATGCTGGCCGCGTACATTCTGCAAGGTGAAGGTTCACTCTATCATTCCAGCTAAGCTTGTCACGCCAGGCCACTTGAATGGAAACATACCGCAGACCACAGACATAAAACCCACCAGAGTCTCTCTATTGTACTGTAATGTATGAAATTACCTATCTAAGGCCAGTGAGAAATTCCGGGAGAATTTCCTGTGGGTTTTTTTTTCAACTGAAAAAGTCTGCATTATAAACCATTATATGTATAGACTTGGATTTGAGAAAAGGATGCACTACTTCATTTGCAATAGAATAATTCAGACCAGTTCAACTGTCCAAGAACTAATATAAAAACAGTCAAAAAATAGTCTGCTGGTTTCATCTGGAGTTTTCCGTGGGGTCTGCTGAGCACAGCTTTATGTTTGGCCCGAGATCCGCACCCCTAGCCTGCGGCAGGATGTCACTGGGTGGGTGGGTGGGCGTGGCTTTCTGCCTCAGGCCTTGTTGCCGTTCGGGTCGGGCTGTGGCTTCTGTCCACTGTGTACCGTGTGACCTGTGCTGATGGTTATTACTGGCCCTACGTTATCTCAGGGGTGTCGCATTCCGTCCCATGTGTGTTTCGCAGGGTGACCAAACGCCTCCCTTGGGACTGGAGTCCCAGAACTACATGAACATGCTAGAGACTCAAAAGTGGTGCCGGCTCACTGACATCTCTGTCTAATTAATGGATATTTACGGAACTAATCTTGCATGGGGTAACTAGATGGAGGATTTCAGGAATCTCAGAGCAATAACCCAGCACCAGTGAAACACTGTTAGAAAAACGAAAAATTCAGTGCAGTGCTGTTTATGTCTGCTTTTAACACTTAGTCATATACTGATTTTATTTATTTAAGCTGCCATTGCTCCTTGCCTGGATGTCAGTTCCTTTGCATTTCTGCTTATGTTGGTACAGTGCAGGACAGCATTCTGCTGATTCAGAAATTAGCCAGTTGCTTAGAAAGATCATTTACATAATGCTAATGTTGAGTGTCTGCAATGGTACCTTGTCCAGGGTGTCCCCTGCCTTGTGCCCTGCCCCTTCTAAGAGCCACGCTCCAGGCTCACTGTGACCCTGAACTGGATAAGTGACTTTGGATGGATGGTGTTGGATGTATGATGCAGTGTGGTTCACCCATATTGAATTGCAGCAAATGTGGATTTACTTGCTGTGAGACCTGCTACCATAACTAAGTTTCTGCTTGAGTTTTTGCTAAATGAGGCCAGATTGAGGGATATCAGGGCTGCCTGCTTGTCCTTGTGCCTGAATGTACGTGAGATCCATAAAGAGAGGCTGTACTGCGCCCGCTTCTGCAGCATGTGCAGGACAGCATGTGCCGAGTCCCGCACTGACGCTTCTCTCTCCCCCCTCAGCTGAGATCGGAGACTATGACCCCGGGAAGCACCCGGAAGGATACAGCTCCAAGTTCCAGTTCTTCCCCAAGCACTCGGAGAAGCTGGAGCGGCGAATTGCCGAAATCCACAAGACGGAGTTGATGTAAGGA
Source organism: Paramormyrops kingsleyae (assembly GCF_048594095.1). Lineage (NCBI taxonomy): Eukaryota > Metazoa > Chordata > Actinopteri > Osteoglossiformes > Mormyridae > Paramormyrops > Paramormyrops kingsleyae. Next base: position 23,253,123 of record NC_132809.1, on the reverse strand, counting down.
CACCTGTGTCCCCTGGGCTGGGGGGCGTGCTCCGCTCGCACTCTCTCGCCCCACATCCGCCCCCCTCTCTCGCTGCACAGTTACCCTGCTTGGTCCGCTTTGGCCCCATCATTAACCTCGTTTGCCTGCTTGTGCTCCACCCCTTCTCCTGGCTTGTCTGCGGAGTTGGTGTGTTGACTTTGATCTTCTTTCTCTGGTGTGTTTCAAAGGGATGGAGGAACCATTTCAATAGGAAACATAAAACCTTTAAAATCTGAAGCTGAATTATACTGGTGCCTCTTTTACTTACCTTGCTGGTGCTGTTTAAGGAGAGAAGGGTGACAGTATGCAGTGTGCAGTATATGGCCCCCCAATTAAAAAAAATATATATTTTGATGTTGTGAGGACCATTTTTTTGTTCCCCTTAAGCAGAAAGTCAATTTTATAAAAATACAATCAAAAACTAAAAATTCCAAAAGTCTTGTATTTTGTTTGGCTCTTTATGCTTAAGGTTAGGGCTGGGTCAGGGTCAGGGTTGTCATTTGGGATTTTTCCATAGAAATGAATGGAGAGTCCCTGCGTTTGTTTGTGTGTGTGTGTGTGTGTGTGTGGATTAGTTTTATAATACATTGTAAGGACCAAATTTTCCCCACAATGTGGTAAAAATCTGTTATTTTGACATTGTGGAGACATTTTTCAGGTCCCCACAAAGATCTGAGAATGAAATAAAAAAAATTAAAATGCCAAAAATACAGATGCTCCTCTGCTTAAGAACTTTCAACTTACGAACGAAGAGGACTGTAATTCCAAATTGCGTTCCTTGGGTTCCCATTTCCTGTCCACAACATCAATTTTTTTTTCTGGGCTAAGTGTCAGTTTTCATGTGTCCATGGGCTTTTCCTTTAACCAATTCATTGGGTTGTTGCTTGAATAGTGCCTGTTATTATTATGCATCGATGACCTATTTTATAAGGAACCTTTTCAGATATATGTTTGAACCAATAATACTGAAAGAGAATTCACTTCCAAATAAAAAACAAGAAGATATTTCCTAATAAATGGAAAATTGTAGTTTTTGTACTAAATGTAAGCAACATTGTGCAGGTGTGGCAGCGTTTATGCTAAATGCTAATTAATGCTTTGGTACATCATAGCCAGCACATGTGCGCTATATTCATCTAAAGCTAGATTTTCTGATTTCCTGATGTATGATTATAGTTCGATCATCATCATTCTTCATATTGTACTGTCTGGGGCTTATTGATTGTGTGCTGTGTGTTTATGCTAGACCAGAGTCCCAAATCCCAGTTCTGACAGGCTGATGTATATGCAAATTTCCATTCCATCTAAAACACTGTTGAACTAATACTTTCCCCAAATGAGCTAATTTAGTCTTTGAATTGAATATTGAGGTTGGTAGTGGCTTGTGCAAAGCTGGGAATATAACAAATTACTTCCTTGCACAAAAAAAGAAAGGATTTGATTAGAGTGAGCTATGATATTGCTAGCGTAGAACAGTGCAACAATAGCAAGGTGGGTCATTTCAAATGTAATGTTTTATTGTATATCCATTTACTCCCCTAACGCATTGCCCTAATAACCGTTACACAGACTTATGAATTGGGTTAATAATCCCCCTAATCACCACCTAACACAAATCCCTGTACGCAGAATTCCCAGTGTATTCCCCGATTAGTGTGGTCCTTAGCATGGTTGCTGTGGCCCCTATTCTGATAGGCCAATACGCATAAGGAAATCATTCCAGAACTCCACCGTCGCTCTTGTATAAACGTTTCCATGCTATTAGAATAGGCAGGGAAATTTCCTGCTTCTCCAGTTGGTGCTTGTTCTTCAGGCATCATGTGACCTACAGTACAAAGGCAGCAATCTGCTCAGCAACCTGCTTTTGGGGCCTATAGCCTACATGCAAACCACTGTGGGGTGAGATCTGAGTGAAAAAATACAATCATGAGGAATAGTTGTCAAAATATTAGTTGAGTGTTTTGGACATGCCTCAGATGTAAATATTATTACTATCTTATATATTCTGAAATGAGTATCACAGATAGGCGTGAGTCAGAGCTGGGTTGCTTACGGCTGGGCTGAGCTCCTACCTCCCTGACAGTATGTGCTCTCATGGGAGGTCTTTGAATATACATCTCCTGAAACCGTTCACCAGCCAGTGCAGAACCAGAAGGTAGCAAGATAGTTATGACTGCAGCGAGCAAAACTGCACAATCGCTGCAAATGATGTGTACACTGATAATCAAAACCTGTGCTGCCCTCTAGTGGCTAACAACCCTAAAAAATACAATATATGTAATTATTCCACTAACTACAGGCAACATATCAGAATGGTAATTTGAATCCTTCCCATAATATTTCAATGTGTTTTTTTTTTATTTTTAAATATTTTATATTTTTTATTGCTTTTGAAAGAGTTTCTTGCAAATGTATTTGAAAAGTGTTACTGTTATACAGTCACTGGCCTCTTTGGGTACGGTACACCTTGCTAGTACCGCATTGGACCTCCTGCCCGTAGAGCTACCCTAATTCTTCGTGGCACATTCAACAAGGCGCTTGAAACATTCCTCGGAGATTTTGGTCCATGTGGAGATGCTGTACCTAATAAAGTGGCCAGTGAGTGTATATAAAACTAATTTGCATTTTGGGGGGGCGGCATGTTGGCTCAGCAGGTAGCACTGTTTCCTCACACCTCCTGGGTTGGGGGTTTAACTCGGTCTTTGCTCTGCGTGTACAGTTTGTCTCTTGGTAATGAAAGCGGCATTATGCCTGCAGCCCACTGACATCAATTGTGTATTCACTTGAGATTCTTTGTTTAGTCACGTGTTCCACAGCCATGAATCGGCCCACTGCTGTGTGTGCACTTTCCCTGCCTCAGCACTGCAAAGGTAAATTAGTGTAATAATGAGTTAGATAGTGCTGAAGTGGACTGACTCCCTACACATATCGTGGCGTGAAAGTACCAGGGTTAAAAGCCACTAGTCCATACTGTGGCGCATTCTGACTTCATCCCTTACTTCTGAATCAGCTTATGCTCCATGAGACCTGAATGTGTGAGATTTTGCATGTTTTTCTTCAGGGGCTGGTAGCTTTTGTGTTGTTGCCATGTTGAGAGGAGGTGACGAGCGTTGAGTCTGGAATCATTTTTTTTCTGTGTAGACAAGCAAAGAATTCCTGTTGGCTTTTCAGTCCATTATGTTGCTGTCATCTGTGGTTATGTCTGCAGCCCCAGCAAACAAGTGCGTTTCCGATTGGGCTGTGCATCTGGCAGGTCGTGACACTGCCGCCACCGTTCTTCACGGCCCTGGAAGTACTCTCTGAAGTACTGCTCTTTGCTTCACTTCAGCTTTTCTTGTCACTTGCAATTTATCTGACTCTGAATTCATCCATGTACAGCTCCTTCGTCTTTGTATACAGATGCTCAATCCTAAGGCTGCTTCTGGGCAAATTTGCATCTGGATTTCTGTTATTAGTGCTGAAGTAATCCCTTTTTTAGAAATTGACTTTTTTAGAAATTGAGTTACTGTAGCAGTAAGTTCTTTTTAACAATAATGTGTTCCTGTCAAAATTTTGTCTTTGCCTTTGCAGATTGACTGTATGTTTTTTTTCTTTCTTCACGGCACATGTTGTCTTTCGGTTTTTGTTTAGAGGGCAGACGCCTGAGACATCAGAGCGGAATTTCTTGCAGAAGGCGCAGATGCTAGAGACCTATGGAGTGGATCCTCACCCATGCAAGGTCAGCGCACAGGTGCTGTTGCATGTCGGTCACTATGACCCTGAAACACTAAGTATTCAGGGGAATTAATTCTTTAGAATTTTTCATATGTAGTCTAAAATGTGGAGAGATGAGTACTTATTCTTCATAGTATTTATATTATTTGATATTTACTAGAGTATTTTTAAGTACTGATTCATCAGCAGTTGTGCTCCAGATATTTAATTCTGTTTTACTGCAGTACTTTACATTTTATATCCCAGATATTACAGATGTTCTGTGTCCCGTCCACCATGTACCGCAGCCCCTCCCAGGATTGGATGGATGGATGGATATTTGTTTGTTTGTTTGTTTGCTTGTTTTGGAATGAAATGGAACACACAGTTTATGAAAGGTTATCATTTGTAGGAGGCCATTCTAAGCGTACCAGTCCGGGCCAGGACAGGGTTAGCACACCCTGGTTCTAATAGGGAAGTTGCCTTCCATAAACGACCCTTGACCATCTGGCTTTGTGTATAACCTCAGGGACCACAGTATAGAGAGTGCGCTTATGGCCAAAACGTTTCTGGTTCCGCCCCCAAGCGGGACCATGCTGTTCTTGAGTCCTTGAGGAAGGTAGTCAAGCAGAAGGGCTCCAGTACTTCATCTAACATGGAAATGGGTTAAATGTGCAACACTAAGACCTGTGGAAGAGAGGATCCTCTTTCTGTTGTGCAAATGTGAATATTTCTCACCAGGATGTGTCTGGAAACCCCGCCTTCTTGGCCTTCACCCCTTTTGGGTTTGTGGTGCTTCAGGGGAACAAGAGAGTGCATTTCCTCAAGTGGTGAGTGATGTGCCCCAAACATGTTCTTCTGTTCAGATATCATAGGAAGAGACATGGAAAGGGAACAGCGGGAAGGACTAGAGACTTAGTTTCTCTGAACAAAATCACTTTATCATATTGTGGGTTGGGTTGTAAACTGACCTCAGTGCAGAGGTAGGATCCCATAGTGAAGCTGCTGTCCATTGAGGAGTCAGACCATGATATTCAGGTGTTGGCATATACATCTGCACAACACCTCACAGGTTATCAGACTGCCTTCTAGTTTATGGTATGGAAACCTATGAAAATGATACATTTTTTCAAAAACCTTCCCAGTGTTCTGCTATTTTCTAAATGCTGCCACTTCTGTATAATTAACATGACACAGTCCCCAGAAGGTGATACTGATGAATATTTCAAGATGATATACCAACAGTTGTCTCTGTGTGGACAGGAACGAGGTGACCAAACTAAAGTTTGAAGGAAAGACATTCCATATATATGCAAATCAGAAGGAGGTGAGATATTAAATTATTGAAATCCTTACTTGTCTTTACTTGGGCTGAATAAAGACACAAACCTAATGTATATTATGAAGCCATAATCGACTATACCATTATACCCATTATTCCTTTTCTTCCAGAACATTACAGTCTACCAGAATTGGACATGCAAATTCATTGTTAGACAAAGAAGTAGGTCTGTGCTGTTGATTCTTAGGTTGTGAATGACTTATCAGGCAGAATCACCCCTCACCCGGCTCTCCTGTGGGCAGGATAAAAAGATCATCTTGACCTACTTTGCTCCCACGCCGGAGGCCTGCAAGCACTTGTGGAAGTGCGGTGTGGAGAATCAAGCCTTCTACAAGTGAGTCCCAGCTGAAGATCTAATGTGTTCTCCTCTCGTTCGCATGGGAGCTTCTTCTGAGAAAGCCACTCATAGACAGCAGAAGAAGCCCTGAAAATGTAGGGCACATTTTGATGAGGCCTCCGCCTTGATATGGAGATTCTTCAGTCCTGTTGTTATGAGAACACTCCTATGTTTGTGGAAGGTAACAGTTTGTCTAGAGTAGCGGTAATGTTTTCTTGCTGTCACTTTTCATAGCTGGGTGTCTGATAGCGATGCCACTGAAAGTGGTTCCCCTGTCATTAAAAATGTGGTCTTTGCATTTGGAAGGATACTTGTCAAGTTGCAGGGTTTGTGGACAGAGCTTTGCTGCTGTTTGATCCACCGACCAGTGGTCTGGCTGGGCTCTCTGTGTCAGTAAGATTGAGGCTATTAAAGTGATGGATGTTTTTAATGTCGGAAACAGACGAAAAGGACTGTAGGGCTGCTTCAAACAACATTGTCAGGGAAGCTTCTGAAAGAGGTTGTGTGATTTGCCAGCAGGCAGGTCAAGAGGACTGGGCTATTAGAAAGGACAAAGGAGGAAGAACAGACTGAAAGTATCTACCTCATTAGTTTAATATGCCCCTAATAAAGTACTTAAAGAATGCTGTCTCCCCACTGTGATATGGTTGCCAGGAGACAGTCAACAAGTTCGGTTTGATTACCACAGAACACAGGGTGCTGACCCCCACATGTCTGAGAAAAGGCTATCCGTGGGTCCTGAAGCAGGATAGTAACTGTGGGCCTTTTGAGGATAATGATACATGACGAGACAGACTCAGCGGAGTCCTTCCGCTTCCATTGTTAGGAAAACAGCAGAAATAACCTGATACGCAGAGCTGTTAGTATCATTTTGCATTTGACCTGTTCTTTCCGCTTTTGGCTCTGGCAGGTTGGAGAAGTCAAGCCAAGTGAGGACCGTCTCCAGCAGTAACCTTTTCTTTAAGGGGAGTCGATTCCGATACAGGTAACAGCTGACAGCAAGTAGAGCACTTTCAGATATTCTGCAGAGGAACAGGTGTTTGTCTGTGGTAATAGACTAATGTCAGTTCTATAGCAATGAATAATTTAGGTATTCTCTGTGCTCTACCCTCATATTTTTACCTGAATGTGCCATTGGCTACAGACTGTATTATTTGTTAGAAATGCTATTGTACTCTTGGTTTTCTCTTGCTTTCCTTGTCCTGTGATGCTGTGCTTATAAAGAAAGCACCTGATCAAATGCAAAGAAAACACATCATATTTAGCCTGACATTTGTGTGTTTGTTCTTTCGTTGAATCAGAGGATAACACCTGTGAAGACAGTTATTTTGAGAATGTTTATTCGTTAAATTAGAAGAGGAATCACAGTTGCCAGTCCTGGGAGACTTGTGGATCATGCATTGTGTCCTCAGAGTGCTTTGGGTGTAGACGAGCCCAGTGGATGACAGATGACCTTCACGATCATGTCTGTCTTTGTCTCTGCATAGTGGGCGGGTTGCAAAAGAGGTGATGGAGCAGAGTGCCAAGATCAAGCGGGACCCTCCGGAGATCCACAGGTGAGGGACTTGGAGCAATTTCTGTCCTGTCGTGGTTGAGGACCAGCTGTGTTTTGATGTGATGAGAAATGCATGAGGACAGTTGCTGTGAGCCGCCAGTTCTGTAATTGTAGTCTGTCCTTTAAGGAATGTTTCATAAAAGCAGTAAGGACCAGCGGATGGTGTTTAATTACTCGGGCTTGCGGTTTTATTAAATGAGTGACCAAGCTTACACTTTTAAGGTCCTTTAAGAAGAACGTCATGGTGCTCCACTGGCTAAGGCATTTCATCTGGTTGCTGCTTCATCACCTTCTAAATCCCTGAAAAATGGTGGTTGGCAGGTGTCAGAGAGATCCCATATCCTACTATAACTCCGTGTTGACCTTGTTGAGCCTGTTAGCAGCGGATCTGGAAGGTGGTGTGTTTGGAGGTGATGTGCAATTCAGACTAGCTGACTGAAGCTATAAAGATTTGCCGACGATGCTGTATGGTGTGGGTCTTGGCCTCGGCTCTGAGCGCTAACGTCGGTCACCACGCACCTCCTGTCCAGCCTGTCCCCAAGCGTATCACCCACAGACTGAGATCCCTTCTCTTCCTTGTCTACAGAGCCGGCCTGGTGCCCAGTCGCAGCTGTCCGTCCATCACCCATGGGCCGCGGCTCAGCAGCGTGCCCAGAACACGCCGGAGAGCCGTGCACATCTCCATCATGGAGGGTGAGGCTGCCCACTTCCTCATTTGGACTGGTTATACTGGTCACCTGAGACCTGAGTGAAAAGTCCTGTCAGATCTGTAACAGCCTTAAAATCACTCTGGCATTCATAGTCCTGTCAGATCTGTAACAACCTTAAAATCACTCTAGTGTTGATAGTCCTGTCAGATCTGTAACAGCCTTAAAATCACTCTGGCATTCATAGTCCTGTCAGATCTGTAACAGCCTTAAAATCACTCTGGCATTCATAGTCCTGTCAGATCTGTAACAGCCTTAAAATCACTCTGGTGTTGATAGTCCTGTCAGATCTGTAACAGCCTTAAAATCACTTTGGTGTTGACAGACCTGTCAGATCTGTAACAGCCTTAAAATCACTCTGGTATTCATAGTCCTGTCAGATCTGTAACAGCCTTAAAATCACTCTGGTATTCATAGTCCTGTCAGATCTGTAACAGCCTTAAAATCACTCTGTTTGTTCTTGAGCTTTGGAAGGAAGCCTGCAGACATGTAAACACCACACACACAGAGCCAAAGACTGGCATTGAACCCCAAACCTGGAAGGGTGAGGTTGCACTTCTAAGCACTGAGCTACTGTTTTTGTTATTATAGATATTATTGTTTAATTTGCAAAAAGGATAAAAATTTAGCACAGTAATCCTGACCTCGAGAACCTCTTATGTGACCCTTGGAACATGATCAGTCTCTTAATGAAAGGGGACTATTCCTTCAATTAAAATCCCAATGAAGAATCACATTTGTCCATTATAATACATGGATTACAATTTTCATCATTTCTGTATTTATATTTGTGTGCCATCCCCAGCTTCGTGACCTAACCCTGTCCTCCCAGTCTCACTATTTCGCTTGGATGCCCATCAGTGAGCTGGAATGGTTTTTCTCGTGTGTTTAGAGCAGCCTGGTATTTGCCATAGGTCTGCAATCAATGTGTTTGTTCTTTGAATAATCCTTTAGTGGTGAGAGCGGATCTCTGCTTTTACTCACCGTCTCTCTCTTGGCATGCCGTGTAAACATCCATCACATGAAACGCAAGTTCACTTGGTTTAATTATTCATTATATCTTCACCAAATTGCTTTTAGTGTGAAGGTTTAGCGTGAACACATTTTAATAGCCCCATTTATTTTTCATTGACATTTAGGCCTAGGAATATATATGTGCAAACATTTAATAACTGGCGAAGAATTAGTTTTCTTCACACTTGCTAGACTTAATTGTCTGCCTAACAGAACTATTACAGCGACCAGTCGAGTGTCCCAATATGTAGCTAATTTTGGCCATTTGCTTGGTCACGTGACACTTTCACTTAAGCGACTTACATAAATTAACATACATAACCTAGCCATCCATCTTCCAAATGCACATCCTGGTCATGTTCATAGGGTTCAAGGGTCTGTCCCACGCAGCACAGGCCACAAGGCGTGCCCCAGCTCAGACAGGATGCCATGGCAGGGCACATAAACACACTACGGGCAGTTGCATGTTTTTCGGATTAAGCTGGAGTACCTGAGAGAAACCAGCATAATATACAGAGATGGGTTTAAAGTCCAGACCGGTAGAGTCCATGGAGCCTTCAGCAGCAAACTTTTTTGTTTAGCTCTTAGCCATGTGATAATAAAGGCTTTTTATATATTCAATCCTTCCTGAGTACCTGTGACTTTTGCCATTTTAAGGCTTCTGCAATCATTTGAACATGGGGGTGATTTATTCCCCTTCCCTTTCCCTCTCAAGGTCTGGAGTCGCTGCGGGATAGTGCCCACTCCACGCCGGTGCGCTCGGTGTCACACGGCGACTCCTTTGTGCCGCGGATGCGCGGGATGGCAATGGACGGTGCCGACGGGTCGGCGGTCATCGCCGACGACTCCTACAGCCCCTCCGATAGCGTGCAGCCCACACCGACTGCGGAACACGGCCTGGAACTGGCCCCGTCACGCCAGATCAACGGCGCCCCCTGCAGCATCGAGGAGGAGAAGGAGTCAGAGGCAGGCACCCCCTCTGTGGGGGACATGTCTGAGCTCGGGCCAGATGGTAGAGTTCTAAACCCCTGGGCGCGCAAGGCTTCCTCCAAGGGCGAGACGGAACAGGTGAATAAGTTTGTTTTAAGTGTCCTCCGCCTGCTCCTCGTGACCGTTGGACTCCTTTTTGTCTTGCTCCTCCTCCTCATCATCCTCACTGAGTCCGACCTCGACGTGGCGTTTCTGCGCGATATCCGGCAGACGCCCGAGTTCGAGCAGTTCCATTACGAATACTTTTGTCCCCTCAGACGATGGTTTGCCTGCAAGCTCCGCTGGCTGGGCGGGCCGCTCGTTAAGTGAGCGCGAGGGAGGGGGACGTGCAGGCCCTCCCCCCCCCCAGCCTGGCCCACGAGGGGACTTTGGGAAGACGGTATGTCAAGCGAGCAAAGGAGAGCAGCCTCATTCTGGCACTGAACCCAGCATCTCTCATGAAACACCTACAGACTCTCGCCATGGATCCTCTCAAAAGACTCTGCACTTCCTGCTATTTGCTTCCTATTTATTTCGGGCTTCTTTTTTTAATTTTTATCTTTTGACTTTTTTTATATAATGCCAGAGAACTTTTTTTTTTTATTTTCCTCTCCGGAATTTCAGGTCATTTCAGATTTCAGGTATTTTATTTTTACAAAAAATTGGGCAGGGGAGGGGGAGAAGCGACGTGAAAGAATGGGTATGCCTCACATCGTCACACCGGCGAAAAAGGAGCGAGGCTTCTGCTGCGAACCAGCGGGGAAAATGCCGTCATTTTCCATTAAGAATCATTGTAATGTTGGCATCAGAAAGAGAATGAATATGTGACAGAATCACCCTGAACTTGCCAAATATGAAACGAAATGGTTCTTTAATAAGTTCTAAGTTGTGATACCGACATCTATGCCAGTTCTTTAAACACTATAATATTTGCTTTCTTTATGGTGGGGGGCTGTGGTACAGTAGGTGAGTGTAAACAAAGTGAGACTTAAGTGAACCTGTTTGAAAAGGTTGACTAAGCTGCAAGTAAGGTGAAGGTTTTTTCTTTATCTATTCAACAAATCGTTAGTGGCAAGGAAGGTTGTTGCTATCATGGCAAAGGTATTCAGTTCTGTAGAAAATTCAGTTAGGTGTGAGCGTTAGTGAGCTCTGTTGCAGAGTTCTGTTTCTTAATAATTTAGTTTCTCAAAAAGTTAAATAAAATAGACATCATTGTGTTGTGTGACCTAGCAATGTAAGTAATTGATTAGGGACGTGATTATGGTCGACCTCTTGAAAAATCTCACTAGCTCCCATAGGTCAAGCTAGATGTGCTGTTTACTTTATGAACAGTGTTATTATCTCAAGCTGAGAATTTAAAACAATTTTCACGTGTGCATTTTTGCTGTATTTTCAGTAATTCTGTTCCAGTTTATTTTATTCCAAGTTCCAAGCTTTCGAGTATTTTTTTTTTTAAATCACGCAAAAACAGTTATTTGGGAGTTTAGTTCCGTATCAGCTACGATGTTTCTAATTATAGAAAGCACTAAAATATAGTATGAAAATAATAACGCTGTACTTTTGTACCAAGTAGTTTGTTTCCTAATATATTAACAGTTTTTCCATGTATATTTTAAGAGAACCAAAATGTTATTTTGTTATTAAAAATTAAATTATACGTTTTTTAAGTCTGGATTAGGTGAGGTGAAGCGTCTGTGGGATAAATGGCAGGGAAGACAGCTAAAACAGGGATGGATCCAGTCACGCTCCCCGAGACATGGTTTCAATGGTTTAGCATGGTTTGTGTTTCCATGCTACTCGACTTTCCTCCATTCATGTTGTGCTGTAAGTTGATGGTGTTCTGTTCACGCGAACAGCGTATCCCTTGTAAGGTCTAAAGGCTTGAGGAAGGACATTGTGATCAGTGTAGATGAGTTCTGGCCCAACAGAGCTGAAGTGTCTGTCCGCCCAAAGGCAATAATTATGCTGTTACACCCTGTGTATTCTGGATACAACCCTGTTTTAATTTTATATTCCCTCCCCCAAGCACTGATGTGTTTACCAGTTTGTGTGTGTCTGTGTGTGAGAGAGTGTGCAAAAAAAAAAACCATGATGATGAATGGTTCATGAAGGAGTAACTGGATGGTTTATTTAAAAAATAAAATTAATATTTAAATCAAGGTAAATGTGCTAAATACAGCCCCCCCCCCACCCCCGAAGAAGCTGACAGGACATGAAAAGATAAGGTTCTGTGTGCATTGCCTGCTTGTAATTCCCATTATGTACTGGGCTCCGCAAGATGTCTGTGTACGAGTAGCGGTTTGCTATTTGCAGTGACTGGAGTCTTCAGAGAGACCACCCATTCACCAAGTCACTGTGAAATACCGGTCTGGCAAACACTATGCTTGGGAAATTTGCTGGGAATTGCTAAATCTCTCATGTTTAATGCTGGTGCTGCGAGCAGAAAATGCACACTATCAGCCAGAATCAAAATCGGAATCTCGACAAAGCATGTGGATTTGTTTGACACTCACGCATGCAAGCTAGAAGCTCAGAGAAACCAAAAATGAACAGCAGACTATTTTTCATGTAAACATGAATCTTTTTATTTTTTGGTTAACTTGAAGGTAGTTTACCCTACAAATATATTTTACGAGCACATAATTGTACAGACGGTTTTAATATTTTCTTTCTAAAAAGGATGTCAGATTTTTTTTTGTTGATAAAAAAGCAGGCGATTAATATGTCACTCTACTTGGTCTAAAGGGATTTAAAAGGGGGAAGTGTTGTTAATGATCTTATGATGATCGACATTTTTACTGCTTTAATAGCATTATGTAGCTAAATCAGTCTTTCCATGCGTGAAACAAACAGCAGCATTATTCAATGAGCAATAATGGTTAAAATAAAAAAAATATCATAACAATAAAAATGTGACACGCGATCTCATAGGTCACTGGATATGGCTTCTGCAGTGACAGCTGCGGATTGTAGGTCATGGATGCTTCTCTGTCATTAGAGGTCGTCCTGTCATTTCATTTGTAAATGGGTGAACCTCAATATAGCTGCTTAAATTAATTTTATTTAATGATTTATTTTGATGTGTTTTTATTTTCATTGCTTGGCATTTGTCTGGCGTTTTTAAAAAAATAATTTTTGCATCGTTTCACAAAAGAGACGACACAGTTACAGACATTTCACCATAACCCAGACACTCGTTTGCAATAAATGGACCCTGACATTAATTTATTCAGTTCACAAAGGAAAGTGATAGTTACACTGTTACTTTGAATAGTGTTTGATCATCCTTGATAGTCGTGACCCTAATAATACCTGCTGTTTGTTAAACGATTCTCAGTTTCTCTTGACACACCGTAAGTAGAGCACAATGCGTAACCCCCCCCCCCCCCCGGCACGTGTGTACGTGCTTGCCTGTGTTTGCCTGATGCTTTTTCTGCCTGAATTTCAATCTGATTACCTTGGTTGCTGGGTGACCAGTGAGGGCTGTGGACAGTAAGCTGACTAGGTTCTGTTGACAGGTGGATCATTCCTTTCAACCAACTTGTTTCTGCAGCAGGTTAAGGATATAGACATATCACTGAAGGAGGAGCTTAACCTGACGTGGAGCAGGAAAATGTTCTGTTGTATAAATGGTTAATAAATGTTGATATTGGAAGTTTGATGTATATCATTCAGATGGCCAATAGTCAAGGGTTCACTGTTCGACAGAAATTGATGTCTCAACTGTTAGCATTCACCAAGAAAGCATTACAGTGATATGTTGTTGATGTATTGATGATGTTAATTAGGGTGCAGTTGTGGACACTGAGGAATATATTGTCTCCTTATACACAAAGATATTTAACGTGACGAGCAGGTACTGACCTAGGACAGAAACACCCATACCTACGCACCAGAACCAGTAGCAGAAATAACAGTGGTGGATTCCATTTGCCGTCAGTTCAAGAAGTGAGATGGATGGCTGATTACTTCAGCATGATGATCAATGATTAAAAAATTGATAAGGATGAGCACATATCCAAGAAAGGCTATGACAAATGCCAGCATTCATTACGCAGCTCTGCGTTCTGGTTGCGGGGTGGTTGGATCACAGTGTGTCACAGCCCCTCTGACCTCTAGGTGGAGCCCTAATGTAGAAGAAATACGATACGTGCACAGTGATCCAAGTGGAATCCTCCTTTAGAGGAGCTTCAAGTTGTCCTGCTGTTTTGTTTTTTGTTTTGTTTTTTTTTTCCCAGCCAGTGAATGCTTAAAGATTCAGTGAAGGCCCGGCCAGGCTGACCCTTGTGAAGAATAGTGCTTTTATCATATCAGCATCTGCAAAGCATACGGCACACTCGCGCTCACACACATAAGCCGTCAAGTGTCAGCTGACGTGGCCGGGCTATTCCTGTCATCGACAAAACTTCATCTTTTTAACGTGGGATTGGAGATTGCTGTTCATGTACTTAATGTATAAATATATACATACATATATATATATACAAACTTGTGTGCCAAATCCAGCTCCTGGTCAGTCCTATTCATTCCAAACCATCTTTGTATGGTAGGAAACCTTCCATCCATATGAAACAGTATGAGATATTGTTTCCTTCTGATAGTCCCTTGTAACCGGTGCCATAAGAATATAAAAACTTGAAATAAACATTGAAAACTGAAAAGTTAGTCTCCTCTTAAGCTCTGGAAATGCCATCCATCTTCTTGTTACCCACTCATCCTGTACAGGGCCGTGACCAGAAGCGTATCCTGGGACGCAAGACAAGAGGCCAACTCACTCTCCACGGAGTCTGTCACAGGGCATTTTGGGAATCTCCTGGGGAAACGCACACGCACACGCACACGGGGAGGACATGCATACTCCACATACGGAGAGCTGGGAGCAGGGAGACAGACTCCCTGCCCTGGCATGGCTGTGGTGCTAAATATTAAGCCACCATCTCTGGAACTGGTTTTGAATAGTGCGATGCAACACTGCCATCAAGAGTCAGCATATTACACTGCAAGCATATTATACATTCAATAAGGGTCCTTTGGCAGTGTTCGAAGGACATTTATATGATATTCATTTAAAAAAAAAAAGTTTATTGAGGGAATTGCATTGCCAGTTTAACAGTATTAATATGCAATAATGTAACAAGCACAGAAATGAAAAAGCAACATAAACTATATTCATTCTGCAGTATTGAAGGACTATATTATATTATTAATTTTTATTATAGTATTAATATATTTAACACAGGTATTGTTCTGAAAAGAATTACACACACAGGTTTGTAATTATATATTTGTCGGGACTCTCCATTCATTGGTATGCGGAAAATCCCTATGACGACCTTAACCCCTACCCAGCCCTAACCTTAACCACCAGTTGAGAAACACTGCTCTATGAATTATGAACCAGTGACAAGGATGCAAAAGTACTTCTCTGAAACCATTAGAACCACGAACAGCCTCATAATGCAGAGCACAGAAAAATGTCATGTGTTCTAATGGGGAGTAAGATCTATTTCCAGAATACATTAGGAGGTTAGATTCCACAGGCACCAAACTGATTGAGCCTGATTGCTGTATATTACACACAATATATGTTCTGTTTTGTATATATTTTATGCATAGCTGTAATTGTATTTTCTATCTGTGTCGATTTGTATGCAACCTTTCTGCAGTAGTTATAATTGGTTACATTTAAGCAATGGCTCAAGATAGAAATGGCAATGGATATTTTTGTCAAATCCAAATTGAATCTTTCTGATTTATACTGACATTTTTTTTTTAAATCATTTTACATTGTTATACATCATTGATTTATCCTATGCCTTTAATTCTTTTCAGCTGACAAACGAAATTGTATACATCTGGCATTACCATTACACTGTGTGTGTGTGTGTGTGTGTGTGTGTGTGTGTGTGTGTGTGTGTGTGTGTGTGTGTGTGTGTGTGTGTGTGTGTGTGTGTGTGTGTAAAGATTAAATCAATTCTTTAAATTAAAATCACATTGTTTCAATGACAGACTGCAAGGAATATTAACATTCCAGTCTTTGCAAGAGCTGATTTCAGAGGAAGCAGCCCAGTAATGGTAACACTACTCTCTAAAAAGAGATGAGTAACTCCTTCTGATTTTGTTATTAAAATGCTGATCTGGCTTGTGAAAGCACCTCACACCTGCACTTCCCTTTACTGCGACTTGTATCATAGATATTCAGCATCTGCTGTTGTTTGCAGGACTGCACTCAGTCGTCTCCAGGGCAATCGAATGCACATTTAAATATTTACCTTTATTTAACAAGTACTTGCAGCCAAAGCAGCCAAAGCAGGCTCAGTCAGTCCCTGGAGAAATGATGAAGTCAGTGAAAATGTGGCTGTCCCTTCATTGGGGATTCTTTCTTGTGTAGCTTGCGTATATTTTTTAAACAATATCTTCAGTTCAAATTTTATATAGTACCTTTCCCAAACATGATTGGTCCAAAGTGCCTAGTACTAAAGCTGGATTAAGTGTCATCTAAATGTAAACAAAAATGTGGGTGGAGAAACACTGCTCTCTGCATGTTGAGCCGTCAAACATTTTGTCCTTACTTATGCCACAACTAAGGGCTTGAGTATGACTGGCAGAAAGGGGAAGCTGGGAAATCCGTGCAAAGCACTGAACTCCGCAGCATAAGCTATACAACATAAACCTACATCGCCCACATACTGAACTCAAGTTCTTCATTTAAAAATAATTAAGCAACCCTTGCTGTAGCTATTTTTATTTTATTGAGAAAAAATCCTTCCTTTTTTTTCTTTTTTCTTTTAAAATGGTCGCTGGTTTTTGGCTCCGTGATTAGTGTGAAGGGGGCAGTGAGGGCTTTGAGGGCTTCCGGAACAGCCCCTAATGAGGGAGTGTCAGGCTGCCGCCGGCCGGCCATGATGCTACCCTCACTCTGCTGGCGTTTTAATTAGGCAAAGACGTCTCAGCAGCTTCTGTCTGCTTTCCATTAGACATGGTTTAATATTTATTACTAAGGCAGCAGCTGAATCTATAATTTTGGCAGTATGTTAATGAACCTGTCAGAGCCCACAGCTGTTTTAGTGGACCAGTTTTTCCATTATGGAAAGTGCAGCTCCTCTGTTGTGGTTATATTAACATAATACAGGTAAATTGTAATCTTTATAAAGTTTACATTTTCGTAGTAGTTGTGGTGTGGTTTCACAGTGGCAGGAATTGCACGTGCTGTCGAGCATCATCAGGGACAAAGGAAAAAACTAGCACTTCCCACTGACACTGGACACTAGAGCTCAACGAGAAACAATGCAGGATAAACAACTCTGAGCTATTAGTTAAGTTCCCCCCAAACGAGTTCGATGGGCCGAGTGGTCCCCTCTCGTTTGTAAATTTCTTATGTTCTTATGTAAACGGTGAGACGCAAACCTCAGATTTATTGCATGGATGGAGTGAGACTGGAGTACCTCCTCATCTCTGCATTTCTATTCTTCCATTGACTACTATAATTTGAGATGTCAAAAACAGGCTTAGAATCCCCTTAGAATGTTGTTTAAATGCTTAGAAGTTAAAAAAAAATACTTTAGAATGTACAGGCCATGCCAGGAGAGGAACGAATGCAGCACAAATGTGTAATTTACACGCCCCTCACACGAGCCTTATGCATGTCCTGGAAGCAGACTATGCTCAGCCTCTCGGAAAATAAGGACATCCTAATCTAATCGGCTGGGGCAAAATCGGCAAAGTACAACACATCTGGCATTTCTAATTTTTCATTTGCATGCACAGATTTTGGTCCCCACAATGTAACATACATAACCCACATACACACACAAATAGGATTCCATTGCCAATGTTTGTTTCTGGACTTATTTGAAATACCTGCATAATCAATCAGAGCAGTACTATACTATATTGAGTAATAATAATTGTACCCCCCCCCCCCCAATCCAAATAAATGGAGTTGGCATATTGCCTGTGATGGGTTAGCACCCCATCCTGGGTCATTCCCTGCCTTGCACCCATAGCCTCTGTGATAAGCTCCAGACCCCTGTGACTGTGCATAGGACAAGTACGTATGGAAAAGGGATGGATCCCAAACAAATACAAAGGGTACTATCGATTCTAACTTGCATAAAACATTTTTCTTTCTTTTTCTGGGTGAATCAAAATTTCATATGAACACATAAGAATAAGAGAGCAGGGCCTCACCCTGGGCTGGGGAGGGAGCTGGAAGCCGAGCCCCCACCCATGAGCATAGACCGAAGGGGTCACATGGACTCACTCTCCTGTGGGCCCACCAGCTGCAGGGGGGGTCATACGGGTTGGATACAATGGAGATCGGCTAGCAGTCGAAGGCAGGGGCTCCATGGACCGGATAAGCAGCAGAAAATGGATGGATGGACATTAGAATGATCTATGTATGAGTCACATTCGCAGCCTGACTGACAAAATACATAGCAGTGTACAATTTTGACTGTTAAACCCGTAACCTGTTATACTGGTTAAATAAAGGAGTTACTGTATTTTAAAATATTTAAGAAAACTCAGATAAAAATGTAATTTTAGTTTAATTAAAAAGTATTCAGAAAGCTTTACATACAAACTGGTAAAACACATACATAGTTCACAAGTATTTACAAATACTGAAGCTGACTGGTAAGTTCTGCATGGCTTAGCGAAGCACTAGCCCAGGTGTGAAAAGGCGGGCTTGAGGAAGGGCCGCTGGTGGGACCGGGGCGTGGGCAGGGCCATCATGCCCGGCCTCCTCACCGCAGAGGCTGCCGCTTGCGACCCGCATCCCCTGCCCGTGTTTGTGGGCCTGGCTTTGGCCTTTCCTCTGTAACTCCAAGAAGCCCAGGGCTTGTCACCGCTGTCGCCGACCCAGGATGGGGAAAAAAAAAGTCAATAATGTCAAAATCCTCATCTGGATGATGGCCGTATTCACAGTACGGTAGCTCTGGTCTATGTGACAAGCAGCAATTAAAACAATTTTATAGGAAATTATATCCACAACCACTGCTTTCCAATGTGAACATTAACAGCAGACTATGCTTCATACTGATGAGTGTAAAATTTATAATTTTGTGAATTATATTTTTATTTTATTGTTATAATGATATACATCAACCCAGGTGGACCTGATTAGCCAACAGGTCAATGTTATTACATTTTTAAAACACCATTCATTATCAGCAAAAAGCCTAAATTTATATGGTATAAACTTCTATTATTCCATCACAAAATGGATGAATACATTTTCACACCCAGCCAGGTCAGCATTTGGGGGAGGAATCGCCAGCTTTTGCAGATGAGGTGAAAGCAAGGTAAACTACTCAGGTACGTAACGGCAAGCTAGCACTTACCCACTGGAGGAGGCCTGCCCGCTCGCAGAGCTTCCTCTCTGCCTCTTGGGCTTCCGGAAACAGGAGGCCTGCTTTCGCTTCTGTCCCCGGGCGGCTCTTCTTCTGAAATAGCCCGATGTTCCTTCCTCATCGCCCCCATACTCACCATCGTCTACTCGGCCGGATGATGTGTCGATCCAGCCCTGGGCGTCGCTGGGACCCTCACCCTGCTCCCCCACTGCGGGGGACGGAGATGAAGCAGAGATGAAGCAGAGATGCGTGTAGGAAGGAAGCCAGCGCCGCAGACTCCTGGGCTAAAAGCTTAAAGCTAATCAAGGACTCCCACTGTTTAGTGGGGACTCTCACCCGACACCCAACAAAGCATATCAGCATTAAAGACCAGCATGGACAAAAAGAAATAAACCATGCACTGGTACAGTTAAGCACTGGTACAGTTAAGCACTGGTGCCTCCTGACTGGTGTCCCTGCCTTGCGCCCTATTTGTATGATATCAGGCTCTTTGTCGGGAATTTTCTGCTCGACACACGAACCGCCCGGTACCTGAGCCGTACCTTGAAGAAAAACTAGTTACAGCACGGTTCCTGCTTGCTACAGAGGGGTCGACTCGGTAAAGGCGCTGCCAGTTTGACGAGCGACTGTCAAAAAAAACTGACGAGGCGCATATTTATGTTCACACGGTATACATCGTGATTTACTATGCTATTTTTTTTTTTGTATGTGTGCTAATTTCTGCTACCGCGTCTGTGAAAATCATAGTGCTATGTCAGCATCAACCAATTTGCATTATGAATCCATTCCATTGAGCTGTTTTTAAGTAGGAGGTCGGACATTTGAATGAGTTATCGGGAATGCATCAATATATTGCGATGTGCGATACTACTAAATAATGAATCATATAGAATATACGCTTTTTCCTTTAGATAATCCATGTGCAGAACACCAGTATCTCCTGTGCACTGGTGCATTTCGACTAATCAGATGGTGGTGACGCAACCAGCTTGGCCAGAAGGAAAGGCCATGTGACCACGGGTAAGGCTCAAACAACTCGGTTTTTGGTGGCAGTGGAAAAGAGTCACCAACTGTACCAGGGGTACAATGGATGGATGGATGGATGGATGGATGGAGAGAGACAGACAGATAAACTGTAAAGCACAGTGTCCTCCGTCTGCTCACCTGGCAGCTGCCATTCCGAGTACTTCTGCAGCAGCTCGATTAGCTCAGCTCCGTACTTATCCAGCTTGTCCTCGGTCACGCCGTCGATCTGCAGCAGCACCTCAGGGTCGGCAGACAAGGTCTCTGCAGAGAGGCCACACTGTCAGGTTCAGGCGCAGTAAGGGACACATCACATCTGTCACCGAAACACTTCAGGGGGAAAAAGTTCTGCTCACCGGCAATTTTCTTGAGAGTGCCAGTAGAAAATATATTGTAGTAGTGTATCCCGAAGATTTTGCCCAGCTTCTTGCACAGCTCGTTGAGCTCCTGCAGGCACTTCTGGACCATCTCCTCCCTCTGGGAGACTGCTTTGGTCACGGCAGCTTTGTGCTTCCGGATACTGGAGGCACTCTCTGTCTCCTGGAACTCCACCTGCAGCGGATGACGTCCCCAAGCAAAGGTGAGATGACAGTGAAACCTAAACAGGAAGTGACATCATCCAAATGGTTTGGACCCAAAGCATTATAGATTTTGCTAGCAACCCCTTAAGCTTTCGGAAATATATTGGTGTGGAACTTTTGCATGTCTCAGCAACTGCATGTTTCTTGATCCAAGTATTTTGCCTTGCTGAAAACTGATAAAGCCGAACAAGTCAGTTCAGGACAGAAGTTGGTTGCAAACGACGGCCCCGCCTCTCACCTGCATGAAGCCGTTAAGGACACTGCCTGCGTTCCGCCCCAGTGAGATATAGGCCACAGCCTGGCCGTTAGCCGTGATGTACAGGTCTTCTTCTAGGATGTAATCCAGCACTAGCTTCTTGAAGAGCCGCTCAGCATTGAGTCTGGAGTACGCACTGCCTACCCCAAACATTCCTGACTGGATCCGAGCGCTTTTCGCTCCTGTGAGAGGGTCACATCATAAACAATTAGGATTTAAAAAAGGAAGAAAAAAAAGACCTACACTGAAAATAAAAGTACTCACCACATTAACAAAACGTACCTAAGAAAATATCAACCAGCATGTTGAGAGTCAGTCGGTTCTGCTGTGCAGTTTTGCTGTATCTTGCTCCAACCTTTTCGCAGTTCTCCTGCACGAACTTCACGATCCTTTTCACATCTTCGGTCACGTTTCTGGACTTGTATTGCTAAAGAAACCAAAACTTCACTTAATCGATTTCAAACAAGACACCTGAGGGTTGCATCCTGTGAATTCGCAGAGAGTAAGAGCTCCACTAACGTTGGGCCGTGCACAGTTATCGCAGATGACTTCCGGATGGTTCTTGCAGAAACTGGGATTGAAGTTCTTCTCCCCAAAGTATGCCATGAGCTGTATTCTTCGGCACTCCATTATATTCTCGCAAAAATGTACCATGCTGTGGAGGTTGTTGAAGTGGATGGTTTTGGACTGATGGTTTCCTTCTTTGTCCACTGTGTGTGAAAAGAGCAATTAAAACTGTACTGGTCGGGTTCCAGACTGTAGCCAAAGTGCACAACTGACCGCTTACTGGAGCAGGTCAGGGTGTGCTTTCGGGGAACATAGTGCCAGATCACGTAAGCCCCCCCTCCCCCACTACCCTGAAATACATACTGGTGATGAGCCTCTTGATGCGAATGACGTCCGTATAGGAGTAGAAGAGCACGCAGTGGGAGACCTCGCCATCTCGGCCGGCTCTGCCGGACTCCTGATAGTAACCCTCCACAGACTTGGGCAGGCTGGCGTGGATTACATAGCGCACGTCCGGCTTGTCGATGCCCATGCCGAACGCGATGGTGGCACAGATCACCTGGTGGGCGGGGGGTGTCGGCCATATGAACGGAGCAGCAAAGACGCCACGACACTGATCAAGGACAATGTTTCCGCCCCCCCCCCCCCCAGACGGTCCATATTTCTGCTCCCTCTCCGCTACCCCTGCCTGACGGTTCACATGGACCGGGTTACGAAAACACTCATCTAAAACTTCATTTCCAGAGAAGAGAGTGTGGCTTGGTCAGCCGAAGACCTCAGCATGGACACTATATTTTACATTCATTCAGTCAGAAGCATAATTCTATCACATTCTCAGACATAACACTAATGGGTAAATGAGGTGACAAAACAAAAAACGATAGTAAAATAGAATTTTTTTTAAATAAAATTTCAAGGACTTTAATGAACCATCTGTTGTATTAACACAATTGAGCATTAAGCATCAACAAATGACTAGCTGTCAAATGTCAACAGGTGTGTAATGTACCTGAAGCACGAGAGTGGTGATAAAGAGGGGGGGGGGGGGTATTGGGCAAACTGGGAAAGTGGATACAGGCTGAAGGAGTGCGGCCGTGCATCGAGCTGAAGCGGAGTGACATACAGCTCCGGATCCGGGGCGCCAAAAGCACAGAGAGGCCCCACGCTTACCTGACAGCCGTCCTGGTTGATCCACTTGCTCTGGACGTACTCCCGGTCGCCGTCGTTCAGACCCGCGTGGTAGGACAGCGCTGCCAGGCCAGCCTTCTGCAGGCTCTCTGCCATCGAGTCGCAGTCGTTGCGTGACAAGCAGTAGATTATGCCAGAGTCCCCTGAAGGAGGCACATATACGAGAGCTCAGCTTGGCAGTCGATATAACAGCAGCTTAAACTGGCCTCAGTGTGCACATACGTGGATAGTGCTTCTTGATCCATTCTACGCAGTCAACATCGACCTTCTTAGGTTTTTTTGGCAGGATGGTGTACTTCAAGTTATCCCTGTTAAAGCTCATCGTAAACCTGTCGAAGTAATGAAGACATGAGGAAGTCAATGCATTAATTATATCTGAAGGCACGGCTCTCAGGCGCCACCTGGTGGCCATCGAGCGCCAGCTCACACTTACACCTGCGGCTTGCTCATCTGCAGCTGGTTGAGGATGTCCTTCTGGACGCGGGGCGTCGCCGTCGCCGTGAGGGCCATGATGGGCACTTTGGGAAACTTCTGCCGGAGCTCGTACATCCGCTTGTAGTCAGGCCGGAAGTCATGGCCCCACTGGAACAGCAAACGTTATGGGAACAGAAGCACATGAAACAGCCTGACAGGCCTGTTTAAACACAGCCATCTAATATATAGATATAAAACTCAAGAGTATGCATGTTTATTTTTATCCACATAACATGCAACAACCGCAATAATGCGCAAGAGCGAGTCGCAAATTCTTTAAATGCCAATACTTATCAGCCTCTGCTATCTTCTGAATAACTGGCACACAAACTAGCTTGCGTGCTACAGATCTGTGTGTCTCGCATGAGCTGCTCCCATCACGTCTGCCGCCATGACCCATGACCTGGCAGCTAACACACACATCATTTCTCCCTCCTAATGCACCTGCTGGCGGATTAGCTGGCATGTGGGGCACGGGCAGGATGGTTGGCATGCCCGTTCTCAGCCTGATTTCAGCTGACATTTCTGTCATTCCCTCAGCATCACAAAGATCCACGGATAAAGCAAAGGTTTCCTCCTGAATAACCTCCTGAATGCCATCTGCTCCGTTTGATCATTTTTAAGCACATTTCG
This sequence comes from Paramormyrops kingsleyae, assembly GCF_048594095.1. Classification (NCBI taxonomy): domain Eukaryota; kingdom Metazoa; phylum Chordata; class Actinopteri; order Osteoglossiformes; family Mormyridae; genus Paramormyrops; species Paramormyrops kingsleyae. The sequence continues at coordinate 23,229,470 of NC_132809.1, read as the reverse complement.
TAGCCAAAGCTCTTGAAATGTACATTTCCCTGGCATGTTCGCCTTGGTTAGCAGCTACAGGACACTGCGCACCTTGACTGAAGTGATTTCCCATTGTGACGAGCAGGGAGGGTATAGATGGGTGCAACAAAATTAAATAACCAATAACAACCACTCATGCAATATGAGAAACGAGTGGAATAACCTTTTAAAGATAAATACTGCACGGAAAGTATTACATTCTGACGACACACATTTCGATCAAACAAAATTCCCAGATATTGGCCCCAAAAAAAAAAAAAAATCAGATCCCCTGACTTTCCACGTCAGGAACAGACATAAAAATTCCATGATTTTCCAGAAATTTCATGTCCTGTGGGATCCCTGGTGAAGCCGAATGAAAAAGATCTGAGTACGCGGCAGCAGGAGGTGCATGACGGAGCCTTCGGGGTACTGCCGCCTCGCGCTGGGCACATACCTGACTGACGCAGTGGGCTTCGTCGATGACAAAGCGAGCCAGGAGGCCCCTCTCATAGAGATTCTGCAGTGCGCTTATCATCCGGCCACTGGCACACACCTGCAGGAGCGTTTCAGAGGCTAATCAGAGACAGACTCAGCAAGTGGCGTCGTTGTGGCTAGAAAGCACAAACACCAAAATGAAAAACCGACAGTATGAGGCGTGAAAGGACGTCACCTTCTCCGGTGTGGCGTAGAGCAGCTTAATGATGGGATCCTTCTTGGACAGCTGCATATAAATCTTCCCAGCTTCACTGTCACTCCTATCTCTCGATAAACTGGTGGCTGGAATCTGCACAGTAATCAGACAGACAGAGGGGTGACCGGCCCTGGCAGCCAAAGCACAGGAGACCAGACAAAATGCAGCACAGCAGACGACAAAAAAGGAAAAAAAAAGAAAAGAAAAAAAAAAAACTTACATCCAGTGTCGTCAGCTTTTGCACCTGGTCAACAATGAGTGAGCGCAGAGGGGAAATGACCACAGTCACTCCCTGGGAGACACACGCAGGCAGCTGGTAGCAGAGGCTTTTACCCCCCCCTATAACAACACAGCAATGACATGTGACTCGTCACGCAGATTTCAGAGTGATCATTCTGCCAGCGTAAACCGATATTACAGGACAACATGCCCATCTGCAGAGGACTGTTTAAAGACCAACATGCATCAGCTAGCTTTTGTTATAGAAACATTCTAATTTAAAACCAAAGAAGACATTTATATGATGGCTTCTGCATAGTATAATATGACAAATGCACCTCAAGGTAGTGTCTATTTATTTTTCTGCACAGACCTGTAGGCATTAAGACAAAGGTGTCCTCGCCCAGCAACGTGGCATTGATGGCCTCCAGCTGATTAAAACGAAACTGATGCAGGCCAAAGCGCTTGTGGAAGACCTTCATCATCTCGGCGCAGTGGGGGAAGCTGAAGCCCCGGAAGCGGTCGTGGGCCGGGTTTGGAGCCGTGGGCTCTGGTGGGGTCGGGGGGGGGGGAGAGAGCTGACATATGCGGACCAAGATGCACCCACTACCCATGGCCGCCGACGTCACGCACACTCACCTGGAGAACGAAGCTTGCCTGGCTTTGCCGCTGAAGCGGGAGGCATGTACTGCTTTTCCCGAGGCGTCCTGGTCGGCCCTCCCTCTCTTATCGGCCCAGTCGTGGCCCTAGACGGCTGGTTCGGCGGACTCTCAAAGTATTTTGGGATGTCTGACTCGTCAAAGTCATCAATGTCAAAGTCGTCGATGAAGATATCATCTGGGTCCATGTCCGCTGAGGCGTGAGAACTCCCCAGAACCTGGACGTTTGTGTCCATCCTGCTCTCAGGGCTACTCACTGACCTCTCTGTGGACCAGAAGTGGGTAGAGTTCATCTCAGACTCATGAGTTTGATCGGCGGGGAAGCTGCAGCGTGTGGCGGAGCTGCAATCCAAAGGGGAGCCTCCATAGCTTTTGTGGGTGGGTTCCGTCCCCTTTCCCACTGTGATGGTCAGGCTGGACAGTGAAGCAGCTCTTCTGGAAGTTTCTGTTTGAACGCTGCTAATAAAGCAGTCAGAATCGTTGAAGACTGTGTTGTCACCAATGGACGGAGCAGACGAGGACCCCCTGAACTGGAAGGAGTTCCCAGAAAGCCCCGTACTGGAAGCAGACAGTGCATGCTGCGGAGTGGTAAACAAAAAATTGCCGCTTTCCCGAAATCTGTCAAGTTTGGTTGCCGAAGTGGCTTCACAGCTGGATTGCCATCTCAGTGGAGTGTCAGCAGACATTGAGAGTAATTTCTTCCTGGAAGGAGAATGAAAACAGCCTCAGCATCTCATGGTGACCAAAGCTATCCAGTTACACTGCACTGACATTTATTTATTTATTTATTTTACCTGCGAGCTCGTTGCAGCAGGAGCTCTGTTCCAGACGGCAGCGCTATGAGCTCTTCCTCAGGGATGGAATCTACAAGTCGGCAGATGGACTCCATGATGCTGAACAGCTGTCCCCCCATTTCTGATCCTCCACCTTTATGGGAGCATGGTAGAGACCTAAACAACCTGCATGAATCTACTTGCACAATCAGTACAAAGGAAGCACAAGCAGCTAATTTCTAAAGAGAGACTTATTCCACAGTGGAAGAGGTAAGAAAAAAAATAGAAAAACAACTTACATTTTCCCTCTTCAAAAATGAAAGGCTTCTTGGTGTTCCCTGATAGGCTACAGCTGGATCTCTTTGGTGACACATGGCTGATGTCACTAGAGTTCTGGGCATCAGATTTGCTGCAATTACACTGAGTATTAGTACAAACAAAATTCTTTGGTCCTTCTTGATACATACATGCTTGTATAAAACATATCTCAGCTATAGGTTAAAAAATAAAGTGCCGATTAAAGAGTTAAAATAAAAAAAAAATGAATAATGTTTTTTTACCTAAAACAAAAAGGTGACTTTGATGAGTACCCCTCTGGTGAAGGGGGAATAAAGTCTCTATCTTCTGGAATGTCAGGTGGAGCATCGACATCTATAACACATGGATCAATCTCTGAACTTCCGTTGCCTAGTCAAAGAAAAATAGCGGGCACAATTTTAACTCATATAAACACAAACATTGTAGTAAATCAACCAAAGATGAATTCTACCAGAGCTAAGATGGGAGAATGCCAACCTGTCTTTTTGTCGGGTGACCTGGGCTCAGCTGCAGCCTCGTCCCTGTAGCTTAGTGGTGACTTGAGATGAAGGGAGGGGTGTCCCGTCACCGGCATCACCCCAGACTCCCCCTGATCCTTCTCACACGCTGGATGCTCGTTCACTACAGTGACATCATCCTCTCTCCATGTGTCCTGCATGCCTATTGGGCGAAGTGATGCTCCTAGCATTAACTCCCCACCTTGCAGAGCCCCAGAGGCCTTGGCACATGGAGACCTTTTCCGAATGTCCTTGTCAGCTGTATCAGTCTTAACATCCTGTTTAGTCACAGAGGAAGCACCCTCCTTTCTAACGGCTCTTCTTGAATCCCCAGGGCTGGACAGCGAGCTTGTCTTTATTTGGACAGGGGACTCAAAGTCATCGAAATCATCCCATTCTTCGATACCTAAAGAGGCATCCAGCACAGGTTTCCCACCTCCACTGAATCCAGCGCTGGCAATTTTGACTCCTGCAGCAGGATCTGCGGGTGACTGAGGTCTGAATTTGCACTGGGACGATCCACCTGATCCCAGAGAGTGTGTTTGCGACCCGCTGTCACTCAAGACACTGTTGGCTTTTGCTGGATCTCTTTCAGGCTTGGTTAAAAACGTCAGAGGTTTAAACACAGTGCTGCTATAAGGAATGTTGACATTCCTGCTTGCTAAAGCGTTTGGATGTGTTACCTTTGATGAAACCGTAACTTTATTAACACCACATTCTGACTTCTTCTTAAAGGAGAAAGTTCTGTGCCAAAACAAAAACAATATTTTCTCATTAAGGTAGGAAACAACTCCACAAATTGAGATAAACACATTTCACTCACTACTTCATTTTTAGTGTTAACGGAGTACAAACCATCACCATTCAAAGAGACACCAATGTCAAGAACCAAGTGAACTTTTAATACTAGTCGTGAAAAGGACACTAAAAACAGTACTTGCCTCAGTTGCTGATAAATAGTTATTGTGCTGTTCTAGTGAACGTTATTACAAACATGTCAAACAGCATGGAACAAGAAATTAATTAAAAATATATACTGTAACTGGGGAAAAACATTTTTCTCAACAGATTTTTGTCATTATACTTTGAAATATCATCGTTACGTTTTTTTGCTCTTCTCAGGTTGACACGGACTATAGTCAATACTATAGGCTGGCCTGAATTCCCGAGTGTGTCATTTCTGACAGCATACAAACTACAGCCCATCTGAAACAGAGGTCGGTTCATCTTACCCTGTTTTGGCTTTTGAAAGCGAAAGTTTGTTCTGGGCAGCATTGTGCCGTTCAAGATGTTCCTTCAAATTATTTTGTGGAAGAGCCGGCATTGCGAAGATAAATCATCTAGCACATCAACGTCGACGTAAAAAACTGAACCTTGAAACAACGTAACATTGTTACAATTATGATACTGACATTAATAGGGTCAATTGATAAACAAATCGATACATTATACATAAAAGAAATATCAATGCTAAAAAAATTCAGCCATAAAAATAAGTTAGGTGTTTGCTCGTTGTTACCTAATGTAACTAGCCAACGCTGCATTTAATAACAAAACAGAGATGAAATGCGAAGTTACGGTAAAAGACCTTGGTGACCATACTATTTTTAATATCACAAAACGCCAAATACATTTATACTTCTTAATTCTAACGGGCTTACCAAAAAACGTGTGTTAGGAAAACAAATGAGTTCCATAACAAGAAGTGCCTTCGCTCAATTTGTCCGCTTCTTTTTGGACGCCACCGATTGGTTGAAAAAAATGCTTCCGGGTCAGAGCTTCGATGCGTCAACAAGTCACCTGACTAATCGGCCCTGGTAGCGTAGACCGTCTATTGCAGTGGTTCTTAACCCAGTCCTCGGCGAACCACAGACGGTCCACGTTTTTGTTTCCTCTCAGCTCCCAGCGCACCTGTAGCAGGCATTTGGTGATCCTGATTGGCTGGGAGCTGGGAGGGAGCAAAAACGTGGACCGTCTGGGGTTCGCCGAGGACTGGGTTAAGAACCACTGGTCTATTGAGTATGTTTTGATATTTTAGGAAGTACGGAAAAAGCACACATGCTAAATGAAATATGTAAATTATGTATTTATTAAGTAAACATCAGTTAGCAACACTGGTGCAACCTGTAATTATTTTAACAAACGGGATGTTAGAGAAAAAAACTGTATCCCAAAACTATGTCGCATACATTTTTGTATGTCTCGTGTTCCATTATTAAAGATTTAACATCAGTATTTTCTTGTATTATCAATCTCATTTTTATCATGTAATCATGTCGCGTATAAAAATAAACTGATTGGTTACTGTTCCCTTTTGTATCATAAATCTGGAAAGGCATCAACAACAACATAAAAAAATTGTTTAAACTCAACATTGTTATAACAATGATGCAGACATGATTCATCCATTCATTATCTCCTTCATAACGATTTCACATTTTACACCAGAAGAAGGGGGTAAGATGAGCAAGCTGCCAGGCCGCACATGTTTTTCCCACGTTCGATGTAAAAATATCTGTGAACAAAAGGTATTGGTCAGATCAGTATACTGTCTTTTAACGATCTCCTTTTTTGTTGCCTTTTTTATTTCTACACACACTAGGTGTGTCTGTTATTAATATAAAGTTATATCGAGGTACTACATTTTATATTTCGGAAATAAAATTATTTTATATAATGTACCCCTTTTGTCCCCAGTAAGTTCCCCATGAGTTCTTCACGATCCAGTAGGGGGTGCCATTGTCTTCACCGTAACCCACGGCGAGCACAGCATGGTTCACCATGTCGGTAGTATTATGACATTCAGTGCTACAGAGAATAAACATCGTTAGTGACTTATCCGTTTTTCAATTAATAATGAGGAAATGAGAAATAATCTCTCAGATCATGTTTATTGAAAAAGAAATTACACTATGAGCACCAGATTTATGAAATAGTTGGATGTCAATTCCTTGTTAACAGATGTTTGTCTTGTTCCCAGTCGCAACTGGCACTTGGAAATGTCAAGTAATCTGTCACAACACTGGCAGTGCGTGACCTGAACATACAGCCCCCTCCTGGTTATTGATTCTCACCTGGTGTATATACCATCCTTGTAGTGCATAAAATCAGAAGTCACCTCGTATGCAAAACTGACAGGGTTCAGTCTCGCCACGGCGTCCACCATTTCCATCTCAGCATACTGACACAAATGGAATATAAAGTGTTAACGTTTTAATCCTAGACTGATTGACTGCTCTGTCAAACATGCAGAGGCACCTAGGCAATCTCCACCCACTCACTTTGGTTATGTTCACAACTTCCTTTACAAAAACAGCCGCCTTTCCAGGATTAAACTTGCAGGTGCCATCCTTCAAAGAGCACAGAAAAAAAACACAAGGCTTTAACAATCACTGTCGTCTTAAACGGCAACTTTTTACAAGTGCTACTGAATCGTATTCTGACATCATAATCAGCTACATGGCTTATCAAACTCAGCAGTGGTACTATCTCACTCGTCCTGTGTATGGGTAGTCATCCTCCGTCATGAGTCCTTTGTTATACTTGATGTATTCAAAGGCCTGACTTGGAAGTCCACTGTTGGGAAATGCTGTGAGTTAGACACATGCAGAGCCTTGAAGATACCAAGGGGTATAAAAAACATGGCTATCTTCTCCATGCATCACTCACCCATTGCAGCCGTGGTTATTGAACGCTTGGGCACAATCCACCAGCTGCTGCTCAGACTGTAAAAAAAAGAGATGTACATGGGGTGGGGGTGGGGGAGCTGGGGGTTAAAGGCCTTGCTCAAGGGCCCACAGACATGTGAATATTCTGCCAAAGTGCCTCTCTTTAAATTTACAGAGTGTCGCTTTAATGTTTGTGTCAAAAGCTTAGAGTACCTGCCCCTTAAAATGTCTCTGCACAGTACCAGTAATAGCACAGAACAGTATTATCGTGGTATTGTTAAAATCTGCTGAAAGTGTTCAAAAAGTACTGATACACAAACTAAAATCAGTTCACCAATTTTTATATTGAGTACCACAAATAAAATTGGCAGCACTATTGACTTTTTGTTTGCATAAACATAAAAATAAAAACATAACCTATACCTACGTAAACATATGAAAACTATATCAAATGCGTATTGACATTTAAAAATCTCTGGAGCACTGTCACTGCTTTCCGCCATGTTTCCATTGACAAAAAAATGTTGAACAAACCCACACTGCAAGCTACACCTGGGCACCTGTGTGTGGGAGACTGTTGCTAACTTTAGTTAATGCTGGAAAGGATTTAACGTGAGTTTTTCAAAGCGTACGTGGTAATCAACCATGGTTTTAATGATAATTCAAACTTGAAACAGTAATACTAACCGTCAGGAATGTTACTGTGGTTTACCGTGAAATCAGTAACTGTTTCATCCCTAGTGCAGACTGAGCACACACAAGAAGGAAGCAAGATCAAGCAACTTATTTGTGTTGCAATAAGCCGAAAGAGTGCAGAGAGGAGCAAAGGCTTTCGAAGCACTCCAGCATAACTGAACTGAAAATGAAAAACTAATCATCAGATTATTTCCCAATACAAATAGAAATGTGTAAATGGTGGAAAGGATCAAAGCTGAGGTACAACTACATGTCTCACCAAAAAGGGGAGTTTTCCTGTAGATATTGCAGTGACGGATTCAAGACATCCCGTGGTAGAGAAGGTCCAGCAACTACCACAGGGACCCTATATATGAACATTTGTTATTTTTTATTCGTCAGTGTTCAGTGTTAATGTAAAAAACGCACAGCATTATTTTGCAGTTTAACTATGGAGATGCTGCCTTAAGATAATACAAACACCAGTGTGGTGAAATATACATATACTAATGCTAATATTTATTAGCATCATTAACACACGACAACCAATGTAAGAACTGTCTGCCTACCTGATTTTTTACAGGTGTCACATAGTTCCCTTTCTTTCTCCAGTCCACTGAATCTGGGTAAGGACCATCTCTGGTCATGTGACCACCCTTTGTGGCAGAGCAGTTCTGACAAAAAGAAACAGCCACCAACCAATGTGAGTGTCTGCATGTCGGTAAATGACAGCCACCGGCCAATGGAAGTATCTGCATGTCGGTAAACGACAGCCAACGACCAATGGAAGTGTCTGCATGTCGGTAAATGACAGCCAACGACCAATGGGAATGTCTGCATGTCGGCAGGCGACAGCCACCGACCAATGGGAGTGTCTACATGTTGGTAAGCGACAGCCATCAACCATAGAGAATGTCTGTGTGTCTGTAAATGACAGCCGCCAGCCATTGTGAGTGTCTGCAAGTTTGTAAACGACAGCCACCTCCAATAACAGGGGCATCATACCTGTGGCTCAGTTAGAAGGAAGGATTTCTTGAATTCAGCAAATGTCATATCAGAAAAGTGATTCAATCCCACTGTGGAGCAATACAATGCAGAAAATAAGATAAAGTAAAACCAAGTTGAATCAAACAGAATCTAACAAAGTCACACAAACTGTACTTGTGAATTTGTGGTTTTCTGCATTGTGAAAGTCAATTTTTTTCTTGTTCTCTGTGAATATCTGTAGTCGGTAGTAATATTCCTCCAGGTCATAAGCTCTGTTGTGCTGCACAAGAAAAGAAACAGGTCAATCACACTGCCTAAGATGGACACGCAATATAGTGAAGTCCACGGTTTAAAGAAAAATGTTTTATCATAGATTGTGTCACATGTTGCCTATAAAACAACTGCAGAAGTGAACAGGTGATCTAAAGGTGTTTTTTTTGCAGAAGTTTATTTTTATGTAAATCTATAGAAAGTGAAACTAACTACGAACTAATAATAGTTTTACATGGTCCCTTATACAATACGATTATTATGTTCTTTAACCTTATTCTTTGTTTGTTTATCCTACTGTATCACAAACCAGTACTGTTCGTTGGATTCTCTGTTGTTTGAGTTGATTAAAAAAATAGTTAAAAAACCCAGTGGTTCAGACGACTTTTATATTCGATTCTACTTGGTGAGAATCCGGCCGACAGCAACCTCCTAACCACATTTTGCGATTTTTTTTTACCTGTGACATCCATGACTTAAAATGATACTCATCTGAAAAAGAACAACAAAGACAAAAAAATGCTATCTTTTAGTGTTTTTGGTTGTATGTACCCAGTATGAAAAAGTATGATCTGGTGAACAAAATATCAGCCGCAGCCTTCCTGTAATACGTAGGAAAGTACCGCAAATAACAGCAGAGTAGCCGGTGGGGAAGTCACACTGGCAAGGCGACAAATCCGAATAAATTAATGTCAGTACTGAAAGATGTATATGCAAAACATTATTTAAAGAATTATTGCTATTCCTTTTATAGTTTAACAAAATCATTAGTTTCTGAGTCGTTTCCTCGAAAAGCCGTTACATTCCCTAGCAAAACTTACAAGCGAAGGCAAAACGATTCAAAGGGAACACAAACACAATTGCGAAGAACGCAAAACTGTTATGAAAGTAATATTCTCCAACCCTGTCTACTTAGGGGATCCGTAAGTGTCCATAATTGTACCACAGACTGATCATTTCTGATACGTGTATTTGTATAATAACATGAACACAGTTTTGCAAAAGGCAAAACTTCTTTAACAGTTAATAACTCACCTTTCTCCGAAAACAACGGAGAAAAATCCGCATAGTGCAGAAAAGAGAGGAGAAAAAGTACAGCAGCTTTCATCGTTGCCCTCCGCTCGAAGCACAAGGAAGTGAACCAGTCTTTTTCGTTCAGGTCACATGACCCTGTTATTTTTGGACCCTGTCACCCGCGTGTCGGTTCTCAGATCCTTTTAGGCGGGACTTTTTCAGAACCAGGGACCCCAAAAGAGTATGAACCTCCATATTACGCATGCGTGGATCGTACGCTCTTGATTAATCTTATGACAATGCGGGCATTTATACAATGTCTCTGCCCAATCCCGGCAACTACTGTACTAGACGTTAGATAGACATCTGCCATAACTATTTAATTAGGTAATGAATTATAATGTCTGTCACCGAGACATAGCGGCAGCGGTAAAATACGAGAAAACTGAAAAAAACCCACTTTTATTAAACCCACTAAACGACCAAACACAAACTTCCAACACCAACCCACTCACCACTCTGCCCACTGCATGGCATCCCGACCGCCTCAACAACACAAGGTGGGCGCACGCGAAAAATTTATACAACATAGCATTTATCACCACACCAGATATAACACAATACACGCTAATTACATACAACTATTTAGAATAACACAAAGAGGCGGTATGTACAAGGCTAGCGAGCAAGCCGGGAAATGCAAATAGGCTCCGCTATGCGGAGCCATGTCACTGGTGTTACAGGTTCAGGGGGCCGCCAACCTGCATCGGACTGGCAGGTACAAGAAACGGTTTGATGTATGGATGATAGGCCTATTAACATATGTGTCACTTAAGATTACCTCGGTAAGTCTTGTTATATATATATTTATATATATAAATGCACATAACACTCTACATAACTTCGCGGAATCTACGACAATTGAAAGAGTTAGGATTGTCAGTATCTTATTTTTATAAATCTGCAACTCATTTCCCCCTGTAGTCTGTGGTTAGCAATATGTCTGAAACTTTAAATAACTTCCACTTTTCAGAGGTAGGCTACCCGCTCTCTCGGATTCATCACAAGCAGCACTTCCCTCTAGCGGTCTGGACAAAAACGCTGGCGCTGTTTTTGGCTTTAGGTACCTGATACATTGAATATAGGCTTTTAATTGAAAGCAGTCTGCGAAAGTGAACAGATACTAATGTAAAAAATGCATAACGACAACGTTCCCCCTGAGATAGAATAGATTTATTAGCAAGAGGTAATCAGGAAACATACATTTTAATACAAAACTGAAAATATTTCTCGAGCTGTGGAAATAAACTTGAAGAATTGAAAGATAATTCTCATACCAGTGGGTATTGCTCACAGCAAAACGTTAGTTTATATGTGAATATAGAAGTAGATGTGCATGTATACGTGTGTTTAGTATGTATATCTATATATAGTTTTATTTTAAAGACTGTTACAGTAGAGCATGCCTGGCACGTGAGCGTCGAGTGTCTTCCTATACTGTACATTGTAAAAATCCTACAAATATTAACAGAAGAAGCACTACGTTACTATATTCCTGCTAAGAGAGTACTTATAGACAGGATTACAGTATATGCAAAACACTTGAAAGTCATCGTCTACTTCTAAATCATAGTTCTAAATATCACAAACTGCTCAGCATTTTGGGTTTTAAGCTTGTTAGGAGACACTACTGTAAAGAGATGTGCTTCACACTGTTACACATTAAGAAATATATAAGGCTGCATGTACAAAATATACAGCATGACATTTCTATCAGGTGGATCGCAAAGTGTGTACAAAATATTCGCCCAAAGACGTAGAATCTATTCTATTATCCAGACTTCAGCCTCGTTATAAATGACATTTCAAATGCTGCTTAAGAAGGACTCATTAATTGATCGATAGTGTTCTCTGATAACCCATTTGGCGACGTGAGTCATTATTTGTGTTATTGGAAGAACAATTACAAACAGCAGATTGTCTTTCAGATTTTGTCTTTCGTACATAGATATTTATACATACATATGTATGTATACTCGGTACTCCATAGTCATGTTATTATAAATGTGTTAATGATTTAATTTTTCTATACTTTTACATATATTTCTCCCCCCATACAAATAAGAAAATGAGTTTGGACAATGTTAGAAAAACTACAGATTAAATATATTTATGTATTCTGCTTCACAAACAAACATTTCCTGAAAATAATTATGGAAAAAACACATTATTGCCAAAAAAGAAATACTTCATCATCACTTATTTACCTATTTTTCTAAGTGGCATTTTTTAAAATGATTTTGACTTTGGCTGTTTCAATGTCCCAAATGAAGACAACATAAGGACATTGTGATGATCAACTGTGTCTTAAATAACCAAACTGTTTTACAGCTCATTAACAAATTTAACTGGGTTCATTTGGGACAAAAGAATCACTTGTCAACACATCAGACATGCAAAACCCTTGAAACACTTCGTCACAAGAAACAGGCATTTTTAGTCCAGCTAGTTACAATGTATATTAAAATTGTCAGCGTGCCCAGTGAAACCAAGGACTTTGATCTGCTGGTTAATGCAGTCCTTGTTTCGCAATACATTTACAGTTCTCATCAGTTCAATGAGATGATTTTCACATATGCATACAGCTGAATGTTTTACTGAAGCGATTCAGACTCAGGACCTTGCTTAAGGGTACTATAGCAGGGCATCTTCTGGGAAACGGCAGCCATTCATGCCCCTAACTACTGTACGACACCACCTGTTGCCCTACACCAAACTGCAAGTAGGTAAAATACCTCCATAGGAAGGTGTATTACAAGAATAAAAAAAAAAATCAAGTAAAAAAAAAAAAAACGTGAGTAGCAACAACCTATGATGTGGATCCAGAAAAAAACATAATAGGCATGTATCTGAAAATTATATGATTTAATATCCCAACCAGCTGGGACTGACAGAGAAATATAAATAGTGTGATTTTTACAGATTACATATCACAGCTGACTCAGTGATAAGCAGTAAATCACAAGAACAGCAAATTAGTTGGTGGAGATTTCACCAGCTGCTTCTGAGTGTTTATTCTGGGCATGTACATGTTTTGGTATCACTCGGTTTATTTATTTGTATAAATATATCTTCATAGTTTATCTTGGTTTTAAACTTTTTTCTTTTCTAAATTGCTACATTGGCTGCAGTAACTTGATTAAACACTTAAAATAAAAATAAGGAAACCAATTAACATGCAAGGTTGTGTCCTACATAAAAGAATGTGGTGTAAAAAATAATTTTTAAAGTGGTCGAATATTAAAATACACATTTTGCAAACTAAATTTAAAGATACACTGCTGGGACCCATTAATAACTGCCATGATTGGTAACATTTATGTTTCCCTTTGGAATTTTAACTGTGGTTAAAACAAGAAAAAGGAAAGGATACGGCAGACTATATGATAAAAAGCAGGCAAACAATATACAGGAAATAAGCTTCGAAATGATTTCCTCAGCTCCCCTGCCTCCATGTGTACAAAAGCATGTTCTTCTACACAAGTTTTATTAAGAAGGATACAGGGGTCCTTTCAGACACACAGTAAAAGGATGTCTAAGATGATCTAACACAAAGAAACAGTTTATGTACATATGATATAGTGTCTGTACAGTGAACAGGCTTCAGAGAAAGCATCACCCTTCCTAGGTTGGCATTTTGGGCTCAATCCTCAGCGATTCTTCATACAAGCTTTCTTCATCCAGCACTGAGCTCTGGTCCAGCAGATACTGAGCAGTCTGCAACGCAATATGGTTTGATCTCAGTGCCAGCATTGTCTCCGTATGCACACATGCACCCTGTCTTTCTGTACTTTGTAAACTGTATTTGGCTCGAAGTCTCTTGAACGATTAGAAAAAACATCCCGGTATCTTAACGAAATAATTCTGTGATGAGCCGTTTTTTTTGCGCATGAGCATTTCTGCAGAAAGCCCTCAAGTCATTGTTTTGTTACTGAATCCTGCCTGTTAACTGTCTGTCAGGCAGGTTTATACTAGTGGCATATTGCTCTTAACTTTAATATAATGCAATGTATTTAGGCCTAATGTCCATGACAGTGCTGCCTGACACGTCTGTGTATTCACCATTTCTCTGCACAGAACAACTGTTACAGCACAAAAGACTTTTTAATTAAATGAGAGGATAAAAGGCATTACCTTTGGCTGGTAATCAATCTTATAAGCAGTCTGCTGAAACTGTCTGATTTCTCTTATAATGTGGGAAATCTGGACAGGAGAAACCAAAAACGAGTGTTTAACAGCATGTAAAATGGCTGCTGATAATATGCCTTCATACTGCTACAGCCAATTTTGTACAGACACCATGTTTATTGGGCTCAGTAAGCTCTGGTCTGACTGACCATCCTCATCTTGGAGAAGTTGACCAGGTTGTCCTCTATGTAGTTTGGTGTCCCCTCTTCAATGAAGGCCAGATCTGTGAGGTACATCCCCAGATAGGGGACGCAGGGAGGGTCACAGCTGACAGACAGGACATACAGAGGCAGTTAGGATACACATGTGCCTTTCAAGATAACCTTAGTTAGCCCTGACATCACTGAAATCGCCCCATGAGACCTACCTTGTTTTGATACAGGAGTGTTACACTGAACCTTGCATCTAGAGTTATGAAGACAACAAAAACGACCATTGATATATTCAATACATCAAACAGATCAAGGCACCTTGACACTTACTTCTTCAAAGCCTCTCTCAGGTTCTTGAACCTTCCCTCAGACGATACCAGCCTCTGTAGCTTGTCGATCACTGTCTTTGTCTAATGGAAATAATATAAGCCTTGAGTTTCAGGCATTAAAAATCTCAGCAGCTGTAATATCTGGTAACACTTTACTGAAGGCCATGTTTTTAGTCATTTATAAACACGTTCATAATGCATTATAATGCATTCATGTATCATTATAAACATGGCTATAAATATTTATAAAAAGGCATAACACATTATACTCATGCTTATAATGCATTATGACTGCCTTATGAAGCTCTCATCTATAACGCACTATAGGTACTTTAATAATGCAGTACAAAGCATCCTTAATGTTTATACCGACCATTATCTTGCATTATAAAGGTATGTATAGTGCGTTATAGATGAGAGCCTCATAAAGCTTTCATAATGCATAATACACGTTTGTAATGTATTATGCATTTTGATACATATTTATAGCCATGTTTATAATGCTTTATGAATGCATTATTATTTGTTATGAATGTGTTTGTAAATTACTAAAAACATGGCCTTAAGTAAAGTATTACCCAATATCCATTAACAATTCACCTTCATTAAATGAAGTAAAGGCCTGCTGTCTGCACCTTCTAGCCATTAGCTAGAATAGTCTAATGTATGCAGTGAGGAACAGTCTGTCATTGTCATTACGCCGAGAAGTACACAGGCATTGACAGGAACAGTTCTGTAGGGAGGAACTTCATATTTTTGGTCTTCAGCCAAAGTATGGTGACCCACCTGCTTGGACACCTTCAGCCAGGTCTTCTTCAAGCGGAAGATGGGGCTGCGGTTGAGGGACGAGGTGATCTCCAGCACGGCGTTGTAGTTGTGCAGGCAGCGGCAGATGTCGGCCACCGCCACCCACTTCTCCATCACCGCCACCCGCGTGTTCACCTCGTCACAGCGCAGGATCTCCGTGGCGATCAGATTGCTTATCTTCCAGGACAGCGGCACAGAGAGAGGAACATGAGCGATGCCTCACATGGGATGACAGACGCACTTCACTCAGTGCGCAGTGGGCAGAATAACTGCAGCTCCTGCTGAACTACTGAAAAATATTGTTTACTGTATATCTGCTGCACTGCAGACTTTAAGCATGGACAGCTCTTCCATGCACTAATCTCCCAGAATAATGTAGTATGCCTGTTTGTTGCTTCTTTAATGTGAAATGTATGTTGTGTGCCCTGGCTTTTATCACTGCAATGTCTGTCCCGTCATAAATGTTGTTTCATTATTTCGTTTCACTGTGTACTGTACATGGCTGAGATGACAATTAAGCTTTATCTGACTATGTAACTCCTGCTGTCACATTAATGCTTTTCACGGGCTCATGCCTGTCATGTGTGCCATTTATTAATAATAGACTGGCTTATTTCACAGGTCTCACGTTTCCTATTTCCTTTGAAAATCTAAGATGAAGATCATCTTAATAAATACATGAAATCGATGGTTCCTCAGCGTCGATGCACCCAAGGCCACACAGATGGAAAAACCATGGCCTTGAGAAAGAACCTCTACTTCTACACAATTTCCATGGACATGATACCATCCATAACTGCTTATTCGGTACAGAGGTGTGGTGCTATTGAGTGTCAGTTTTAATAATGAATTGCCCAAGCAAAGTGCACTGGGGAGGTGCTGAATTTGAATGACCAAAATAAAGAACTAAAACAGGAAACACTAAGCTTTTGTTACACTTAAGCAGTTGATGGGTGCTGGAGTAACGATTTAGCGGCATGTAGGTAGAATCTTTGTACTTACCAGCATCACTTAAAAATTAGTACCGTAATTTAAATAACCATTAAAATGGATGTCATTAAAATGGAATATTAAATTGCAAATACGAATCTAAAACATCACATCTCCCGGAAAGTATTCAGAAGGTCCAAAAAATAGCACGGCAATTATTATGATAATTATTTTGCAGGTTGCTTTTTGATGTGTTAATAGGGCAGGCCGTACGTACATCATTGAAATGTTTCGTGGTCTTCATGATGAAGGGGGTTCGCTCACTTTTGTCATTCTTCATCCAGCCTTGTCCAAAGAACTCCCTGTGAAAGGGCACAATGATGAAATCACACGCAAACACCAAGTGCAGTAAATCCAAACACATTTCAGTGGTATGAATTTGATATGACCGTGACTGAAACTATACTAACCAAATTCTACTCGGAATGTCCCAGAAGAGCCCCCTATGGCCGCGAGGTGGGGGTGGTTACCTGATTTTGAAAATATTTTTATTGTTCTGCTGCCTTATAACCTGTGGAGCTGGCATGTTTCTTGATGGATGGAGCAAGATATCGTCCTAAGAACTGTGTTGATCAAGTTTGAATGGCTGAAGAATCTGCAAATCATTTCCATGTGCAGTATTAGAACTAAAAAATGTGCCGTGGACATGTCTGAGCCATACGTATAAAAACACTCAGCTTGGGAGCTCTGATCCACTGAGGAGATGTATGTAGCTAATAGTATGGAGCAATATGGATTCATGCTGGGGCCACTGTGATGTCCTGGCATCTTCCCTCTTGAATTCTCCTGCATAGCCCCCCCCCCATGTGACTTTATCTCCTTCCTCATTCCCTATCCCGATGAGCATGTTGTTCCATTTCTCCTAGTGACAGCCCTCCAGTCCACTTACTCATAAGGGATGACCTTGAAGACCAGGTGATCGAGCAGGGTGAGCTGCTCGGCGATCTCCAGGGCGGAGTGGTTCTCAAAGGGCTCCGCCTTCCCAGCCTCCGCCTGTCAGATGCGCGACAGACATGCATGGTTACCGGTTGTCATACGTGCCGCCCATGGCTCAGCCCCATAAATAGTGTCTGTAGATCCCCGCTAACAGCGTGAAGAGGAAGCAGACCACCAGCAGAACCGAGTCGAGGAGAGGAGAAATGTACTGTCCTTCTATTAATACGATCTGGGTTCCAAACACGACAGAAATGTGTCAGAATTTCGGTGCCTGACTCTAGTGTGCTGGAGTCACACTCACCAGCTGTGTCACCTCCTCCAGACTAATCTGGCTGTCCCCCGGGTCCTCTTGGGTCAGTGTTCTGCAAGGACAACACAGGCGTAAATCACTCAAAGACTGTCCTGTGTGGTTTTAAATCCCTGATCCCCTGTAGGCTTAACACAGAACTGCCACTGACAAGTGTTTGGAAACAATCTCTTAGTCATCTCTGGAGTGGAGGCTGTGGTGAATTTTGGAAAGGGTGTGACCTGATGATGTTGGCCGCCGCTTTCCTCTCCTGGGTCAGGAGCTCAGGGTCGTGGATGACCTCCTCCAGGAAGCTGATCACCTTCTGTTTCAGCTCTGTGTTGCTGTCAAAGTCCTAGGTGCAGCACAGAACCCCGGAAGGTGCCCTCAGCTGCATGTCAACACCAGAAACAGGCACCACCGTGCCAGTGGCTCAGCATAAGTGCTCTACCTGCGAGTGCTTGGACACCCAGTGCCGGAGAACGTTGAGGACCCGGTTGGTGGCGGCCCGTCGGATCACGAATTCCTTGTCGCCGTTTCTCTGGTCGGTGGGAAAACCTGATGGTGAGGGATAGATGATGAGCAGGTGAGCTGGGGAGTCTGGGATGACACCCTGCCGTCTCCTAAGGCTGGCGTGTCCGTGCCGGCTTACCCGTGCTGGCCAGCGACATGCGGCGGTACTTCTCCTTGGTGGGCGTGCCCTCGTTGGCTCCCGCGGTGGCAATGGCGAAGGCCGAGGCAGCGGACAGGGCGCTGCGCGTGTTGTCCAGCTCGCGGCAGGATGACACCACCATGCCATTGTTGTAGGAGAACAGAGAGAATTCTGGGAGAAAAACAGCAGGCTTACAAACAGGCAGGATAACGTAAGCAGAACATGCTTACAAACAGGCGTGTGATGAAAAACAGCAATGTTAAAGCATGCCAGAAATGACTTCACTTACTAACTAGTTGTCAAAAAAGAATATTTGACTAAGATGTTTTATAAATTAAGGTAAAATATATTTAATAATAATTCAATCTATTCATGTATTGTTGAGAGCTGCTTGTCTAGTGCAGAGTCACAGTAAATCTGGAGCCTATCCCACAATGCACAAAGTTAGGGAACAGAGAGGGGACAGGGGACACCCATCTGAAGGGCAGCACCTGCAAAATCAGCATGAGCAACTGTGAGACAGCAGTCCACCCAAATGGAGAACTCCACACACAGGGGTGGGCTGCTACTGTACTTAAAATATATTAACGTAAAGTCTGTTATATAAAACATGCCCTAGAATAAATGCTACTTCCCCTCCCCTTACTGTTTAGAAAAAAAATGGTTTTAGTTCTGAACTCACATTTGCATATACACCAGCATTTATGGCGATATGATTTGCATGGATAATGGTAGTAATTAAAGCCACATCTTTGTGGTGAGTTGACCGGTAGTTAATCTAAAAGGAATGTTAATAATGTTCAGGTGTTCTGTCAACAGCAGGCAAGTGCTAATCATATTTTAAATCACGTATGAAATAAATTAATAAACAATAGGACCACATGCTGAACATTGTGCGTGCGTGTGATTGCGTGTTCTATGCATCACCAGCAGGGGTCGCCAAAAGAACACAGATTATTAACTGTAGCACACTGCCTCTGCATTTGTCTAAATAAAACTCGTAATTCTGCCAGGATGGGGGGACTCTGCTTAACGCAGCGCTAAAGGTGAAAAGGGAGTATCGGCCCAGTGAATGATTTACAGCAGTGGAGGGAGGTGAAGATCTCTGTGTTCAATTCATCTTCAGCTATTGACAGACTCTTATATGTTGATCATGGTGCCCCAGCTCCTAGTCTCCCATATTACCAAAAGTGTGTTATTGGAGATCTATGGAGATCATAAACATAGTCACAGTCATCCAAAGCAGTACCTTTATCCTACGACGTACTGCGCTTAAAAAAGCAGTGGACTGAACTGTTGCCCCTTTTTGACAATGCAGAAGCAAACTGCTTACAGTTTACCAGGAGCATAGTGCCAATTATCAGACAGCCATTCAGGAGCAGCTAACAAATACAGAGACCATGTATTAACCATCAAGGACAGTGTCCCAGCTAACAGAACACCACCCATCTGAGATAGTGTATAGACCACCAGGGACAGTGTCCAAGCTAACAGAACACCACCCATCAGAGACAGTGTATAGACCACCATGGACAGTGTCCAAGCTAACAGAACACCTCCCATCAGAGACAGTGTATAGACCACCAGGGACAGTGTCCAAGTTAACAGAACACCTCCCATCAGAGACAGTGTATAGACCACCAGGGACAGTGTCCAAGTTAACAGAACACCTCCCATCAGAGACAGTGCATAGATCATCAGGGACAGTGTCCCAGCTAACAGAACACCACCCATCAGAGACAGTGTATAGACCACCAGGGACAGTGTCCAAGTTAACAGAACACCTCCCATCAGAGACAGTGTATAGATCATCAGGGACAGTGTCCCAGCTAACAGAACACCTCCCATCAGAGACAGTGTATAGACCACCAGGGACAGTGTCCAAGTTAACAGAACACCTCCCATCAGAGACAGTGTATAGACCACCAGGGACAGTGTCCAAGTTAACAGAACACCTCCCATCAGAGACAGTGTATAGATCATCAGGGACAGTATCCCAGCTAACAGAACACCACCCATCAGAGACAGTGTATTACCGAGATAGTGATATCAGTACATCAGCTAACGGAACACCACCCTTTGGGAACAGTGTACCGCCCACGGCCGACAGTGTTCCACGCTCTAATACGTCTACCTTTGGGGGTGGCAGAGAAGCACACAGATGGTTGCTAAGGTACAAGCCTTCCTGCCACCTACTCACAGATGGCTCTGGAGTTCCCTGCGCTGAGTGGGCTCTTGACGCAGGGCAAAGGGAATCTGCATAAATCGTGCTTTACCGAGGTCTGTTCCCACAGCACACCAGTGCATCTTCCTTCGTGTTTCTGCAAGCTGCGAGGCCGTGGAGACACCACCGACACAGCTACGAGATCCCTTATCGACAGGGATCGCAGATTCGACGCTAGACGTCAGCAACTCAGCTTACCCTGAGTGCAATGAGGAGATCTGAATTATGCAAATTCATAAGTGCAGGAAAAGATATTGGGGTTCTGTTGTGTTCTGCTTAGGGGTCAGAGGCAGATTTTCTGGCTTCTTTATGAACTCCTACCTGAGGAACTTTTGCTTTTGACGTTTTTGGGAGTAGTGGGCGACTTGGTGGGCGACGTGTCCGTCTCCGCATCATCGCTCTGGTTTTGGTCGATGTCGCACTCCTCTCTAACTGAGTTATCTGCGTTAGGTTCAAAACACACTTCTCACTCATTGGAAGTAGGAAGCTGCATCTGAAGTACATTTTGTATCACTGACTTCAAACGTGTTTACAGCTTTTACTGAGTAGCATCCTACAGATTTGTAATAAAACTCATTTGTTTTCTTAACTCCCTCTTGGCACCAACCCTGTTTGCAGCGGGACGAGTCTTCGGTCCTGTCAGCTTTGGCCTCGCCCTCATCAGGGATCTTGCTGGACGCGCTGCTGGAGATGTAGAGCTTGCTGATATCCAGCGTGGTCTTGCTGAAGGGCGACACGGAGGAGTACATGCTGGTGTAGCCGTTGGGAGAGCAGCTGAGAGCGGCCAGGTCCAGGGCCTTCCCTCCCGTGATGATGGGGATGTTGAGCGAGAGCTTGCGCCGGCGATTCGGTGACGAGGACTTGCCGATGGACAGCGGAGGAGGGGAGGAGAACTTGCGGCTAGCCCGTGGAGATTTTGGAGGCTCTCCGTAGAGGAGTTTGTTGTTCTGGCTGCTGGCAAAGAACAGTTCTAGGGATCTGGGTAGAGGGGAGACAGCACAGTTTTCAGCGCAGCTAATGGGAATGATTAGACATAGATAGGCTGCCAGTGAGGGATGAAGGAGTGAATACGAGAAGGGAGCCGGCTTGCGAGGGCGAGCCCTCAAAAGCAGCACGCTAATTTCAGTGGCGAAACACAATGCGGAGAGGGAGGATTGGAGGGCTGCTCAAGTCTCGAGGCGTTTGTTTGAGACGCGCTGTTGCAGAAAAGCGCTCCCACACAGAGAGAGTCCCCGCTCATGAGCGGCTATAAATAGCCCGACGAGTGACAGTGCCGGAGGCTCGGGCCACTAGCAGCGGCAGCCAAACGGGGGCGGGCTGTGCTGTTCGAGGGCAGTTGCACGGAACGGGAAGGCGCTGAGTCGGAGCTGGGGGCTGGGCGCTAAGAGCTGAGATCAATAATTTAACACTTTAGGTCCTCTGTGGAAAGCGGACCGGTTTGGGCAGGGCTCTGCCGCATAGAGTGGCCCGTTGCTATGGTAACAGAACCAGGAGAGAGATGGGGGGGGGAGGGCTACTATGGCACGCACCTGGCTGGGATGGCGCTGATGGGCTTCTTGTAGATGGCGATGAGCTTGTCCAGCACCACGTCTGCGGTGGTGAAGACGCGGTAGGAATGCAGGAAGGTGTTGAGGAAGTCGATGGAGAGGAAGCGCAGGTCCGTCAGCCGCTCGAGCAGCCGCTCCACACTGGCGTAGCGGATCTGCAGCACCTTGCAGGAGTTCATCATCTTGCTGAAGCGGATGTCCACGTCGTCACAGTACAGGCTAGCATCAGACCTGCTTGTTAGACAGCAGAGGGTGTCACGAATGCACATGCACACGGTTCTAGGCAAATGCGCAAAAATGCGCAGTGAAGGACTGTAACCTAAACACACAAAAGAACGCACATATAGAGACAGATGTCCAGAGTCCTTGTGGGAACCAGATATACACACACACACAGGTTTGCTATAATGAGTGACTGAAAAGGCCAAAAGTCTTGTTTTTTTTTTGGGTTACTTATGGTTAAGTACTTATGGGCTTAAGGTTCGGGCTGGGTAGGGGTTAGGGTTGACATCCATCCATCCATCCATTTCTATGGGCATAACCCTCATCCCAATGGCAACCTTAACCCAACCTGAACCTTATCCATAAGTAACCAAAAAAAAAAAAAGACTTTTGGCATTTTTAGTTTCTGGACTGTAGTTACAGATGTTTTATAAAATTGAGGTTAACCTTGTGGGGACCAAAAAAGTCTCACAAGGTAAAAAGTTTGGATCCCCACGATGTAATAATTTTATAATTACACACACACAATTATTCTCCTCCACCACACACACCCTCACACAAACAAGCACCTGTGAGCTATACTCGCATTTGAAAACACAGAAAAATAAAAATAGATAAAGATTTAGGCCCACACACACACACACACACACAGACACACGAGGTCTCTCTCTCTCTCTCAGTCACACACACACCACAGAACAGCCACTGGCACAATCGCAACAAGGACTCACTTGATCATCTGTGGAACGGTGACTTTAGAGTTTTCCTCAAAGGCGTTCATCATGAGCCCATTGCAGCGGATGTTGTCGATGCACTGCGTTTGGGACAGAGTGGCAAGACATCAGCAAAAGACAGGAAGTGCCGCGACATTATGGGCCGAACTGGGCCCAGCCAGTAGGCATGAATAAAGCTAAAATTATAATATTCCAGAGCCCTACATATGAAGCAAGTGGATGGAAGGTTATTCTGGGAAACTGAAGACAACCATACATATCTCTCTGAATAAAATTTTGGTCAGCAGGGAAATGGCATTAGATTAAATGAAATGAGAACAGAAATCACAAACTCAATAAAAAGCTAAATTGAACTACCCATAATGCAAAGGTATGAAAATCTTTGAATCCATTAAACATCCCCTTTGCCCTATACGACAGTGTGGGGGCCAGTTGTTACACAGAGACTTTATAAAACTGGAGAAGTACAATAGAAACCATGCATTAGGAAATGTTTCTGGAGTTTACGAAGGACTGGCTGATAAGCTAATCTAGGGCACCCAGGATGTAACGGCAGTCCCTGAAGCCATGCAGTGACAGAGAGGTGACCCTGTGACAGTGGGTTACTGGGCTGCGCACACATGCCTGGCTAATGTCACTAGTCCAGGCTGACTTCTCCTGACGCGAGGAAGCCACCAGGATGACCGTGAACGACTGGCCGTCTTTGGGCTCCACGATGACCTTGAAGTCGAGGTGCTCCATGTCCTGCCCGCTCTTGTCCGGTTTTGCTAAAGGGGCGGAGCCACGAGACAATCACGTCACACTCCCCTGCCGTGCCAATGCCAGCTTCCGTGGCACTAGGCGGAGCTTTGACCGCCAGGACGGTATCAGACAGGGCTTACACTCATCGTCGGTGCCCTCTGGCTCCTCCATCAGGGTGCAGTCGATGAGAGACACCACGCCATTCTAGGACAGACAAGTGTGGGGAAAGTGATTGCTGGTATTCAGGGCATGTTAGCGGTAACAAGAGCATCACACTGCTGCTACCTGCATCCCTCTTCAGGCATCTGCTGGTGCCTCAACACTGGACTACCCACATCTACAGCATCCTACCCACATCTACAGCATCCTACCCACATCTACAGCATCCTCCATGAAGACGCTGCTCGTTTACAGAATGTGGGGCTGGATCCCAAATAGAACACAAGAGTGATACTTCCAAGAGTGATCCTCTTTATCACTTTTCCCGCCATTTTACACTCCATGAAGCTTGGGTGGGGTGGGGGGAGGTCACAGCAAAGGGGCAACATCCAAGGAGCTGGGGGTTAAGGGCCTTGCTGAAGGAGCTCATGGATGTGTGACTACTCTGCTGAGGTGGGACTCAAACCAGCGACCTGCCGATCATGGCCACAAAGGCTCACTGACCCACACAACAATCCTCAATGATGTGCTATTCCCATGCCTGACTCTTACTATAAAATACAGCAGCTGGAACATTTTTTATGAATATCAAACAGAATATAAAGAGTAACTATGTCTGTCTACCCCAAACTCCACACACCAATCGTATCACTCCACAGAAGATACGACCACGAGCACCACAGTGCCCGATTGGTGTGTGGAGTTTGGTAGAGCGGAATATTAAACTGCTCACTACAAAGTCAAAGTAACCGGATCATGATTTCTGGTAAGAGACATTGCTGTTGAATTTTTCAAATGTATTTTTCTGGCGCTTTAATCACCACAGAAAGAATGTCATTCACACCCATTTATATTCCAGAGAAGCCCGACATTTTTATGGGCAATATCTCCAGAACTAGGCAACTCCCAGCAGAAGCCAGATGGATAGATACACTAACCCCCCCTATCGTCTAAAACATATCTTTTTCAATTTTGGAATGAAATGCCCCTTAGCACTGACATTTGAAAAGAAGGCCTGCTCCGATGCTTACACACACAAACACACACACACGCACTCGCGCGCACATCTCGGGTAAACATATCTTTACGGGGACTGCTCATTCATTTCTATGGGAATAATACTAATGGTAACTATGACAACCTTAACCCCTACCCAGCCCTAACCATAACCATAAGTTAACCAAGCAAAATATAAGAGTTTTTGCACACACACACACACACACACACACGCGCACACACAGGTTTCTCCACCTTGGTGAGGTGTAGCTTGCCCCCAGAGCCTCTGGTGCAGATGATCAGGTGTTTGGAGAAGAGGAAGCACTGCCTTTCGCCCTCCTTCCTCAGCGACAGCGAGCCCAGACGCCCCCGAGGAATCTTGCCTTTCTCAGTCATAGGCACCTGGATCAGCGAGCCTGTCGCGCGACGGGGAAAGAAACTTCATAGAGACAGACAGTCGCAAGTAGCAGGCAGGTGTGTGTGTGTGTGTGTGTGTGTGTGTGTGTGTGTGTATCTGGTTCCCACAAGGGGAAATTCAGTTCTATAAAGATCTGTGACTGCAGTAAATAATCTACAAATGAAAAATGTCTTGTGTTTTGTTTGGTTACTTTGGTTAAGGTTAGGGCTCGGTAGGGGTTAAGGTTGTCATTGTTAGGATTAGGGTGATGCCCATAGAAATCAATGGAGAGTCCTCACTAAGATATAGATGCCTAAACTCTCTCTCTCTCTCTCTCTCTCTCTTTCTCTCTGTATGTGTGTGTGTGTGTGGATTAGGTTTATATTACATTATGGGGGACCAAATGTCCCATTTTTCAGGTCCCCACAAAGATCTGAGAATGTAATCAAAAAACTAAAAATGCCAAAGCCCTCATATTTTGTTTGGTTACTTGTGGTTAAGGTTGGAGCTGGGTTGGGGTTAGAGTTGGAGCTGGGTTGGGGTTAGGGTTGGAGCTGGGTTGGGGTTAGGGTTGGAGCTGGGTTGGGGTTAAGGTTGTCATGTTCGGATTAGAGTTTTCCCCATAGAAATGAATGATTCCCCCGAAAGATAAAATTACAATCCTGTGTATGTGCGTGTGTGTGTGTGTGTATGTGTGTGTGTGCGTGTGTTTGTGTGTGTGTGTGTATGGGACATATACAAATTCCTGGCAGGGTGTCTATGGAGTTAAATGACTCCTGTATTTTTTTGCCTCTCTCATTAGACGTCTCCAGAAGCCTATTGAAGAGCTATGACATTAGCTGTCCTTGACTCACAACTGATTTGACTTGCAACTGTCTAATTATGTTTGGAGATGAGACAATCAGTCCACCAATACACTTTCGGAACGCACTGTTCCACGGACCCATACAAGACTGTTTAGTATGACCTTAAGTGTTGTGGCTCTCCAGGTAACAGCTCAGGAGTATGGATGGAGTATGGATTGCTACAGGTCGGTGTACCTTCCATATTACTACTGGGTCTTTGCAAGGAGGAGTATAAAAGCAGCACTGGGAAGCTTTTACCTTGTCTGACAAACGTCTGGCTGGTGTCCAGGAGGACCTCGCAGCCTTCAATGATCATGCGCTCGATGGCCAGGTTCTTCCTGATATTCTCTGTCTCGCTGACCTCGTCATGCATAATCCTGTGGTGAAACATTTCACATTGAGACCATTCTCTGACCCTATGAGTCCTAAGCACAAACACCGATGGAAACTGTAAGGGAACGAGCCCTTGGTTTGATACAATGAAACATTAAGGGTCATGTGACCGATGGCCTGTTTGTGAGGTGAGGAGGATGAGCGTGTATGGGCCGCCTACCTGGATAGCTCTTCCAGTTTGGATTTGGCATATTCCAGGCTGTTCCTCTCCACGTGCTCATGTGGGGTGTGCGCCAGCAGCTCGTGGAGAGTTAGGATGTAGCGAGGGATCTGCAGAGTGTGGGGGACGTGAGTGGTGGATGAAGGAAGATGCTAAGATAGAGAGCTCATCTCTATGACTGTATCTGTGGGAATGTGTAAAATGACATGTGAAGCATCTAAATCGTGACACCAAGTGCATCTCAGACTGGAGAAACAGTTTATCACTACAGCAAACAAGTTCAGAACATGGCCCAGAAACACCCTGATTAGGACCCAGAAATGCCCGGATTAGACCCCAGAAATGCTCAGAGCCCCATAGGAATGCAAAGCAAATGAGGGCCTTGGCAGGAAAAACAGATCATTATACAACAGCGGGCCCCTGAACAGCTGCTAGACAGCTTATGAAAGAGACAGCTGGGTAGATGCAACTGGCCAGTTACATGCACCGGTCCTAGAAGAGAAGCAAGTGAGAAATGTGCTGGGCAGTGGGTGGCTTCATCTGGGATGACGTGCTGAATGCACATGGCCACAAAAGCGATGGGGTATTTAGGAACAGGGAAGTTCACTGATTGCATTGAGGTATGGAACTGATTTACAAGCCTTAACTGAAGCATGGGATGGATAAGGAGGAGGTGCTCACCTGGAACATAGGGTAGGTGAGGAAGGTCTCCAGCGTGCGCTCCTCGCAGTCCGGCTTGGCCTCGTACTGCTTCAGAAGCTTGTCGAAGTCCCGGTTCTGCTTGCAGTGGGCCAGGATCTGCAGGCTGTACTGGTGGTTCCTCACAAACTCCTGGTAGATGTTCAGCATGGGCAGCAGGATGTCAAAGAGGTCAGCTGGACGGAGAGACACGACGATCCAAAACATTACATGGTATCTTGCGATCCTTTAGTGTAGATTTATTCACATACATTCATCCAATCATCTACTGGAGAAATACATCATGTTCTTCTATTTGGTAAAGAAAGAGTAAATAAAAAGCTCAGAAACTGGGGTATTATTCTTGTTTCATAGGTTCATAGAAATTCCAGAATTTCCACCTGGGATCAATAAAGTCAATGTTAGATTTGAAAATTCAACGTTTACAAGCAAGTGGTCAGTCCCCCTCAGTGACTCCTGACAGATGTGTCCCCAGCTGGAGCAGGAGAAGGCCAGGCAGATATGGTGGCACAGAAGAAGAACAGGTTCCTCTCACCCAGCACAAGGGTAGGCCAGCTGGCAATCCTTGCTTTCAGACCCTGGTAGAAGATCTGGTGCAGGAACATGATGGTTTCACTGAAATAAACAAAGAAAACGAGCACTGGCTTCAAGTCCATCTCCAAGAATGAATGACGGCCATCAAAAACAGAAACTCAGCATCTGAGATGAATGTGAAGATGACTGTGCAACCTGTACCTGTTGAGGAAGATGCTGCTGACGTCGTCGTGGGTGATGGGCGGCTTCTTGGAGCTGGCGGCCATGCGCAGAGGCCTCAGGAAGTTGTTGACGAGGATGTGCAGCTGCTGCACATACTCAGCCTCGGCCTCCAGCATGCTGAACACGACTTGGTTGCGCTTGCGCATGCTCTCCGCATGCGGCGAGCGGATGTAGTCCTGGATGATGGTCTTCCACTTCCTCCTGCACATCCAACCGCGCAGGAAGCTCTGCACCTGGGGGCAGGAAAAGGACTGTGTCACGCATCCACCTGCACCAATTCCTGGTACTTTTCGTTCTTGGCAAATAAAAGGATTCTGATTCTTGATCAAATAAAGTTTGATGTTGTGTGGATGTGTGTGAGTGTGCGTGTGCGTGTGCGTGTGCGTGTTCACAGCTATGTAGTGAGCGTGCCAGACCAGATCCAGCTCAGCGAGGTTCCCAAGCCAGGCTGTGCAACTCAACCACAAGACCATCTGTGGCCTGGTTAACAGCCGCCATAACGCACTTTTTTGATTTTCTTGATTTCTGAGTCGTCTTCGCTGGGAGCCGTCGCTGGGTTGGCCTGGATCTTCTCATTGTCTTTCAGCAGCCCAGCAATCTGTCGAGAGACAAGCAGAACATTGGCAAAGTTAACATTTTGCAAGTTCTCCCTCCCCTCCATCACCCCCCCCCCCCATGGTTTCACTGCGATTTAGTCCTTTTCAGCTGCATCAGCACCCCCTTACATCAGCACAGCTACCCAGAAAGCACTATGCCATCGATACATTCCTGCAAGCTACTTGATCATTATACACCCAAGATGCCATGCAGAGAACTACACTACCCACTAGTACTGGCAACCCAGAAACCTGCAACTAACTGGCTAACCAGTAGAGGTGCCCAGAAACCTACCCACCCGTCCCGACCCGCCCCACCCCATGCACACACACCAAGGCTTCATATTTAGCTTCCATTACCCCAAGCTAAGCGACCACGGGCCTGGTCATATTAGCAGGGTGCTGTAGCATTAGCACAAATATATATGCATTTCCTCCATATTTACCACAGATCTGCTTTGAAAGAGAAACAAATGCAGCGCCTCATTGGATTTACATAGTACACGGTGCAGTGTGTGCAGGCTACACTCATCTCCATTGAGAAGGTGCATCGCTAATGCTATAAAGGAGGCGAGAGCGGCCGAGTGCCCCATTTATTTTGTATTGGCTGAGAGAGTTTATTATGTTTCACAGAGGGCTGAGACAGGTACAATGGGGCCGGCCTCATGCATATTCAGCCTAGGGTTGTACTGGCCGCTACACATTTGCACATTAAAGCAGAATCACTATTTGATCTGCCCAGTAAAGGACACAGCCAGGAAAATAAAATGACTGGAGTGATTTTATATTAGCGGAGATATAAAGTTGGGTCTATCTATTCCCTGTCCAGCAAAACAGAACTCTGTGGAACCAAACCAGAACTGAAGTCCCGCTTCCTGGTCCTGCTGATCCATGAACTTCATTTCCACTTAAATGGTTGTTCTGGTACAAATTCACTTTTATCTAATTAATGGATGGTGACACTCTGAGATCAGCTTTATCTATATTCTCTTTCTGCCTGGTTGGCTAATGTAGCTTTTAGCATCTGACCAACCTGGAGTTTACTGGGCTAAGCAAACATGACGAGTGAGTTACCTCCGATTTTAGGCGCTCGATTTCGATTTCCCCGTCCTCTATTTGTTGTCGAAGTTGCTTGGCAACTGTTTTCTCCGTGTCCACAATCTGGAGTAGATGGAGGTATTTCTGCATGAGAGCCTCATGTTCCGTGGCCAGGTTCCTGTAGCTGAAAACACACATCCGTCCAATGCATCATGGGCAAGCAACTCCAAATGTGGATGTGACCAGAACTGACAAGACAGACCCTGAATGTACAAATATAAGGATTCTGGCTAAATTTAGTTTACAATAAGGAGATGACATTAAATGTTATGAAACTCTGTGTATCTTGAATCCATTGGTTGTATCAGACCTTAAAACTTGACAAACCGCAACACAGTAACATCGAAAGGTACCTCTCAGTGCTTGAATGCAGCAGATCCAATGTGCTTAAAGCACCTGGTTGAAAAACAAGTAATTTGTAGACCCAGACAGATCCGATAGGCTGCTTGAACAGATGTGTGTGCTTGCTGGAGTATGTACGCCACTGTACCTGCAGTGCATACCCTTCCTACTTCATTTGATTCTAAATGTGTCCTGACTTTTTTATTTGCTTGGTGGTTCAATATCCAGGCCCTCAGCTGTGGATGTGAGGGCCCAGTTCACTCTGCTTTATTTTGCCTACATTTTTGAATGCTGACATGCAGGCCTTGACTGCCTCTATATCGGTCTCAGATCCGTGTGTGTGTTTGCGTTTCTGCTGGTATGTGGGGCCTTTGCATGTATCTTAGGTACAGTCATGTGTGTTGGCTGAATCTAACTATGCGTACTTGACCATACTTGTGTTCTCACGTACTCGTTTTATGTCATCTTCCATTGCCGAAGACCAGTACCGATACTAAGATCACAAGATCACGGTAAAAATCCCCGGATGTTGGTCTTGTTCCATCCCAAATATCAAGAATGCATTGGGTGCATCCTTGCCAAACAAAAACAATCCCATGATTCATTGCGTGCTGTAGTGATGGCGGAGGAAGAAGGCGTGAACCGTAACTGTACTACCGTAATCAGAGTTACCTTAATCAAGGTAATGTTTCCATCGCTCCAGTCAGATAGTATTTTTCCCTGTCTTTTTCACTTGCAAGAATGCTGAACTGGAATGGTTAATTTATTTTTATTTGTGAAAAAAGCACAAGTAATCAAACCAGGAATAAATTTAAACTGGACATTTCTATTATGTGTCATTTATTAAGTACAATGAAATTACAGCCAGGGTAATCATCTGGGTGTATAGAATAGTGGAACAGCAAGTACACAAGTACTCATCACTATCAATCCACAATCGGTGTGTTCTCTGTCCTCATGATCATGCGATCGTTCTTGGAAGGCAAATTCACATGACTGGTCTTGCCAAGATCACAAGTACAGTCTTTGCATCTTTGGTATTGAGTTTCACTGTTTGGTTTTGTGGGCAATGGCTGTCTGTTTGTGTTAGCGCTTTTGTACATTTGTTTTGGTGTGTGATTGCAAGTATAATTTTGTGTTTGTCTTTCTGTACATGTTGCGGAGAAGTTGTGTGGATGTACATGTTTAATATGGAAGTGGCCCTGCTGGTAGAGGTACTGTGTTTCTATGCCTAGTCCCAAATATAAATTATACAGACGCTCCTCTACTTGCGAACTTTCAGACATACGAACGAAGAGGACTCTAAGTCCAAATTGTGTTTATTTGGGCTCCTGTTCCCTGTCTGCAACATCAATCTTTTTTTCTGTGCGCCAATTCCTCCTAGTATGACTTCTGGCCGCTACTCCCGCCGTGCAGCAGCGTAGCGTGCGTACTCCCAGCATCCTAGTTCTTTGTACTTGCGTATACTCTTAAAATGATGCTAAATAACGACTTACGAACATTTCAAGTTACGAATGGCCATTTGGAACGTATCTCATTTGTAAGTAGAGAAGCGTCTGTATTTCTAACTGCAACTAAGCATTGCATTGTACAGACTATAGAGGGTGCTAACAATCATCGAATTTCCCCAGCCAGCGTAATGGTTACTGCAGCTCAAATTACTCTATAAAGGCATTCCAGTTTTTTAAGGTCCTTTGGAAAGTATTACAATGGGGGAGTACACTTTGAAATATATTATTTTAAAACTGCATTTAAAGCTGTAGACCTACGTTTTTAGTGATAAGAAGCTGTGTAATTTATGTAAAATACACCTTACTGTGCTAAATCTGAATCGCCAGAGGAGGGAACCAATTAAAATCTCTTGACTATAGGATATGCCCCTGTTGGCCAAACTGGTATAACATGCTCGGTGATTATCACATAACAACATGGCCCATTGCTAGGTAACAACCCCAAGTGCCACAGAGTGTCACAGGGACCTATGGAATAGGAGCATCCTCAAAAACCGCACCTACTTTGTAACCACAAGGGATAAAATTAGCTTGTGACTCCCAAGAAATAAACGAACCAAACAAGCTCCAAAGAGTGACATCATAGCTAACTGTGGATGAACACAATGAGCCCAACAAACTCCGAAGGGTGACATAATCACAGACAGTGGATCTACACAATGAGGTAAACAAAATTTGAAGGGTAACATCATAGCCAACTGTGGATGTACACAATGAGCCAAACAAACTATGAATAGTGACATCATCGCAGACAGTGAATGTACACAATGAGCCAAACAAACTCCAAAGGGTGACATCATCACCAACAGTTGATGTATTCCATTAGCCAAACAAACTCCGAAGGGTGACATCATCGCCGAAAGTGAATGTACACAATGAGCCAAACAAGCTCTGAAGGGCGATAACATCAGCGACAGTGGATGTACATAATAAGCCAAACAAACTCCGAAGGGTGACATCATTACTGACAGTGGATGTACACAATGAGCCAAACAAACTCCGCAGGGTGACATCATCGTTGACAGTGGATGTACCCAGTGAGTCAAACAAACTCTGACAGGTGACATCATCGCCGACAGTGGATGCACACAATGAGCCAAACAAACTCCGAAGGTTGACATCATCGGCAACAGTGGATGTACTCAGTGAGCTAAACAAACTCTGAGGGGTGACATCATCGCCGACAGTGGATGTACTCAATGAGCCAAACTTGGCAAATGAGTCCAAACAGAAGGGGGAAAACCACTAGGAGGGACACGGCTTATTGTGTTTTTTTCTTTATTTTTTAGTCAAAGCATTTCATATATCTATTTAAGCACTAAAGGACAGTTGCTGTCTTTTCCTGGTCGGCAAAACTTTCCGCTTCCATAGATTCTTACTGTAGACATTGTGTGTTTATTGCTAATTGGAAGCAGGAAAAAGAAAGAATGATGCTGTGATTCTCTAAGGACTAGTCAGGGAGAGTTCTGCCAATGAGAGGCACCCCATCAGTCCCCATCGACGGCCAAATCAGAATGACCTGACATGAGGCGCCACCTACAGGTGAGTGTGTGTATTTGTGGGCCCCAACCTCCTCGCTCCCGGACGAGCTGCCCTACCTGGCGTGTGTGATGGCCGCCACCCATTCGTCGCAGTCCTTGGCATCCTCCGTGCGCAGTTCCAGGGGCTTCTGGCTCTCGTGGTTGAAGCTGATCGTAAAGTAGTACTGAACCAGTGAAAGGAAAGAGGGAAACGAAGGAGAAGAGGATGAGACTGCGGCAGCAGGGTGATGCAGAAGCAACCACCCAGACCTTCATTTGCACAGGACGCCGACAGAAAAACTGCATTGATTTAGTGAACCTGAAGATCGACTTGTGAGATCCTGGAAATGTGACCTGGAAATATAAGTTCTTAAGGTTCCTTAGTTGACTGGGTCCTTTATGAGACAAAGGTCTTGGCTGAGATATTTAAAGTTCTAGCTGCACAGGAAGGTGCTTCTGGTTGTTTCCTGCAACCTTCTCAACCATCTTCATTAATAAATTATTAACGTTCATTGGACTCCTGTCACAATGGCATCGCTCTAGGTGCTCTGCTACTCTTGGACTCTTCACTACGACGCTGCTACTTTCCCCTTTTTCGGTCTTCAGCGGGACACACATCTGACAGTGAGTGGCGACTTATTTTCTCAAAAACTTGCAACCTGATCCTTTGATTCGTTATCATCCGTCGACCCAAAGAATTGGAACTGTTTCAAAATATTACTCCAGGTCTAATTCATCAGAACCGCGGGGAAAATGCATAACGAGACAATAACCCTGAAAGTACCATACAGTAGGTGACATGTCTTGATGAACCGTGTGCAGTGGGTGATGCTGCCCCCCCTCCACCCCCCCTTGCCCATAGTAGAATAGGTTGTCTGCATTATGCATGAGAGCCTGCAGGAATAGTTGTCATTTATCAGCAGCTGTTGGTTCTTACACTGCTTTAGACGGTAAAGAAGGAGAAAATAAAGAGTCGTATCTTTCCCCGTCGTCCAGCCCTATTATAAAGCTTCTGTTAACCCACAGAGCACTCAGCTCCCACGAGTAACCCTATAGGGTACATAAGCTGCAAGCTCAGTTCTGGGATGCACTACCTGTTACCTAGCAACTCCTCTCTGCCAATGGCTGTGCTTCCTCCATTTTACACAGGCCCTCCTCTCCATCCCCTGCTCGGAGCTTCCCGCCGACTCGCGGGCAGGTCTCCACGGACAGACCGTACCTTCTCCCATTGCGGGACATTCTGTGCACCAGCACGCAGATGGCAGGAAAAGGGCAGAGTTCGTGGTATTTTCATACCTGAGAGAGGCCCTGCTTTTTAACATCACAGCAACTTCTTGCCTTGATACAGTTCCAAAAAAAACCAAGAAAACACTGTGTTTTTAGATAAAAGCCATAGCAGGAAGCTGACTGGGCATAAAAAAGATGGTGAAAAGGTTACGACCCGAGTTAACTCTTCCTCTCTCTCTCTCTCTCACACACACACACACACACACACACAAACACTCACTCTCTCTTCTTTTCTCAATCTCTCCCCCCTCTCTTACTCACCCTCTCCTTCTCTCTCCCCCTGTCTCACTGCCCCCCCCCCCCAAGGGACGTCTGTAACGGGGGGGGGGCATGGCTAGCCTGCCCAATGGGGAAAGGTATAGGACTCGGCTGCCAAAAAAATGCCAGCCTTCAAAAATGAAACCTCTTCAATAGTTTATTTTTGTTAAGCACTACTTTAGTAGCCCAGTCCACTCAGTGCCTCCCCCAACAAGCTAACTAACCCCACCTCCTAGAAAAGATCTTGAGTCAGTTAATATATTCTAAGTCACCCCCCCCCCACCCCCCATATGGTGAATCCCAGTTCAACAAGCTAAATGAACACTGCTCTTCGGCTGAAGCGTTTCAATAAACGATTACTTCACAATTTACTTGAGTCGCGTTTGCTTCTTTCATAATACCACTTCCATAATCCTTCCATTCTGCAAGCAAAACATCCACCAAACTGTTTCTCCATTATCTATTGTTAAGGAATTCTGTTTTCCCAAACAAAATGGTGGCTGTCCCTTCCAGGTACGCATTCTTCCAGGAACATTTGTCTGTTAAAATGCCACTAAATGTGACAGACTCCCGGCACACATTCTGCTGCGGCTCTTTTGAGCCAAGGCAGACTAATCTAAGAGAGAAAGTGTGAATGTAAGGTTTCCCTTCCACAGTGTCCCCAGCGTCATCCATCCTCGTTCACTGCTAGCAGGTTTTTTTCCAGCCGCTGCCTGCCTCTGTGTGTGAGGCCACGCCCCCTCATCACGGCAGTATATAAGTGCTGATGGCATCAGAAAGGAAACTCTCAGCGGTACGATTTCCTCCTGTCCTATCTGACCACATGTGTTACTTCCCCGGCGTTTGTGCAGATGTTAGCTTTAACCTGACAGGGCAGCACCGTCCGGCCCAAACCCCGTCCCGTCCGGCAGGGCCGTGTCTGGATGGCTTGCTCTGATACTGTCCGAAGCTGTGGGAACCCTCCTTAGGAATTGCATGCCCCCCCCCCCCCCCCGTTAGAAAGCTGGTAGCAAGTTATCGGGCTGCGTCTGGCGCTGTTGTCAAACTGCAAGGTCATGCTGTGCTGGCAGACACTTACACATTTATATTTTATTATTCATTATGGTTTTATTTCAGATTTTCAAAATTCAATTTTCTTTTTGAGGTTTGATTGGATATGGTGCACATTCTCGTGTAAAAATTGTTTAACTGATGATAATCGCACCAATAATGTGTGTGGTGCTCCTGTGTGATGGACTATGGGAATGATCCGGACTGGTCCTTCAAGCTGGGCCACGATACGGGATGTCAAAGATTTCCACAGAAAGTAAAAAGATACGGTTTCATGGAGGTTCCAGGCCACATTGGTCAAGCACAGCTCTGGTGATAAACGCCGGCACTCGGTGAAAGCGCCCTAATCTTCATCATCCAGATGGCCCTGGTGTCGACACACACGTCCATCATCCTCATTGGGATCTCAGCGCAGTATTACAGATTCACCCACCCGTCATGAGAGATGGACGGGGGCCGCTGCAGTCAGCTCATGCTGTTGTTTTCCCATTTGGGAAGGGAAAAGGTAAACAGTGTCTTTGTTGGGTTTCTCGGTAACATTTTATTTAAAGCTGTCATCTATAATGCATTTTAGATGCCTTCATAATGCCTTACAATGGTCGGTATAAGAATTAATATAGCCCTACAGCATCTTCTATTGTCATAAGGCATTATAGTGTTGATTATAATATTTCCTAAGCTCCAATGCAACTCTCATCTACAATGCACTATAGATACCATCATAATGCATTAAAATGGTTGTTATAAGAATTAAGGATTCTTTATACTGCATTATGAAGATATCTATAATGCAAGATTATGGATGAGAGCTTCATAAAGCATACAATGCATAATACTCATGGCTTTAATGTGTTGTGTCTTTATAATGTGTTATGAATGTGTTGATGGATTCGTACAGCATGACATTCATAGAAAACCATTTTTTACTTGAAAATACTGGGCCATCACGTCTCACTCGGCCTCAACACAGGAGGATTTTGGATTATTATTGTTTGTCAACTAAATATCATGAGATTCATATATGACGTGTTAAATAATATCACTATTTCGTTAAGCAAGGTGAGCACTACACAAAGGACTACAATGATTCATCAGAGAATTGTAATTAGAGTTATTGATATATGCATACATTTGCATATGATTTCAACAATGCATACCATTTTTGGTGTCTTTTCCACGTTTATTATTAATTAGAATGAAACTATTTGAGAAAGAAAAAAGCTTTCACTCTTTGATTGGCTGTCACAGAGCACTCAAATCAAACAATAAATTAGTGAATAATTTAAAACTGTGACTTTGCCCAATGCTAGAGTTATTACAATGGCAGCACAAAGAAAGGAATATTCAACGTTGTTACTTATTCATGATGAAAGTGCGGTTTTGTGGCGTTTCCCCTGCTTTGCTGGACTGTTCTGCCAGAGATCCTCTTCCTCGCAGACCAGCAAAGCATAATCCTGGCGGAGATGCCAAGGAAACCACGATTTCTCGTTTTCTCCTCAATGGCACGTCATGGAAAGCAGCATTAGCATTAGCATTAGCATTATTTATAAGCTGTCATTATGTCAAGAGCATGTTCTTCTGAAAAAATGTCAGTTTGAGTGAGGAATTGTGTAAATGCTTCCCTCCACCTCTGTTTCAGCCAGATTCCAAGGCTTTTTGTTTTTCTACGCACCTCAGTCCACAGGTACAGATACATGGGCGAGTATTACTGCCTCATCCACTGCCACAAGTGTGATGTAATGTAAATAACTGGCCCAGCTGGTTGTTCCGCTTGCTGGACTAAGTCTGCCTCATTACCTACTAGGTCCACAACCTAAAGCTGTGCCCAGAACCAACCTGATACGCAGCCATGTTCAAATAAGCCACACAATCAGACCCAGTTCAGAACCAGACCATATATTTCTGAGCCCTTCTTCACGTAAGTTTCCCTTATGCAAATACAGGTTGCCATGGTAACTGTATGCTCAAACCATAGTTATTTTTAAATAGGGAATAAGCATGTTTGAAAAGTAGAACACTCTGTCCAAGAATATAAGTTTAAAAAATGGGAGAAACAAGAAATCATATAAGATGAAGAAAAATGATCGAAGGCCTTCTAGCGTCGGGCTTCGAGGTGCCATCGGAGTCTCCACCACCCATTTAGAAGACAATCTGGCCACAGTGGTTTTCTAAACATGCAGACTGACACACCTGGGCCATTTCAGGGGGTGCAGGAGCGACGTGACACGGACGCCAGCAGAAAGCTTCCCTGCATTTCGTTCCATCCCGAGTCTCCCTTAGTGATTCCTCTCAGCTGAGGTCATGCTGACCATCTCTGATCCGAGGGCCCCGGTCTCTGCTGAGACTCGCTCCACGAGCGCCACTCTCTGATCCGAGGGCCCCGGTCCCTGCTGAGACTCGCTCCACGAGCGCCACTCTCTGATCCGAGGGCCCTGGTCTCTGCTGAGACTCGCTCCACGAGCGCCACTCTCTGATCCGAGGGCCCCGGTCTCTGCTGAGACTCGCTCCACGAGCGTCATTCTCTGATCCGAGGGCCCCGGTCTCTGCTGAGACTCGCTCCACGAGCGTCACTCTCTGATCCGAGGGCCCCGGTCTCTGCTGAGACTCGCTCCACGAGCGTCACTCTCTGATCCCTGCCATGATAATGAATCCACAGCGTGGCCCCAAAGTCCCGTTGCTCTTTAATACTCAATACTTACACTTAGAGAATAAGAAGAAACATTTCTCAGCGATACTAAAGTGAAAATACCGGTGTTTCATGAGGGGGGGGGAGGTGTCAGATAGGCCATATGTCCTGATACTCTGGTTCAGACGAATGGCTTTTCTCTGTGTGCAAAGCTGAACTGACAAAGCAAACTCAGCACTGCTAACACGGCCAGTGCTCAGAGCTACCAAACTCAACGGACCTTTCAGACATAGGCATTACATTAGCTTTAAAATAGGGGCCTGGACTCGATGTTTCGGTCTTATTTTGAAGCTTGTAGATATTGTCAGCAGCCCCTGCTATGTAGAGGGATCTAGTTTATAGACGTAAAAGACATACCTGTAACTATATCACTGACTTTCTGCTCAACTCTCCTATTTTCTCTTTTTTTTATATATAACAGGTAGCAAGGACATAACTTTGGGATGAACATCAGGATGGTTGAGCTTTCCACCCATTTATGGGGGTCCAGAGGGTTGTATTGGCTGGTTTTGATTATTGGGGGAGGGGCTTACAACCCTCCCATAATTTATGCCCATTGCAGGTAGCATAGTCAATATCCAATTAGCATAGGCTACACCACGAATATGTTCCAGCTATTAGGTTGAGCACTAATGTAGTCATTTTACCAAAGTAAAAAAACATGCCTTTGATATTGATAAGACCTTTCCATGAGCAATGAAATCCACTGGCAAACTTAACAGCACCGGTCACGGCGAGCAGCACCCTAAGGCTCCTGACTGCTGCTTTGGGAGTTCTGTACGGTACTGGACGGTACAACGGGTGAGCGTCCTGCGCAGACCGGCCCCGGTGGGGAGCGCGGGGGGAGCGGCGCCGCGGCCAGGAGGCGCAGCGTGGGGAGCGCCGGCTCCTCCTGGCAGGAGCACAGTCAAAACAAACAGGGAGCAGAGTCTGAGCGGCTGGCCCGCACCGATCCGACTGTTAAACCCTCTGCTGCCGGGACATGACCAGGCACAGGATCGGCGGAAACGACGCGGATTGCCATCAGAGACAGACAGGGTGCCATTTCGCCCAGAAAAAAATACGGACTTATACTTAAGTATTGGCTGACAAGGACAATGTGTGCATATTATTGCAATATTCCATGTATGCTGTTCAATTTCCGCTGTAGATTTTTTCAACTATACGATTTTGCTACACGATCTTTAAGTTCCCAAAAAGTATATACCTTTCTGCTAAGTTTAACTAAAGATTTGTCGCATACTCAATGTTTCATTTGTGTAATAACAAAATTGTAACAAAATTATGTGAAAACATCTGATTCATGCTGTCTGTTTCTTTTCTGTAACAATTAGTGCAATCGATCATTTCCCGCAGCTGATAGCCTACCTGACCGATGTATTACACTTTTTGTACAGTCTGCGTTTACACTTTCTTTACGGAAAGCGAGGCGGCTTTTGCCGTCTCATTTACTGGTGATGAAAAAAACATCAATTTAAAAGCGCGTTTATTTCAAAGCTTTCAAAGGGGCCTGCACTTACCGCATTGCTATTTTTAAAGTAAAATGCCAATGTCGGCTTAAAATGTATCGACACTCCCAAATAAAAAAAATAACTGCGACTATACGCAGTTGCCAAGGTAGGATGCTATTAATATCAACATGCTGAATTAAATCAATACGTCAAGCTGACAGTGACATTGCGCCCGTTATCCGCAAGATGGCGACGTCGAAGCTGCGCTCTCTTTAGCTTAATTTGTTCCTTGAAGAAAATAAGCAAAACAAATATCCTTGCACGTCAACATCGGCCGAACGAAATCTAGCTTCATATATTTGGGTTATTTTTGAATGACTTTTAAATTATACTATAATCATAAAGGCTTAAAAATGCCGTATAATATTCAAATGTAACATTTTCTATTAAATTTAAAGTTGGTACGTTTATGTTGTATTTATATTGCAGATTTTCTGACTACAATGAAAAAACTGATCTGATAATTCACTAACGGCTAGTCTGATGCCGCTATTACATAACACCCAACACAGTGTTAAAGGCTGAGCACCTCTTACTGGCTGCGATTCCAGCTACTGGTGCAAGAATCGCAGGAAAACACAACGGTGTATTTTAAACATCTTGTTAATAAAGGATAGGTAGAAATTGACTTCAGAGTACTTGATCACACATGCAGAGCTGGTGTACATGATACGAAGCTGATATCTCCCGCGGTTCTGCTCTGTTCTGCGTCTCGTCCGCATATGATGCACGGATGGATGCATGACCGGACACACTGTGCGCATCCACTGGCACTCTTGTTATTGCATTATCACCGGTCTGTCGTGAACATTTCTTCCTTCCCATTTGCCTTTGGTGCTTTTAAAATAAACCCACTTAGGTGACATAAAACGGACAGGTTGCCCCTACCTGTTTTTCTAAGCATTCCTTAGCTGTCAGCGAGGGTTTGGGTGACGGTGCCCGGTCACACACACATCCTTCCAACAGGTATAATCCCGAGGGTCGAGAGCTGGACTCGTTCTCGAAATAAAACAACATGTTCTGCAGCAATGCGAACCACTTGGTGTGCCATTTTGTGTTATCCGAGCTCTTTTTGCTCAAACATCCCCGTCTCGTTCCATCCTTTTTTGCCAAAAGACCCAAGTAGGTGACATGGCCATCATTGAGTCGCACTCCTTTCTGCATTTTTTTTATTCTGGAGCCACTGGGGAAATGATGTCGTTAATCTTACATCTTCTCAGTGCTGAACCCCCAAGCAGGCGTGCACTTTCTCGTTCAGCCACGAACTAAAGTACGCTCTACCCATACGCTGCAATTACGCTTTTGTCTCACGGTAAAAAAGGGTGAAAAAGAACAGGAAGACTCCAGCATCCTAAATTTTACCGTTAAAACTTATTTTCTGTTTTAGACGCTGTATTTGCAAACGAGCGTGCTGTCGCATGCAAGTGCAGGCGCTGGATAGAGGCGAATGCTGCACTCCGCCTCACGTGCAAAGCGAACAGCGTCCAAAGCGCGCCGCGCGGTCACGTGACGCGCCCCGGGAAAGAGGCTTATTTCAGCACCGCGGACAGAAGCTGGACCGGCACCCGGCGTACTACAGTACAGCGCGCCTACAGTTAAAGCATTAACCCCCTGTCTGTCTATGCATTTCAATTGCTTTTCCCCGTTTTAATCCGGGGGGCATCAGAAGCGGAAAACAATTTAATTTTTTCCTAAGCCTCTGGCGCGCGGGAGGTTTCCACATTCAGGTAGTAAACATGCTATTAATAGTTATTAATACTAAAAAACAATCCCAGTTTACTAGATAGCTGTATTTACCACAGATTGGTGCAAAATATGTGTGTGCATGCAGAAGTATATGCATTTATGTATTGTCTGGTTCTAACGCATATGCACGTACGTATATGCCAGTGTCTAATTAGAGTACAGTAGGAATGTCTACTAACTGAAAATATTAAAAATCCATAATTATATGGAATGAAAAGAATTTGGAGCAAGACGCAATGACAATATTACAGTGTTCTTCAGCAGTTTAGCATAGAATATCCTACAAATGCTTCGCAAAAAGACAACCCATCAACCGTAATCGGTTCATCTCAGTTAACTGCATAGGCATCTATGAAACGGCTAATTGGAAGCATTTACATACTTAAATGATCAATGCGGGTGAATTATGTGTTGTTGCGTGGTGTTGCTAGCATTGTAGGCAATAATCTGTCATTTCACTTGCTGCGGATCAAAGTGCTTATTCTGACAGAATAAAAGGAAATCCATTTTCTCTACTTCACACACAGGACAAGGAGCTCGGAGCTTTGGCTGCAAACAGCGTCTCCATGCCTGAGCTTGGCCTCCCGTGCAGTCGGCACTTAAGATTATGCTAATGAGAGGTCGCTGCCGGCTCTCCGGCGGTAAACTCTCCTTGTTCGCTCAGCAGGTGTGTGCGCACCTAGAGGAGGGGAAACTCATGTCACACAGGTGGCGTAGGGTTGGAGGGGGCATTTGTTTTTGTGCCCCCTTTGATCTGAACGGTGACGACACTAACTCTTCTCTCAGCCTGTGACTCCATGACTGCATTCCGCAGACAAACCCCGGACAAACTGTCTGTGCTCTAGAAACGCTGCTTCTGGTTATCTTCAAGGGCGTCTCCTTGTTTTTATAACCTTTGCCCCCAGTCCCCCACCCCCAGACAAAGGCTTGATCTTTGCATCCTGAATATGAATGTTATTTCATCACATTTCTCACTGAAAGTTCAGTGCTTATAAAGACATGGAGACAGAACCAGAGGCATGTAAATGTTTATGTGTATTTATAGGCAAGATAATCAAACCTTTCAGCAATTGCAAGCATTTTATTTGGAGCAAAAATGTTTAACTCATAAGGGGAGTTTTTGATATTTACATGTCTGTTAGGGGTTTAAATTAAAGTGGAACTGAGAAGGTTTTTTTTTTCTCTTTAAGAAGCTGTTTTGGTCCCAGGCCTTGGAACGACAGAATGTTCGGGAATGATCTGGACTGTGATGCGAGTCCTTTCCCCAGTGGGGTGTGTTATTGGATCTGGGGAGGGGGCCGAGGTCTTTCCCCTGTAGGGGGCGCACCCTGCACTATTGGGTCAGCCAGTGCTTTCGCAGCTGGAGTCAGTGGTGTCGTGCCCGGCGGCTGGGAGCAGCACACGGACGCGCAGGCAGGCAGTGGGGGACGCCGATGCCACATTCATCTTCCGTCATCTGGAAACGACACGAGCCGCCAAACACGAAACGGCTACGGGAAACCATGATATTAATATCCAGTCCTCGTTTGGGGCGGTATTGATTACCGGCGTAACGGCCTGTGCTGCGGTGACCGTCGGTGTGATGTTTGCGTGCTCTTTCCCGCAGGGACTCCAGCTCCTTTCCTGCATTCCAAAAACGTGCAATTAGGTGAACAGGCATTTCTCTGTTGCCCATAGTGTCTGCATGTATGCTCTGTAAGGCCCCACGCCTCCATCTGCTGTCCCGTACCCTGCGATCTCTGGGATGAGGT
Source organism: Paramormyrops kingsleyae (assembly GCF_048594095.1). NCBI lineage: Eukaryota > Metazoa > Chordata > Actinopteri > Osteoglossiformes > Mormyridae > Paramormyrops > Paramormyrops kingsleyae. The sequence continues at coordinate 23,186,067 of NC_132809.1, read as the reverse complement.
CCAAACTCACTGCGACCACATACTGGATAAGTATTGGATTATGGAAGATTTTAAAAACATGATCAGTGACAGTGTCGTCAGGCATTGTGATATTTAAGGACCTATTGCCATGTGAGTGATGAGATCACCCTTCGCTCTGTGATGGTGGATGAGCCTTCGGCCCCGTATTCCGCTGCCCGTCCTCACGTCTCCTCTCACATTTACGGCACAATAGACGGAGGAGATGGAACTGAGCTCATTCTGGCCGCCCGTCGTGTCATTTATCATTTATCCAGTTTGAGAAAGTCTGCAGAAAAATGAATGCTCCCCCCGCCCCCCGAAATGTGGCCAGTCCGTGAGTTTGTGATACATTCCTACCGGCAGCTGATTCGTTTAAAAGGAGAAGCCATTGAATCTGTCGCAGTCAGTCGACTGATGGTCTCGTGGGGCCACATCAGTCATTAATGACCTTCCCTCCCCCAGACTCATAAGATAATCCCCCCCCCCCCCAACTCAAGGAGCTATTCAGGCACAATAAGCCTTTTTCTATTTCTCATTCTGACTGCTATTTATGGAATTAATATTCCACTATTCTGTGGCTTACATAAGCTCCGGTGTTCATGCAGAACCGGGAGTGGCGTGGTTCCGTGTGCCAGGCCTGAGAACGTTCCCCAGGCTCCGGGCCCTGCCCCTTCCGCTCGGAATACACTCGCATCGGTCCTGCGTCCACAGTGCCCGTAGCAAAAACGCGGGCGAGCCCTGCCCGGCGCCGCCGGCCTGGCTGGGAAGAGCCGCCGCTCGCAGGAAGGGCCTGAATCAGCAGCCCCCCCTGCGGCTATAGCAACTGGCGCCGCGGAGCGGCAATCTGTCGAGCCGCGTGGAAACGCGTGCCGAGGAGAGGACTGGCAGCCCTGGCGGAAGTCACCCCTGCTCCCGGCCTGTGAGCAGAAGCCACAGGGAAACGCGTGGGACCAGAGTGTGTGTGTGCATGCGTGTGTCTGAGAAGCCCATGTTTCGCCTTAAATATTAAGTTTTAAGGCTTTTTTGTGTATTTTTGCACTAATGTGTTTAAGCAGTGTGCACACATGCGTGTGTGTGCGTGCGTGTGAGCGTACATGTGTATTTCGGTGCGTGCATACCTGCGTCAGTGTGCCAGGCATGTTACAAGCACCGCCTGCCACCCCCTGTCTGGGCAGAAAAGAAAATAGCTGCCACCTGTTTTGAGGCAACGGCGCTGAAGTTGCATTATACAACACACAAGCCAAAGCGCCTTCATGTCACATACACTCTTTACAGCCCCCCACATTAACACAGTTAAAACCGAGGCTTAAAGTTTGATGATATTGGATGTATCTGCTGTTTTATGGACAACAGGCTGATTCTGTTGCTCTTAGGCAATTCAGCCCCACGGCGAAGATGTTCGGGATGAAGAAAATCCGCGCAGAAACAGCCAGCCGTGCCCGACCGCTGAAACATATGAATGGCAGACCCCTAATTGTACAATCCAGTGGGCTCCTAATTGTCTGTGTCCTATCAGAAAACACTCACTAATTACCTTTTCCTTTTTTAGCAACCCTTCTGCTGTACTCCATTACATTCCCCTCGCCTGTGCAGGTCTTTGTCCTGTTTCCTTTGCACTTAGACGTGCATAAACAGAGGGGGTCGCCTGCGTCGGGGGGGGGGGTCCCGCATATAAGACCCCGTGGAGGTGCCCAAAAGCTTGGGTAGATCTGCAGGATGGGGGGGATGGGAGGGTGGGGAAGAGAAGATGGAGCTGTGTGTGTGAGAGGGAGGGGGGCGGGGGGGGGGAGAAGAGAGAGATGGGGGGCCGGCAGAGTGAGGAAGAGAGCTGCATTGCAGCAATAACTGGGTGTCATAATGTGTCTGAATGCCCCCTCTCCCGTGTCTGGATGCAGACCAGCTCTGCTGGCGGTGGGGGGGATGGGGGAGGGGGGGTGCTGCCGTGACATTTGCATAGCTGCAAGAGAAGGCGCCGGGGCTCCACCGTTAACCCCATCCTGCCCATTCAGGAGCCACAGGCCTCCTGCCTGCCCCCCCCCCTCCTTGTGTATCAACAGACAGCGGGAGGTGACAGTGTCAGTGAGGACGACAGTATGGGGGGGGGGGGGATGGGACTGCAGGAGCGGGGCCTGATGAGACAACCACCCAACTTCCGTATGTTAAAAATCAAAATATAAAATGAAGATGCTGCTCTTTGCCTTTTAGCGAAGTGCTTCTTTAAGTGGAGCGACCTTAATAATGTAACAAGTACAAGGTGAAGAAAAGCATGAAAATGAAGCAAAAACTCTCCGAAACTGTAAACAAACAGGAGTACGGCAGCCAGTAAGCGAACCGAAAAATGAGAACGCGAGAGAGAGAAACGGCATTGTTATTAAATACAGAAACAAAACAATGGCAGCTAAGCAGTTAGAGAGACACGCACTGCACCATCAGGAGGGTTTGTGTGTGTAATTGTTCCACTGCAGGGGGCGTTTTGTGGCAGGTGAGGAGTATCCAGTCACCCCTCCTCAATCACATTAATGCAATCTGACCAAACAAACAATCTGGCTCTGAAACAGGAAGGAAAACATCACCCACACCCTCAAACAGCCTACATTTTTTCAGAAGGTTATGTTTACCATGTCCAAAGCTTTTAACATCATGTATGGGGGCCTCCTGGGAGACAAAATACAACAAAAATCAAAGAGTTTTGTTGCTACAAAGTTAGTAGATGTCCTTTTGCCAGTGTGGCGAGGTTCAGTGATGGTGTCCTTTTCTCAGTCTGCCCCCGTTTGCTGCTTGGTCAGTCAGAGTGAAGGTAGGGGACCTGTAGGGCCTTAGATTCGAGGGGGGGGGGGGGGGGGCGCTGCTTACTAAAGAGGTTTTGCAGAAGTGCAGCTTCACTGGATGGTCTCCCTCTTTCGCCAAAACCAAGGATACAAACGATTGGCTCAATCTGTCCTTTACAACCTTAACAGCATCTCTAATGTGTGCCTCGCCTGAAATACTTCTGGCCGATCTGCACAGGCCACAAGAAGAATGATGGCGGTTTTGTGGTTCGGCTATTTTGATTGATGGCTACTTGGTCAACAGCAGCATGTGGACAAGGGCTGTCCTGTGTATGGTTATGAAGACAGCCAATCAGGTGGCTTTATAGAGACAGACTAAGATAAGCCATGCTAGGCTGAACTAACGTAAGGTACAACAGCAAGGTACATATAGGCCATAGATATAAACATATAGTGCAAAACAAAGTGCAAAGACAGTGTATATAGTGTAGACAAGTATATAAACAGAATACTGTGCAACAAATAATGACGTGTGTGGAATCAAAGTCTGATGGTATTTGTCTTAAAGATAAAATGCGTATTTGTAATTGAGGGTTATTTTGCTCACAGATCCATGCACTTCCTGGCCTTCCTGTTATTTTACTTCCTATGTATTTGCACTTGCCATTCATAACAGGCACAGTCAACCTCAGTCATGCAATGTGCTTGGGGTAGCAGTGGATTCAGGGTAGTAGGGCTTGCACTCACAGGCAGTGACTTTGTCCCCCGGAATGCATCTGTTTGGACTGTGGGAAAAAACCTGGAGAAGCCATATAAATGGGCATTCCAATCTGTACCCCTGAAAGGATACATACAAAATGTTACTTTCCCAATAGTCTTTAACTCACCAGAAAAAAGAAAAAATCTCACACAAGCTCAGAACTTCTTTCTTGCCTAGTCTTTCCTTAAAACTGATTTCTAAACTTGATTTCTTTTCACTTCGACCAAGTAACAATGCAGTCCAAAGTGTGATGTCCTTCTATTGCTACCCACGTAGATTAATTCACCAAACGAGTCTATTATGAGTTTTGAGATTAGCTCGGAACTCTTGCCTAGAAGCTGCCTTGCAGCGGGCCCACTTTAATGAAAAAGAAGAGGTCCAATTTCTCAGAAAGCTTCCCGTTCTCCTTGTGTCCTGGCTACTAATGATGGAGATAACCAGCCAAGCACCTCAGACCAGGCCTCACAGTGGGGAGAACTGGCTGGCAGCGCTGTGGAACATCGCTGGCGTCGTCTCCATCATATGGGACACCCAGTGGAAGTTACCAAGCATATTTAATTAAGCCATTTGGCTGGACATTTTGAGGTCATAACTCTGTTCTTGCTATAACTCGACCGAAAACACAGCATAGAGCAGACTAGGGGAAAATCAAAGGAATCCAATGATATTCGGAAAAATAAAACTCAAACAACAAGGTAAGATTTCAAATTTTTTTCTCCTCTCAATGGAGAGACAAAGAATTTTCAGTTTACTATCTGACAGGATGAGTTGGGTTTTGTTATGTGATCTAACTCTTAAATTAATTTTGCATGGGACTTGAGATTCGGAAATATTATGCTGCACATATTTAAAAACGTACATATTTCTTGTTATAATGTGTAAAACTGATCATGAGTTACACAGCAAACTGAAACACCTTATAAGACCATTAAGCAATGGCACACTATGGGATATTGTAGAGAACAGTAGAAATATCAGTTACATTAATGACAATAGCAGTAAGTAAGGATTCCAAAAAGCTTTGTAAAACAAACATGTACAAATCCAAACTTCCCATCAAAGAACAATCACTTTTCTGGTTTTCCGTAACTACTGAACTCTTTACTTCTCCTATGATTTAAGGCCTCAGTGATGTGTTTTCAATCAATAGTGCCAGATTATCATATCTTCGTTTATGCCTTTTTGTGACAAACATACTTGCAATTCATACACACATACCTCTGTTAGTCTGGGGAAGTGTGTGGCTCTTTGGGTTATGCCTGTGATAGGAAAGTCGAGGGTTTGAATACCCTGTTGGGTCTTTGAGCAAAGTCCTTAATGTAAAACCACCCCGCCCAGCTTCAGGAGAGCTGTATAAATGTCTGGCCCCAAACTTCACTCTCTCTTCTCTCTCTGTGTCTCATAGGAGAGGTGGTACGTGCAAACCACAAACATAAAAACTTACTTACAAATTCTTGATTGTCCATTCTCTTTTATAACCGTCATCTACTGTTAATCAGGTGCAGGAATTTTCCTGGTGGGCCGGTCTAAGAGAGGTAGTCTTTCTTCCTCAACCTCAACATTGTATAACTATTACAACGCGGCGTGGCAACAAAAGAGGGAAAAGAGGGACAATCTACGGGTCGGCTGCAGTAAAAAAGGCTTTATTAACAAAACAGAAAGTAGAAACCAGAAAAGGAAGGGATCACGAGGGGTCAAAACAAAACAGAAAAAATAAAAACTAATTAAAAGTAACCACAAGGAAACACAACTAGGGAACAGAGCAAAACAGGAAGCAGGACTAGGAATCAACAAATAGGAAACAACCACTAGGAAACAACCAATAGGAAATAACTACTAACACGCAGTAACAACTACAATGACTGACCGAGGAACAGAATAAAGGCAATACATATGGATAACAAGGCTAACAAGGGGCAGGTGTAGACCATAACAAAATCAACCAATCAGTACAGACACAGGGCAACAAGAAAACAGGTGGAATACATCACAATTAACAAGCACAGGAATTAGGAAACATTATCAAACACAGAGGTTAACACTAAGAAAAGACTAGGAACAAAATAAAACAAGGCACAAGCAGTGTAAACCAAAAGAGGGACACAAAGATAAACCATAACTGATAATAAGAAAAAAATAATTATTAAATTACAGTACTGGAGGGGAACAGCCTCTGAGCTGCATGCTCGACCGATTGAGCTATTTGGTGGATCAGGGAGCAGGGAAACACTCCTTTATGTGGTGTTTTTAATATTTTGTAATTGGCTTTTCTTCTAATCATAATGATAATAATAACAGTAATAATAATAATATATTTTATTTATATAGTGCTTTTCATGTTCTCAAAGATGCTTATGTAGAATAAAGTAAACAGATAAGGAAACTCATTATTTTACTGTTAATGACTCTAGCCGTTCTCCTCTGACCTCCTTCATTCTCCCCTGACCTCCTTCATTCTCCTCTGACCTCCATCATTAGCGAGGAGTTTTCTGCCACATATATGCCATTGACTGTCAGGGTCTTTTGTTCACCACATCACTCTCTGTAAGCCCTGGACACTGTGGTATATGAGAATCCCAGGAGGGTAGCTGTTTCCATAACCACCAATCACACCAACTTTCAAAATTGCTTCTTAACCGTTTTAATGCTCAGTCAAACAGTAAGTATGTATTTAGTTGCAGACACATGATTCTCTGTTCTGAGAGGCAGGCTGTTTGCATTGGCCAGTCGGTGCCTGATTAAATGGCCACTCAGTAGAAAGACATATAAATGCACAGATATATGTCCATATATACTTCATAGTACAGGCAGCATGGATGAGATTTGTGTTGCTGATAAGATCCTGATGTGCTTCATCAAAGGGTCAGTCAAAGGTTAGAATCCCCCCCACTGCTTTCTGTGTGTGGGGTTCAACATGCTTCGTTAGTATCAGGGTACTCTGCTTTGTGTGTGTGGGGTTCAACATGCTTCGTTAGTATCAGGGTACTCTGCTTTGTGTGTGTGGGGTTCAGCATGCTTCGTGAGGTACCCGGGTACTCTGCTTTGTATATGTAGGGTTCAGCATGCTGCGTCAGTACCCGGGTACTCTGCTTTGTATGTATAGGGTTCGGCATGCTGCGCCAGTACCCGGGTGCTCTGCTTTGTATGTATAGGGTTCAGCATGCTGCGTCAGTTTCCATGTACTTTGCTTTGTGTGTCTGGGGTTCAGTATGCTGCATTAGTACTCAGGTACTCTGCTTTGTACGTGTGGGGTTCAGCATGCTGCAGGAGTACCCGGGTACTCTGCTTTGTGTGTATAGGGTTCAGCATGCTGCGTCAGTACCCATGTACTTTGCTTTGTGTGTCTGGGGTTCAGTATGCTGCATTAGTACTCAGGTACTCTGCTTTGTACGTGTGGGGTTCAGCATGCTGCAGGAGTACCCGGGTACTCTGCTTTGTGCGTAAGGAGTTCAACATGCTGTGAGAGTACCCAGCTACTCTGCTTTCAACCATCTGCCCAAAGATGTGCAGTTAGTTTACCTGGTGTCTCTAAATGGCCCTTAGTGTGGGACGGTATGTGCAGGAACGTGTCCTGTGATGAACTGGCGTCTGATGTGGACCCCTGCCTTGTGCACTGTGTTGCCTGGGATAGGCTCCAGGCCCCCAGATGACCCTGTCCAGGATAAGCATTTGGTGGGTGGATGGATCTTTGTTTAATCCTCTGTTACTATTTTCAAGGCCAGTAAAGTATAATGGCTTTGAAATATGCTGTGTCACTGGCCCACATGTTAATTTGTGGGGGTTTGTCTCCCCACCACTGCCTTTAAAAATTTGCACATCCATCTGGTCACAGTTTAATTGAACAAAGTTTTCTATTTTCTGTTGTGTACATTGATCTGAAATTCTGTTATAATTAAGAATTCCATGGTTATTATGACTAATACTAATGGTTGCTTTTGCAAGACATCTGTATTCGCTTTCGTTGTCAACATCTATGCATAATAGATTAGTTACTGTGTGCACAATAATGTACCACTGGAATGCTATAATGCAATACTGTATCACTGTAATGCAGTAATGCAATACTGTACCACTGGAATGCAGTAATGCAATACTGTACCACTGGAATGCAGTAATGCAATACTGTACCACTGGAATGCAGTAATGCAATACTCCAATGAGGCTTGAAATTACCTGATTTGCTGTAGCAGCTTGATTTCAGTTTCTTAAGCAAATCTCTATGGCACACATTCTAGTAATAATGTGGTATTTCCATTTATCCTAAGAAACAAAAGCACTTCTCCTTAAATAAACCAGTCCACCCTTAACTCTTTAATGTTGCTCTGCATTGCAGATGGGGATATTGTTCTATTATCTGGTTCTTAAGTACAGCTTTTCAAACCACAGTTTGAACAGATGCAGTCACCATTTGGACAAAACACACATCGGTCCTTGATATTTCCAAGGTTTCCATCCGTCTTCCATAACTGCTGAGTCAGAGCAAGGTTGTTGCAAACTTGGAGTTTATCCCAGAAAGCAAAGAGCGTCAGGCAGAGGACACCGCCAATGGTAAGCTGATTTTTTACTGTTTGATCTAGACCACTGTTTCCCAATCTGATCCTTGGAGACCCACAGACAGTCCACGTTTTTGCTCCCGCCCAGCTCCCTACTTTTGGGAGGGAGCAAAAACGTGGAGTGTCTGGCAGGGAGCTGAGAGGGAGCAAAAACGTGGAGTGTCTGGCAGGGAGCTGAGAGGGAGCAAAAACATGGACTGTCTGGCAGGGAGCTGAGAGGGAGCAAAAACGTGGAGTGTCTGGCAGGGAGCTGAGAGGGAGCAAAAACATGGACTGTCTGGCAGGGAGCTGAGAGGGAGCAAAAACATGGACTGTCTGGCAGGGAGCTGAGAGGGAGCAAAATTGTGGATCAGATTATAAAACACTGATCAAGACTAAATTTCTGTCCTTAGGAACATTTTTATATGTTTTATAATAGATATAGTGCACAGCCCCAGAAAAGACTCAGGGTGACAGGGATGTGGCATGTAGTAGATAATTATTTGTGTTCCTTTTCACGCTCTAATCACTCTGGGAGGTGGTGTTTTGCAGAAATAACAGCCCCAGGGTTCATCTTCAACTCCTGTCGTGAACCGCGGAGATCTCGTCTGGCCTCACCTCCCATCTGGGCATGACACCTGTGGAGCGTGACGCCTTGAGCTCCATCAGGTGAGAGTGCCCCCCAGTGGACCAGTTTCGGTGCTGCATTCTCATCGCTGTGCCTTTAGAGTCCAAGGCACGTAGTTAACTGAAAAGGCACCACAATTCTGTGTATGGAAAAAATAAGTTTCATTGTTAATGTTCCTTTCTAAGCTGTGATGCAGTAATGTGAAAATTTATCACTGTTTACAGTCACGGGCATTCTGGCATTCATGCTCCCTTATGGAATAATCGACCTGCACGTGCCCCCCCCTCCAAGGCCCCCCCGGGCAATGCGGTTGGTGTGAGGTGTCCACTGCCTGGGCAGATCTTTCTCCACACCCACGAGGCTTGAACCACACCTCAGCGGTGCGTCCGTAATTGAATTTCGCACATGTGCCGCAGAGCCACTCCCGCTCGGGGCTGGAGAGAGTGAGGGATGCAGTCCAACAGATCGTCTGATCTGGGCTCTGTAGTCAGAACCGAATCGAAATGATGCTCATCGCCTCAGAGGTGCCAAGCAAATTCAGCCTGGAGAAGGACCATAGGATAAATTTAGTCATTTAATCATGATTATGCCGCATGGATAATGGACCGGTAACAACTTAGTTAAAATCCGGTTCTGTGGCCAAATGCAATTTGAACCTGCTGAGTGGAGAAATTACCTATAAGGCTCTCACCTTTAAACAGAAAGTAATTAAAATATATGAGATATATAATAATATATGGATATGAAGAATAATACACAGATAATCATGCCTGTTTTATTACTAGAATTTTTCTAATTATATATCCAGTAATATATCCAAAATATATAAAATATAGAATTTAAAAATGTACCTTAAAAAAGAGGGAATAGGAAGTCTCAAGAATGAATCATTTAAATAAATTTGGTTTAATTGTCTTTTTCATTTAGTATTTATTTTATTTAATCTTATGGTTAGCAGTGCAGTAATTAAGATTATTATGCTATGAACATGGCAAGCTTACACAAACTGCAGCTGACCGTATCTGGCGAAAGTGGTTTAGGAGTTTAATAAATTCAGTTATTATGTGGCACGCTTGAAGCAGTGTGTGTGTGTGTGTGTGTGTGTGTGTGTGCTGCTCTATAAATTCAATGGTGTCATAGAGTTCTTCTCAACAGTTCTGTCAAATTGTATTTTTTATTTAAAATCCACTGCATTTGTGCTGTATTTGTGAATCCTTAGTGAACTTTAGGTACTTTGTTTACATGCCTGTGTTTTTTTTTTACCCAGAATTCCAGTTTTCCTGCACTCTCCAGTCGTTTTGTGGCTCTCAGGCCTGACTGTGCACAATGTAGCAGCCAATGGCCAGAGTGCTGTCACAAGCATATGGCAACACAGTGAAAACAGCACTGTCCCCCTGAAGGACTACCACAGTGTCTCGCCTCATGCCATTTCTTCCCCAAATGCTTCCTCTTCTCCTCTTCAAACTCTGAAAAGAAATCGCTTCTCCCAAACAGCCGGCAGCTGCAAGCACTCTGTCAGCCTGCATCCCAGATCTGCTGAAACCCTGTGTTTAAATGCAAAGTGGTGGACCGAACTTTGTACAAAATGTGAAACACTTTCGCGTGGCTGTTGCTTTATTTGGAAAGATGGATGCACTGTCTGAAAAAAACAGTGTAAAAAGCTAAGGTCTAATCCTCAAAATATATGGCAGGATTTAAATAGAAATGACACTGATACAATATAAGGACACGAAGTGTGACATTAGTGATGGATGTGAAAAAAGTAGAAACTAAGTGTATGTGTCTGTGGGGGGGGGGCGCAGTGCTCAGGAGATACAGACAACAAGCCGAGGAATTCAATGGACGGGGTTCAGTGGGAGCCCTGGCGTTCCACATCATCCCACAGTGATCCTCCATCTTCATTCAGTCAAGAATTTCCTAGAAATGTGCAGTAGCTCCCAATCTGTCAATCAGAATGTTGTGAGTGAGCTGATCGTACTTAATAAAGACTCATGTGTGGCAAAATCAAATGGGGAGAGTTTAAAAAACTGCTTGAATACAGACATAGGAAGGAATAGTGATAAAACATTTGTTTAGTTAGACTGACCGATTGAAAAATGAGCTTTCGGCTATGAAAACAGCAGACATGGAGTAATGCCGTAAGCTAGAACTTCTACCTGAGCTTCTAAGTGCAGAAGATCCCTGAATTGAATTCATATACACTATATTCTGTGTTACACTGGACTGATTATGCCTCTACTAGTGTATGACTAATGTGTAAACTCTTCCTGTGGGAGGAACTGAAGAAATATGAGGGTTATTGCTGCATGCTATTTGGTTCCTATATGAATGCAGTAAGAATTGTTTCTGCATCCTTGGCAGTGGCACAAGTAATTTATAGTGAGTGTTGACCTCTGGAAAGAGTGTATTTTGTCTTCAATCTTGTTCTTCATGAATTGGATAACAGGGCACAGCTGGGGCTGGAAGTAGTGATGTAGTCAAGACCACCTAAACTGAGACTAAGTCATTACCAAGACCAGAGCGTATTGAGACCGAGACAAGACTAAGACCAAGGCAGAGCTAGACCAAGAACAGAAACATAATGTTTGAGTCTACATAACACAACTTTCTATAAAATGTGAAGCATAGGCACCACCTTGGGGCAAGGCAGTATTGTGCTTCTGTACAAATTTAACATCTTTTCAACTAAGATGCACCTTATTGGTTGATTTTGAGCTTTGAAGCATGACGTTTTACACCCAATCAAAAAACTGTGTTAATAAACAAATGAATATTAAGCCATTATGATAAATATAGAGGTGTTTTGATGCGAGGTCTTGACTGGTCTAGAAATAAAACCTTGAGATCTCTATGTCCGAGACTGAGACAAGACCAAGTCAAAATAATCGATTCTGAGACGAGCCCAAGACCGCAAAATAGTGGTCTCGAGACCAATCTCAAGACCAAGAGGGGGCTGGGGAGGGTACTGTAGGTCACTGCTAGTCATAGTTGATGTTGTGCTTCTGGTTTCATCCAACCAGGACCTCCAGCCAACTTGAGCTGTTTGACGCCAAGTGTGAAGTTGGGGGGGGGGGGGGGTTAGGGTGTTGGGGAGGGGACTGTATGTCTCTGCTAGTCATAGCTGATGTTGTGTTTCTGGTTTCATCCAACCTGGACCTCCGGCCAACTTGAGCTGTTTGATGCCAAATGTAAAGTGGCAGGGTTGAGAATCAGCAGCTTCAAATCAGAGGCCATGGTGCTCTCTTGGAAAAGAGTGGGTTGGTCCCTTCGGGTGAGGGGGACAATTTGCTCTTAGTGAAGGAATTGTTTATTTACCTTCACTAATTACTTAGTGAAGTACCTCATGATCTTAACAAGTGATGGCAAGAGGGAACGTGACATTGATGGGCAACTCAGTTTTGAGGCACTGCAGTGGTGAGCCCTTTGCACAAGGTCTCCGGATGGTCTATGACCTTGTTCTTACAGATGGTCATGAATTGTGGGTAATGACTGAAAGATAAAGGTTGTACAGGTGGCTGAAATGACTCCTTGGAACAGGGTGAGGAGTTTGGAAATCTGGGGGGACACCAAAATAGAGCCATGGCTCAGTCAGATGTAGAGGAGCCAGTTGAGATGGCATCTTATTAGGATGCCAACTGGTCAGAGGCCGAGAGGCAGACCAAGGACATGCAGCTGGCTCAAGAAGGTCTAGAGTCTTTAGTTTTGGGAAAGTAGGTCTGGTCTGACCTGCTTAGCATCTGGTATCTCGATACTCACCAGGAAATTTGTGATCAAGATGAACGTGTTTCTGATTAACCTGTTTATCATTTATTTTATTGACTGGAATTTTTTATTTGGGGGAGCAGCACAGGTCCTGTACAGTTTAAGAAAAATATATGAGAAAACAGATTAAACAACAAACTACTATTGTGGAAGGTATCAAGGGACTTTTTACTTGAGAAATAATCTTGTCACGGTTTGTCTCTGTCACTCCTGCCATGATCTGTTTTGGCCAGCAGGGGTCTCAGGTGGCCATCCTGTTTCCTCCCCTTTGGCTCCTAATGCCTGGCACTTGTCCCTCATCTGGTCCTCGTCACCCCTGTATATAGTACCCACTTCTGTGGTGTTCCTTAGCTAAGTCATTGTAAATGTTAATCATTATCAAAGTTAGTGTTGACGCTGCTGGTTTCCTTTCATTATTTATGTTCCTTCTGCCCTGTTGGCCTGAACCTTATCCTCATGTCAGGTTTAGCCCTGGAGCCTCCTGATTGTCCTTCTTGTCTTTTGTTTTGATCCCTCGAGGTCCTATTGTTTCGGTTTGTGTGTGTATTTTTGTTCTCCCTCAAAGACTGCATGTGGATTGTTCCTCCTTCCCACCAAGACAAATCTGACCGGTGTTAAAATCGGATCAAAGAAACTGATCTCTTCCGGATCGTGAGGAGATCTCTTTATATTGCTATTCCAAGGATCTCATTTTGAATTTAGATCATTCCAAGATTACTACTGACTAGACTCATTATTCAAAAGAAGACAAGATCCACATTCAAAACAAGAAATAGAACAATAAAGTTTTAAATGTAAATGACTGCCAGTAATGTCCCAGGGAGAAGGGTGGGGTGATGGAGATGATTAGTATAACGGGGCAACACAAGGTACAGGCAGCACTGTCCTGAAGTATCCTGGAGCTTTTGTGCTTCTGATAGGCATTGGTCTGCTACCTTCATTAAGTATGAGGAGAAACAAAAAAGTTACATCAGTACTCCCCTTGGTAGGAAGGTGGATCTCCTCTTTTATGCATTTAATAACATGTTTTAATGCTTTTAAGGCTTTTAATACTTTTGGTAACATGTTTTACTGTTATTTTTAGAAGCATTTCTGTTCCAGTACACAGCCAGGTTTTAATAATCCAGTTATAGTAGATTGCAGTTAATTATGTGTGATTCTAAGAAGTGCTTCCAGAGTGCATGACATTAGTTTGTAGAAGGTGTGCAAAATGAGGCATAGCAGTAACCCTCACAGCATGCTGATTGCCACAGTGCCGTCGCATTCAAAGCGCGCTGATGCTACGTCCTCACTGTCACAGGATACAGTCACCGGGCACACACATGCAAGTAAATTAAATGTGACTTTCATGGAAGATTCACATCGCAGGACGAAGTATTCACATCGCAGGATGGAGTATCCACATCGCAGGATGGAGTATTCACATCGCGGGATGGAGTATCCACATCGCGGGATGGAGTATTCACATCGCAGGATGGAGTATTCACATTGCAGAATGCCCAATGTCACTGGCTGTTCAGAATCTCAGGACTCTAACACTGACAGGATGACAGGACGCTTCCCAATTGAAGATGCACCTCATGACAGGAAACAATGGCCGAGGATATAGGACTGTTGCTTTATGTTGACTCCTTGAATTGTGAGGCAGCTTTTTGCCACTCAATTAATTAAATAAGTAAAACATTAAAAAGTTATCTATTTTTGGTGCAGGAACACATAGAGTGCCAAATCAGGAGTTTCACAGCTGTATTCACACATTTGAGCAGGTGGGAATTTAGTCTAAATATTAGCAACCCCAGGCAAAGTACATAGTTCAGCACCTCAGCACACAATTAAACTGAAAGCAATGCATAGTCACCTTTGCACACAATTAAACTGAAAGCAATGCATAAGCAATGCAATACAACCATATGAAATGAGACTACATTCATTTTATTACACATTATCACAGATAGTTCCATCAAACCAAAGTCCTGTAATGATTAAAGCTGTTCAAAAAATGTCTAACAAAGCACTGTGCCAAACAACACCACCCTAACAAAGCACTGTGCCAAGTAACACCACCTTAACAAAGCACTGTGTCAAACAACATCACCCTAACAAAGCACTGTGTCAAACAACGCCACCCTAACAAAGCACTGTGCCAAACAACATCACCCTACCAAAGCACTGTGCCAAACAACACCAACCTAACAAACTACTGTGCCAAGTAACACCACCCTAACAAAGCACTGTGCCAAACAACATCACCCTAACAAAGCACTGTGTTAAACAACGCCACCCTAACAAAGCACTGTGCCAAACAACACCACCCTAACAAAGCACTGTGCCAAACAACATCACCCTAACAAAGCACTGTGCCAAACAACACCACCCTAACAAAGCACTGTGCCAAACAACACCACCCTAACAAAGTACTGTGCCAAACAACACCACCCTAACAAAGCACTGTGCCAAACAACACCACCCTAACAAAGCACTGTGCCAAACAACATCACCCTAACAAAGCACTGTGCCAAACAACACCACCCTAACAAAGCACTGTGCCAAACAACGCCACCCTAACAAAGCACTGTGCCAAACAACACCACCCTAACAAAGCACTGTGCCAAACAACGCCACCCTAACAAAGTACTGTGCCAAACAACACCACCCTAACAAACTACTGTGCCAAACAACGCCACGCTAACAAAGCACTGTGCCAAACAACACCAACCTAACAAACTACTGTGCCAAGTAACACCACCCTAACAAAGCACTGTGCCAAACAACACCACCCTAACAAACTACTGTGCCAAACAACGCCACCCTAACAAAGCACTGTGCCAAACAACGCCACCCTAACAAAGCACTGTGCCAAACAACGCCACGCTAACAAAGCACTGTGCCAAACAACACCAACCTAACAAACTACTGTGCCAAGTAACACCACCCTAACAAAGCACTGTGCCAAACAACACCACCCTAACAAACTACTGTGCCAAACAACGCCACCCTAACAAAGCACTGTGCCAAACAACACCACCCTAACAAAGCACTGTGCCAAACAACACCACCCTAACAAAGCACTGTGCCAAACAACACCACCCGTAGGTCAGTAAAAGTAACTTCGATGAAGCAAAACATTTTCTGTCTTCACTAAACTCTTAGACTTCAATGTCTGTTTCATCACCTTCTATTTAGCAGTTGATTGGATAATTCTGGAATATGACAATTTTTTTAAGCCCAACCAGTGAAGCTTTCTTCACCTAGTCTTTCCAATTACGGGCGTCCTTAGCACAAAGATGACTGACACACATTTAATCATTCAGAACAGTTCAGCCACCGGGCAAGACAAATTCACTTATTCACCAACATTTCTTGTTGGATTGTGAACAAGGAATATACGTATACTCTAAGTGAAAGAGAGAAACATTCTTTGATTTGTATATACTGTACTGTTCTTGTTTGTTGCAGCTAATCCAGTGTATATACTGTATATAAGAATGTGTTTTTTTACCATTTTTTATTATACAGGAGGAACATATATTATTCGATCACGCCTGCAAACAAGCTAACAGCAAGGACACTTCCCTCAAATTAATAAAAACTGCTTGGTCTGAAAACTCATAACTACTGACCAAACTGCTCTTGAAAACAATGATTGAAAAGTTCATAGTGCTGGACATTTTCAGTTGAAAAGTTGCATTCAACAATCAAGGATTGTGGAATGAGTGTGTGTGAGTTCATAGGAGATTTTATAAGGGAGCTACTATACCTTGATTCATTTAAAAACCAGGGGAAGTAGTTAAAATACATTTTAAATGACGCCACCCCCTTAAACAGTAATATTACATAGATGTCTTGATTTTAATACATATCAGTAAGTTAACAATGGTTCTTCTGTGAGGGGTTTTAATGATCATACTGTAGCACTATAGTGCTTCTGGGAGAAGTTATTTCATGCAGAATAATAGAATAGTACATTGCAGAATAATAGAGGCCAGAGTAAACCTTGCCCAAAAATCTCATCATTTCAAGTCAAACTTAGATCCACATTCCTTTTTCACTAGTACTGAAACATACAGTAACATTTTACTGAAGGCCATGTTTTTGGTAATTCAAAGACACATTCATAACGCTTTATCATGCATTCATGAATCATTATGAACATGGCTATAAATATTTATAAAAAGGCACAACACATTATAATCATGTATATTATGCATTAGGAATATCTTATGAAGCTCTCTTCTATAATGCACTATAGATACCTTTATAATGCAGTACAACGCATCCTTAATGCTTATACCAACCATTATATTGCATTTTAATGGTATCTGTAGTACATTGTAGGTGAGAGCTATAATGTGTTATGCCTTTTTATAAATCTTCATAGCCATATTCATAATGCTTTATGAATGCATTATTTGTTATGAATGTGTTTATACAGTAAATCGCTGAAACCATGGCCTTAAGTGAGGTGTTTTCCAAACATATTTCTTTAAACCCTTAGTTAACCTGCTGTGGAATGTGCTGGAATGGTGGGGGCAGGAGTCAGAGGTGGGTTTGGTCAGTCTGGCCAGCTATGATGCCCCTGATTAGGGTCGTGCTAGACTATGTACAAGCAGGTATGGTCATTGGCATGTAAGGCACGTGCTCCGGATCTCTAACATACAGGTCTCACTTACAGTATACTGTACATAAAGCAGGGCTTTTCCCCTTCAGGGCTTGGGGTCTAATTCTCCCCATCAGTCCTTCATTTTCCTAAGGCAATACAAAGACATGAAACAGGAGGATGCATGGCTCTATAATTGTATATAGTGTGACAATGTGCCCTGTGGTGGACCAGAACCCTGTCCAAGGTGTTCGTTGTCTCATGTCTAGAGCTTCCCGGGAGACGTTCCAGAATCTGTACAATCGTAAATTGGTTAAGCAATTATGAACAAATGGATGGTTACATTTCTATGTTCTTCAAAAATAATGAAAAACAACAGCACTGCCATCTTGTATCATATCCCACTTTATTGGCCTTCCAGAAATTGGGACAATTCCTCTGGAAGGCACACTTCTGATTGGGTGAATACATACATGCATGAACACCCGTAGCCTCATACTCAGGGTGGGGAGGGAGTGTCACTTTCTGTTAGCGTTCGAGTCTTTCGTTCTCCACGGAACAGCACAGGGCTCATTCCTCTGCCTTGATTTGTACATGAGACGATCCACATTTAGACACCTTTCTGTGATGAAGCCTCAACCCCCCCCGCCCCCCCCCCCCGAGCATGTAGGGCAGCCTTTGGAGGACATGGGACAGGGGGTGGGGGGGAGCTGCCAGGTTTCTCTCAGTCTTCCTTGGTTAGCTTCAAAACCCCAAGACAAAGAAGCTCACACAGTGAACCTACTACAGAACAGATGGAGCTGAACGAGAAGCTGATCCATCACTGATCCCAGGCCAGTTTTTTTACAATACTCTTTAAATGCGAATAACAGGCTTCATATTGCTTCTGATAAAATGACAAAATGTTGGCCTGATGTGACATAGTGTGATCCACTACGTGTGCAACTTTTTAAAAAATTTTGCTGACTGACGAATAAAATTCTAGTGGTTGAAGGAGAGGACAAATTACAAAAGGGTATGACCATCATCCAGTTCTCCATGGCATCCACCAGAGCCTCAAGTGCTGTCAATTCTACCTGCCTTCGAGAGTTCACCTCGGTCATCGGCACGGTGGTCTACATCCCACCCTGGGTGGACACAGGTATGACCCTGTCTGAGCTCCATGACGTGCTGAGTGAGCTCCAAAACAAGTGGCCGTTTTCTTCGGGAAGCTCCGCTCACGAGGGAGGTGAAGCGCTGCTCTGCTCAATCAGAAGCGATGCTGCAGGACACACTCAATGACATAGACTGGGACATGTACCGCGTCTGCGCAGACGATATCAGCGAGGTTGTGGAAGTAGCAGTTAGGCTCGTTAGCATGATTGCCGATGAGATCGTCCCCGCAGTGAGAGTGAGTTTGTTCCCGAACCAGAACCCGTGGGTTGACAGACCGATCCGCCTCACAGTAAACACCAGGACCACTGCTTATAAAGTCGGACTCACTACCGACGATATGAGCACCTACAAAACGGCTTCTTTTGGCGTTCGGTGTGGTGAGAGATGCCAAATGTTGGTACTAGGAGCGTGTGGAGTCTCACTTCTATGTGGGAAACGCATGGAGCATGTGGCATGGACTGTGCATCATCTCCCACTACAAGGTGAAAGACATTGCGATAGTAAGAGCCGACCCTGCTTTCGCCAATGAACCGATCACGTTATATGGCCATTTTGAGGCTAGCCGCGTGGCTAGCACTAGCTACAGCCTGAGAATGTACGATGTGCGTACGGCGCTGAACAGGTGAACTTAAGAAAACAGGACCAGACGGTATCTCCGGGTGCCTGCTGCGCTGATCAGCTCTCAGGAGACTTCACTAGCATCTTCAATGAGTCTCTGGCGCAGTCTGTGGTCTCCACATATTTCAATACATCCACCATCATCCTATTACTGAAGAACAAAAAGCCCTCCTGCCTGAATGACTACCGACTTACATCTGTAGTTATGAAGGTGTTCGAGAAGCTGCTAAAACTCATCATCTCCTCCTCCATCCCCTGCTCCACTGACCTATTCCAGTTCGCCTGCCGCCCCAACAGATCTACAGAGGATGCCATCTCCCATGTCTTGCATACCACCCTCAGCCACGTGGACAAAAAACAGGCAATCTATGTAAGACTGCCGTATGTTAACTGGAGTTCAGCATTCAATACAATAGTACCCAGAAGACAGTTCACTAAACTGACAGATTTAGGATTCAACAACTGTTTGTGTGTGTTGGTGTTGGACTTCCTCACAGGCAGAATACAAGTAGTGAGAGCTGGTAACTGCATTTCCAGCAGTATCCTCACCAACACTGGAGCTCCGCAAGGTTGTGTGCTAAGTCCACTGCTGTACACCCTCTACACCCATGGCTGTATGGCCAATCATTGCTCTACCACCAAGGAGCTGGTGGTACTGTAGACTTTAGCAGGAGACAACAGCGACACCACAAGGCCCTCCTCATCAACAAGATTCCAATGAAGAGGGTGAGGACCTTCAAGTATCTGAGCATCCACATTGCAGAGGACCTAACATGGACTGAACACATTCAAGTTCAGTTCAAAAGGGCAAAGCAGCACCTCAGACAGCTGAGGAAGTTTGGGGTCTCTCCAATGATCCTAAGGACCAGCTGAGGAAGTTTGGGGTCTCTCCAATGATTCTAAGGACCAGCTGAGGAAGTTTGGGGTCTCTCCAATGATCCTAAGGACCAGCTGAGGAAGTTTGGGGTCTCTCCAATGATCCTAAGGACCAGCTGAGGAAGTTTGGGGTCTCTCCAATGATCCTAAGGACAAGCTGAGGAAGTTTGGGTTCTCTCCAATGATCCTAAGGACCAGCTGAGGAAGTTTGGGGTCTCTCCAATGATCCTAAGTGCCAGCTGAGGAAGTTTGGGGTCTCTCCAATGATCCTAAGGACCAGCTGAGGAAGTTCGGGGTCTCTCCAATGATCCTAAGGACCAGCTGAGGAAGTTAGGGGTCTCTCCAGTGATCCTAAGGATAATCTACTCCTGCGCTGTGGAAAGCATCCTCACGCAGAATATTACATTATGGTTGGGGAGCAGCTGTGTTCAGGACTGCAAAGCCCTGCAGAGAGTGATTCGCGTAGCAGAGTGCTGCTGTAGGTCAGCCCTCCCATCTCTGAAGGACATTTACAACAAGAGATGCAGGGCAAGGTCTATAAAAACCATAAAGGACTCGTCCAACCCTGGTAGCAACCTGCTTCAGCTGCTCCACTCAGGGAAAATTTTCAGGAGTATCATGGCCAGGACTGAGAGACTCAGAAGGAGTTTCTATCCTCAGGCCATAAGAGTCCTTAATCAGGACATGCCACCCCATCTTTAATACCCCTTTCATACACTTACTCAAGAACTGACCACTCAACGCCGTCATTGCTGCTGATGTTTTTGGGACTTGGTACATGGTCTTTTTGCGTAATCGTGAATCACTTGCACTTTCTGGTTAAAATTTGTTGTAAATTGTAAAATTGTAAATCTAGGAATACTACTCCTTTTTAAATTGTAACTATAACTTTATTCTTATTTTATTTTTCCTACTAAAAAAACTTACTCTACTTACTTAACTTATCTACTTAACATAGTTAAATTTTTGCACAGTCTCTAAAGTTTGCTTCAGGATGCATTTCACTGCATGTTGTACGTGTATGACTATGCATGTGATGAATCTTGAATCTTGAATCCCATCAGTGCCACCCAGGTGCCCCTGGTCTGTACTTCTGCATGCTTTCCTCGTGGGCTATTTGGCTCCCCCTAGCTGCTACATACATTTGACTCTGATCCTCACTGTAGCATCTCCAGTGAGCAGCACGAGTCAGCTTCTACTTTACAGCAATTGATCACATACAGAAGCAGACCTTCGACCTTAGAAGGAATGTTTTGCCCACTGAAATTCGTTCGTTTCCTCACAAAGCATGTATGTTACAGTCACCTCCAGAAATATTGGAACCCCTCAAGAAAGTGAACAAAAATGTTAATGTTTGGAGAAATGAACTATTTGCTTAATAAAAGGGTGACACTTTACAATAAGGCTACCCCTACAAAGAGTTTATGAATGGTTTATAATCTGGTTATTAATTAGGTTGTAACTCTTTGTAAATTATTAATAGACAATTTTAAACAAGTTGTAACACTTTTCTTTTTATTAATGAGTTACTACCGTTTACAAGTGGCAAAGGGAGCCTTATTGTAAAGTGGCGCCAATAAAAGTTATTACTGGAAATGTGTTGTTTAATCTTCAGCTTAGATTGGGGAATGGCTACAAAAAAATTGGTAGTCAGTTAAAATTACCACTAAGTACAATCAGAGCCATAGTAAAGAAGTTTAAAAAGCATGGAACTGTTGAAAATTTGCCAGGAAGGGGACGCATCCACATGCCGCCTCTGTGCACACTGGCTGTTTTCCTGCCAGTGGTCCAGGGCCTCTTGTTAAGATCAGTGACACACTGGATTTAATTTAATACCAGATCATTTTAACCCGAAATCTGGTTGCCCGTGCCTGAAGGCTGAAACTGGGCCATGGTTGGGACTTCCATAAGGACAACCACCTAAAGCACACATCAAAATTGACAAAGTCTTGCAGCAACCTAAAATCAAGGTATTGTGAAGGCCCTCTCAGTCTCCAGACTTGAACCTAACTGAAAATCTGTGGTCGCAATTTTAGAGGACAGTTCAGAAGAGAAACCCCAAAGAATCTCGATGAGTTGGAAATGTTCTGTATGGAAGAGTGGTTCAGGATCCCTCCATATGTGTTCTCCAACCTTGTTAAACACTGGAGAAAGAGGTAGAGTGATGTCATTCTCGCCAGGGGAGGGTTCACCAAGTACTGAAATTTGGGGTGCCAATATTTTTGAAATCTGCGTTTGCAATGAAAATGTGTGATACTAAAGGAAAACTATATTCCCTATCACACACCTGCAGTCGAATGCAGTCACCATAGCAACAAGATGTGGCAACAGAATGGCAGGAAACATATTGGAGGTTGTGATCTTAAATACCCCCTTCTCTCTCCTTCATCCACTGCAGCTGTGCTCCGAAATGCATTTCAATGCCTTTTCCCAACTTCAGCTTTGTTGCAATCTTAGGGAAGCACATAGACAAACTGCAGCTGCTCGTGCTGTTACTATAAAGGGAAACTGGACCTCCCAGACTTGGGAACACAGCCTTAAAAAATGAAACTTTATATATTGCCTTGCAGTATTTCTCGAATCTTTGTTTTTGTTTTATGCTTAAGCAAATGGTAGCAATGTCTTATCAGGCATTTTGTATACATTAATTCAACCTTTCCGGAGACAATGTGACCGTGTGCCACTTATATCTTCTATTTTTGCTCCCTTTGACAGAATTTCTTTCATTTAGAGCAGCAAGCCAAATTTATCAAAGCAGCAAATTGACTTGCCGGGTCATGCGGCTGTTTTCGAAGCCTGACCGTTAAGTGTGAGGGTTACTGCACTGGAGGAGGTTGATGAGGGGTGGTATGCAGGAGAAGGAGAGGTGATGGGGCGTGCTGGGCGTGGTGTGTCATTTGGTGGGAGGAGCTTGGCCCATGTGGGCGGGGCAAGCAGACGCATCAGAGAGATGCGACCGGGTGATGCGATGCTCATTGGCTTATCAGTCCTCACAGGAACACCTTGCACAGCACCACAGTTCCATTGTTGATGAGCCCAGTGAACTGTATTTCAGTCATTTGAATCTTGAACATTAAAATCCCAGCAGATATAGTTTTGCAACCATTATATGCAATATTTACATTTACATTACATTTCCTTTATGTGGATACTTTTGTCCAAAGTGATGAACATGTGAGGTAAATACCACATTAATACTTATTTTTCTGTCCTCTAGTAATGTTGGATGCTTTGAAATTATATTAATGTTTGTAGCATTGTATCCTTTTAATCGTTTTTTTATATTTACATGTGACATAGTGAACCAGATGTTTTTGTGTTAATGCCCAGTGTATGGATAGAACGATGACAGTCACTTTCCTCCAGCAGAACTCCAACGTGCACTTGGTTGTGTGCCCTTCATGGAGGTTTCACCCGCCTGCTCCTGCACACCACACCTGCAGCAGACCTCCTATGACAGAACATGCCCTCTCGTTTGCGGTGACCTGCTGTCTGTGGCCAGACTCTGCTGCCTCATGCTAAATGATGTGTTTGAGCACCCCCTGGTGGATGGTATAGAGAACAACAGACAAGACATGTAGGCAATTTAGAATAACCTGCAGATTAAGAAGATTCTATATTGTGGTGTGTAGGCATGCGTTAAAAAAAATATCAAATATCGAATGAAAATTGTATATAAAAATAAAAATATATAAATAAAATTTATATAAAAATACTAAAAAAATTGAAAGAAGGAATCTTTGGCAGTTATTAGCTCGGTATAGATTTAAATATTGATTTAAACTAAGTGTGGCACGGTGGCCTGTTGTTTATTACTTTTGCCTTAAACCCTCTGCAATTGAAGGTACTACCTCTGCTGTGTGTGGAGTTAGAATGTTCTCCCTGTGTTGCATGTGTGTGGGCCCTCTGTTGGACTTGCACCCCATGCCTTGTAACCTTTGGGATCTGCTGGATAAATAGCTTGAAGCTGAGGGTAATAAAAACATGCCTTACCCATTATAGGGCTGCCCAGAGCCTGGAATAAGACAGGCAGTGCCCTGGATGGCCAAAATGCCATGCCAGTCCATCTTGTACCTCCAAGGAGGGGGCACATGGTTCGCGGTGCCAAGCCTTCCGGTCATTGCAGAGGGGCCGGTACCAGATCACTATGTCAAACTCCGAGCGACATGAGAACCAGTGTCTGCCTGTTTTGAGCTGTTGGATCTCTTGTCCGCATTGTGTCCGCATTTTCCAGCTCCGGTGGTGGGAAAGACCAGAGAACACAGGTCCCACACTGACTGATGGCGTGGAGGCAGTGAGATACACGTGGCACTGGGAAAAAGCGGATGTTTCATATACTTACATGACAACCAACAGCCAAGGATTTCTCTAGCAGCTGGTTGGCTCTCATGTTATCAACCAAGAGGGATTTTCTGTATGAATTTTTTTTTTTATGATAAAAACATCATTTAAGCTTTCTGTATTAATTAAATGGCCAATGGAAATGCAGACAAGTGTCAAGGACAAATATAAACTGCCTCGTTGCACCTCGAGCATGCTTCCCAGTTAGGTTGCACACATTACAGCTAATTTCGGAGCTTGCTGTTGTTCTAACCGTAGGCCGTCTAGCACTGTGCTCTCTCACTTTTGCACAGATAAGTACAGATATTACTATGGGCTCTTATGCAGAGACATGCCTGCAAAAGCTCTATAAATGCGTAAAATAGAGGCAGCACCCAGAGGATTGTCATACTGTAGCATGCCCAGAAACAGTGAGACAGGAAAGAGATAAAGACATCAGCACATTAAACAGCGGAGTGTGACCTCTAGTGGTCTGGCCTATTAGTAGCAATGCTACTGAATTTTCAGTGTACTGTGCAGTAATGTTATAGTTTGTGTGTTTAAATCCCAATCTCCGTAAGAGATGTGTGCACAGGCTGACGCATCCATCGAAGCTGTCTCGCCAACATGTGACACGGAAGGCGGCCGATGGGTGGGTCTGGATTAAATCTGGGTGGGTCTGGATTAAATCGGGGTGGGCCTGGATTAAATCGGGGTGGGTCTGGATTAAATCGGGGTGGGTCTGGATTAAATCGGGGTGGGCCTGGATTAAATCGGGGTTGGTCTGGATTAAATCGGGGTGGGTCTGGATTAAATCTGGGTGGGCCTGGATTAAATCGGGGTTGGTCTGGATTAAATCTGGGTGGGCCTGAATTAAATCGGGGTTGGTCTGGATTAAATCGGGGTGGGCCTGGATTAAATCGGGGTTGGTCTGGATTAAATCGGGGTGGGTCTGGATTAAATCTGGGTGGGCCTGGATTAAATCGGGGTTGGTCTGGATTAAATCTGGGTGGGCCTGAATTAAATCGGGGTGGGTCTGGATTAAATCGGGGTGGGTCTGGATTAAATCGGGGTGGGTCTGAGTGAAGCTCATTACGACACATTTTCTTAAACAGGCTTAAATATATACAATATGGCGTCTGCAACAATAACACAGCCACAACTGCAGTGTCCTACTGTACCTACAAACAGTGTGAAACTCACATGGAATTAAAGGAGCGTGTTAACATAATGTCAGTCAGCAAATGTAAGAGAGGAAGTTCTGAATTTTATTATCAATAATACATAATACTAATAATTCCTGAGACAAAACAATTCACATTCAGTGTAGTGAAAATTTAAAAAGTGCATTATGCAAATAGTTCTTTTCATTAATCTGAATGGGTGGGCCCAGATGTTAATCTGGGGGGGGGCTGAGCCCACATAGCCCCCCCCCCACAGTTATGCCCATACTCACCAAGGAACAGCCTTGGTGTTAACAACTCTGCACCTACCCCCCACATTGGTCTGCGTATGGCAGTCTGTTATACAGGGGTAACTGAAGAAGTATTTATTGCAGAGAGGAGTAAGTGGTCACTGTGAATAATGTGACTATAACATTTTTGCACAATGTATGAGGTCCAAGGCCATCAAAACCCTCTGTAGATGATTAATAAAGGAATGGAAAATCAAACTAGAAGAACCACTTAGAAAAATGAGGTTCTTGTGTAGCATATGATCCCAGTCATTAATAATAATAATTGATACTTCATTGATCCCTGTGGGGAAATTCTCTTTACACCTCCCCCAACTGGCTCTCTGTAGGTGAGAGTGCGCTGGCTGTGAAGGGCAGCCACCCATAGCAGCACCCAGGGAGCTGGGGGGTAAAGACCTTGCTGAAAGACCTGCAGATGCCCCAAGGCTGGGCTTGAACTGGAGACCATCTGATCACAGGCACAGAGGCTCAGCCCCCTGAGGCTCACGCTCCCCCCCGGTCATTATGTGGCTGCATGGGGGAAAAATAAAAAAAACAACAAGAGAAATCTGCTCATTGACTGTCAGTGAGTCTATGTCCTTTCCGTCTGTATTTCTATACATCCTTCTGAATGTAAGAATGTGGACTTTCAGTGATTCACTTACTGTCTATCTTAAACTTGCTATGGCGTTCTGCATTAGACATGACACTTCATTCTGATGTCACACCTGTGATTAGGGTCCGGTGCAATGACTCTGAATGTGGTCCCCCGAGTGTTAATATGGCTTCACGTGATCCGTGTTTTATGTGTTTTTGGTCTGATTGCATTGATTAGAAAAGCAGCATCATTCCGTGTGCAGTCATGTCATTATAACCACTGACAGGTGAAATGAATAACATTGATTATCTCATTACAATAACACCAGTCAAGAGTGACATTATGTATTAGGCAAGTGAGCAGTCGATTGTTGAAATTGATGTATTGGAAGTGGGAAAAATGGACAAGCATACGGATCTGAACGACTTTCAAACTATGATGGCCAGACGACTAGGTCATCATGTCCAAAGGCGGCAGGTCATGTGGGATGTTCCTAGAACAACAAAAGTGGTCAAAGGAAGTCCAGCTGGTGACCTGGCAACAGGGTCAAGGCTCGTTGATGTACGTGGGGAGCGAAGGCTTGCCTGTCTGCTCCAGTCCCACAGGAGAGCTAATCAGGAACAAATTGCTAAACAAAAAATGAATGCTGGCAATGATTGACAGGTGTCAGAACACACACTGCATCTGCGCAGCTGCAGACCAGTAAGAGTGCCCACGCTGACCCCTGTTCGCTACCGAATGCATCTACACTGGGGAAAGTGAGCGTCAGAACTGGACCATGGAGCAATAAAGAATGTGCTGGTCTGGTCCGATGAGTAATGTTTTCTGTTACATCATGTGCACGGCTGGGTGCGTGTGCATCGTTCACCTGGGCAGGTGGCACCGGCAAGCATAATGGGAATAAGGCGAGTCAGCAGGGGCAGTGTGATGCCCTGGGCAATGTTCTGCTGGGGAACCCTGGGTCCTGGAATTCACGTAATCAGAAAATTGTAATTGTAAATATGTAATCAGAAAATGTATTTACATGCAAGCTATACAAGTGGATTAACACTGGACAAACAAATATTTGTGAAATTCATCTTTAAATAATTTTTCCTTCTTTGAAAATCTATAAATTCCAAAACTACATTTATTAAAATGTTATATTAAAATTATCCCACTTTAATCAATTAAAAATTCCTAGCACTGCTTGTTTAGGTTTCTGTGATTGTCGCATTTCGTTGTCATGGGCACAGTTTTCACAAACCCACGTGATCTGTGTCCATAGCAACAGAGTGCAGTTCACTGCATCCAAAAGCATATTAGGAAAAAGTATGAAAGTCCAGTGCATTATGCGGGCTCACCTGCTGATGGTGGTAGTGAATTTCAGTGATACTGGATATCTTTATGAGATTGATAGAATTAGCATGTTTGCAACTGTTGTTAGAGCAATATTTGCATATAAATTTTCTAACAAAAACTTGAAATGGGGAACACCACATGCATATGAATTAAATTTTAGATAGATAGATAGATAGATAGATAGATAGATAGATAGATGCATAGACATAGATTATAAGAGGTTTAAAAATCAATGTACACTATTTGGACAGATTTCCAGAAGAATGACTTAGCAGCCGACGATCGTTGTATCTCATACTTTGAAATTTGTAGTGGAAGCACGGCATGTCATTTTAAGATGGACTGATTTAGGAACAAGGATACTGCCTTACATCTTGCTGAAGATGCAATGGTGTGCTATCCATCACAGAGAGATACCTGACATCATTTTGCACAAACACAGAAACATACTTTTAACTGAAGTACAAAATTGTTAATGAATATGAAATCAGTTGGTGGATATTTGAAAAGTGAATAATCTTTAGCAAACATTATACTACATCTGTGTTTTGTATTCGTTGGGCTCTATCACCACACATCAGCCTTTGGGTTTGGTCTTTAGTGACAATATAGAATTTCCAGAATATTCTGCAAAAAGGCACTTGCTTTCATTTTCCTGTCCTCTGCCATGCAGCCAAATCTGGGTTAGTGTGAGGAAGTGTGTGACTGATGTAATGAGAAAACAGATGTCTTCCAAGATTAAAGAGCTTTTTGATGGAGAGGGGTGTCTGTCCTTTAATGGATAGTAAGCCAGCACTGATTTGAGCGGCGATAGGGAGCCAGTGAAGAGAGACAACGAGGAGTTTGATAAGAGAACACTTAGGCTGAATGAAAATCAGATGTGCTACCACATTTTGAATCATCTGCAGCAGTCTGACATCACAGGTTGGTTAACCTGCAGTACAATAGTTGCAGTAGTCTAGTTACGAGGTAACAAGAAGCGGAGCTGCATATTCAGACAGACAAGGCCAGATCTTGCGGATACTTTACAAAGTAAATATGCAAGATTGGGAGAGCACCATTATGAAGTCAGTAGGAAGAGACCATGGTCTAGAGCAGGGTTATTCAAATCATGGTCCTCAAGGGCCAAGCATTGCTGATTTTACAGCCTTCCTTTTCCTGTGAGCCTGGTATGAAGCCCCTGACCAATTAGAATCAATAAGTGTCCAATTTATTACCTGGGAGAACTGAAAACAAGGCCTGGATATGTAATTGAGAGCCAGATTTGAATGGAGGGGGTCTAGAGCCTGGGATTACTTTGATTTAATATCCATGGATGAGATAAAGTGTAGAGAGTGTAGTGTAGAGTTAAAATACTATATCAACACCTCTTCTCTGTTTAGATACCTGCAGTCTAAGCATTCGGTTGACCCAAACCGACAAAGTGGTGATGTAGACAAGGTTGCTTGCATTTCCACTCCAGCAAGGCCTGCTGCTGCTCCATATCTAGATATGTTCAGCACTCACCTTTTTCCATTCAGCGGCTGTTTGATCCACTTTGCGTAGTAATGGTGTTCTTTGGTTTATATGACTCGAGAGTGTAACAGTTTTATGCAGTCACAGGTGTTACATTGAGAGTGGATGACTGAAAGATGGAAATAAGCTGGCCAGGTAATGAAATAATTACACAGTTTTTTCCCCCTCTTTGCAAATTATATTTTAAACAGGTGTCATTTCATTTCAAGTAACAGACAAGAGGAGAATCGACTGAAGCACCAGAACGTGGGTCACGTCACGAGGAAGGGACATCTCAAAAGCAGTTGCACAGTGAACTGAAAAGCGACATCATTATTGGAAACACACTTACAGTAGTTGGAAAGTAGGTAATATGCTACTAAAGCATGCTGAATTTTGTTTTCTCATCCGTGTGGGGAGTAGAACTGTCATAAAAACACATGTTGATGTCTGGATATGCCATAGTTTTTCTAACCCTAACCCTAGGTTTAGTTTGCTAACCCTAATTTGGGGCCTTAGGGTGAAGCAACAAGTAGGCAACATGTTACTAAAGCATGTTCAATATTGTTTTCGTATCCAACGGGGGAGCAGACCTGTCATAAAAACACATGTTGATGCCTGAAAATACCATAGTTTTTCGAACCCTAACCTTAGCCTCAGTGTGCTAACCTTAACCCTAATTTGGGGCCTTAGGGTGAAACAACAGGGTGTTGGAAAGTAGGAAATATGCTACTAAAGCATGCTAAACTGTGGTTTGTTATCATATGGGGGAGCAGACCTATCATAAAAACACATGTTGATGCCTGAAAATTCCATACTTTTTCAAACCATAACCTTAGCCTTAGTGTGCTAAGCCTAATTTGGGGGCTTAGGGTGAATCAACAGGTAGTTGGAAAGTAGGCAATATGCTACTAAAGCATGCTGAATTTTGTTTTCTCATCCGTGTGGGGAGCAGAACTGTCATAAAAACACATGTTGATGTCTGTATATGCCATAGTTTTTCTAACCGTAACCCTAGGTTTAGTTTGCTAACCCTAATTTGAGGCCTTAGGGTGAATCAACAGGTAGTTGGAAAGTAGGCAATATACTACTAAAGCATGCTGAATTTTGTTTTCTCATCCGTGTGGGGAGCAGAACTGTCATAAAAACACATGTTGATGTCTGGATATGCCATAGTTTTTCTAACCCTAACCCTAGGTTTAGTTTGCTAACCCTAATTTGGGGCCTTAGGGTGAATCAACAGGTAGTTGGAAAGTAGGCAATATGCTACTAAAGCATGCTGAAATTTGTTTTCTCATCCGTGTGGGGAGCAGAACTGTCATAAAAACACATGTTGATGTCTGGATATGCCATAATTTTTCTAACCCTAACCCTAGGTTTAGTTTGCTAACCCTAATTTGGGGCCTTAGGGTGAATCAACAGGTAGTTGGAAAGTAGGCAATATGCTACTAAAGCATGCTGAATTTTGTTTTCTCATCCGTGTGGGGAGCAGAACTGTCATAAAAACACATGTTGATGTCTGGATATGCCATAGTGTTTCTAACCCTAACCCTAGGTTTAGTTTGCTAACCCTAATTTGGGGCCTTAGGGTGAATCAACAGGTAGTTGGAAAGTAGGCAATATGCTACTAAAGCATGCTGAATTTTGTTTTCTCATCCGTGTGGGGAGCAGAACTGTCATAAAAACACATGTTGATGTCTGGATATGCCATAGTTTTTCTAACCCTAACCCTAGGTTTAGTTTGCTAACCCTAATTTGGGGCCTTAGGGTGAATCAACAGGTAGTTGGAAAGTAGGCAATATGCTACTAAAGCATGCTGAATTTTGTTTTCTCATCCGTGTGGGGAGCATAACTGTCATAAAAACACATGTTGATGTCTGTATATGCCATAGTTTTTCTAACCCTAACCCTAGGTTTAGTTTGCTAACCCTAATTTGAGGCCTTAGGGTGAATCAACAGGTAGTTGGAAAGTAGGCAATATGCTACTAAAGCATGCTGAATTTTGTTTTCTCATCCGTCTGGGGAGCAGAACTGTCATAAAAACACATGTTGATGTCTGGATATGCCATAGTTTTTCTAACCCTAACCCTAGGTTTAGTTTGCTAACCCTAATTTGGGGCCTTAGGGTGAATCAACAGGTAGTTGGAAAGTAGGCAATATGCTACTAAAGCATGCTGAATTTTGTTTTCTCATCCGTCTGGGGAGCAGAACTGTCATAAAAACACATGTTGATGTCTGGATATGCCATAGTTTTTCTAACCCTAACCCTAGGTTTAGTTTGCTAACCCTAATTTGGGGCCTTAGGGTGAATCAACAGGTAGTTGGAAAGTAGGCAATATGCTACTAAAGCATGCTGAATTTTGTTTTCTCATCCGTGTGGGGAGCAGAACTGTCATAAAAACACATGTTGATGTCTGGATATGCCATAGTTTTTCTAACCCTAACCCTAGGTTTAGTTTGCTAACCCTAATTTGGGGCCTTAGGGTGAATCAACAGGTAGTTGGAAAGTAGGCAATATGCTACTAAAGCATGCTGAATTTTGTTTTCTCATCCGTGTGGGGAGCAGAACTGTCATAAAAACACATGTTGATGTCTGGATATGCCATAGTTTTTCTAACCCTAACCCTAGGTTTAGTTTGCTAACCCTAATTTGGGGCCTTAGGGTGAATCAACAGGTAGTTGGAAAGTAGGCAATATGCTACTAAAGCATGCTGAATTTTGTTTTCTCATCCGTGTGGGGAGCAGAACTGTCATAAAAACACATGTTGATGTCTGGATATGCCATAGATTTTCTAACCCTAACCCTAGGTTTAGTTTGCTAACCCTAATTTGGGGCCTTAGGGTGAATCAACAGGTAGTTGGAAAGTAGGCAATATGCTACTAAAGCATGCTGAATTTTGTTTTCTCATCCGTGTGGGGAGCAGAACTGTCATAAAAACACATGTTGATGTCTGGATATGCCATAGTTTTTCTAACCCTAACCCTAGGTTTAGTTTGCTAACCCTAATTTGGGGCCTTAGGGTGAATCAACAGGTAGTTGGAAAGTAGGCAATATGCTACTAAAGCATGCTGAATTTTGTTTTCTCATCCGTGTGGGGAGCAGAACTGTCTAAAAACACATGTTGATGTCTGTATATGCCATAGTTTTTCTAACCGTAACCCTAGGTTTAGTTTGCTAACCCTAATTTGAGGCCTTAGGGTGAATCAACAGGTAGTTGGAAAGTAGGCAATATGCTACTAAAGCATGCTGAATTTTGTTTTCTCATCCGTGTGGGGAGCAGAACTGTCATAAAAACACATGTTGATGTCTGGATATGCCATAGTTTTTCTAACCCTAACCCTAGGTTTAGTTTGCTAACCCTAATTTGGGGCCTTAGGGTGAATCAACAGGTAGTTGGAAAGTAGGCAATATGCTACTAAAGCATGCTGAATTTTGTTTTCTCATCCGTGTGGGGAGCAGAACTGTCATAAAAACACATGTTGATGTCTGGATATGCCATAGTTTTTCTAACCCTAACCCTAGGTTTAGTTTGCTAACCCTAATTTGGGGCCTTAGGGTGAATCAACAGGTAGTTGGAAAGTAGGCAATATGCTACTAAAGCATGCTGAATTTTGTTTTCTCATCCGTGTGGGGAGCAGAACTGTCATAAAAACACATGTTGATGTCTGGATATGCCATAGTTTTTCTAACCCTAACCCTAGGTTTAGTTTGCTAACCCTAATTTGGGGCCTTAGGGTGAATCAACAGGTAGTTGGAAAGTAGGCAATATGCTACTAAAGCATGCTGAATTTTGTTTTCTCATCCGTGTGGGGAGCAGAACTGTCATAAAAACACATGTTGATGTCTGGATATGCCATAGTTTTTCTAACCCTAACCCTAGGTTTAGTTTGCTAACCCTAATTTGGGGCCTTAGGGTGAATCAACAGGTAGTTGGAAAGTAGGCAATATGCTACTAAAGCATGCTGAATTTTGTTTTCTCATCCGTGTGGGGAGCAGAACTGTCATAAAAACACATGTTGATGTCTGGATATGCCATAGTTTTTCTAACCCTAACCCTAGGTTTAGTTTGCTAACCCTAATTTGGGGCCTTAGGGTGAATCAACAGGTAGTTGGAAAGTAGGCAATATGCTACTAAAGCATGCTGAATTTTGTTTTCTCATCCGTGTGGGGAGCAGAACTGTCATAAAAACACATGTTGATGTCTGGATATGCCATAGTTTTTCTAACCCTAACCCTAGGTTTAGTTTGCTAACCCTAATTTGGGGCCTTAGGGTGAATCAACAGGTAGTTGGAAAGTAGGCAATATGCTACTAAAGCATGCTGAATTTTGTTTTCTCATCCGTGTGGGGAGCAGAACTGTCATAAAAACACATGTTGATGTCTGGATATGCCATAGTTTTTCTAACCCTAACCCTAGGTTTAGTTTGCTAACCCTAATTTGGGGCCTTAGGGTGAATCAACAGGTAGTTGGAAAGTAGGCAATATGCTACTAAAGCATGCTGAATTTTGTTTTCTCATCCGTGTGGGGAGCAGAACTGTCATAAAAACACATGTTGATGTCTGGATATGCCATAGTTTTTCTAACCCTAACCCTAGGTTTAGTTTGCTAACCCTAATTTGGGGCCTTAGGGTGAATCAACAGGTAGTTGGAAAGTAGGCAATATGCTACTAAAGCATGCTGAATTTTGTTTTCTCATCCGTGTGGGGAGCAGAACTGTCATAAAAACACATGTTGATGTCTGGATATGCCATAGTTTTTCTAACCCTAACCCTAGGTTTAGTTTGCTAACCCTAATTTGGGGCCTTAGGGTGAATCAACAGGTAGTTGGAAAGTAGGCAATATGCTACTAAAGCATGCTGAATTTTGTTTTCTCATCCGTGTGGGGAGCAGAACTGTCATAAAAACACATGTTGATGTCTGGATATGCCATAGTTTTTCTAACCCTAACCCTAGGTTTAGTTTGCTAACCCTAATTTGGGGCCTTAGGGTGAATCAACAGGTAGTTGGAAAGTAGGCAATATGCTACTAAAGCATGCTGAATTTTGTTTTCTCATCCGTGTGGGGAGCAGAACTGTCATAAAAACACATGTTGATGTCTGGATATGCCATAGTTTTTCTAACCCTAACCCTAGGTTTAGTTTGCTAACCCTAATTTGGGGCCTTAGGGTGAATCAACAGGTAGTTGGAAAGTAGGCAATATGCTACTAAAGCATGCTGAATTTTGTTTTCTCATCCGTGTGGGGAGCAGAACTGTCATAAAAACACATGTTGATGTCTGGATATGCCATAGTTTTTCTAACCCTAACCCTAGGTTTAGTTTGCTAACCCTAATTTGGGGCCTTAGGGTGAATCAACAGGTAGTTGGAAAGTAGGCAATATGCTACTAAAGCATGCTGAATTTTGTTTTCTCATCCGTGTGGGGAGCAGAACTGTCATAAAAACACATGTTGATGTCTGGATATGCCATAGTTTTTCTAACCCTAACCCTAGGTTTAGTTTGCTAACCCTAATTTGGGGCCTTAGGGTGAATCAACAGGTAGTTGGAAAGTAGGCAATATGCTACTAAAGCATGCTGAATTTTGTTTTCTCATCCGTGTGGGGAGCAGAACTGTCATAAAAACACATGTTGATGTCTGGATATGCCATAGTTTTTCTAACCCTAACCCTAGGTTTAGTTTGCTAACCCTAATTTGGGGCCTTAGGGTGAATCAACAGGTAGTTGGAAAGTAGGCAATATGCTACTAAAGCATGCTGAATTTTGTTTTCTCATCCGTGTGGGGAGCAGAACTGTCATAAAAACACATGTTGATGTCTGGATATGCCATAGTTTTTCTAACCCTAACCCTAGGTTTAGTTTGCTAACCCTAATTTGGGGCCTTAGGGTGAATCAACAGGTAGTTGGAAAGTAGGCAATATGCTACTAAAGCATGCTGAATTTTGTTTTCTCATCCGTGTGGGGAGCAGAACTGTCATAAAAACACATGTTGATGTCTGGATATGCCATAGTTTTTCTAACCCTAACCCTAGGTTTAGTTTGCTAACCCTAATTTGGGGCCTTAGGGTGAATCAACAGGTAGTTGGAAAGTAGGCAATATGCTACTAAAGCATGCTGAATTTTGTTTTCTCATCCGTGTGGGGAGCATAACTGTCATAAAAACACATGTTGATGTCTGGATATGCCATAGTTTTTCTAACCCTAACCCTAGGTTTAGTTTGCTAACCCTAATTTGGGGCCTTAGGGTGAATCAACAGGTAGTTGGAAAGTAGGCAATATGCTACTAAAGCATGCTGAATTTTGTTTTCTCATCCGTGTGGGGAGCAGAACTGTCATAAAAACACATGTTGATGTCTGGATATGCCATAGTTTTTCTAACCCTAACCCTAATTTGGGGCCTTCGGGTGAATCAACAGGTAGTTGGAAAGTAGGCAATATGCTACTAAAGCATGCTGAATTTTGTTTTCTCATCCGTGTGGGGAGCAGAACTGTCATAAAAACACATGTTGATGTCTGGATATGCCATAGTTTTTCTAACCCTAACCCTAGGTTTAGTTTGCTAACCCTAATTTGGGGCCTTAGGGTGAATCAACAGGTAGTTGGAAAGTAGGCAATATGCTACTAAAGCATGCTGAATTTTGTTTTCTCATCCGTGTGGGGAGCAGAACTGTCATAAAAACACATGTTGATGTCTGGATATGCCATAGTTTTTCTAACCCTAACCCTAGGTTTAGTTTGCTAACCCTAATTTGGGGCCTTAGGGTGAATCAACAGGTAGTTGGAAAGTAGGCAATATGCTACTAAAGCATGCTGAATTTTGTTTTCTCATCCGTGTGGGGAGCAGAACTGTCATAAAAACACATGTTGATGTCTGGATATGCCATAGTTTTTGTAACCCTAACCCTACTGTAGGTTTAGTTTGCTAACCCTAATTTGGGGCCTTAGGGTGAATCAACAGGTAGTTGGAAAGTAGGCAATATGCTACTAAAGCATGCTGAATTTTGTTTTCTCATCCGTGTGGGGAGCAGAACTGTCATAAAAACACATGTTGATGTCTGGATATGCCATAGTGTTTCTAACCCTAACCCTAGGTTTAGTTTGCTAACCCTAATTTGGGGCCTTAGGGTGAATCAACAGGTAGTTGGAAAGTAGGCAATATGCTACTAAAGCATGCTGAATTTTGTTTTCTCATCCGTGTGGGGAGCAGAACTGTCATAAAAACACATGTTGATGTCTGGATATGCCATAGTTTTTCTAACCCTAACCCTAGGTTTAGTTTGCTAACCCTAATTTGGGGCCTTAGGGTGAATCAACAGGTAGTTGGAAAGTAGGCAATATGCTACTAAAGCATGCTGAATTTTGTTTTCTCATCCGTGTGGGGAGCAGAACTGTCATAAAAACACATGTTGATGTCTGGATATGCCATAGTTTTTCTAACCCTAACCCTAGGTTTAGTTTGCTAACCCTAATTTGGGGCCTTAGGGTGAATCAACAGGTAGTTGGAAAGTAGGCAATATGCTACTAAAGCATGCTGAATTTTGTTTTCTCATCCGTGTGGGGAGCAGAACTGTCATAAAAACACATGTTGATGTCTGGATATGCCATAGTTTTTCTAACCCTAACCCTAGGTTTAGTTTGCTAACCCTAATTTGGGGCCTTAGGGTGAATCAACAGGTAGTTGGAAAGTAGGCAATATGCTACTAAAGCATGCTGAATTTTGTTTTCTCATCCGTGTGGGGAGCAGAACTGTCATAAAAACACATGTTGATGTCTGGATATGCCATAATTTTTCTAACCCTAACCCTAGGTTTAGTTTGCTAACCCTAATTTGGGGCCTTAGGGTGAATCAACAGGTAGTTGGAAAGTAGGCAATATGCTACTAAAGCATGCTGAATTTTGTTTTCTCATCCGTGTGGGGAGCAGAACTGTCATAAAAACACATGTTGATGTCTGGATATGCCATAGTTTTTCTAACCCTAACCCTAGGTTTAGTTTGCTAACCCTAATTTGGGGCCTTAGGGTGAATCAACAGGTAGTTGGAAAGTAGGCAATATGCTACTAAAGCATGCTGAATTTTGTTTTCTCATCCGTGTGGGGAGCAGAACTGTCATAAAAACACATGTTGATGTCTGGATATGCCATAGTTTTTCTAACCCTAACCCTAGGTTTAGTTTGCTAACCCTAATTTGGGGCCTTAGGGTGAATCAACAGGTAGTTGGAAAGTAGGCAATATGCTACTAAAGCATGCTGAATTTTGTTTTCTCATCCGTGTGGGGAGCAGAACTGTCATAAAAACACATGTTGATGTCTGGATATGCCATAGTTTTTCTAACCCTAACCCTAGGTTTAGTTTGCTAACCCTAATTTGGGGCCTTAGGGTGAATCAACAGGTAGTTGGAAAGTAGGCAATATGCTACTAAAGCATGCTGAATTTTGTTTTCTCATCCGTGTGGGGAGCAGAACTGTCATAAAAACACATGTTGATGTCTGGATATGCCATAGTTTTTCTAACCCTAACCCTAGGTTTAGTTTGCTAACCCTAATTTGGGGCCTTAGGGTGAATCAACAGGTAGTTGGAAAGTAGGCAATATGCTACTAAAGCATGCTGAATTTTGTTTTCTCATCCGTGTGGGGAGCAGAACTGTCATAAAAACACATGTTGATGTCTGGATATGCCATAGTTTTTCTAACCCTAACCCTAGGTTTAGTTTGCTAACCCTAATTTGGGGCCTTAGGGTGAATCAACAGGTAGTTGGAAAGTAGGCAATATGCTACTAAAGCATGCTGAATTTTGTTTTCTCATCCGTGTGGGGAGCAGAACTGTCATAAAAACACATGTTGATGTCTGGATATGCCATAGTTTTTCTAACCCTAACCCTAGGTTTAGTTTGCTAACCCTAATTTGGGGCCTTAGGGTGAATCAACAGGTAGTTGGAAAGTAGGCAATATGCTACTAAAGCATGCTGAATTTTGTTTTCTCATCCGTGTGGGGAGCAGAACTGTCATAAAAACACATGTTGATGTCTGGATATGCCATAGTTTTTCTAACCCTAACCCTAGGTTTAGTTTGCTAACCCTAATTTGGGGCCTTAGGGTGAACCAACAGGTAGTTGGAAAGTAGGCAATATGCTACTAAAGCATGCTGAATTTTGTTTTCTCATCCGTGTGGGGAGCAGAACTGTCATAAAAACACATGTTGATGTCTGGATATGCCATAGTTTTTCTAACCCTAACCCTAGGTTTAGTTTGCTAACCCTAATTTGGGGCCTTAGGGTGAATCAACAGGTAGTTGGAAAGTAGGCAATATGCTACTAAAGCATGCTGAATTTTGTTTTCTCATCCGTGTGGGGAGCAGAACTGTCATAAAAACACATGTTGATGTCTGGATATGCCATAGTTTTTCTAACCCTAACCCTAGGTTTAGTTTGCTAACCCTAATTTGGGGCCTTAGGGTGAATCAACAGGTAGTTGGAAAGTAGGCAATATGCTACTAAAGCATGCTGAATTTTGTTTTCTCATCCGTGTGGGGAGCAGAACTGTCATAAAAACACATGTTGATGTCTGGATATGCCATAGTTTTTCTAACCCTAACCCTAGGTTTAGTTTGCTAACCCTAATTTGGGGCCTTAGGGTGAATCAACAGGTAGTTGGAAAGTAGGCAATATGCTACTAAAGCATGCTGAATTTTGTTTTCTCATCCGTGTGGGGAGCAGAACTGTCATAAAAACACATGTTGATGTCTGGATATGCCATAGTTTTTCTAACCCTAACCCTAGGTTTAGTTTGCTAACCCTAATTTGGGGCCTTAGGGTGAATCAACAGGTAGTTGGAAAGTAGGCAATATGCTACTAAAGCATGCTGAATTTTGTTTTCTCATCCGTGTGGGGAGCAGAACTGTCATAAAAACACATGTTGATGTCTGGATATGCCATAGTTTTTCTAACCCTAACCCTAGGTTTAGTTTGCTAACCCTAATTTGGGGCCTTAGGGTGAATCAACAGGTAGTTGGAAAGTAGGCAATATGCTACTAAAGCATGCTGAATTTTGTTTTCTCATCCGTGTGGGGAGCAGAACTGTCATAAAAACACATGTTGATGTCTGGATATGCCATAGTTTTTCTAACCCTAACCCTAGGTTTAGTTTGCTAACCCTAATTTGGGGCCTTAGGGTGAATCAACAGGTAGTTGGAAAGTAGGCAATATGCTACTAAAGCATGCTGAATTTTGTTTTCTCATCCGTGTGGGGAGCAGAACTGTCATAAAAACACATGTTGATGTCTGGATATGCCATAGTTTTTCTAACCCTAACCCTAGGTTTAGTTTGCTAACCCTAATTTGGGGCCTTAGGGTGAATCAACAGGTAGTTGGAAAGTAGGCAATATGCTACTAAAGCATGCTGAATTTTGTTTTCTCATCCGTGTGGGGAGCAGAACTGTCATAAAAACACGTGTTGATGTCTGGATATGCCATAGTTTTTCTAACCCTAACCCTAGGTTTAGTTTGCTAACCCTAATTTGGGGCCTTCGGGTGAATCAACAGGTAGTTGGAAAGTAGGCAATATGCTACTAAAGCATGCTGAATTTTGTTTTCTCATCCGTGTGGGGAGCAGAACTGTCATAAAAACACATGTTGATGTCTGGATATGCCATAGTTTTTCTAACCCTAACCCTAGGTTTAGTTTGCTAACCCTAATTTGGGGCCTTAGGGTGAATCAACAGGTAGTTGGAAAGTAGGCAATATGCTACTAAAGCATGCTGAATTTTGTTTTCTCATCCGTGTGGGGAGCAGAACTGTCATAAAAACACATGTTGATGTCTGGATATGCCATAGTTTTTCTAACCCTAACCCTAGGTTTAGTTTGCTAACCCTAATTTGGGGCCTTAGGGTGAATCAACAGGTAGTTGGAAAGTAGGCAATATGCTACTAAAGCATGCTGAATTTTGTTTTCTCATCCGTGTGGGGAGCAGAACTGTCATAAAAACACGTGTTGATGTCTGGATATGCCATAGTTTTTCTAACCCTAACCCTAGGTTTAGTTTGCTAACCCTAATTTGGGGCCTTCGGGTGAATCAACAGGTAGTTGGAAAGTAGGCAATATGCTACTAAAGCATGCTGAATTTTGTTTTCTCATCCGTGTGGGGAGCAGAACTGTCATAAAAACACATGTTGATGTCTGGATATGCCATAGTTTTTCTAACCCTAACCCTAGGTTTAGTTTGCTAACCCTAATTTGGGGCCTTAGGGTGAATCAACAGGTAGTTGGAAAGTAGGCAATATGCTACTAAAGCATGCTGAATTTTGTTTTCTCATCCGTGTGGGGAGCAGAACTGTCATAAAAACACATGTTGATGTCTGGATATGCCATAGTTTTTCTAACCCTAACCCTAGGTTTAGTTTGCTAACCCTAATTTGGGGCCTTAGGGTGAATCAACAGGTAGTTGGAAAGTAGGCAATATGCTACTAAAGCATGCTGAATTTTGTTTTCTCATCCGTGTGGGGAGCAGAACTGTCATAAAAACACATGTTGATGTCTGGATATGCCATAGTTTTTCTAACCCTAACCCTACTGTAGGTTTAGTTTGCTAACCCTAATTTGGGGCCTTAGGGTGAATCAACAGGTAGTTGGAAAGTAGGCAATATGCTACTAAAGCATGCTGAATTTTGTTTTCTCATCCGTGTGGGGAGCAGAACTGTCATAAAAACACATGTTGATGTCTGGATATGCCATAGTTTTTCTAACCCTAACCCTACTGTAGGTTTAGTTTGCTAACCCTAATTTGGGGCCTTAGGGTGAATCAACAGGTAGTTGGAAAGTAGGCAATATGCTACTAAAGCATGCTGAATTTTGTTTTCTCATCCGTGTGGGGAGCAGAACTGTCATAAAAACACATGTTGATGTCTGGATATGCCATAGTTTTTCTAACCCTAACCCTAGGTTTAGTTTGCTAACCCTAATTTGGGGCCTTAGGGTGAATCAACAGGTAGTTGGAAAGTAGGCAATATGCTACTAAAGCATGCTGAATTTTGTTTTCTCATCCGTGTGGGGAGCAGAACTGTCATAAAAACACATGTTGATGTCTGGATATGCCATAGTTTTTCTAACCCTAACCCTAGGTTTAGTTTGCTAACCCTAATTTGGGGCCTTAGGGTGAATCAACAGGTAGTTGGAAAGTAGGCAATATGCTACTAAAGCATGCTGAATTTTGTTTTCTCATCCGTGTGGGGAGCAGAACTGTCATAAAAACACATGTTGATGTCTGGATATGCCATAGTTTTTCTAACCCTAACCCTAGGTTTAGTTTGCTAACCCTAATTTGGGGCCTTAGGGTGAATCAACAGGTAGTTGGAAAGTAGGCAATATGCTACTAAAGCATGCTGAATTTTGTTTTCTCATCCGTGTGGGGAGCAGAACTGTCATAAAAACACATGTTGATGTCTGGATATGCCATAGTTTTTCTAACCCTAACCCTAGGTTTAGTTTGCTAACCCTAATTTGGGGCCTTAGGGTGAATCAACAGGTAGTTGGAAAGTAGGCAATATGCTACTAAAGCATGCTGAATTTTGTTTTCTCATCCGTGTGGGGAGCAGAACTGTCATAAAAACACATGTTGATGTCTGGATATGCCATAGTTTTTCTAACCCTAACCCTAGGTTTAGTTTGCTAACCCTAATTTGGGGCCTTAGGGTGAATCAACAGGTAGTTGGAAAGTAGGCAATATGCTACTAAAGCATGCTGAATTTTGTTTTCTCATCCGTGTGGGGAGCAGAACTGTCATAAAAACACATGTTGATGTCTGGATATGCCATAGTTTTTCTAACCCTAACCCTAGGTTTAGTTTGCTAACCCTAATTTGGGGGGGCCTTAGGGTGAATCAACAGGTAGTTGGAAAGTTGGCAATATGCTACTAAAGCATGCTGAATTTTGTTTTCTCATCCGTGTGGGGAGCAGAACTGTCATAAAAACACATGTTGATGTCTGGATATGCCATAGTTTTTCTAACCCTAACCCTAGGTTTAGTTTGCTAACCCTAATTTGGGGCCTTAGGGTGAATCAACAGGTAGTTGGAAAGTAGGCAATATGCTACTAAAGCATGCTGAATTTTGTTTTCTCATCCGTGTGGGGAGCAGAACTGTCATAAAAACACATGTTGATGTCTGGATATGCCATAGTTTTTCTAACCCTAACCCTAGGTTTAGTTTGCTAACCCTAATTTGGGGCCTTAGGGTGAATCAACAGGTAGTTGGAAAGTAGGCAATATGCTACTAAAGCATGCTGAATTTTGTTTTCTCATCCGTGTGGGGAGCAGAACTGTCATAAAAACACATGTTGATGTCTGGATATGCCATAGTTTTTCTAACCCTAACCCTAGGTTTAGTTTGCTAACCCTAATTTGGGGCCTTAGGGTGAATCAACAGGTAGTTGGAAAGTAGGCAATATGCTACTAAAGCATGCTGAATTTTGTTTTCTCATCCGTGTGGGGAGCAGAACTGTC
Source organism: Paramormyrops kingsleyae (assembly GCF_048594095.1). NCBI lineage: Eukaryota > Metazoa > Chordata > Actinopteri > Osteoglossiformes > Mormyridae > Paramormyrops > Paramormyrops kingsleyae. The sequence continues at coordinate 23,143,676 of NC_132809.1, read as the reverse complement.
ATAAAAACACATGTTGATGTCTGGATATGCCATAGTTTTTCTAACCCTAACCCTAGGTTTAGTTTGCTAACCCTAATTTGGGGCCTTAGGGTGAATCAACAGGTAGTTGGAAAGTAGGCAATATGCTACTAAAGCATGCTGAATTTTGTTTTCTCATCCGTGTGGGGAGCAGAACTGTCATAAAAACACATGTTGATGTCTGGATATGCCATAGTTTTTCTAACCCTAACCCTAGGTTTAGTTTGCTAACCCTAATTTGGGGCCTTAGGGTGAATCAACAGGTAGTTGGAAAGTAGGCAATATGCTACTAAAGCATGCTGAATTTTGTTTTCTCATCCGTGTGGGGAGCAGAACTGTCATAAAAACACATGTTGATGTCTGGATATGCCATAGTTTTTCTAACCCTAACCCTAGGTTTAGTTTGCTAACCCTAATTTGGGGCCTTAGGGTGAATCAACAGGTAGTTGGAAAGTAGGCAATATGCTACTAAAGCATGCTGAATTTTGTTTTCTCATCCGTGTGGGGAGCAGAACTGTCATAAAAACACATGTTGATGTCTGGATATGCCATAGTTTTTCTAACCCTAACCCTAGGTTTAGTTTGCTAACCCTAATTTGGGGCCTTAGGGTGAATCAACAGGTAGTTGGAAAGTAGGCAATATGCTACTAAAGCATGCTGAATTTTGTTTTCTCATCCGTGTGGGGAGCAGAACTGTCATAAAAACACATGTTGATGTCTGGATATGCCATAGTTTTTCTAACCCTAACCCTAGGTTTAGTTTGCTAACCCTAATTTGGGGCCTTAGGGTGAATCAACAGGTAGTTGGAAAGTAGGCAATATGCTACTAAAGCATGCTGAATTTTGTTTTCTCATCCGTGTGGGGAGCAGAACTGTCATAAAAACACATGTTGATGTCTGGATATGCCATATTTTTTCTAACCCTAACCCTAGGTTTAGTTTGCTAACCCTAATTTGGGGCCTTAGGGTGAATCAACAGGTAGTTGGAAAGTAGGCAATATGCTACTAAAGCATGCTGAATTTTGTTTTCTCATCCGTGTGGGGAGCAGAACTGTCATAAAAACACATGTTGATGTCTGGATATGCCATAGTTTTTCTAACCCTAACCCTAGGTTTAGTTTGCTAACCCTAATTTGGGGCCTTAGGGTGAATCAACAGGTAGTTGGAAAGTAGGCAATATGCTACTAAAGCATGCTGAATTTTGTTTTCTCATCCGTGTGGGGAGCAGAACTGTCATAAAAACACATGTTGATGTCTGGATATGCCATAGTTTTTCTAACAATAACCCTAGGTTTAGTTTGCTAACCCTAATTTGGGGCCTTAGGGTGAATCAACAGGTAGTTGGAAAGTAGGCAATATGCTACTAAAGCATGCTGAATTTTGTTTTCTCATCCGTGTGGGGAGCAGAACTGTCATAAAAACACATGTTGATGTCTGGATATGCCATAGTTTTTCTAACCCTAACCCTAGGTTTAGTTTGCTAACCCTAATTTGGGGCCTTAGGGTGAATCAACAGGTAGTTGGAAAGTAGGCAATATGCTACTAAAGCATGCTGAATTTTGTTTTCTCATCCGTGTGGGGAGCAGAACTGTCATAAAAACACATGTTGATGTCTGGATATGCCATAGTTTTTCTAACCCTAACCCTAGGTTTAGTTTGCTAACCCTAATTTGGGGCCTTAGGGTGAATCAACAGGTAGTTGGAAAGTAGGCAATATGCTACTAAAGCATGCTGAATTTTGTTTTCTCATCCGTGTGGGGAGCAGAACTGTCATAAAAACACATGTTGATGTCTGGATATGCCATAGTTTTTCTAACCCTAACCCTAGGTTTAGTTTGCTAACCCTAATTTGGGGCCTTAGGGTGAATCAACAGGTAGTTGGAAAGTAGGCAATATGCTACTAAAGCATGCTGAATTTTGTTTTCTCATCCGTGTGGGGAGCAGAACTGTCATAAAAACACATGTTGATGTCTGGATATGCCATAGTTTTTCTAACCCTAACCCTAGGTTTAGTTTGCTAACCCTAATTTGGGGCCTTAGGGTGAATCAACAGGTAGTTGGAAAGTAGGCAATATGCTACTAAAGCATGCTGAATTTTGTTTTCTCATCCGTGTGGGGAGCAGAACTGTCATAAAAACACATGTTGATGTCTGGATATGCCATATTTTTTCTAACCCTAACCCTAGGTTTAGTTTGCTAACCCTAATTTGGGGCCTTAGGGTGAATCAACAGGTAGTTCGAAAGTAGGCAATATGCTACTAAAGCATGCTGAATTTTGTTTTCTCATCCGTGTGGGGAGCAGCACTGTCATAAAAACACATGTTGATGTCTGGATATGCCATAGTTTTTCTAACCCTAACCCTAGGTTTAGTTTGCTAACCCTAATTTGGGGCCTTAGGGTGAATCAACAGGTAGTTGGAAAGTAGGCAATATGCTACTAAAGCATGCTGAATTTTGTTTTCTCATCCGTGTGGGGAGCAGAACTGTCATAAAAACACATGTTGATGTCTGGATATGCCATAGTTTTTCTAACCCTAACCCTAGGTTTAGTTTGCTAACCCTAATTTGGGGTCTTATGGTGAATCAACAGGTAGTTGGAAAGTAGGCAATATGCTACTAAAGCATGCTGAATTTTGTTTTCTCATCCGTGTGGGGAGCAGAACTGTCATAAAAACACATGTTGATGTCTGGATATGCCATAGTTTTTCTAACCCTAACCCTAGGTTTAGTTTGCTAACCCTAATTTGGGGCCTTAGGGTGAATCAACAGGTAGTTGGAAAGTAGGCAATATGCTACTAAAGCATGCTGAATTTTGTTTTCTCATCCGTGTGGGGAGCAGAACTGTCATAAAAACACATGTTGATGTCTGGATATGCCATAGTTTTTCTAACCCTAACCCTAGGTTTAGTTTGCTAACCCTAATTTGGGGCCTTAGGGTGAATCAACAGGTAGTTGGAAAGTAGGCAATATGCTACTAAAGCATGCTGAATTTTGTTTTCTCATCCGTGTGGGGAGCAGAACTGTCATAAAAACACATGTTGATGTCTGGATATGCCATAGTTTTTCTAACCCTAACCCTAGGTTTAGTTTGCTAACCCTAATTTGGGGCCTTAGGGTGAATCAACAGGTAGTTGGAAAGTAGGCAATATGCTACTAAAGCATGCTGAATTTTGTTTTCTCATCCGTGTGGGGAGCAGAACTGTCATAAAAACACATGTTGATGTCTGGATATGCCATAGTTTTTCTAACCCTAACCCTAGGTTTAGTTTGCTAACCCTAATTTGGGGCCTTAGGGTGAATCAACAGGTAGTTGGAAAGTAGGCAATATGCTACTAAAGCATGCTGAATTTTGTTTTCTCATCCGTGTGGGGAGCAGAACTGTCATAAAAACACATGTTGATGTCTGGATATGCCATAGTTTTTCTAACCCTAACCCTAGGTTTAGTTTGCTAACCCTAATTTGGGGCCTTAGGGTGAATCAACAGGTAGTTGGAAAGTAGGCAATATGCTACTAAAGCATGCTGAATTTTGTTTTCTCATCCGTGTGGGGAGCAGAACTGTCATAAAAACACATGTTGATGTCTGGATATGCCATAGTTTTTCTAACCCTAACCCTAGGTTTAGTTTGCTAACCCTAATTTGGGGCCTTAGGGTGAATCAACAGGTAGTTGGAAAGTAGGCAATATGCTACTAAAGCATGCTGAATTTTGTTTTCTCATCCGTGTGGGGAGCAGAACTGTCATAAAAACACATGTTGATGTCTGGATATGCCATATTTTTTCTAACCCTAACCCTACAGTAGGTTTAGTTTGCTAACCCTAATTTGGGGCCTTAGGGTGAATCAACAGGTAGTTGGAAAGTAGGCAATATGCTACTAAAGCATGCTGAATTTTGTTTTCTCATCCGTGTGGGGAGCAGAACTGTCATAAAAACACATGTTGATGTCTGGATATGCCATAGTTTTTCTAACCCTAACCCTAGGTTTAGTTTGCTAACCCTAATTTGGGGCCTTAGGGTGAATCAACAGGTAGTTGGAAAGTAGGCAATATGCTACTAAAGCATGCTGAATTTTGTTTTCTCATCCGTGTGGGGAGCAGAACTGTCATAAAAACACATGTTGATGTCTGGATATGCCATAGTTTTTCTAACCCTAACCCTAGGTTTAGTTTGCTATCCCTAATTTGGGGCCTTAGGGTGAATCAACAGGTAGTTGGAAAGTAGGCAATATGCTACTAAAGCATGCTGAATTTTGTTTTCTCATCCGTGTGGGGAGCAGAACTGTCATAAAAACACATGTTGATGTCTGGATATGCCATAGTTTTTCTAACCCTAACCCTAGGTTTAGTTTGCTAACCCTAATTTGGGGCCTTAGGGTGAATCAACAGGTAGTTGGAAAGTAGGCAATATGCTACTAAAGCATGCTGAATTTTGTTTTCTCATCCGTGTGGGGAGCAGAACTGTCATAAAAACACATGTTGATGTCTGGATATGCCATAGTTTTTCTAACCCTAACCCTAGGTTTAGTTTGCTAACCCTAATTTGGGGCCTTAGGGTGAATCAACAGGTAGTTGGAAAGTAGGCAATATGCTACTAAAGCATGCTGAATTTTGTTTTCTCATCCGTGTGGGGAGCAGAACTGTCATAAAAACACATGTTGATGTCTGGATATGCCATAGTTTTTCTAACCCTAACCCTAGGTTTAGTTTGCTAACCGTAATTTGGGGCCTTACGGTGAATCAACAGGTACTGTAAACAGAAAACAAAGGAAGCGCACAGGTTACAATGTATATGATGACAACGACCAGACTGAGGAGCACACGGCAGGTAGGTAATGATACACATGGACTAACGAGGATTAAACGAGATGCATGAGTGAGTAATCGACCCAAGAGAAAGGAAACGGGGTGGCCAGCAGCAGCCTCTGCTGGCCAAACGGGAAAATGACAGGCGGGTCCTGACAAATAAACATACTAACATAAATTAAATTATGTTTTATTACACACACTGGACAGTGCGTTACAGCTTCACCACCTTGCAATGTTCTGTTCTGCCATATTTGCTACAGCTGCAGCTCGGGTTTTTGCCAGCAGGGGGAGCACAGTGGAACAGTGGTTGTTTTAAATGTATCAAAACTGAAGCGAAAACTCAAAATTGCTATCGTCAGGAGGGATGGTTCGATCTGGGTGTCACTGGTGTAGTGAACACAGGCAAAAGTCCGAAGAGGGAAATCAGTGCAATAACATCATTTGAAAGACTAGATGAAGATATAGCAAGCAAGCAAGCAAACAGGAGTCAACACAGAGAGCAGCTCAGGAACCAAACTCTCATGCTCAACACTTTACAAGGAGTGGATAGAAAACAGGGGCATTTAACCTCTGCTAATTGATTAATTTGCTACATTACAGATGTGTCTAGCATTCAGGAGAGGTTGGATGTGGCTGGCTGGGTGTTTGGTTTGGTGCAGGTATGACAGCACACAGAATACGTGAGAGTATATCTGTCCTTCTTCTATTCCGAATCCACTGGCATGTAAAAACAGGTGCTCATGGGATTTCTAGAAATATTCCGTCTCACTGGTCCCCAAGACTCCGTCTTCCAGTCATAATCCTCTGTAAGCAATAAACGGTCAAAGCACAGGGAACACTCTTCTAATCTCCTCGGTTTTTAATGGAGAAGAAAAGTGAGTTCATGTTTCACAGATATCACATTTTTTGTCTTTCTCTACACATTTTCAGTTTTTCTACCCTTTTCAAGTCACAAAAAGTTCTGAACTAGATATGCTGGAAACAGAATTAAAATGTTAAAAGTAACAAAAACAGTATAAACTCTGAACTGTTATTACTAGTCGGAGGAAAATAACAAACAAGGACAATTTTTTGGAGCAAAGGAACAATATTGAGCATATTAGTAGGGCTTTAGGCTACCAAGATCTGCTAATGTCTCCCATTCTAGTAAAAAAAAATAATGAGTGATTGACACAGTTAATCACAGTTAATCAGCATAAAGCATTGACACAGTTATGCATGTGATTATGAGCTGTGCATTTTACTTTTTCACATGATAACAGGTCGTTTCAATATTCATTGTAGAACTGAATGATTGGTCTTGGTGTTTGGAATAAATAAGAATAAAGCATTAGAAAAAATCATCAGTATATAAAAGAAAAACAACTGTAATTGCCTTCAGACCTGGGCTCTGTCCATTCTCTGCAGGGGATGTCAAAAATGTTTTCCTCTAGCATTGGGACTGGGAAAAATGTAATTTAACGTTAAATTACTTTTCCAGTATACAGAGAGGGCCTCTTATGAATGCTGCACATCAAGGATGTTCCGATGTCATAAAAGATGGTTTGTGCCAGGATATTCAGCCCTAAATTTTAGATTTGTGCCTTAAAGAAAACAGAACAATATTTTAATGCTACTGATTGTCTAGTTACCTAATGGTGTTCTGTTCCGTCCAAGAAAATTCTGTGTGAGGGTTCCCTCTATAGGAGAAGAAGAGGTAAGGCAACACATGGCAAATTTTTATATCACTTCTTCAGACACATGAGTTATTCAAAGTGCTTTACATAGAATAAAATCCAATAAAAGCAACAGCAGTCAGTGAGGTAGAGTCTCTGCACTATAAGTACATCACTGGGGTCACGGCAACGGGGCAGCTGGGTGTTAGGTACATCCCACGGATGGAGGCTGGAAAGCGGCCGGGATGAGACAACAGGGGGACGCAGTGGGAAGGAGAAAAGGGAAGGATGGTCATATGAGCCACACCTGGGGCCTCATGTATAAACGGTGCTTACGCACGAAAATGTTGCGCACGCCCGTTTCCACGCTCACGTCGAGATGTATAAAAACTAAACTTGGCGTACCGCCACGCACATTCTCACGGCAACCCCAGACAAGGCGTACGCAAGTTTCTGCTCGATTTGGCAAAATGGAGGCACCTACTGGCAAAAGAGTGCTACTGCAGTTTCACTGTGTCAGACTCGCATTCATGACGCGGTCTGCATGAAATACACCGAAATTATTTGGCCATCGGTCACCTGATCGTAATCAATCTGTGACAATAAAACGGTGCAGGGAAAGACAAAAAATATTCCAACCATGGCTGCTCTTGCATTGTTAGAGGACATTGCAAATGGAAGAGTCAGAATAGAGCTGGTATTCAGGGATCATATACTGATTTCCTGGCCCATGATGATGACTGGCTTCTAAGTCGATTCAGATTTCCAAGAGCAATCCTTTTGGAGCTGTGTGCTAAACTGGGGCCAGCATTACAAAAGCAGACGATGAGGAATTGCGCTATAGGCTACCTGTTCCTTTACAAGTTCTGTCCACTCGCGGGTTCTTAGCCACAGGTGCTTTTCAGCGAGAACTTGCGGACTGATCGGGTATTTCTCAGTCAACACTGAGTCGCGCCATGCCGGTGTTGTATGGGACGGCAAAATCTGCTTGTCACCCAGATACATGGGCGTAATTTCCAGGGGGGTCATGACCACCTCCCCCCAATAATCATGTTTCCCCTGTCATGGGTGGAGACTTCCACCCCCCACAATGTTCCAGCCAAAGTTACGCCCTTGCCCAGATATATAAAATTTCCTTACACTGTGGTTGAACAGGCAAATATTAAAGTGCAATTTGCAGCGATGTCCGGTTTTCCCAACGTAGACGAAGCTATCGACTGCGCGCACATTGCTATTAAGTCACCTTCAGAGAACGAATTTGCTTATGTAAATAGAAAGGAACTTTCCCTCTATTAATGTACTCTATTAATGCATTGCGGGCACCTCTTGTACTGTTGTCTGTAAGAATAAACAAACAGAATAAACGAAAGTAACACCGCATCTGCGCCCTACGTGTTATTCATAAACATGCAAGTAATTCAAAGAAGTATGGTACAAGAAAAACTCACCCGCGATGACATCAGCGTCCCCCTCACCCGATAAAAGTGTGTCCCCAATCATCGCAGCAACTAGTTGCTCAAAGGGTGTGAGACCGGGAATTCCGCTACCTCCACCTGTGCTGTTAAGACTCTTACGGTAAGCGGCCGCTCGTTTTTTCACGTCGATTTTAATGTCCGACCACTTCTTTTTAATTTCGGCCACCGTGCGAATTTTGGAACCAGCACTTTTAACTGACTCCGCCACGCTGAGCCACTCCGTCAACTTTCGTTTATTGCTGATGCCACTTATACCACCAAATAATATCACTTTTCTTTTCTCGATTTCTGTTAACATGACCTCCACTTCACACTCGCAGAAATACTTCTTTTTCCCTCGTGGTTTGTCCATTGTTGTTTAAGAAAAACATAGAACAAAGCGGCCATTTATACAGATTTACATATGCAAATATACATAAATATGGGCGGGTCGGGGGAGTGGCTGTGGGCTCGTTCACGTACGTAAAATTTCACGCTCATTGGGATTTATAAAGGGAATGTGCGTAGATCTGTGCTTACGCACAGTTTTATGCATCTGGATTTTTTCTTGCTTACGCACATTCCTAGTTTTGTCTGTACGCCATGTTTTAGTGTGAATTCTACGCACGTTGTTATACATGAGGCCCCTGGTCCCTGGAAGGCAGCAGAATAGGGTTCCTCCTCTCCTCTGCAGTGTCTACAGTATCCATCCAAGCCCCACAAACTTGTTCATCAAGGGGCCAAGAGAAGATGGAGGCTGCAGGCAATGTGGAAAGCCAGCGAATCCTGCACATATATTGTCGTCTTGCAGTACAGCACTAAGGAACGGGAGGTACTGTACTGCTGGAGGCTTGGCAATGGGAAGAGAACACGGAGGAGCCCTATGAGAGGAAGCTGGTGAGAAGGGATGGATAGCAAAGTTCCTGCCTGTGGAGGCCAGAGCAAGAGGTTTCCCAGGACAGTCCCATTAAAGATGCTGGGAACCAGGGGGCAACTGCAGTGTGGCAGGGCCAAGAGGAGGAGAAAGCATCTCAGTGGCTGCATATACACCCGGCCTGATTGGTCCAGCCGGCGCAGAGGATGCTGTGACAAGCACTGAAACCCCCAATGATGAAGGAAGTCCCCTGATGATCAGCCAGCAGATCATATAATTATCTTGCACACACAAAATAATTATGCTGTGCAAACAATATATTATCCTGAGCACTCAAGATATTATATATCATGCTTAGTGTATTGAGCACACTTCTGTGAACATGGAGCGGAGAACACAGCTCGTAAAATTTTACTTCAATCTTAGAATGTCTTAAAAAGACATTCTTGTTAGACCACGATAAAGTTAGAACACATGCGTCAAAGGCCAGTTATTTTCTAAGCCCAGCTCTGGCTGATGTTTTTTATTTTTTCATTCTTTTACTTAAAATTTAGAAATCACACGTTTAGGCAACAATCACAGTCGGGACAGAAACAATAGACAAATTAAAGTGGAACATATTATTATTACTACTCTTCTTAATCATAAGTATGATAAAAAAACACATTATAGATAGATGTAAAAGCCTTGTATAGCATATTGAGAATGCAGTTCAGTTCCTCTTATTCTATGTTCAGTTCGCCAGCTATAATATCTTTTAATGAAAGCATGACATATGGTTTTTAATCACATATTCTTGATGTCCGGTATACAAATACCAATTCACACCGACTATTCTTGTGATTTGACCCCTTTTCAGTATTATGTGTTGAATTTCCTGATTATCTAGTACACACAGCATAATTTCTTGTTTGCTCATGATAGGCCTAATATATTCCGTGCAGAAGAGAATAATGTCCTGCGGCAAGATAAATGTATTGTGTGCAGAAGCTAATTTATTGTTTGTTCAAGAAAATACCTTTTGTGAACAATGCAATTTTTCTGTGCACACAAGATAAAAATATATATATATTTTTGGGACTTTGTGGGGCCCAAATTCATCAATAATTTTCTCTTTGTGTTATTTTTTAATAGGAAAACCAAAATGTTGCTAAACAGCAGACTTAAAATACAATGGGACATCCTCAGTTTTGACTTTGACTACATTTTTAGTTACTGCATGCTTAGCTGTACAAACACAAGCTTATTTTAGCTGCTTTGTCAATATATGTACTTCATGGTGCCCCTGATATTAATAAAGAACATTTAAGAAGAAGAGAGAACAAGTGACTTTTTAAAGAGAAGCAGACTACACATTATTACAACCCTTATTTATACAGTATATCCATGATAAATATCATCATATTTTTGAATTGTGAAATTTAATGACAAAATATTGTTACATTTTAAGGACCACACTGTCCAGCTTCATAATTAATTCCCTGTTCTATGTTTTGCATCTGTATGCTTTCCTGTCAAGTCTGTCAACATGAACAGATGTTGCTAGTGATCAGCACCTTGTTTGATATGGTCAGTACACTTTCACTGTATTATTTATGGTAATCTACGTTCATCATAGTCAGCACTATGTACCTATGTCAAATACTAAATATCTACAGTATGTCTGAAAAAAATGCATTAGTAGTATTTATAATACTTGAAAATAGTATGTTTAGTATGGTTCATATCTTTTAGATTTTGAACAGTTACGATACATTGATTGTGCTTCCTGCAAATTCTGTTTTTTTTTTTTTTTAAAGTAAAATGAACAGAAAGTTCTTTCTTCGTAAAATAAAGTCCTTCCAGTATACTACATTTATGTTTATTTAATAGGTACTGTTGTACTTACTGACAAACTGTTCAAATTACCCGAAATGAAAGTTTGTGTGCATTATGTGGTTTGAAGTTGCAATCTCAGGCATGGGAGGCAGGCAAGGAAGATACAACCCATGGGTGCTGGCGTCTGTCGCTAACATGTCTCTTAATGTGTCAGGGAATGAGGTTTACTCACTGCACCCCACTGTATCCACTGGCTACCATTACTTTGAATACAGCCAATAGGTGGCATATTAATTAATGAATAAAATGAATTAACATTTCTTAACTGATGATTAGTTCATGGTGAGCAACAGGAATTCATGATACATCTTATATTAATTCATTCATTAAATCATCATGAGTCATGAATTAGTTAAGCATTACTTAAGTATACATATATATTGTTTCCAGTGTTGGAGAGCATCTGACTGCATGGCATGGTAGCCTCTGATAACTTGACATCTACTCTGAAGCTGATATATGTGTGGTTCTGGATGCAACTTGGAAATCCTTGTACTGAAATAGCTTTGCTTTCTTCTGTGATGGTGTAGTGGGATCCTTATAAATTAAGGAGATCTTGTTTATCATTATCTCCTTAACATTGTCTCTTTCTCTATCCATGCACCAGTCAAATTTGACCTCCAAATCTTCTAACCTACCCAGCTGTTTTTTTTTCCAAATGATGACTTCATTTTTGTGACAATTTTGCTTAGTCACATGGTTTTCACAGCATAGCCAAGATCTCAAACACATATCACAACCACAGCTTTATCATCCTACATCAATCTCTTCCTTCCTCAAAATGCTCCAGTGTCTCACTGCGTTCTTTGACTAGCTTGATCTCATTTGCTGTGAGTTGAATGGGGACTTGAAACCCTGCAGAACATGTGAGAGTATCCACAGATTCACATTATCACAGTGAAATTATTATCTGTTTTACAAATAACTTAATATTACATGTATAATATTTAGCAAATCAAGGCAACCTCTTTTTTTGTAATTTAGTGGAATTCAGTTATGTGTCCTGTATTTCCATTGCAGTTCCAATTCTGCTTCCCAAGGACAGTGAGCATTACCAATTTTAATTCCAACTCCAGGAAGTGAATTGAAATGCATTCACAACATGCAATGCATGGCTTTTACTTGGGGAACATCTGTCTATGATATGTTTTTATTATACTTATGATTAATAAGAGTAGTAATAATTGTTACTGTCACCTGAACAACCAAACATATGTGGTTAGCAGCCTGTCTGGTCCTAGTCGCAGCCCTTCCCAAGTGCTGATGAATGTTTTGTTTCACTGTGTATGTTTCCCTTGAGCTGGAGCTAAAGCAGCTGAAATGATGAAGGAGCCAGTTATGTTAAGAAAAAATATGTCCCCTTTCATTCCCATCACCACCTCAAATGTTTCTGTTCACCATCTCAACCAGAGAACGTCTTACCAACACTCTTGTTTAAAGGTAAAGTTTAGGCACTGGAGGTGTGCCGCCCACGGACTGCCCACTGCCCCCCTCTCTATTCAGGAAGAACCCCCTGAGATCAATAAACTTCCAATAAACGTTCTCTTATCTCTTACCATAATTAGACTTTTAAAATAATCAATGATCCTGCAACCCTGACAAGGACATAAAAGAAAATGGATGAAAGATGGATGGAAATAATGAATGGATGAAAGTGGCATTCCGTTTCAGCTAACAGGAACCTGGCTATTGTGTTGAGGATATAGCCAGTTAGAAAATACAGCCATAACATTAAAACTACAGGGTTGCCAACTTTGGTCAGCTAGCTGGCGCGAGAATTTCAATTTGAGACGAGTCTGCATGTGCATTTACATGTATGTAACAGTTTTATTACCCTGTAAACTTACCCTGTCTGCAGGGTAAGTAACCCAGTGCTTTTGATGTAGCTAAATCTAGTTTTAAAATGGAATAAGACAGATTTCCTGAATGATTTCTTGTGTGAGCGTGAGAGTCTGAATGCATGAGTGTCACACCAAATGCCTGAGAGCTGGCAACCCTGTTGACAGGTGAAGCGAATAACATTGATTGTCCCGTTACAATGGCACCTTTCAACACTGATGCAGACCAGGTATGGTAACGGTCTTCCCTGATGGCAGTGGCCTCTTTCAGCAGGATAATTGCACAAATTCTCCATAAATGGTTTGAGGGACATGAAAAAGGTGTCGACTTGGCCTCCAAATTACCCAGAGCTCAATCCGGTCGAGCATCTGTGGGATGCACTGGACAAACATGCAGGCCCCACCTCACAATTTACTGGAGTTTAAGGATCTAGATCTCTGCAGACCATGCCTCAATAGGTCGCAGCTGTTCTGGCAGCACGAGGGGGAGCTGCACAGTATTTGGGAGGTGGTTTTAGTATTATGGTTGATCGTGTGCTTTTGTAGGATCGCCACCAGATGGCAGTGCTGTTTAAAATTTGATTGGTGTTGGAAGGCTCTAATGTTTAACGTATCGGCTGACATTACCTGAAGTGGTTACGATAAAGTTAAAATCATTAAGTAAATGTTTTATTCCCCCAATAACTTTAACTGCAGGTTTGCAATTAAATTTCATTCTGTTCCGCTGGAAAAATCTCCACTCAAATGAGGTTGCTTTGCATGTATGTTGCTTTGAACAAAAGCATCTGCCAAATAAATAAATGTAAATGTCAAATATCTTACTAGAGTCATAGCCTTGGTTTAAAATGTTATTCTGTTGTATGTGTCAACAAACACATGAATCTGAATGTTACAGCAGTGAGCAGTGTGTGTGTGTGTGTGTGTGTGTGTGTATATATATACATACACACACACTGACCTCTCACTGTCACTTTATAAGAACAGACAGCAAATATTCAGGCATCTAATTGTTGCTGAGTCTCGCCTTACTCCATGTCTATGGACAAATCTCCCAGCTTTCCCATCACAAATGAAAGTATCTTCTGGCCTTTGAATTCACAAGCCAGTGTATATTCTGTTCTGAAAAGATTCCTATTGTTGCGGGGGCTGTTCCAGAAGATGTTTTGCAGGTGCTGCTTGTGTTTTTGTTTTCCTTTTGCCTTGCGATCACATCAGCGAGGCCTCACGTCATTCAGATTGAATATCGTGCGTAAAACTCGAAAAACCACGCCACGCAGGCTTTGGGACTTACCCAGCAGAACCCCCGAACAGGCCGCGAATTTATGGAGCGAAAAAAGAAAAACAGAATAGCTGCAGTTGCAGGAACCAGCGGCTGGAGCTCTCTCTCGATGGGAGACCTCTGTCTCTCAAGTGGGTTTAAGGCAACAGCCCCTGCTCTGATCCACAGCCAGACCCCACAGCCTTGGCGCCTTGCCAGCCCCCAGTCCCCACTGAGAGCCACATCCCCCACTGCTAGACAAGTGCTTCCCCAGCCCCAATCAATGGAAACCCCTCCCCCTCTTCATTTCAGTGAAGCGGCATTTCACCTTTCTGATTAAGCCGCTGTCACCTTCACTGCCACACTGCTCTTTAGTTAGTACTTTCCTTTGTTGGATTTTACCATTTACTTTTTTTTTTATAGCTGTCGAACAAAAGCTTTTATTGACTCCTGGGCCGAGTGAAATCATTCAGCAGGTTGTTTCTTCTCTGGCCAAATGGGGGCCATCTCTCTCAGTCAGCGAAAGAGTCGTAACAAGCCCAGCTGTCCTGGGGCTGATAACTTCTTTGCAGAAATACAAACAGCAAATAAGCGGTTAAAGCTTTCGAAAGCGGCATCTGCATGGGAAACGTTAGCATTTGCATACAGTGAGTTTCCTCACATTTAGGCATTTTAACAACGTTTGAGATTGAAAGGTTTTTAAAAAAGCAAACGTTACCTCTCAGATGCAAGGCTTGGCATTATACTTGCTGAATTTCAAAGGCTGCAATGGCAATAATTTTTAACCACAATGATTATGAAAAAAGTATATGAGTATAAAAAGTTAAAATCGTTATGTTCTTAAATCAAATGCAGGATAACAGTGCATCAGCAATCAGTGCAATCAGTATTAAACGACTTTTTAAAATGTCGATCATTATACTCAATTGTTCACTGTACTAAAAATCCAGAAACCAGCTATCTTTCTGTTATATGATTGCAAGAATAATGCCTTTTTTATAGGTTATTTGATTGTTAGTTTCTCTGTTTCAGTATTTTGATTTGTCTCCTGGTGATGTTAACTAAAATGGTGGAATCTGGACTTGTAAAAATTCAGAGGCCGATTGCAGATTTAGTTTAATTAAATATTTTGTTTATTGATTGGCACCTTGTTGTACATATGCTAGACTAAATCCAGTTTTACTTTGGACCCGAAGGAACACCTTAATGGCTCTGTTTTCTCCTCCAAACCCCTGCATCCTTAACACTAAATAAATACAGGCTCTGTCTGTACTGTTTGTGCAGCCTAAAGAAAAGGAATTTGTGTGTCTAGAATGTACTATGGCTTTAAGAAGCACACATTTGCACAACTGGCAGCTGGCCACTGAAACAACCTTAATCCTTTTTCCAAGGGTCTTTCAGCACTCATCTTCTTGGCACATTCGCTGGTGAGTCACACACAATGCTGCTGCCAATCTCCCAAGGCTATGCAGAATGACCACCAGGGGGCAGAGTGCCTCATAGAACTTTCTCCAGTGTCCAGCAGGAGATTCTCTTCTATTGTTCGCATATATTTAGTGAGTCGTGCTTTTTTTGTACAGCTGGTAATGCACACCCCAGGTGAAGTGCAACTGGATCCTCTATAGGGTGTATTTATGTATCTAATCGCAAAAGCAAAAAACCGTGTATGCAAATACCTGTGTTAGTTCTTTGCATGCTTAACTAATTAGCTGAACACAAACAGCTCCCAACTCGAGTAAAGGTCAAGTCCCAATCTCACCATTGTTTTTATTTTTCGCCTTACAAACCCCACACTTCACAATTTGCTGTATTAAAAAGAGACAATAAGCTAAGACACAAAGAATTAAGTGCAGCAGTCTCCGCAGACTCACAGTGAAAGAATGAGACTGAGGTCTAACACAACTTGGGGGGAGGGGTAGGGGTCATGTTTCTGTAGCTCTTTGATGGGGGTGGAGGTCGGGTGGGATAATGGGGGGGTAAAGGACACAGAACAATTTGTAATGAAATTTCCAGGAGGAAGAGTTCTGCAGGTGGCTGGGAGGTTGGGCGTAACAAGAGAACAAGGAAGGCAATTAGCTGCCTGAAACCCATGAACAGATCCAGCCTGGCTTCAGTTGGGGCCAAACTGGGCAGATCCAACCTGGCTCTGAACCGGGCAGATCCAACCTGGCTCTTGTGGGGGCTAAACTGCACAGATTGAACCTGGTTCCAGTTGGGCTAAGCTGTGCAGATCCAGCCTGGCTCTAACCTGGACAGATCTGGCCTTGCTCCAGCGGGGGCTAAACCTTTACCGTAATTAACCCAACAAAAGAGAAGACTTTTGCCATTTTTAGTTTTTTGATTGCAGTCACACATTTAAAAAAAATAAAAGTTATAAAAGAACATTGTTATTAGAACTTTAAATTATTTGAAGCAAATTCCCATGAAGCAAGCAAAGAGTTTTTTTTGTTTTTTTGTTTTTTGTTTTTTTATTGTCACATGTTGGTTTCAGCCCAATATTTACTCTAATTCACTCTGAATCTATGTTGTCCATAGCAGTAGCCAGGGATGGGAACAAGTCACAGCTTGGCAAGTCCGAGGCAAGTCTCAAGTCAAAACATTGCAAGTCCGACATCTTTCCAACAAACTATCCCAGAAGAACTTGCATACAGCTAAATGAAAATGCAGACAGCAGAGAATTAATATGCACTGAAATTATAAAATTGACATTATGGTATCCAGAGGGGGGATTATAACCTCAAATCTTCTCGAGTCATAGGGTTCAATTCAGGTCTAAGTCTCGAGTCATCTTCACTCTAGGCCAAGTCAAGTCTAAGTCCTTCAATCAGTTTTGCAAATTTGCGACTTAAATCCAAGTCAAGTTCTGAGTCAGTGACCCGAGTCCTCACCTCTGGCAGTAGCACCATGCTGACTTCATTGGTCAGTACTGTTACGCATTATTCTCTGTGAAATTTGAATTTTTTATCTTTTCTCTGTATTTGTTCAATATGTCACTTTATATTAAGCAATTTAGATTTATGAACTACCAGATCATCCTTGTTAAAAACAATAACATTAACATATTGAAACTGATTAATATTATCTGGAATTAACAGTACAGCTGCCATTGTGGTTTCTTTGTGCTGCCTGCATGCTGCCTTTTTCTCCAGTCACGTCTCTGAGCAGCTGTGCGTTTTCAGATCTCATTTACTTTGTAAGGAGTCCTTATTTCTCAGTCATTGTTTTATTCCAGGAACATGGAAAGAAACACAAACACCCACAATACGGACCTTTCAGCTGCAAGTTATCCAGACCTCTTCTTTCACCTTCTGTTTTCCACCGACATCAAAAGAAGGGACATAAACTGGCTGTTTAGAAACCACTTTTTCTGTTTATCCTCAATAGAAATTCATTTAAAGACAAAAGGACATGTAGGTTGACTAAGGTAATTTTTTTTTAATCTGGCCTCTAATTAATTTCCAATGATTACAATATAATAATAATAATAATGTTTTATTTATATGGCACCTTTCTCACACTCAAAGATGCTCTTCAAAACATACAATCCAACACACACACGTTTTTACCCATATTCATGTGGGGACCGTTCATTCATTTCTATAGGCATAACAATGACAACCCCTACCCAGCCATAATTTTAACCATAAGTAACCAAATGAAATACAAGACTTTTGGCATTTTTAAGTTTTTGATGAGTCACAGATTTTTATAAAATTGAGTTTCCCCTTTTTTCAGTCCCCACAAAGTCAAAATAACAGGTTTTTATCCCCACAATATACAGGTATACACCCCCCCCCCCCCCCCCACACACACACGCACAAAATTAACAGACAAAACAAAAGTCAACCTTACAAACTGGATGATGTAATATAAATTCCTGAAATAGATACGTTTTTACCTGAAGCATAAAACCCGAATTAGCTCAAACACCTTGTAGACACTGTGTTCCTAGTATTTATATACAAGTTCAATTAGAACTGACAGCTTCCCGATTATTAACATTGTTAACTGATTAATAATATTGTAAGTGCCTTTTGATAAGAATATGAATTCACTTAGACTAGCAGGGTTTTTGAATACACTTCTCTGCTAAGGTTTATCTTATTGAAGGTTTAATAGTTAAGGGAATTATGTCAGTCATTCGCTAGGTTGCTTGCACTGTCAAGGCCATTAGAACAGCATGTCTTTGGATTGCGGCATGAAAGCCACATGGACTTTGGGAGAATTCGCAACCTCAGCACTGGGTGAAACTCAAAACTCTCAGCCTGTTGCACCTATATCAAGACAAGTCAAGTAAAGCTTTATTGTCATCCCTGCCATGTACAATACGAAATAACATTCCTCCTGAACCCACAGTGTAACATTTATGACAGGACAGATATTTCAGTCCTAAAGACAATTTACGTAGCACGAAAAAAAAAATCATAATACATTCTTTCGGACAATGCTATCCAGAGACAGCTTATTATCCTCTCAGATTTTCCGAAATCTGCAGGATCTAGGACTCAGTAATGCAATGTGTGACTCATTAGTCTGGAATTACAAGAGCTTTATAAAATGTAGCAAATGAAGCAAAGATATTGCATAATTACCTCACTGTGGCACAATAGCAAAAGACAGTTACATATTTGTGGTTCAAAATGAAAGAAAAACAAAATCTTGATGACAAACAGATGAATAATGTTACGTAGGCCAAACAAGCTTCTGTAAGGTGATTAAATGTAAAAGCGCAGTTTTGGTTCCCATACCAATCTCCTAGATTTCGGTATACATTCAAACAGTATCTCAGATTTCATGTATGTGCCAAGAATTTAGTGACATGCACCTATGAGCTAAGCCTGCACGACGTGCAATGCTAATATCACGTCTGTGCGGTTCAGATCCCATGTTCACCATTGTTAAACGGACTTCCCGCTGCATGTCATGCGTGGCTATTGGAAAACCTGACGCAATCAAGGATCAAGTCTCAGCAACCCCAAGTTTAGCTGAATTAAACATGATGTAATCAAAATATTACCATGGCAATGTTAAGTTTTATAACATAGCTGTTATATGAATCTTTCCCTTCAAAAGAATTCTGTGATGAGTGCTATCTAGGACCAGGGGCACCTGCAGGATTTTATCACAGGGTTTCCCCCCGTATCTTTGCCTCTTATGATATAACTGCATTACGTCGCGTGACCAGAAGATGGGATAGAAAAACAGGTGCTATAATAAAGAGCAGATGAGGTTTCATTTTATGTTTAGCATTTCTTGGGAATATTTTGTTTATTTAAAGCCAGGTGTGCAGGTTCCCTTTCCGTTCTGCACAGTTGGTGTGACAGTCCCATTTCAGTAACTATCATATCGTTAGAGGTGCACTGATGCGTACATTTTGACTGATACTGATGTATTTTAGTATCATATCGGTGAAACTTGGCTTGCTTGGCGGCACAGATTAGCGGAATGACATTCCATCATGGATGTTTTTTATTCTGTGGAAAATGAAACATAAATCTGCGGGCCAGACTTAAATAATGACTTATAAACATGTCGCAGGTCGGTACTTGAGACCTCTTATACGTGGTTTGTGAGCCGATGAAATCCTGTGCTCTCCACTATGGAAAATGACTGATCATCCAATTCTTTCATCTCCATTTTTAAAACGGCAGAATATTTAGCTCCCGTGCTGCTAACTTTGAACACTGGCAACGCACTGCTCATGTCGGTTTGTTAACTGATATATCGTGCATCTCTACATATTGTTTGTTCCACCTTCGTAAAGACAATATATCATGCAAAATAATAAAGATAAATATATTGCTTAAGAATCTTGAGTGATAATTTTGATTCTAAGCAAAAAAATTTTTTTAATTCATGTCTTACCCAGAATCATGCAGATGTAATTGTATATATTTTTTTTACTGTGTAATTAAAGATGGTCGATCGGAATAAAAAGTTTTATTTGGCTCCGAAATATAATGAAGTAAAAGTAAAAGTTGCGACAACAAAGACTTTGGAGGTCAAACGTGCTTGTGCACGATATGGGGCAGCTAGTGTAAGAACACCTTTAAAAGACTCAAGTAAAGTGCAAATATAGAAAAAAAAAATGTGTTTAAGTACATTTACAAAGTATTTGGAGTCCAGGAACACTGAACACTACACCGCACAGGGCTACACTGCCTCATGATGAAGGGCAACTTTAAATCTTCCATTTCTGACTGGAAACCCACTGCCAAACTCCTTAGAAGAATATGTATAAGGTACCTAACAGCAGATATAAGAAGGCAAAAACAAAACATGTAGCGTTACCAATAATTGTAAGTGTATTGTAAATGCCCAGGGTAAGCAGAGTGTCTCTAGGACCATTTTATAGACAGTTAGTGAATGACCTTGTATCATTATTCAGCAGCTACCTACCATTCAAAAAAAATATTGTACCTTTTTATCCATTAGTTTAATTAAATTTTGATTGACTGTTGTGTGGTTGCAGTTGTCATTGGGACCAAATGTGATTAGCCAGAGCTCGACTAGCCACCTGCTATACCTGGCATTTTCCAGGTGGCTCGATGGGTATGTGGGTTGGCAAAATTTATCATGGGGAGCCCCAAAGTCTAGGGCCAAATTTTTATCCCAATCCAGCCCTGTAATCAACTGTCCGTTTGGGTCCCCAGTACAAGAATAAATAACTGCGACTTATGGACCCTCTTGATTCTGGTAGATATATTCCTTGCAATAGCAACCTCTGTCCAGTGTCTGCTCCCAGTTGTGTCCAGCTTGACATGTCCTCGACAAACCCTACTGAGACGGCTGAACATGAATCAATTCACATCCTTGTGAACTCATCTCCTGGGCTCAGCTTTGCAAACAATCAGGCTGCAAGACCTAACTTGATGCAACAGAGGTGCGATGCCTTTTTCTGGAAAAATGCAGTGCCTGTACCTGCAAGTCACATTTTGAGGCCTGTCAGCCGTCTCAGGAGTCACTAGCCAAGGGCAGCTCTGAACCTTTTATTGACATAGACTTTGGTTTGGTTTGCAGCTCTGAACCTTTTATTGACATAGACTTTGGTTTGGTTTGCTCTCATATTCTCCCTGCTCCCTAACAAAATGTCACCTTGTGCCCCTCGCTAGGGTTCCCCCTATAAAGTTCCAGGCCCCCTGAATCTACCAGGGTCTGTTTGTTCCTACTGTGCCCCTGTATATACTGTATTTTAGTGGAAAACTAAGCTTCAGGGAGGTAAAGGGGTCACAGAAAGCAAGAGAATGCTGAATTATAACCTCAGGTTGTGCTTGCTTACTGCATAGTTACAGAATAAGTGACCATCTTGGGTTTAGCATGGTTAGCTACCCAAAACTTCATAACTCATTTATGGATTATTTGGATTTCCTTCTTTTCTAAATCCAAGTCTTAAGAAACTTGCACATTTTGGATCACAGCTACAGCATTTTGAGTATTTCTACATTTTGCGGTTCTGCTTCAGTGCGCAGGTAACTACATTTGCAGAAACACCTGGTAATGTTCTCGGGTTCATTTTGTTTCGGGGGGGGGGGGGGGGTGGGGGGATGGGGGTTGATGTACGGACCTTGATTTCCCCTGTGAGATTAAAGTCAAGAATTCTGTCTCTGTCATTGTGAAAAAGCCTTTTTCGTCCTGTCACAAAGTTCTGTGCAGTGCTTGTTGTAGGCCTTGCTCCTTGTGGCTCCTTCCACTTTTACCATCATGTACAACTGATCTAAGGAACAAGAAGAAGACCTCAAGCATGGCCTAGTAGACTGAGTAAAGTGTTTGCCATTGAGTAGTTTGTGATATTACTGGCCCTGGTGCAGATGTGACAGATGGCTCACATAATGAAAGCACAAGGTCTGTCATTATCAATACTAGTGGGTTTCATTTCAATTCAAGTACTTTGTAAGTTTGTGTATTTAATATGCAGAGAACTAAATCAGGACTACTCGTTAGTCAGTTATAATTCTATTCAGCTGTAAGACTACTCAGCTATACATATTGTGATATCTAATTATGCTATTAATTGGTCTGCTGTTTGTCGGAGTAACAAGTGATTTGCGTCTGCAGCTGTTTTTCTTGGATCAGTTCAGACATGCTTGTTTTTGCTTGTCTCCTATAGTTCGTCTTGCATTTTGTAGCTATTAGCAAGCTGGGAGGGAGCAAAAACATGGACTGTCTGAGGGTCCACGAGAGCCGGGTTGGGGATACAATTACGGAATCCACGTTTGTGCAGGGAGGCCTGGGGCCATTAAAAGGAAAAGGAAAATAGTGCTTAGACTCTGTAAGATTTAGATTTTATGATAAGCATCTGTATGATGCATTAGAGAGGAACCTTGGTATGATATGATGCAATACAATTTTTTCAGAGTTTTCAATGGATGAGCAGATGATTCGGTTGGGTAGGCCACGCCCACCCCAGCCCACCTGTAGCCACGCCCACCCCAGCCCACCTGTAGCCATGCCCCTGACCGCCAACCATGCTGGATGTGAGTAGTTTATTATTCTGCATTACTTCTCACACTCCTCTGGGTGTTGAGATTTCTTCCTTCAGAAGACGTGTGATTATATGTCTCAAAGTTGCCCTTATTATGCAAATGTGTATATGCCCTGAGATGAACTGGCATCCTAGCTGGGGTGTCACCCTGTATTAGACAAGCAATTATGAAAATTTTATAGACACGCCTTAAGCACTGATGCGACCTAGACAATATTCCCCACACTGTTAATGTAAATATTCTCCTCATTGTTTCAGAAAAGCAGCAAACAGCTGAAAATGAGCTGGACTTTGCCAAAAGGAATTTCAGATGGATAAAAGTTTTTTTTTTTTATTGCAATCATGATTATAATTAGACAGTTTGTCAGAATAGGAAATGGTCAAAGTTTCCACTTTATTGTTTGGCAGTGAAGAATGTGGCAGTAAGCAGAGCGTTTGTCTTCGTCTTTGCTGTTCCACAGCCAGCTGTGCCGCTCAGGTGCCCTCAGATAATCTGCCCACTCACAGTCAGAATTCCTCCAGGATCTCTTTGAGCTGCCAGCCGACTCCAGATGAAATCAATTAATTCCAGGCTGCTTTCGCAACGGCAATTCTCGCTTAAAAAATTCATCTGAATATTCTCTACATGCGCATCTTGTGTGGTATTAATCAGGCGTGTTAGAGAAAGGGAGGGTTGTTTGTATTGTAACATCGAGCACCTTTG
This sequence comes from Paramormyrops kingsleyae, assembly GCF_048594095.1. Lineage (NCBI taxonomy): Eukaryota > Metazoa > Chordata > Actinopteri > Osteoglossiformes > Mormyridae > Paramormyrops > Paramormyrops kingsleyae. The sequence continues at coordinate 23,120,711 of NC_132809.1, read as the reverse complement.
CCCTAAATTAGGACAAAACTGCTTATTTTAAATATTGTGTGCTGTAAATCACCAAGAAAAGCAGCGTGCAGAATAGTCGTCCTGGCTTTTCCACCTCCTTGCATTTTTCTGTGTTCCATTATAACGTTTTGCCAGAGTTTATTACAAAAACATAAACCTCTGATTCGGAATAAAGCAGCAGTTTTGATGCATGAAAAGTGACATCTGGTAAATATGTATTGGAACTACCTCTGCAGCGATAGAACTCCTCTGATCCAGGCCATGTGACTGTGTTTATATAGGAGATGCGTGTCTACATCCTAAATACACTTTAATGGCTCCATTTAGGCCCTGTCCTCTTTTTCCAGCTTTGTGGGATAGGGCTGTGAGAGTGTATATCATTCTCTTTGAGGGCCAGTTTACAAAAAAAAATGAGAAAGTAAACTATAAAGGCGTAGGTTTATAGATATAGAGAACACTTGAATTAGGTTTTATGACTTACTCTGTCTCTCCTTCTCTCTTTCCAAAGAAAGCAGAACTGTAGAGGTAGGAATTATGATTGTTGGGGGGGGGGGGCAGTCAGATAAATGGATCATGATCAGATGCAGAAGGTCCGCTCCACGCCCTCCAACTCCCAGGGAGGGGTGCCCCAGCTGTGGGACTGGGGCAGCAATTTGTTAGGAAGATGACACCAGAAATGAGAACCACTTGCTGCCGGCCTGCGCCAGTTCCAGCATGGTGGGGGCGGGGGGTGCGGGGTCAGAGCCCTGAGTCGATTCGCTGAAGCGCACGAAAAACATTCTGTGGACGTCAAGTAAGCAGATGCTGACGTCCCAGCTGTGCCAGATGTAGTCCTGTGAAGCTGTGCAGCAAATGTTGCCGAAAAGCGCAGGGGAAAAAAACTTGTTTGTGTTCAGCCGTCGGGTGTCCAGGTCTGACTCAGCACCACGCAGGCATATTAATCTGAGCAGTTAGCAAGGCCTCCTTCAGGTCCTCCTCAGCACACATATACAGGCTGTGTTACTAGATTCTGCCAAGGCTGTCCGCTGACCAATCAGGACAGATTACAGTTTGAGTCCTTCTGATAGTGAACAGAAACCTCTGACAAATGCTTCCAATAGTGTGTTTATCCAAGACAAGTATGTGCATTTAAAAAAAAGGAAAAAAATACAATTGAATAAAAATAATTGAAATAAAATAGAAAAAGAACAGTAGTGCTCATACAATGAGCAAAATTGTATTTTTATTTATATCTGAGGAATTATTACTGGAAGAACTAACAATTGAACAATATTACTTGTTTTCTGTTTTTGATTTTGAACCTCTTGTTTCATTGTTCAGTATCTCTACGTTACTCTGTTATAATATTTTCAGAATTTGTATTAAACATATATTTTGTGAATCCAGTGCATTATCTCTGTTTCCTTTCCCCATGTGGTGACATGCAACTGCAGTTTGAGATTATAGCAAATTTATATAATGGAAAAAATCGCAGAAATACACTCAGCAAGGAAAAGATAATAGAGTTTGCGGGTGTGATAGATTGGCTAGGACTGTGTTCTGATTGGACAGGAGGTCGGGCTGCTCAGCTGCCTGTTGAGTTACTGCCCCTTTGGGAACAAATTGCTCAGCGACTGGACCTTCATCTGGTTTTCAGCCAGCTTTAGACCTGTAGAGGTCTTCAAGTTGGTTTGTTTGTGGAGAGTCACATTTTCATGGCTCAGTGACTGCTGATCAGGGAGCAGATTACACTGGGATAGCACATTTATCTAGTACCATGTCTGTAGCCTATATCAGACCTGTAGAGCTCTTTGGCTTGTGTTGTTTGTCACTGGTCACTTTTTCATGGGTGACTGACTTCTGATCCAAGAACAGATTACTGAGTGGCGGCTCCTTGACCCAGTTCAAACAGTTCCTCACCTCACGTAACACACAGGCAGCCAAGTCGTCTCAGCTGAGGCTGATCCAGCGATGGATGGATGGATCTGTGACCGGTCCCGGGGGACATGTCTGTGTGATGCGTCCCCATTCTGTCAGGGAACTGTCTAGAAAGAGAATTATCTCTGAGTGCCCAGAGCATTTGTAATAGTCCTTTGGGACGTCATCTCCCCCCCCCCCCCCCCCCCAAAAAAAAAGAATCATTGCAGTCTCAAAGTTGTTGTTCCTATTGAAATTTATAAAACACATTCTTACAGAGGTGTGACTTCCTTTGATGGGATGAGTAAAAGTACACAGGGAGATTACAGTGATGTTACACATGCCATCCTTACGCATAAATATTATTACAACAACCAAACGACAGAGACATCCTGGTGTACATCTTGGCTTCCAAGCTGTCCTTAAACTGCAGGCTACCTTCATGCTGAGAGATGAAGGTGAATGAGTTCAATTAGGGACACAATTAATTTAATTTAGAGATGAGTTTATACCATTTTGCCAGAACTAGCACTGTAGACTGTGTTGATATGAACAAGGAGCCTTGGACAATGTGGGCCATTTCAAAAGGAGGTCATGTGATTCATCAGCTGAGACAGTTTGTCAAGAAATTCAAACATGGGCCCAGCCTGCAGAAGGCTACCACAGTGCTGCTGAATTCTTGAATCTGATTGGTCAGAAGGGTGTTAATAAAAATAACAAAGAACACCATTTAATATTTACGCAAACTATAAAAGCAAAGACATTGCTACAGCTCACTTAGACATTGCTTCAGGCTGAGGTCAGTGATTTAATACCAAAATGATTTACAATGTAATGCACCTGTAGATCAGTCAAACTTTATAGTCCTTTATTACCTGTGTAAGTGGGACGGCACGACAGTCTGGTTTTAATAACTGGTAAACAGTAAAAAAAAACTGGGTAACCAGGTTTTACCCATATTGCATCTGAATACCGAGAATTACATAATACTAAATTAATAGAATAATATCTATGCCTCTGCAAAGGTTTTAAAAACCTATAATGCACGAGAACATTAACTTGGCTTCCACATTTATAGCAAAAGACCAGCCTTTGCGATTAGCAAGGGGTAATTTCAAACTAAAGTCTAATTTATGGGGTTAGCGTGGGATGACTTTTTAATTAATGATGGTGGCTATTAATGATAAAGGCAAAATGCTTAATTGCTGCCAAAAGCAAGTTTTACTTTTGGTTCATAAATGTGATGATAATGTCTTTAGGAACAAACGTGTAAGCCAAATGTGCAGTGACCGTAGCTTTAATGGGTTACTGCTATAACATGGTCGTGTATTTAAAAAACGTATGACGCACAGTGTGTCGTAAATTAGACGAGCACTTCTGCTGAGGTGTCTGCTTCGCCCGGCCGGGAGAGCGGCAGTGATACAGGGGACGTTAAAGCTTGTTAATGCTGTCTGCCTGCATTCTGGCACTACTGTCACACACGGGTCCTCTGACCACTCAGGCCGGCCTGCTGGAGTTTAGCTACATGCAGTCACTGTCAGTGTCAAGGAGACTGAGAAGAGGAGATGGACAAAAGGAGAGCAGAGGGTGATGATGAAGGAGGAGCGGGGGGAGTGGTTGGAGGACCGGCTGGAGGTGATGATGGAGAGCAGGGACCTGGGGAGGTTGCATCAGCAACCACTATCGTCTATACACCATTTTCCCTTCAATGACTCACACTCTGAAAAATGGCGATAATTAGCATTTTCTGATGCTGTAAACCAAACAGACAACAATCCTGCTTATATTTTTGTCATTTAGGATTGCCAGTCACCATTTGGGAAATGTAAGGTAAACTTTTGCTCCATCTTGGTGTTCATAGATGTAGGTTATTTGCTGGTAAATCCCTGTTCTATAGGCTCTTCACTAAAGATTTGGGCCTTTATTGCAGTGTTACCTCCCCCCCCCCCCCCCGGCACAGGTTCTGAGCCCATCGGCAGGCCTACCTGCCAGCTCCCTCCTGCCCCCCCCGGTCTCTTACGCACTGCTGTTTATCCAGGACACCTGTCACATTACTCTGAGTTTCGCTGACCCCCGTCAGTGTCCTCAGCTGTTGTCAAACGTGACACCTGCGTTTGAGACGCACGGGGGAGGGCAGAGAGGAAAAGGAGAGCGAAGGACAAAGCTCTGCTGTCACATGCAGCCTCTGCTCACACCCTCCCCCCACGAGCCAATGCGCTTGCTTGGCAGGGCAGCCATCCAATCACGCCACGCAGCGGCCCGTGAGATTAGCTGAGAAGTCTGCTAAGGCCCCGACGCACCCATTGGTCTGCTGGCACTCTAACATCAGATCATTGCGACAGTGTGCCAGATGGGGGCACTGTAGAGCTCTCCCTTCAGGCACTCAGACGTGCTCAATGGGCCCCGCCCCCATACCAGAGACCTCATTTTCTGCCTTAACGAGACAAATTGTTGTCTTCCTGCTAGACTGGGCCGTGGAGTTATGTCAATACTGGCTGGGGCAGCTGGGCCTGAAATTGCTTTGCTTAGACATGTCAGATCTTAGGTAGGATTTGAAAATGGTTTCATCCTGAGGCAGTGAGCGAGCAGATGCCGTCGAAAGAAACACAAACCTCTAGCGGGGCCTGTTTCTAACGCCAGTGGGAAAATCATATTATTTCTCTCTGCCTGCCAATAAATAAATGGTGTTTCTGAACTTTATTTGGGCTTGACAAATTCCCATTTTTTGTTGTACTCATTTTTATTAAGGCATATTCACCTTCTTTTATACCTTTAAAGAAAGATGAAAGTGGTCAACAAAACAATATGAACTTCTTAATGCTTTGGTTTCATAAGACCAGCCCCCACTGTAGAATTTGCATGTTCTCCTGGGAATGTGTGTTTGTTTCTTGTATTCTGGTGTCATCCTGCAAGTCCAGAAACATGCAGTTAGCTTGGCATTGCTGACTTGCCCATAGTGACACTGAGCGTCCTGTGTGACACTGGTGTCCTGTTCAGAGTGTTCCCCTTCCTTCTGGCCGGTCTCCTAGAAAGTGCTGTAGGCCCATCCTGACCCTGCATTGGATATGCAGATGAAAGCTACAGAGATACAGAGTTTCACAACAGTAAGATGAACTGATTCCTGGCCACAGGGTGACATTGTATTTCCTCCAGTAACCATTGCAGTGACGTCGACACCCTGTCCTTCTGTGGACCATCTGAGATCCGAATGGTCTCATTCAGTTGAAGTGCGATATTTACTTTGCTCCACGATTTTGCCCGGTCAGGATGCAGAACCTCATGGCTGTGTCTCTGGCTTAAATTGGTTCTCTGGAAAGCCTTACGCCAGAAACACTCTGGCCCTGGTCTCTCCGCTGGTTTCACTTGAATTCCGAAATTTAGAATGCAAGAATCCTGTCTGCGGCTGGTAATTGTGTATGACTGAAAAGGAATCCATTGTCTATCAGATTCAGATTCACAAGTCCAATAATTATTCCCATCTCGTCTCTTGGAAAGAAAGACTGCCTTTGGAACAAATTTACATTAAGTTCCATCAGACACTAGACTCCTAAAAGATAAACTACTCATAATAATCTGCATCTGGTTTCAATATGCAACTCTAAACAAGCTCCATATTGCTGCATTTTACTTTGACAGGGCGAAATTCACCTTGATGTATGACACCAGAGCCAGCGAGCTTAAAATGTATGGGAATCCATCGCGCCTTGGTTTTCTGCTTTTTGCATGTAATGCAAGTTGTGCGTGTTAGGAAAAAAGAACAGAGACAGAAATCCAGGCAGACGGAGAGGGAGACAGAGCAAAAACCTCCAGAATATGTGAACAGATCCCAGCCAGGTATTCAGCCTGGGGATGTTTTGCAGAGTTTTGATGAGGTTGCTATTGTATAAAGGGCTTCTCTCACGTTCACTTTCCCCGTTTGATGGGGGAGCTGGTTCTCCCTCCCATACCTTTGCACCAGTGGCACCGCCCTGGGATAGAATTTGGGGCTTTCTGTGGGAGCCAGAGTTAGCTTGTGTGATGTGTTTTCACTGTCCTCATGTTCTACCCCAAACACCCAGTTTTGAAGGAGGTTCAACAAAAGTTAAATGAATGTTAATATTGTTTTGTACATGCTTATTTTGACACCAAGGAATACTTGTAAATATTATACAAAAACAATGCAGGAAAAGCTAAATAAGAATGCCTGGTTGCATACTTCCTTTTTTCCACACAATTCTTAGGTAAATATGAAAATCCCCTACTAATGAGGTGACTCTTTCAAAGGGTTCCCCTGCTACACACATCCTAAAAGGAACAGCCCAGACCTCCCCTTCTCATCAGTCCTTGGAATATAAAGCTGGATATTTCTTTTTGACACTGATCGCTGGTCTGGACTTTCCTTCGCCGACCAAAGTGCGACGTCCAGGCCAAAGTGTTCGCGGTGGTGACCGCAATACACCATCAGTCACACCCAGCTCCAGGTAGAACTGTTAAAGACATTTGAAAAGAGAATTAGGACAGCTTATGCTTTCTACTTGCTGTACGTTAATCTTTTATTTTTGCTCGGTTAAACTGACATTTCCTGTGTATACCAGAGCAGAAATACTTGAGGGGTCAAGTAATCCAGATGGATAAATCTGGTTAAAAAGAGCTAGTCACAGCACTCTGTGAGGTAGTCTCCCAGTCCAAGCCCTTAAACCACAAAATTATAGTATCTACACTTGTGGCTAGGGTAATGTCAGTGGCACTGCTTAAATGAGGGCCTTGACTGTATGCATGCTGTGACAGCCACAAAGCCAGCAGAGTCTGCAACCACCAGAGGGCGCTGCAGTCCCTAAAGGATGCTCCAAGGCCACTCCGCTGAGTTGAAAGGTCTGACATAGTCTTATCGTAATTCCTGCTCCTGAAAAATGCTTTATTTAGCTGCTTAAATTTAGCTGTGGTTTCCTCATCAGAAACCTTAGTCTTTTAAGTTTTTCTTTATTGCTGGTCCTAGTTTTTAAGACCAAGATATTGATATAGGTACATGCATTGTTTCCAGAGGTTGAGAATCAGCACGTACCTATTAACATTTTAATTTGCCTAACTGACCATTGATCAATATCAGACGTGATTCTGGTGATTGGACTGGGAGTCACAGCCAGGCTGTAAAAACATTCTAGCGCCCTCCAGAGGCCTTGCTGGGAAATGCCACAGCTGTGCCTGATGTCCTGATAGTTTCCTTGGAGAGAAACTGCCACTAGCTCAAATAAAAGCCAACTGTTTCCTGTGTATATTTCCACTTTTAAATCTCTCTGTGCTACAGACGTTTAATCTGCGGTTGTGTGTAATTTTAGGTTCACTTTGTGCACATATGCGTGTTGCATGATGCAAGCTGCATTGCATGCGTTGCATGTTGTAGCTGAAGTGCATTGCTGCTACAGGCGACGCATTGGGCACCAGTGTTGTTACTGGGCACTGCTTGCAGGCTGTGTGTGTTCCCAGGGAGGTCTCCTTTAAGGCTGAGCGACAGGCAGTCTGAACACTCACATCCACTCGCCATTAAATTATACTCCGTTTATGACATCACCAGCAAGGCGCCCCAGTTTATTAACCCTGGGCCGGGGCGATTCCAAAGGTGAAGAAACAGCCTTGGGTGAGAAGGGATCGTATCGCAGAGGGCAAGGCCAAGCCACACTGGGGATCTTCCTAAACATGCCAGTGTGTCTCTGTCAGTGTGTCTCAAAAGCGACAAAGTCAAGCTGCTGCCTTTCATCATATCTAAGCCGATAGTTTATGTCTGTTACTTTTAATGCCTGAAGGACTAGATTTTGCACAGTTCATAGGCATAACAGTGGAAATGCCACTTATATGCAGAGAAGAACGTTCTCTGTGAAAGGCCCACATATGATTCTTCCATTTTTTTCAATTCACTTGTTCTATCATGGAGTCATACTGCGCTATATCAAGGTAAACCACAAGGGTTTGTGTTTCCCTTACAATCATATATGTAAAGGACAAGAACGGACCACGAAGACCCAGCTCGAAATGCCAGGAGCAGGGATGGTCATTAACACAGCCATTCTGATGGCTCGCTAAGAGGAGCGCCGCCCTGCAGGTCGGGAAGTTTCGCCACCTCTGTATTAGTTTTTCACCACACTATCTAGAAAACGTCTTTGTTGAGCCAGGGGTTTCCACTAAATCTTGTGGCAAGAAAATAATACAGAGTTATTACGTTTAGTCATTTATTTCAGTTTCAACTGAGAGTCCCTAGAGGGAATCTGAGTCATTAATATTCCATACCTTTGTAACTAGGTATATAATTTGCAAATTAAAAACCCAATGCTTTACTGATGGCAGCGAGCCGGGACGAGGCCAATCATGCTGCTTGAAATCTAGCCACTACTTCTAAATTTAGATGTTTGTGCATTTTTTGTAGAAGATTTATTGCTCTTTTTATCTGATAGAAACTAGATATTGTGTTGTGGGATTAGTTGGTGCTACAGAACCTAGCTATTTTATCTAGGCTGTCCGTGTGACCGTGGCTTGTTTTTTACACCGTCAACAGCTTGGACACCCTATCAAATTCAGTCTAATTGCATTAGAGATAGATGCAGCCTCATTCATTGTTGATAGTGCTGAATGGCACATTCATAAGCTATCCACTCAAGACATGATGCGCTGTCTTATAAAACTCTAATAGCGCACCCCTAGCTCCACAGAGCAATCTCTGGTTGTTGAGATAAACATTTATGTGTGGTTTTTGAATGCAAAAAGTGCTTTCAAAACTATAAAGATCTTATGTAAGGCCAAAGCACTGAGTATGTCCGATGTCTATACAGTACTTGCCCCATGTTTCTCTTAAGAAGGTCTTGCAAAGGCTCCAAGTGTGAAGGTTGAAGGTGCTGGTAATGTGTGTTGACCTTGCAGGGAGAAGGTTAAATCAAACATGTATAATTCATGGCTATTACCTTTGAAAAGAAAGGAAATAGCATTCATGACTCGAAAGGTCACACACACTCATCTCAGTTGAATAATCATAAAAATCATTATTATTATTATTATTTTTAAGCACCACCTGCAGCTCAAAGCTGATTTACGCGAGAATCCACTGAAAAACATACAGCCCGGCAGAGTATTGTAATGCTGTCCTTGTAATGCTGCAATTTTCTATTATTTATAGCTCTGGTGACATTCAGCTCCACAGCAATTATTTTCCAGAACATTCTCCATGTAATTACTTAAGTGACACTGCAGCAATAACATCTGGGTTCACAAATTTATAGCATGGGCCAGATCTGGCCAGTGGTTTGCATATTGAGAACCTCGTGTCAGACTGTCTGATCCTTTGTTATAACTGTACTGTGCTGATCCACGTGTCTTTGGAAGGAACAGGAGCATCGGTGAGCGAATAGCCTGTTTTATATATCAGACTGAATTTCTGGCAATTTTACTCCCAACACTGAACACTAACACTCCCAACACTAAAGAAATAATTCTAAATGTCGAGTAAGCGACATATTAAAACATGATATCCTTTTATATGACCATCATATTAGACTTAATACTTAACATTCCAGAGCTTAACATTTAAAGCTGTAGTGTGTTACTGTAGTATTGGTTCATAAAAGGCAAATTTCTGTTCCACAAAATATGAGTACAGGCCACATGTAGGGGCACAGGCACCGAGACCACCCCCCCTCCCTGGGAGACGTCATCAGCTCGGATATCTGTTGTTCGTAATTATCATGGCGATTTATCTCTCCTTTCCGTCACCCCCTTGCATATCTAAAATATATCAATTGTGCCGTTGCACTGACCAGGATGCTGCTAACCCTTCTGGATTCCAGAAGCACTGGGGTTGAACTGGGAGCTTCCAGAGATTTACAGTTTTCCATGGGGACATCAGGCATCAGTCACCATGCATCTCGACTGGATCCAAGTGCATTTTCTGAACGAGCCGTTAGCTGCGTGGAAGGGACTCGCTGGCTGAAGGGAAAAACAGCAGCGGTGCCGTCTAGCGAAATGTGACTGTGGACGGCCGGCTTTAAGATTAGTCAGAAATTTCGGGATCCCTGGTAAATTCAGCCTGGCCATATGTCAGTCTCAGGGGGCCGGAGATAGCTGACAAAACTCTGGGAACCAGAGAACCTGTTGCAGAAATTGCTGGAGGGAAACATTTAGTGTAACATACTCCCTTTTCTGCCCCTTTCATTTTTTTTTTTGTTGCAGTGCGACAGTATAATTTGACACCTGTAACTTCACAATGTGCTGTGTATGTTCAGCGGCACAGTACAGGAATATTCAGGAGGGAAAAAAATATCCTGAAATAAATATGTGCAAATTAATCCTTTTAAAAGCCGTTTGTATTATGTTCCTCTTTAATGTGGGAGGAGTATTTGAAGGAAAAGAACAGGAACTTTCTCACACAAACGAGAAAAAAGGAGTAATGAGCCTCCCAAGCTGGACAATGATCACTTTATAAACAATGACATTTGCGATTAAGCTGTCAGGTCTGGGTCATTCTCCGCTCAGAGTGAAGGGCGGAGCCTTGCACGGGGATGTGTGTTGCACGTTAGTTTGGGCAACTGCTTGAGGGGTGAGGGGGGCAGGGCGGGGGGAAGGGGATCTCCTTATGCTGTGGGTGTCCACCTGAGATACAAGGTAAGAGAATCTCTGGATGCCCCCCCCCTCGCCCACTTACATCTAGAAACCAAGCCTTGATTAAGTAATTGAGGAGGATTATGGGATATTTGTTTTCTGGGGGTCACTTCCACAGATTCCAAATACCAGCCCCAATCCTTTCTTTATATAGAATCATTCCCAAAGAAGGAAAAAATACTCAGGAATGCATTACCTTACTGTAAGGAATTCTTCCACACTGTGTGCACACATGTTGACACATGGATGCATGTTTGAATGCATTTGTGTGTCCAGAACATTCTGTTTTAGAACAGGAACTTTCTCATACAACCGAGAAAAAAGGAGTAACGTGCTTTCCAATCTGGACAACGATCACTTTATAAACAATGACATTTGCGATTAAGCTGTCAGGTCTGGGTCATTCTCCGCTCAGAGTGAAGGGCGGAGCCCTGCACAGGGATATTTTCTAATTACAAATGCATATGTTCCTTAGATGGAGGGGATTGAGTGGCTGTGCTTCTGGCCGGCTGGAAATGTAAGTATAATCCGCCTGGTCCCTCAGTGGGGAGGCGAGTGTGGGGGCTGGGCTCTGAGTAATTTGTTGGCTCTAACAGAAGCTCAGGAGTGGTCTACTTCTTTGCAGATAGCTCAGGGATAATCGTGTTCTTGTCACAAGGGATTTCTCACACATAAATGTGTCAGGATCGGTGCCCGCTTGGCCCTTAGCCATGTGTCTTGTCGCTGTCTGGCCAGCAGGTGTCACTGGCCATCCTGTTCCCTCCTTTGTTTTTGTAGCCCCTTAGTCCCTAGTGTGCTTACCTGCTCCCTGGGTCACCATGTGGCCCTTTTGTTGCGGGTTCAAGGCTAGTTTTTTATTTGTATAATATTTGTTATTTTATGTTCTCTTGGTTTATTTGAATACGTATTGCAGCTTCAGTCCCTGTATTATGGTCTGTTTCCCTTGTTTTGTTTCCTTTGGTGTTTGAACCTACTGTACCATACCTGTTAATTGACCTCCGTTGCTCCTCGTTGCCCCTAGTTCTGTATGGCCACACCTGCCACTTGTTAGTCGTCGTGATCAGTATATTTACAGTAAGTGCCTGTCTTTGTTCGTCTCTTCAGTCAGTCATTGTAGTTGCTATTCTGTGTGTGTAGCTGTGGTTTCTCCTAGGCAAGCTCCTAGTTTTACTCTATGTCCTAGTTGTGTTACTTTGTGCTACTTTTAGTTCTTGTTTTCCACTTTGGTTTTTGACCCTCCGTGGTCCCTTTTCTTCTGTGGTTTCCCCTTTGTGTTCTGTTTTGTCAGTAAAGTCCTGTTTGCTGTGAGCCACTCCGTAGACCTTTCCTCTTTTTCCTCCTTCGCCCTGCCATAACATAAACATTCCTGTGCCCTAAAGGGACACCCCTCTACAAATCCCATACCTGCCTTTATCAGCAAAATACAGGGCCAAATGTAATATTGGTTTATGCTCAACTAGTTGATTGGTAGATAGGTTGGTTTTGGGTCCATTATCGACTGCAGCTGTGTTTCGTATGTAAGATGCATTTCTGCATAGCACACAGAACATCTTCATCCTCATCTACTCATCCATCCTACGCCTATATAATGAGATGTGTATATATAATGATGACAAATATGCAGTATATAATGATGATAAAGAGACATAGGCTTATACTATATGACCAAAAGTATGTGGACGCCACAATTAATCAGAGGAATTTCCTACTTAATCCACACCCACTGCTGACAGCTCAAAGTTATGCAAATCTTCTGCAACAAATATCATCAGCAGAATGGGTGGTTGCTGTACAGGGGAGGTTAGTGACTTTACACTTGGCAACATCATAGGACACCATCTTTCCAACCAGTCAGTTTGCCACATTTCTGCCCTGCTAGAGACGTTTGTCTCAAACACAAATGAAGTGATTGCGAAGGGAAAAACATCTGGGAGAAAGTTCACTAAGTTTTATGCCGCACATTCTCACAGATAGGGACCTGATCACCCAACATCAATAGTCAACATGAATGGGAACAAATCCAACAATGTTCCAACATCAATGGAAAGCTTTGCCAGAAAAGTAGGGCCTAATAAAGCAACAGTGAACTGACCGATTTCATATTAATACCTTTGGTTTCGTAACGAGATGAGTGGAAGCTGGTGTCCACATACTTTTGCCTATATAGTGTAGTAGAGACATAAAGAGTACTGTATTTGTTAATGACCAAATATTTATAAAGACCTTTAGTAGCCCATAATTCCTGTTCTATGGAGGGCCGGTGCAGGTTTTTGGGATGACCTCTCTATCAGCCAATAATAAAACAGTGGCTCTCAATTTCAGTCCTGGGGACCCACTGTGATTGGCTGATTGAGAGGCCATCCCAAAAACTTGCACCCACAGTGGCCCTCCATGGAATAGGTTCCCCACCCCTGCTCAATTCCATCCCTTCATCTTTCAACCACAGGAAGCAGAGGGGAAACAAGGCTGGGCTGGAAGGGATATCAGGCTGTCGTTTGGCACATTTACCCATGATCACACCCTATGAGCAGATTTGAGATGATCATCTGCCAAAGTTCACGCCTTGGGAATGCAGGAAGAAACTGGAGTACCTGTAGAACGTGGTAAGAACATACAGCGGTCTGCTACGTCGGCCTGTCGGTCATATCCAGCATGCGGGACCGGCACCCCCACCCCCAGCCCCCATTCTGAGATCATTGTGTGGATCGGGACCAATCAGGCTCATCTGAACTCCAACGGGATTATCTTGCAGCGTCCAGAGTGAAATATGCCCCATAGTGTGAAACGCGAGCAGCGATGAGCTCGATCTATTTATAGGCAGATAGTTTCCACCTGCTGCCCTCTTGATGGAGCTGAGGACACGTCGTCTGAAAGATGGATCATGCACGATACCAAAGAGGGCATCTTAAATGTACGAATTAGGAAGGCGAACTTTAATATGCCGGTAAATGGCACGAGATCTTTGCTTTGAATGGCCCTGAAGCAGAGCCGGGTAAAAATGAGTACAGCTCAGGCAGCTTCCAGTGTTAGGGTGTCACATTAATTACCTCATCAAATGCCTGCAGTGTAAAATAGACTCATCACTGGGGATTTCATTGACTAAAAACCCTTGTGTGAGACAACCTCTGCTCCTCCTTGAGCTGGGGGATAAAGGGAAATGCCGCCGCATTGGGGCCCGACCCGACCCGCCGCCGTTCTCCTGGCATCGCCTGCTTTCCGGGGATACCGTCAATATCTGTTTAAACTGGGTGCATTCCTTACGTGCGCTGACAGGTCCGGAACGGGGCAGACCTGGTGCCGATCTCGGAAAGGCACAGGCTAGGGGATAGATTACATGCGATGCAATTGCCCCACAGAATGAGCCTTTATTGGTTTCCAACACTTCAGTCACGTTTCTCTATACCGTGCAGAAGCTAGATTTTTTTTTTATTTCCTGGAGAGATGGCTGTTGGAACAATAACAACCCCTCCCTGGAAATGCAGTGCACCTCGCTGAGAACCCCCCACCCCCCGGTGATGCGCACTGATGCTCGAATGGCTGCTGATCCCACCCCCCAGCACCATGGGATCCCTGTCTGGGGTCGCTCGACTTCATCATCTTACACGGTGGAAGAGAGCCAGGTAGCACAAACTGCCTTGCTGAGTTGTGACCCCACCACAGTGGCTCCATATTGATCCAAATTTGCTGCCCGACGCTTAGTCTGGATAAAGCACGTGATTGGCTGATATAAAAGGTGGTTTGTGAAGCAGCGCAGCTGCAGGTAGGACGGCCTGGGCTTCTGGGGGCCTTGGGTCTCACTCCCTTCCTTCACATATGAGATCTCGCTCTGCATTACAGCCGAGTGGAAACGAACAAATTACTTTGCCAGCCCCTAGTTAAAAGGGATTTATCTATGCAATAGAACAAAAATGATCTGATTTCACTGCTATATCTCTGTTAAAGCCGTCTGCCTTCAGATTTTCTGTGATCAGTCTGTACAGGAAAATCTCAGGTCCCGTTTGGTCTTATGAGTCCAGCAGCTCCTCAAAATGCAACCAAATCCCATTTGATTATATGATTGAACAGTTCCAGGAATGTAGATTTCGACTGTGCTGCCATTGATTGGACTAGTTTGGCAGTCCCAATTCTGCCTATCTGCATGATTTACTTTATAAGGTACTACTCCATTAGGATAAAATCAGGCTGGTAATATTTGGTTGTGGTTTTCCAGTGCAATTTCCCTTTAACACTGCAGAGTATTGCAGTCGGATACTCCATATGCGGTTACAGTATCTGTCATTTGCTCGTAGCCTTTCGTCATTCTCGCAGCCCTCAGCGCACAGACGGCTGCTCCCCTTTGGCGTGACGCTAGCGGCAGAAAGCGGAGAGCCTGGCTGCTCCGACCTGCTGCTGGGTGGTCGGGCACGGAGGCGCTGACAGGGGCAGCCGATGCCGGCGGAGACGCCGCTCCTCGGAGACACAAACAATAGCGGCTCCCACGCACGCAGCCTGGAGACGAGCCAGCGGCTTTTCCTTTCTGCAGCGCAGAATAAGAAGCAGTGCTGACCTCTTTTTTTAAAGGTGTAAGGATCGTGCTGTAGGTTTACAGTAATAATTATTTTCTTTAAGTCCGATGATATGACGCTCCCTTTTAGTTTAGCTATTAGCATATGTTCACCCCTTTGCAGTCTCCATCCGCCTTTGGTACCACCTGTCCATTACTGGCCATGCACACATTTTTGTGTTAACTGCGTCAAACAAATTGGTAACACTTTACTTGAGGGCACAAATAATATACTATTTTGTTCTTAATTGATCATGAATCAACTCTTAATGCATGAATTGCTTAATGTATTAATTAACCCCAAAGTAAGTCATAGTTTCAAGCAAATTACTGATTTTGTACTTAGCATCCAGTCGTTGAGCTCAGTGTTAACGTGAAATTTAGTTAACCATCACTATATAGTGTATAAAATAATTATGATTCTAATAAACAAATAAGTAGGTTTGCTCAAGTAAAAAGGAGACATGGCAACATCCCAGTATTTACAGTATCTATCAGTTCTAATAACTAATGTACTTATATATTGATGTCATCATTAATGAATCGTAACGGATGATTTTTTTTCAGACAGTTACTATATTTATTATCTATTAATTCTATAAACCCACAAAATCTATAAAACTACTGAAGGAACAAGTGACGAATAACACAAGTGAAATACTGATGTGATGTTTGTTCATCATTAGTGAATCATCAAATTTTTATAATTTAGAGACTTTACTGCACCTTAGCTCATGTCTGTGAGGGGACCCCAGAGGAAAAGGGGGAGGGGGGAGGTTACGTCATGTCGCCTCCGTGCAAAGCGAGACGTTCAGCCTCATTTCATAGCGATACATACACGCTGCACAGTGGCTTGCAGCGTAATTTTGTTCTCTGCCTTTACACAAAGTTGATGATCCTGCCCAGGTCTGGTTTGTTGTTTGCAGGCTGAAATTTGGCCGCCGGCCCACAGGGCTTCCAGTGGTGCGGGAACCAGTCTGGATTCTGTACGGATACATTTAGGAACTTTTTAGCCAGCTGCGATTATGCTGTGCTGGGGGGTGGGGGGGGGGGCAGCCCTGGTATAGGAACCCCCCCCCCTCCCAGAGCAGTCAGAAGGAGCAAACAAGGCTTGGGAACAGCTCCTCCGGCACCCCAGGAGGACCTATGTGACTCAAAGAAAGAAGGCCAGTGACTCAAAGAAATCGCCAGCTTCAGCTGTCTGGGAAGAGGTCAGGTGACACAGAATCACCAGCTTCAGCTGTTTGGGAATAGGTCAGACGGCACAGAATCACCAGCTTCAGTTTTTTGGGAATGGGTCAGACGGCGCAGAATCAACCGCTTCAGCTTTTTAGGAAGAGGTCAGACGGCGCAGAATCACCAGCTTCAGCTATCTGGGAAGAGGTCAGACGGCGCAGAATCACCAGCTTCAGCTTTTTGGGAATAGGTCAGACGGCGCAGAATCACCAGCTTCAGCTGTCTGGGAAGAGGTCAGACGGCACAGAATCACCAGCTTCAGCTGTCTGGGAAGAGGTCAGACGGCACAGAATCACCAGCTTCAGTTTTTTGGGAATAAGTCAGACGGCGCAGAATCAACCGCTTCAGCTTTTTAGGAATAGGTCAGACGGCGCAGAATCACCAGCTTCAGCTTTTTGGGAATAGGTCAGGCGGCGCAGAATCACCAGCTTCTGCTGTCTGGGAAGAGGTCAGACGGCACAGAATCACCAGCTTCAGCTGTCTGGGAAGAGGTCAGATGGCACAGAATCACCAGCTTCAGCTGTCTGGGAATAGGTCAGACGGCGCAGAATCACCAGCTTCATCTTTCCAGAATCAAATCCTGAATAACATACAGCAAAAATCCACCTTGAGATTTTATGTTAATTAAATGATATAATTAAACAAGACAAAAACTTCAAGATATAGAAAGGCCACCTATTATTCTTTTCATAGTATGTAGGCCTGAAATATAAAAGGCATGTAGAAGGACAGGACACGCGTGCGCGCGCACGCACACACATACTGTAGACACACACGGTACACACATGCCATGCAGAGACACACATCAGTCACACATGTTTAAATGTAAAAATCCACTTCAGTTCCCTGCCACTCATCTATTGCTACACTGTTTTCAAATCTCATTCGGAGATTTAATGTTGGTTGATTTAAATGATCTAGATTGAGTCCCCCTTTGAAAAATTCTCATTTTATGCAGAAAAACATCTTAGTTTTGAGCTGCTCTTCCGTTCAAGCATCTGGCAGAGTGAAACGCAAGTGTGGGTAGTTACATCATGGTGATCAATGTGATTTACTGCATTGCCTTTTTATCTCTTGGCACGCAACTTGTGTTCCCCATGAAATTGGGAGCTGTGCCAGTTTCAGGCACCATAAACCCTTTGCGTATTGAGTGCCTCCTAATGCAGAAACACCCAAGCGGCATTCATACCTCCATGACTTACAGTACATGTTGCACTTTCTCTGAATAAGTGTCTTTAACAAGGCCAGAGCAACATGCGAGTAGCAAAGCATAGTGTATTGTGCCTTAGTATCCTAAAGCTTGATTTGAAGACATCAGGAAATTACTCCATTGGTTCAGGGGACCTGTATCCATGGAAACTGGCTTTCGCACAACAGAGGGCGCTTAAATGAGAAGATTTCTCCATCATAACTGCAACAGCTCTTACCACAGTTTGCAGTGACCCATCTCGTCGTCTGCACCACAAGATTAAGGATTAATTGACTTTATTAGGAGTTATCTGACAGTCAAAATACCATGTACCATACTTGTAGCCATGACCTATTTGAGTATTGGGTGTGATTTGAGGTTTTTCCTCTGAATTCATCCACATTCATCTAATTACCACTAAAGTTTATTGCAAATATGACTTAAACACAAAAAGCCACCCATTAAAACTGAATTTCTGTATGTCTCCTCCAATTTGAACTGTGATTTTCAGTGTAGCTGCAATAAGAAGGAATTAATTTTGCTTCCGTTCAAGAGATGATTAAAAGCCTAAAAGGGTTTGTTGCCATGACACCGGTCCCCATGGACACCAAAGGAGACTGTGCGCATTGAACTGAGCTGAGGACTGACTTGCCTTTAGCACTGATACAACTTTACACCTGACACTGTGAAGCAGGTAAATTACGGTATCACAGTCGAGCGAAGCAAAATGTATTAAAATGGCGTCATGGTGGAAATGGAACAGACTCAGTCTCAGTGACAGAATGCCATAGCTGACAGTATATTTTGAGTATTACCCTCTTTTGTGTTGTACAAACTATTCACTTCCCATGACTGTTATAGTGGAAGCGTCAATAGTTCAGCAGTGGCTGGGTGGTTAGCGGCGTGGCTTGGGCTGCGGGTTTGATCCCTGCCCCCCCCCCCACTCGGTGTGTTTGCAGTTTGCATGTTCTCCCCGTGATTGTGTGGGTTCCCCCCCCACCCCCGCCATCCAGCAACATGCGGTTTAAGTGAAACAGAGTCCCAAAAATGCTGGCAGCGTTGTGAAGGACTGGTATCCCTGCCCTGTGCTTCGTGGGATTGGCTCTGAGCTCACCACCTTCCCCACGAGGACGTATGGTTATGCAGAATGGATATATGGATGTTAGTATACTAGAATAAAAATGCATATTACTTAAAGGTCACATGACAGCTATGTTTGAGTCGTATTTAAACACGGAAGTGTCTTCCGCTCCCGTGGCCACATTAGACAGAGAAGCATGTTTCCTGGCCTTTGCCTTTGCTGTCGTTTCGCCCTGATGCAAGCCGCTGGCTCGCTCGCCGTAAACTGCGATGAACTGAGATCAAAGGAGAGGGTGGCTGTGAGCATAACGTCCTTTGCCACCCGTGTCGGAGTTCGGGTCGCCCCAAAACCGCATCCCACAGCTCTGGTGCGGCAGCGCTTGGCCGAGGGCCCCCTCCAACATGTGTGTTGCATTTAGGACTCCGCTCAGACTAGACGGTGTCTCCTGATTTCCACAGTGTGATTTAGGGACTGTGACAGCGGGTTTTTAAGTTTGTCCAACACTCTTTCTTGTTGTTTCCATAGTTACTCGGCCCTCCTAGTTAAGCTTTGTATGCCAAATGTCCTATCACCCTTCGGCTT
The DNA here is from genome assembly GCF_048594095.1 of Paramormyrops kingsleyae. NCBI lineage: Eukaryota > Metazoa > Chordata > Actinopteri > Osteoglossiformes > Mormyridae > Paramormyrops > Paramormyrops kingsleyae. Next base: position 23,101,565 of record NC_132809.1, on the reverse strand, counting down.
TCTAATTGTTCTCCAGCTCAAAATAATACCCTTTCAGAAATTGGGGGGGTCGCCATCTATGAGAAGCAGTTGCATTTTATTGATGGTTTTGTGTTCCAACTTTAATTTACCCCATGGTATTGATAAATTCTTTTTTGATGTGTTGCTGGTATTTACAGCCTGGGCCATCAGTATGGAATAATTATTTTCTCATAAAGCATAAATGCTCAAAATCCAAATAAGCAGTTTTTTTTTTTACTTTTGGCTTCTACTATTTGAAAATAGATGTCAGCATCTTTCCAAACCCCCGAGCGAGGGACCATGGAAACATGCTTTAAATTCGCTTTGCCCTTCTCACCTGGACAGACCGCCTCTCAGCCTGGAAGGAGCCTGTCTTGGTGACAGAGATGTGGCACATCAGAGGATTCAGGTCACTCAGGACGCTGTCGACACAAGTGCTGAACCTGCTAAAAGTGATACATTACAGTTGAAGATGCAATTTAAAAAAAATAGTATATTTACAACTGGAGTGGGGAAACTAAATGGAAAATATCTCAAGCTGTCACCATTATTCGACACTCCCCGTTATATTATTTGTCCAGAAGAATTTCTACTGGTGGTCCAGCAGGACCACATGTGCCGCCAGAATCTGTACTCCGCAGTACAGACTCTTGGCCCAGGCTGAAGAGACTGCAGAGTCCCCCTAGAGTCGAGGTTTCTGTAGGACTCAACTGCTGGAGCACAATTTATAAACACACCATCACAGAAGCCCTTGGGAGGTCATGTTTCTGTACAGGCCTACATGCAGCTCCTCACATCAGACCTTAAGGTACAGCGTGCTCATGCAATGTGTACACAAGCCTGGCAGGAAAACACTGGTGATAAATTGGAGGGCCTCTGTGTCATTTTGAACGTTTTATGTATACACAGATTGTTTGAATAGGGCATGTGTAATGTTCAGTTATATAACATGTTTTTATTACCTTTCATTATGTCCTCTTTCTAAAGACTTTGTGTGCCGTTTGAGTTTTATTGTTTTGATTGCAGATTGCATTGGCCATGAAATTGCAAATTGTACTCTGGTCGGTGTTGAATTCTGCCGCTCAACCTCTATTCATCCTTGGCTTTCAGGAGGGTAACTGATAAAGCTATCTTGATGTCCCCTGGGGCCACAGTGATGCATATCTCCCACTCCCTCCTAATGTATCACAAACATTCGTGCAACACTGTCGTTTTTCAAAGCGACAGTCTAAGGCCTCGGTCACTGCCAACAACTCAAACCATTTATTTTTGGTTATAGTCCCAGACTTGCCAGGAGAAATCGGGCACGGGAACGAAATTGCAAAATAATGTGTGTGTCAGTGTGAAGGTGCCTTTTTCTTCCCAGATTAATATGGTTCTGCTTTTTCTCGGCACTGTGCCCTTCGGTTTTCTTCAAAGTCACCTGCAATAGCGATACCATTGAGTAATAGGTGGGACAGGCCTTTCGCTGGGCCCAGAAGACACGGGTGTCACAAAGCAGCCAGGGAACAGGAAGAAACCACCTGAACTTCCAGTATAAGGGTATATACCATTAAGTGTCTTTGGAAACTGCAAGGAGTTGTAGATTATATAAGGCACAAAACTGTTTTAAAACTGAATGTTTTTTCTTCATATTTCAGTGTAATGACTTGTACACATTGTCCTGAAGAAACTTGTATATTCCATGACTTCAAAGCTAACTGTTTTTTAAATGCGACTAAATGAGCTGGCATTTGTAGATGAAACGAGTGATTATTGTTCTGATTGTAATTAACACAGCGAATACTTAAGAATCCATTAATCTTCCTGGAAAAGATTGGGGGGGGGGGGGTTGGAGAGGATCCCAAGTAGCACAGGGAACAGAGCAGGGATTGTCCTGAAGTCCTCAGGGAGATGCTCGCCCCTCACAGGGCACACGTGCAGAAATTCACACGCTGTGGGTCATTAACAGAAACCAGTTCACCTAACTGCATATCCTCTGTTTGTGGAAGGAAGTCAACACAACACAAGGCGAGCAGGAGAGGGATTCAGCTCCCTCCTAACCCCATGGAAGCCGCTTTCAGGAACCAGGGAGTCTTTCTTAGAAACTGAACAAAAATGACACTAGAAACAAAGGATGATCAAAACAAAGATGGGAACTCTAAATGAGAAATAGCAATAATTAACCTAAACAAAGGCAAGTGCTGAAGGAAACACAAGCAAGAACCACATAAAACAACTACACATTAAGATGACACGTGAGAGACTAGCACACAATGACCGACAGCAACAGGCCACAGACCGGCACATATATACATGGGTAATGAAGACTAAACGAATGACAGGTGTGGACTATGAACAATTAAAAGGCACAAAATATACAAACACTACGAGACAAGGAACAGGACGTAACTACGAAACTAGACATTGGCAAGAATAACTAAGAACAAAGGTGCAAAACTAGAATTGATACAGAAATACAAACACACAACAAATGTGATAAACATAGAATCAAAATATAAAGTGTTGGGGCACAACATCTCAAAATATCCACTACAATGGTACAAACTTCATTACAGGGATGCTCGCTGAGCCCATTCAACGATGTGGCAGCCTGGGGAGCTGGGGAAAATACTACAAATAGTGAAGGTGCTAAACACAGAGGAACGAACGGAATGGCCAGCGACACCTGCTGGCCGCATGGGGAAATGAACAGGATGGGATGAGGCAGGGACAGATCCTGACAATAACAGTGCTACTGACTTAAACACCATGCTGCCCTACTGAAGAAGCCACTCCGTGTACAAAAAATCTTATATATGCAACAGAACAAGGAGAAAGTCAACAAATTTTATAAAAAAGCTCAAGTCTAGCAACACTCAAAAAGAGAAGTAATATGACCCCTTTTCCAAAGTAGGTCGAATTACATCTTTTAAAAGATAAATAATGTGTAGTTCTTTATGTATAATTATGTGTACTAGGTTTGTCAGCGTGGATCAAACCTACACCTGTCCTTCTTAAAGAACTTCTGCGTCTTTTAAATTCAAAACCCAGATGAATATCAATTTAATAATGCATACTGCCAGCAGGCAGGGCAGAAGCTGAGAAGTACAATGAAGTGGTAGCGTTTTATTTTTGGTCATGACCTGACCTTACCCAGCCTGAGGCGCTGAGAAGCTTCCTTCTCCAAAGAGGCTCACCATCTGTGCTCAGTGTGCACTCATGCAGTTGCGGCGGTTGTTTTCGTGCTAAACCCCCTGCCCTTTCGCCTCACCCCCCCCCCCCCCCCCCCACCCACCCCGCCCCACCTCTCTGTCCCTTAAAAGGGGAACAGCAAAAATACGGCTCTGCTCCTCTGAGAATTCCCCGTGTAACGTCGGTCTGTTCCCAGACCAAAAGAGGCTTTTCTCAAACTAACAAAAGTAAGAAACGTACTTGCTTTTACCAATTACTTCCAGCGGACTGTAAACCACGGCATTATAAAACAGATAGCTGTATCAAAATAATGTGATGCTCATATACAGACTTGTGTTTTTTCATATTTTGTTAACCTGTTAGAAGGCTTCATTTTAAAAAGGGGGAGGGGGTTAGAATGGCGGCTCTACAACCTGTGAAAAGATGAAATTATGGTTACCTGCCTATACAATGAGGGTGCTCATTAAATATCTACAGTGTTTAAAATAATTTTCTTTTCCTAAGCAATGGCTTGCATTTCCCTGTTTATATCCATTGTTGTTTTATTAGTGCCCATATATGGGCTCGTCCCTGATACATGAGCGCTCCGAGTGGAAGCCACCTGCTCAAGGTAATAAGAATCTTTGAGAAAATGTCTGAGCGCTAACATGAGAAGAAAGCATACATACATGTTCTTGATTGTTCGTCTATTGTCATGTTCGCTTTTGTGTTTCTGGTATTTTTCACTTTAAGTACCTGCAAGGAAACTAGTTAGTGCTACAGCAAAATAAAGCCGCAGGTGACACAGTAGCTGTGGCTGGGCCTTTGTGTGCCCTGATTCATGCGCTCCCTCACCTGTTAGCGGCCTCACTAATTGCTCAATCAGTAAGATAATTGCCGTTGCCATACTGAGCCGGTTCACGCCTAATGTACAGGCAGCGGGCCAAAGAGATGGTTTTAGAGATACATTTTTGGTAGCTGTTTTACCATAAAAAGCTTCATGACTGGAAAAGCTCTAATGCAGCAAAGCGCAATCAACGTGAAAACATAACATGAAGTAACTTGAAATAAATGACCTGGTCCAGAGATGCCATGATGGACAGGCCTCTCTCTCTCTCTCTCTCTCTCTCTATCGCTGACATTGTTTTAATGGAGAGTTAGGGTCACCTGAGTATGAAGTATTTATAGCAAAATAGTTAAGTACATTTATGCTATGTCCTAGTGAATTATATCACGTTACAGTCAAGAAGCAATATTACACATGCATCCATCCTTTTTCTGAAACCGCTTTTCCTATTCTGGCAACATTGCACATGAAAACAGTAATGAAAAAAAATGACATTATGAATCTGCATAATGTTAATGTTGAGTGTTTAGATTTCAGTTAAGTCTCTTTAAATGGCACTTTCAGTCCAGTGGAATGCATGTGATTAGAGTGAAATGTGCCTGACTTGGCGTGACACACATTTGGCCATGAGTGAATGGCTGGAAATGGCAGGATTCTGGGCCCAAACATACTTCAGTCACTCATAACCTGGCGTTTGCCCTCCTGCCTGTCGCCTGGGGCAAACCCCCCCGGGGGGCAGTGCCTGTGATCCCTGATTAATCACTGGCTCAGAGGAGGCCAGCGAGCCGCTTTCCTTCACAGCCCCAGGCCTGTTTTTCCTCCCTTGATCGACTGGCTGTACCGTATCATTACCTATAATTACTCTGACTTGTTTTGCATTTACATTATAAATACACACATCCCAGTTTTAAGGTCATTGCTTGCTATGTATTACATGACAGGCAAGACAGATAAATAGATAGACAGATGGACAGATGCATTTGCTTTATGTTTATGTTCCATTACATCACATAGCTGGCCGAACGGCCATATTTGCTCATAAAATCTATTCAGGCATAAGTATTTATAGCAAAATGTGTGATAATTTGAAAGATATGACACGTCAAGTCCCTCCAAATTAAACTAAGAAAAGACTAAGATGTTTCTTTTATATTTTAAGCTTTTATCTAGATTAATATTCTTGTTCCTTTTGCGTTTTCTCTTTTAAATTTTTCCATATTCTTAGCTCCATTTTTTAGGCTCTTTAGCCAACTTTTATCGCCCCGACCTACCCTACAAGGCACAGGCGGGCAATGCAGAGCGATATCTCTGAGAACTATACTGTTCTGTCCATACTATACTGTCAGTGGTTATTCTCCCAGGGTTTGTTGGTGTCATACTCCAGGATCTCACTACATCTCCAAGTGTCTCAGATCTTATTGAGGGCTATCTGCCTGTGGGCCGCACTATTCCCAGCCGTCGGAGCCTCTTCACTGACTCTCAGACTCTGAACACCGCTGTGGCAGTCTGATGAAATTAAAGAAAGAAAAATAAAAGAATCTAAAAAATGTTTCACAGATCAAAGATCTTGGAACAAGGCTGTCTCATCGCTCGCCGGTCTGTAGAAATCAATATCTTCTTCAAGATAAGAGGTCATCATGCGGAGGTTTTCAGGTCTTCTGCCAGTCGGTGAGATGCTTCACAGGAACGCGCACAGAAAACTGCCCTGTTGCTGCCATGCACTGTATTGTGGTGCTTCATCCACCAGAGTATCTAGGCGGTAAGGTGTTTAAATGCATTGCCACGGTCCTTTCAGCTGCTGTGTTGCTCTCATTGATTATCTGCTGCACTCAGCTTAAGAAATTGAAGTGAAGAAAGTGATGGTGAAAGAAGCCGTTCATGCATTAGAAAGCCAAACTCACATGCTTCTGCTGGAGAGCTTTTCTTCCATTTGTAAAATGAAACTTAGACATGGAACAGTATGTACAACAGTCAAAGGTTATTATGGGATGCAGGTCAGCACTGACTGTTCTTTGCTCATAAAATGTAACGTTGCCCCTTCTGACGGAAATGAGGAGAGGGAAGTATGCTGCACCTTGGCAGAAAATCAATATCACCACATGGATTGTTGTCAAGATTAAGACATCTTTCAAATGTATTAAATAGATATCTAATAAATATTTTAAGCCTATCTCTTTCAAAGGGGCTCTGCAGACTCTGAAGTTCAAGATCGTGGGTGTATTTGCACGTGTGTGGTGGTGAGTGTGTGTGTGTCTTTCTGTCTGTGAGCATGTGTGTGGGTGGATTAGGTTTATGTTACATTGTGGGGACCAAATGTCCCCCACAATTAAATAAAAACCTGTTTTTGACATTGTGGGGACCATTTTCTGGTCCCCACAAATATCTGTGAATGCAATCAAAGAAGTAAAAATGCCAACAGTCTTGTATTTTGTTTGGATACTTATGGTTAAGGTCGGGGCTGGGTAGGGGTTATGGTCATCATGTTGTTATTGGAGTTTTCCCCATAGAAATGAATGGAGAGTCCCCACAAAGATATAATTACAAACCTGTGTATGTGTGTGTGTATGTGTATGTGTATGTAGTCCAGGTACACATTACATTTACATTGTGGGGACATTTGGTCCATTACCAAGAATTACCATTACCAACATTTAACACATCTGTTTACCATTACCAACAATTACCATTACCAACATTTACCATTACCAACAATTACTATTATCGACATTTACCATTTCCAACGTTTCCCATTACCAACCTTTATCACTACCAGTGTTTACCATTACCAACAATCACCATCACCAGTGCCATATGCAGTCTGACTACAAGCCATGCAGTTACATTTTCTTTTGGTAAGTTATGGAGCATATATATATACATTATTGCAACACCGAGAGGTTACTGAGGGATTTTTTGTTTGGTTAATTACAATAGTGATTCAAAACAGCAATACCATTTGATATTATTTGTATAGAGATCATAAAGGAAACTGGGCGTTCAGGCTGATTTCTGTTGTTCAAGTCTTTTATTATGCAAAGGTAATGGGAAAAGTGGACGACTGAAGGAGTGTGAATCAGTGTAACCCGGAGGATAATCCATGTGGTTTAGTTCCTGTTATGTGCTGCACTTTCTATATATAAATGTGACCTTATACTAAACCCTAACCTCCTGGGACCCAAGGAAAAAAGTGTCCTTCAATTTTAGGTTATTTGACTTTGGAGGAAATAAGACATCTTACAATTTAGATTTTGTCAAATTTATTTTTATTTTTAATTTCACAGCATGTCCTCTTTAGTGCACAACAGGAATAAATATGTTTCCTTACATCAGTGAAAAGATAGATGCAAAAACAAAATGTCCACTACAATGGACATAAATGAATGGGTGGGGTCTCAGGAGGCTATAATCTGTATGCATGCATAAGCCAGCCTGTGTCGTCCTGCATGACTCTCCTTGGGACAGGCTGACAGAGGACAGTAATGAATGTGTTCCCAGAGTCTCCTTGGCACGTCACAGTAATCACTCCCATCGCTGAGAATACTCAGGGAAAATTTCTTGACAGGATTAGACTTACCTCCAAATAGCTGTCAACAAAACAATTAAACAGGAATTTCTTATTGCCGTACTGAAGCATACTGCATTCATTTTCCTTACCGTCATTTGGGACGTGAGACTGTAAGGAGACAGTTAACAGTCATTTAAGGTTGAGGCAGAGTCGTTTTTACAAAGTTAAAAATGTGTCTTTTGTGCGAATCTTATCGAAAGGAGGACTTGCATGCTGCTGAGATCTGAGAGCGGGCATGTAGCCATTAGCCTCTATCAAATCCGGCAATTCCAGCCACACAACAAAAGACAGCTTTTACAGAAGGGGATGCGGATGCTGTGTTGCTGCACCTCAGTGCCACACAAGGCCACACTCGGGATTATTCTGGGCTGTCCAAATCCAGGGAAGCCTGGCAATCTGGATATAAGTGTCCTTTTCCTGCTGGGGACGTCCCCGGTGCTGGTGCAGACCATATGACCGCAAGCGCCTCGCGTCACCCGCTAGCCGACTAGCATGTGCGCAAATGGTCACGCGGGATTCCTCAGTGAAAGGGGAGAAGCAGCCTGAGACCATCCCTCTAGCAGCACCTGGGGATCTGCTCTCTGGAGCACCAACCAGCTCCATCTACAGCAGGTTCTGTATCCTCCCCCCCCCCCATCAACTATGTTCACTATGCACTGGAGGACTGTGTGGGGAGAGGCCTGTCAGGATTTGGAGGAGAAGCAAACTGATTTAGATGCACACAGTATATACTCCCCCCTCCTCCCAACCCCCCCACGCTCCAGTGGAGAATGATGGCCAGGGTGCACAGCTGTGCTACCATCAGCAACGTGGATCTGAGGTCACACACGGCTGTAAGCCTGCCCCTCATCCAGCGTCTCCAAGGATCACAACAGAATTGCCTTCGCCTGAAAATGTTGCCCAAATTTCTTAGGGCAGACGGGAAGGATGCAGAATCTGACACCCATTAGTTTAATCTTGTAATAACTATTTATTGTGCAGGACTGTAAGATCATGTTTCCCCATAAATTGGCCTCTTGGAGATTATTCGACCCTGATACAAATAGAAAGCATTTACTGTCAGTCTCTGTTATGTGCTGTGCAAAAGTGAAATACAATTAACTCTTCTCTGTTTTCATTCTTGTTCTGCTGGGGGGCGGGGAGGGACATGGGAGAGGCATTGAGGAAGCAAGAGCATGGATATTTTTCCTTTTTTAAAATCTAACCATGATTTGGCCAGATTGTAATCTATACCCAGTAACACCTTTACCGACTTCCTGGCGGGATTGTTAGCTGCAGATGCATTTTGGGTAAAATCTACTGTTGTGCACTTATCCAGTTAGTCGCCTTTTCAGATTACGTTTAAACGTAATTATGTATTTTCAATTTACATTTAAGAAACATAGACAGCCAGGCTAGCAATGTGTATTATATATTAGTGTTTGTGATGTCATGCTATAAAAACACTCAAATAAAATTTTAATCTGCAAAGAAACATGAAGATGTTTTTTTTGTCCCCTTTTCCTTTGATTTTTACAACAACAGATGAGCTTATATTAGGCTTTGACATCATTTATTCTTTTCTTTCTTAGTACCATGGTTTTCAAGCTCCATCACTAATTTATCACAGAGTGAAAAAATGTGTGTTGGTGAGGAAGATCGACACGAAGGACATGCAAACAAGCAGCCTTCTTTCAATTGAAGGAGAGGTCTAAGATTCACAAGGACAGTTTGAATTACACATGGGTTTGGGGGCAATTCAATAGGAAGTGGAACAATCTGAGCATTAATTGTTGCACCACATCCTGAGCAGACACCCAATCCAGCCACTGGGACTCTGCTGTAATGGAGCAGAAACACGCATGACGTAAGAGGCTTAACCCTTCTGGGGTCAGTTCACACCTGCTGCTGCTGCACAGCCACAATTAGGGAGTGTGAGTGTGTGTGTGTGTGTGGGGGGGGGGGGGGGGGCAATAAAAATTCAGTTTTACCTTTATGACATGTAAGATATACAATAGTGTTCTGTGTGCCAACAGACCAACCCAATTCAATCAGTTAAACTACGGTCACAATTCACCAGGAAAAATTTTCACTAAAGCCGTGATGTTCTCGTTATTGATCGTCTCCCCAGCATTCACGGATTCAGAAGCTTTACTGCCATTTGTACAAGTACAAAAATTCTTGCCTGTGTATCTTCCTCCACAACGTCAAATTAGTCTTTGGGTCATTCACACTGTTAGATGTTCGTATTGCATGCACACAAAGTTGCTGTCTTTACCAATTAATTCGTGTTCAGGTTCATCTTTTTTTTCTTTTTAGAAGTGCTATTCTGGCTTAAAATGACCTGCCTTAAATAAAATAGCTTAATCAGGTGCCGAAGTCCCGTCTTTGAAGGCTAGAGTTTTACAGTGAAACACCACCCTGATCCGCAGATTGTTTCTGACCGGCTCTGTTCATACTATTAGTAACCGATGCTTCACCTGCAAGTTCCTCCCCCCCCATCTCACAGCACAATTTAAGACAAAACCAGATGATAGCAGAAGCGAGCGGCACAGGGTCCCTGGGGACATTCCCAAGTGACCGTGTCCCTTTCGCCTATTGTTCAGCCTTGTTTCCAGTCGTCCTGTTTACAGGGAGGGGCTGGACTTTGACACCTTCCACACAAAGGCGGACCGCCACACGCGTTCTGCACTTTTCACGCTCAGCATTCTGGATGGTGGTGCTACACACACAGTCAACAATGCTTCTCTGCCAACCGTAATAGCAGATATCTCTCTACTGATCTGATTAACACTGTGGTCATCAATCAATGTCAGAAATAACAGCCCGCCCATTAAATACCATTATTATGCAGGCCATTCAGTCAAATGTTTCTAATAATAATCTTTGTAATATACTGAAGCATAATTTCAACAGCAATTTATCTTATTATGTGATCCATCACTGGTTGAGTCAACTAGTTTAACTTAACTACAGGTGGCAGCATATACAGATTAGACCCGGTATGTCCATGTATGCTTTTCTTATCGACGCTGGTTTCCCGGTACTGATTTCACTATTATCTGGACTAACACTTTCATAGCACCAAGGGTTCATGGGAAAGAGGGACTTTAATGTGGGAATACATATGAAAGGTGTTGGGATAGCCTGCAGTTTCCATGAAATTTAAGCATGGGAACCAAATGGAACATTATTATTATTTAAACAGGAATGTGTGTGTATCTGGGGGGGGGGGGGACAGCCACTGGAATGTAGAGCAAAGTGACTGCCTTTGTCAGTATTCATTGGGTCCCCTGTAACCTGGACTGAAATATGGAGACCCGTCCCAAAACTCGTAAACATGTTCACAGACCTATTTGTATATATATTGGTTTACTTCCTCAATCCAAGACCCGACTGTGATTTCTTTCTGCCCCCCCCCCCCCCCCCCGACCCCCTCTGCCAAAGCCCCTTTATTTTTCTGACATGTACTTTTGTTTTGTGCCGGCCTTGTCCCTGCCTGAAAGGGAGGGGGGGGTCCCTTTGAACGCTGCCAAGTCCCTCTGTCACGTGGTTCCGTCCACCATCCGGACCCAAGGTTCTGTCACGGTCCGATTTTTCAGAAAACAGAGTCGCAGCTTTGAGGGTCAAGGCCCGTGTATTACACATTCAATTTTGTCTGGAGGTAAAAATATAAAAAGCAATTAAGGAAAAAAACAAGACAAAACGGAATCCCTCTTTAATCTAAGCTATGAAGTTTCCCCTTGGATGCGGAAAATGATTTCATCAGGCGCACCTGCTGTTTTCTGCAGGCCTCATTTCACGACCGATTCTTCAGTAAGGCTCTTGAAAGAAATAAATGAAAATTGATTTTGTTAACTAGACAACAGCAAAGTTGATTCTGCATTGCATGTAAAGTATTAGAATCGGCCAGCTTCTGTATTTGGGAAGATCGCATGTTTTAAAAATATTAAATGAAAATTTAAATTTAATCATAGTTATGGGCTTATATTTTATAGACTGTACTGATCTATTCATCATGTGATGAATCTGCTCTTAATATTTCTGAAGCATAATCTTCTGCAGTGTAATTACCTTTTCTGTATATTCCTGGGAATGGGCATCAGTTTCTCCTCTGATTCCATGTTTCCTCCCTATTTGCAGACCTCCTCCCATGGTCCGTGAACATGCTGATAAATGACTGCGTGTCTCCGAATTGCCCATATTGTGTGCGTGAGGTTGTGCGCCTGCGTCGTGAACTCCCTAGGATAGGCTCCAAGCTGGCCATAAACGTGCATGAACCATCTCTGCTGCTGATCTGCTGCAAAACGCTGTAGGTTAAACCCAGTATGTGAAAGCGTCAGCCTCGGAGAAAGCAGAACGAAAGGCCACGGCGTACACATTCTCAGCCTCCCGCGGCCGCCATTCCCAATCGCATCATAAACAAATTTTCATTCCATCTCACATGAAAGAAATGCGTTCTTAGGGTTAAAGGGATCGCGCATGTGTAACTACTTTGCCTTCCAGAATATTTGGCCGAAACTCAATCATTTTCATATGCTCTCGCTTAGCGTGATAGATGTGCTCAACGCATCTGTGTTGAGCAAACAAAGCCTGAGCATTGTTCAGCGGGACTGTTCGTTTCGGCTCTGCACATTTTCTCTGCGCTGTGGGGAGTGGGTGATATTTAGCAACCTGTAATTGCTGCATATTAGAAGTGCTACAGACAAGCTAGCTGGGATAAAAACATGCGCAATGACCGCAGTCTGGTCCTGAACCGTCAGCTCCAATTATCCAATCTGGCTATACGGTCCACAGAGGAACCCGAAATATATTTAAAAAGAGAAAACAGCAGCAGAAGGCACTCGTGCCGAGGGGCTGTATGTAGTGTAATTATGCTTCGTGTCTTCCCCCCCCCTCCCCCTCCCCCGTTCTTGGGCAAAATGACAACTCATTGAGTTACAAACTGAGTACAAGCAACGTATCCTTAGGAAAATTAGCCGATGCTGGTTTTGGAGAAGTTGAAAGAGCAGCATTAAAAGAGCCCTGGTCGGCTAGCAAAAGCGAACGCCAAGCATTTTCATCAGAGTCCTCTCCCGGCTCTGCTGAAAAGAGTGATGAAAGACAGGCTTAAAAACAAAAAGGATCCAGGCTGATTTAGTGTTGTGTTGACACATTGGTCTCCTGCTGGAGAGCGTATCAAAGAAAGGCTGTACCCTCTGGGAGCATTAAAAGAGCGTCCCTGAGCCATCCGGACCTGCTATAAAGGTATATATGGTGTCATTTGTCATTGAGTTTCCAGAAGAGTTCTTCTGGGAAAAAGAAGAAAAACAGATTGGGGTTTGGTTGGTGAGAACATTCAGCTTCAAAGTGATTATCCCCTTCACACATGGTACAGGTCTTAAAGACCACAGGGATAGACTGACAGATACTTATTAAAGATGGTGAACGAATGAGAAGTTCATTAATGTTTGACTAATGTTGTAAAGCATGTTAACTGCCACTGTGTAGATATGACATGTAGACAACCTGCAGCGTCTGAATGACACTTGCTTATAAGTCATTATAAGAAAATATGTACACAGAAAAATATTGTTTTTTTATTGTTTTTTGTTCATGGTTATTAACCTATTGCTGAATTACAATACTGACACTCACTAGCTAGGTGACTGTAATTTTAAGTATCTGGTAAAACAACAAATTTGCTAACTTTTGAATGCAAAATAGAATATATAATGTATAATTTAGTTAGTCTGCTGAAATCACCAATGAGTGTTTCACGATTAATCAGAGTAGTGCTTGTTGTACTACAGAGTTTCATTTCATTATGTTTTTGTTTGGTGATACTTTAAGCCAAAGCAATATTTATCATCACAGTCTAACTTCTCCCATGTGATGATGTAATATTTTGTCACAGCCTGATAATTGTTTACAAATTCGACAAAACAAGTCATAACAGACTGAGTAGTAAAGGCTAGCTCGCGAGCTCTTGGAAAGTAACTAAAAGTCCTCTACCTAAGTGGCTGTCTTCCATGCTAACTGGTCCAAACACACGGTTGCCATCTTGATGGTCGAACAGGCTGCATAAGCATCAGTGCTCCCTAACTGAGAGCTACTCGCTAACACAGAGTTCCCTGCTAACTCAGAGCTACTCGCTAACACAGTGCTCCCAGCTAACTCAGAGCTACTCGCTAACACAGTGCTCCCAGCTAACTCAGAGCTACTCGCTAACACAGTTCCCTGCTAACTCAGTTCCCTGCTAACTCAGTTCCCTGCTAACTCAGAGCTACTCGCTAACACAGAGTTCCCTGCTAACTAAGAGCTACTCGCTAACACAGAGTTCCCTGCTAACTAAGAGCTACTCGCTAAGACAGTGCTCCCAGCTAACTCAGAGCTACTCGCTAACACAGTGCTCCCAGCTAACTCAGAGCTACTCGCTAACACAGAGTTCCCTGCTAACTCAGAGCTACTCGCTAACACAGTGCTCCCAGCTAAATCAGAGCTACTCGATAACACAGAGTTCCCCATTAACTTTAAACTGCCGACTAACTCGGAGCTGCCTGCTAACTCAGAGCTGCCTGTTTAGGCTCCTTGCGGTTATTTGCTCACTCCTTGGGGTGCCTTACATTTTTCACCAATTAAGAAAAGGAGGGGGGGAAATGACCCCGTTGATGTCATATTAACTATCCCTGCATTCCATTTGGCCAGCGAGTAAATGGCCACATGGCCATATGAGGAAAAACACAGGGTCCCTGGTGAAACCTTTGTACTATCGACAGTTAAACAGCCCAGAGCCGTGTATTGTAACATTGTACCCAAGCATACAGGAAATGCCTGCAAAGGCAAATCATTCTCTGTGTCCTAAGTGCAGCGCTTACTGCTCTAACTCGTAGTCTGCCTGCATAGATGTAATTCACTGTGGCTATTCATTCTCTCATTGCTACCCATTAATCTGGAGATAATTCATTTTGCATTAAACCTCTTTAATGTCCTGTTTTCATTCGTCCCCAAGGACAATACTATATCCTAATGGAAAATCACTTTCCAATATGAAAACCTCAGATATTAATAGCTAACCACAAGAACGTCCCAAGATAAATATTAGCTTTCTGCAGTTAATAAATTAATTACTGCTTTGATATTTTATAAACCAACAGAAAATTGGTGGAAATGAACTATAGGCTTTACAATGGGATTGTGGAACCTTTGTAGGGCTTGGGCCAAGTTTTCCCTCTGTGAGCTATTTTTAAAAACCGACTTTAAAATACCTTATAAAATCCTCATGAAACAGAATCTCACTGAAAAGTAAATATTTTTCAATATAAAAAAAAACCTGAAATAAATAAATGTGTGTTAATTTCAAAAGCATGGCATACATGCTTCTATAGCACCCTGTATCTAGTCAAATAACTTTGTTTCTCCTGCCTTGGCATATAAATGAAAAGTAATATTATAAAACATAACGTACTGCAGTTATAATGGTGGTAGCAGTCTTTGTTGTCCTTTTTAATTCAAAGTACTTGCCGAGCCATTTTACGAGTTTTCAAAATTGTAAGAAAAGGTGGAAATTCTGGACATGGTTTTATTGAATAAATATAGCTGTTGAATCAACATAAACCTCGTGTGGTTTTAAAATAAATCAGTGACAACCCACTACAGGAGTAGTGTACCATTGCGTGGAGTACAAATAGACAGTCACAAACACAGTCATGGTGCAGGCCTGAGACGTAGCACGGGAGCCACTGTATAGCTTTTCTGATGAGAGCTTTTAAGCGGTGTTTGTCTAGCTCTTCTCCCCAGCAACTAACCTGCAATAGTTTCTGGCCAAATCACTGAAAGTGCAGGCTAACAGCACTCGTGCCTAATTTGGCTTCATGACCGTATGCTTGTTTTGAATTATCTGATTGCTATTGACAAATGCGTTTGTCAAATAAATAAAGGTAATGTAATTACCCAGAATTCTAAGCTTGCAGTGCCAATGAACATATCATGCCTTCGTAAAGAAAACTAAGTTTCCCTACTAACCGATATTTTGGAATTCCCTGCTGATCATGTTGCAGTTTCATTCTTAAATAATTCAACCTGGATAAATCCACTTCAATGATATACACTGAAGAATTCATCTGTACAGCTCTCTTTGATTCTTTGATTTTTTTTTTAAAAAAAAGGTATTATTTATGTATTGTATTTTTATCACTATGGGTTACTGCGGAAAGGAATGGCTTGCTGACCCTGAAAATTGCCTCCGCTTGGTCTCTGAATATTTTATGACATCTTACATACATCCGTTGCCACAGCTTAGAAAAAAATCAATTACACAAGAAATAATATTTGTTGTGGGCCTGTCTCCCTTTGTAGAGATTTGTTCCACGATGAAATCTCTTCCAGAATCCCTAGTCAGGGCTCCTGGCTGGACATAGTCACTCGTCCAGCAAGTTATTGATACATCTTACACATATTTCACAGACGAAGGCTTCAAAACAACATTCTGTTTCACTTCAGGGGATTAATATCTGACTATCACCCCTACTTTGTGATTAAGCACATATAGCTGGCTTCTTTCAATCACAAAATACATCAAAAATGGCTTTGAATAAAACATCTTCTCAGTATTAAATTGTGCACTTTCCTACTATGATATTGGATCATGTAAAATTAAAGAGGATGAACCAATGTTCTAGAATACAACTGCCAGATGGATGTATAGAGTCTCAAGAATGTTGGAAAGAAGGCAATATAATTGCTGTTTGCCGCTGTTGCATTTTTTTTGTTGGAAACATCTGTACTGCAAAAGAGATTTATGTGGGAGTTGGGGCATTGTCATACTCCAAGTCTTTAAAAGCTTCCACCGCGCTCCCTTTCATTTTCTCAGCAGGTTTGAGTGATTTTAATATTCCATCTGTGAGACAAGACTGGGCGTCGCAGGGTTTTTTTTAGCTTTGTAGAAAGAATGAGGCCATGACCTTGTCCTTAAGGTGTGCTCCTTCCTGTGGTGTGACTTTCAGCTGAAGACCAACAAGCACAATTAGGTTTCAAATGGACTCCCAGAGTCGGGTGTCACACTTATCATGCTTATATTCCTCTACGGCAGTGTTTCCCAACCCCGTCCTCGGGGGTAGTCTATGTTTTTGCTCCCTCCCAACTCCCAGTAGGAGCAAAAACGTGGGCCATCAGCAGGTCCCCAAGGACCAGATAGAGAGCCACTGCCCTACAGAAATGTTGATATACTGTGGGTCTCCCAGCCAACATTTGGGTCCGATGCTTGCAATTAGACAGCTCAACATGTGGGGGTGCTGGTAAGGCCAGTTGGACAGAACTTGTACTGAAAGTCTTAATTTATTTATAAGGGTAACTGGGGGATAGCCCTCTGGGGCAGAGGTCTCGCTTTCAGCAGAGTCAGGGAATCACTTAGTGCTGAAAAGGCCATCCCTGTCCGGCACAGATCCCCAGGGCTTGCTATTGTGCTGCTGAGTGTGTGGGTGTGAAACTGTGTGCATCGAAAAGATTTCAAAGAAACACGGGAAAAATGCACATAAGAACATAAGAACTATACATGAGCTTAGCTACGCTGTTGCGTTTATTTACTGTGCTATTTCTTATTCCGTATACAGCAAGAAAGGCGAAAAATATTTTTTAAAAGGTAGATGAAAATACAGCAAAACAGCATGTAGATCATGTGACAAACGGCATCAGCATCAGTTTTGCAGTTTGTATATTTTTTTATTACCTCATTGCAGGGAGAAGTTCTTCTGTGATTATAAATCATAAGCACAACTGTGACTGTCTTAATAATAATAATTATAATAATAATAATAATAATAATAAACCATTTTAATTAAAAGGCACATTTCTAGCACCCAAGGACACTGTACAATAAAGCATAGTCTTGACTAATTGAAATATAAATGAATAATCAAACAATAAATGATTGGACAGCTCGTATTACAGATGTCATTTAAACCCACGTGTTCATTCAAAACAGCTGATATTTTTGTTTGCTTTTATCTGCCTAATCGGGTTATTGGGTATGATTGAACTGAATCATAATCTGTCCGTCTGAGAAATTGTCACTTATTACCTTGTTACTCTCCAGTAATGGTATATGGTTATTTAATTATGAATGATCATTGATTTGGATGGAGACGACTTGTTTCAATTTTTTTAAAAAAGGCCGAGAGACAAATAAAATGTATCTCAAAGGACATGCATAAAGCAAGATGACAGGTATTTATTGGTCGGGGAAAACACATTTTTTTCCAAATTGCAACTGCGACTATGAATTATAGTCATTTTTAAACTGCTTGGAACACAAAATGAAAGTTGAAGGACAGAAATAATAAAACACCTTCATATGATTTTCAACTGGGTTTCAGATTGAGAACCTTCCTCTTGCATTTTATCTTTCTGTGAAATTATTTTTTCCATTTTCTTATTCAGTTGGTTTTTTCATTTTACATCTCCTTTTCCTTTAACGGTTTGAATTTCATTTCAATAAATTAATAAAAATAATAATTCTGCAATAATACATTATCCCTTTTTATTTTGGCTTAAATATTTAAGATTGTACTGTTCTTCGATGCATGTCGCCAAAACACATACAAAGAAACCTTTACTTCCTTTCTTCCAGAAGGAAAAGATCATTCTGTAAGAGGACATATAGCAGACATTCTCACAATTCATCTCAGGCAACAAGGTACTATTTTCTGGAATTATGGCTCTTTCCCAACAAAGAGAAGATACGTAATGGTCTGAAGGAGACCAGCGCTTTATCTATTTCTACTCATCCAGTGTGATATAGAATACCTCAATGCCTATCGTTACTTTGCTATTGAAAGAGAAATCCCACTTATTCTCCAACCTGCTCTTACCTCCTTCCTTGACATGGTGTATATACACACTTTGGAAATTCAAGCCCCTGGAAATTATGCAAAGCTACTCAGGCACATCCTACATATATTTTACCAGCGATGATCAAAGAGAGCAGCCCAAACGCTGCGGGTCTAGCCCCATGCAGGAGGCTATGGCCTGATCCTTCGCTTTTCGTTCATGATTCATTTCCTTCGGTATGACTGTGTCACCTTGGAAACTGTCTGGGCAGTGTCTGGGTCCCTGTAGCTGCCTTGCTTTAGCGCTGGGCGGGGACTCGCACAGCCAGTAGAGTGTAGGCATATTGCTCATTATTACAAGGCAAATATACTGTGTCTGAGTGTTTCACATGAAATATTCCTTTTGGACAGCATCAAAATGAAGATTATCTTAAATGAGCTGAAGAGTGGAACTTCTGTGCTTAAGCCACAACCTGTCCAGTCAGGAGAAATGAGGCCATTTTAACCTGCAGACAGATCATTACTTATTTTCGAACCATTGAATGTGCTTTGAATATTATATCAGCCTCATAGCTCTGTGCTTGTTACTGCCACACCAGCTGCATAGAGTTTAAAACTCTTTTTTTCCATTTAATTGTGCTTGAACCACTTAAAATGGAATTTTTATTTGAAAATAAATTGTATCACTGCAATCGTTATTTTGTAGTTTAATTATTGAAAGTGGTTCTACAATATTATTGAATTCAATCCAGGCAACTGTTTGGCTTACCAAAAAAATAGCATTTGTATATTTCTTGTAGCTCTTAAGAACATTAGGTGCGAATTAAGATATGAGAACAGTAAAGAAAAATCAGAAAGAATGATGTCCAGTGTACGAATTCAGAGCTGGCACGCATGGTTAATAACAGATGCTATAAAAGATGCAACATTCAAAAAGAACTAGAGAGCAGGATAGAGATTTTAATTAGGGGCTTTGCAAGATGGTCTGTTGCTGCTTTTGGCTGCCAGTAACCCAGTAACTTCAGACGGGACCGTGCATGGTGCACATTTCGATTTGCTCATCCAAGCATTGTGACTTGTAAATAGCGTCACTGAATTTTTATGCTCTTTTTCACAAGAAACCCAGGTTTTTATTAATTTATTAAGTACCAGGAGTTGTGATGCCAGGATTTGGAATATGGAAACATTAAATATTATGTGTGCTTATCTCATCGCAATAAACAAACCCATGGCACACCTGCTCTTGGTATCGAGACATTCCCTGATCCTAGATGCGATTTTGGATCTCACGGGGAGTAAGCGCAAAGCACTCCTTAAATTTAACTCACGTTTTACCTCATAGGTTATGACAGGTGTGGTCATTGTGTTGATAAGAATAATTCAGTTCTGATCCTTTGATTTATGGATGCAGACCAGACTCAGAAGCTCAGAAGTAAGCATAGAGTTTAAGCTCAAAATCCTGGTCGTAGTGCCTCATAATTAGGATTTTAATTAGCATTTGTGACTCATGACTTGGACATCCTATTTAAACCCATTGACTCTAATGAATCAGACTTGAATTGTATTCAAGATTAGCTAGCACAAGTGCAACACTGGTAGTAAAATACAGTAATTTGGCCATGAAAATAGCACCGGGGTTGCATTTACATGCACGTAGCACACATTTATTATCCATGTGTGGTGGATGATCATTATCTGTACTGAGCTGGATGGAGACATGAGGACTGAGAGCCTCATTCTCACCAATAAGCTGCACCTGCCATCCTCCCCTATATGAATGAATATATGAATGTCACGTTTACAAAGCGCTTCTTAAGACACCCAAAGCACTTTACAGAAGCAGAGGGAAGCCACCTCAACCCCCCCCACTGCGCAGCACCTACTGTACATGGAGGATGCAATGGCAGCCATTTTGCAAAAGTACTATATATGTTTTTCCAGTAAGCTGTTCGTAAATCAACTGTTGAATTTCTTTTTCTACCACGATTTTCCTCTGTTTAGTTTTCTCCTAGCCAAAGACCAAACCCAATTTTGGGCCTAAGTAAAGGTTTGAATAAAATTCTCTGACCTCTGTGTGGTTATGTTACCATATGTGAGACATTCTGCCGCAACACACTACTCTGGACTCAAGCTGACACGTACGACGTGACAGCCCATTTGGAATGAGGGCACTATATATATATATTTGCATGTATGTGTGTGTGCATGCGAACAGAGAATTTACAGCTGACCACTGTGTGCAGTGGATTTGCAGTGTGGGAGGGAGACGGCAGTGTGGGGGAAGGAGGCTGTGGCCTCCCAAAAGCCTCATTCCAGGGCTTCTCCAGTTTGTTCTGCTTTCACAGTGATGGAAAGCATGGCATTCTCTCCAGATTGTGTCACAAATGCTCTGTGGAGTTCAGTGATTGGCCTTGCTGTGAGATACGGGCCTTTTCACAGTTACGCTCCTCCAACCCCCTGCAGACAGCGTGTCAGCATTGCGTCTTGCCGTTTCCGTTCCTCCAGATGCTCAGTTGTGAACACATCTCATAGCTTTTCCACCACCGTCTGTCTATGCCATGTTACCGTCCTGATGGGTTCCCGTTCTGATGTCTGGCATGAAAATTTCAGCTGAAAAACAAACTCGGCCATAAAGATCTAACAGCCACCACCAGCCATTGGGCCTAATTCTACTCATTTCTGAGGTGGTGTCACTTTGAATTAGCTAAAGAAACAAACACAGGGGAAAAGTTTGGAAATATATACATATATTTTGGTTATATGTGATTTATCATATTTGACGTTAAGTTTCTTCATTTTCGTTTAAAGTGCACTAGATCTATGGACATCGGAAGACTTTTTGAAGAAAAACTACCATCAAAAGACCGAAACGTTCATGCTGCCATCAACACTAACGCACATGAACACATCCATTTGATGGCAAGAACATGGAGTCCATGAGAGAGTGTTAACCTTGTGAAGTGAAGAGATCAGATGGCGTTATAGCAGATCTGTAAAAAACAAGGCTTCTGTGTAGAATGATAAGCCCTACTGATGCATGTACAATGTCTGTCTCTCCGTTGTTAATTTTGTCTGCACCATGTTAACTAGCTCATTGAGAGTCACAGCCAATGTCCGTGTTAAAATAACTATTTGTCAGTCCTTTTAGACACATTAGACTTGGCATGTAATCTAGCAAGCTTGAAATAGGGATCATATTCTACAGGCTCTGCAGGCTAAACACCTCTAGGATGTAACTGAACAACTAGATTGATGGATGGATGGATGGATGGATGGATAGAGTGAATCTTCACTGAAGCAACCAAGATGTGAACATGCAAATTAGGTGCTGAGCTTGTCCATTCCTTCTAAATAACCAGTCACCCAAATGGGATTGGCTTGTTCCAGGGCCTGTGTTAGAAATCTTTCTCAATTTCATAATGGATAATGCGTAGTACAAACAATCTGTTACATTTGTTAGTCAGCATTTCAAGACGTAATGCGATACATTGACAGAAACAAGAAAATCCCTACTTATAAGACCTCTACTTAGTCAAGCTATTTCGAATTGTGTCGCTACTCTATCATCTACAAAATGTGACAATAACCCTTTCATGCAAGGTGATTAAAAGGAAACAAAAATATATAGCAAGATATAAATACAGTGGTACCTCAGTTCTCGAACTCATTAGAACTCGAATTTCTTAAAAGTCGAACCAACCAGTTCGAAAAAAAAAATACCTAGAGCTCGATCTGAATCTCAGAAGTCAAACCGTGAACACCGACCTAAGATAACTTGCACGCCGGGAAATGAGTCACGGAAAAAAAGGGTAAAGTTTCAGTCTCAGCCTCGCATTCGCTGTGACAGCACCGTGCATGTTTTCACTAGCTGAATACATATATTTAGACAGTAAAAAAACATTAAGACAATGATAGACAGTAACAGTGAATATTATTATATAATAAAATACATTTAAAAATAAAGATTTCTTATTCATTATTTTAATATTAATAATAAACCATTAATACATTTAATTATAATAATATTGTTGTGCGGAGTGGGGACGGAACGGAGACAAAGGTGCAGACGTCATGGTAGCGGGGAATACGGGGTTTAATTACAGGTAAGGCAGGTAAAACGCAGACGGACAATACAATGACCGGACTGGGGAAACAAACTGAAACGCGGACAAAATACAGAGGACTAATGACAACAACCAGAAACAGCTGATCACACGGGAATTCCACACGGGGTTAACGAGGGGGCGTGACACACGGAAGGAGCGGACGATCCGGGCAGGACACATTGTTTTTTTTTACTTTACACATTGTTTGGATACATTTATTTTCTTACTTTACAAATTACTGTTTTGATAAATGTGCTTAGATGTGTTTAGTACAGTATATGCTCTTTTTGTTTTATCCGGTTCATTTTGTGTTTAAATGCTAAAAAAAAACATATTTAGCTGTAATTTTTTTGGGGCCGGGAACCAATTAATTGGTTTTCCATTATTTCTTATGGGGAAAATTTGATCAGATCTCGAACTTTTTAGGATTCGATCCGGAGTTCTGAATGGATTAACTTCGAGTTCACAGGTACCACTGTACTTTAATGCATGTGTTTCTATTTAAGAATGCCAAGTTGCCTACATAAGCAGACAATGAATACAGATTTTGAGAATAAGGCAATAATTACTTATTAATAATTGCATCTAATTTTTTTTATGTTGTATTATTACTGTGGGATGACAGTGCCATTTGCTTGAGGTTTCCAGTTATCGTCTACAACAGGGCTGTTCAAATCACGGACCTCAAGGACCGAGCCCTGCTGATTTTCCAGCCTTCCTTTACCTGGGAACCAAGTGTGAAGCCTCTGGCCAATCAGAATCAATAATTATTAACCTAATTTTCTGGGAGAACTGAAAACAAGGCCTGGATTTGGAATTGAGGGCCAGATTTGAATAGGGGAGGTCTACAGAAACATAAACATGTAATACCCTGCATCTTTAGGCTGAGAACGGTAATGTAGGCCTTATTTATGTTGACAAATCTGATCCTTGATAAGTGAGCACTGCCAAAAATGCGATATAGCCAAGCAAGTGTTCTGACTTGTTTAAATGTTACCTTATAGCGTGTGATGGTTTGGCCTTGATTTTTCAGCTGGCTGAATAATACTGAGCCTGATACATATCTGCTCCCACTGCTTGTACTCATTTTTCATCTGGTTGTTGTTGTTGTGTGCAGACTGAATGAATGAAATCACATTGAGCCCGATGCATTTCCACTCATGTCCAATGGGATTATTTTACCTGTAATGAGGAAAAAAATAGTCCTCCCTAAAAGGAATGAATGACTGAAATTCATCATTGCAAAGAATAAATGATTAGAATGTTGATTTAAAAATTACAAAAATGATAAAGGCATGTTTGCTAATAAAATAATTATTGTCTTGAATATCTGTGAATGAAATACAAAGGCAGAAACAGCATTCAGCTACAGTTTAAATCAGTCATGTTGTCAAAGCGGTGTCTTTATCTGTAAAAGAATAATTTGCGTAGAAAGGCAGAAATGCAACTGGAAATGAGATGTAGTTCTAAACAACTAGACAGAGCAAGTTGGTGTTTATGTGCAGAATGGATGTGCACTGATGCCAGTTAGTGTGTGAAACAGGCAGCCCCCCAAGACCTCACAAACATGGATGTGTGGCTAACCTCGCATCCAATAATCGCAGTCATTCCATCAAAACTGGTCTAAAAATCACATCTGCAGCTGTCCAGAAGCTTTAGACTGAGCACAAGACACAGTACAGAAACATTGCAAATGTTTTCTTAAATTAACACGAAAAAACAATGTTATGAATACAATCAGACAGTGTGCTTGTAATTCTTAAGGTTACAAGCCTGACTGACAACTGTCTTTTAAAATCTAATTTAAGTGCTAGACTAAAGTCAATACAATTGGTATCTGGTATCCCAGGTCTGACCTGGGATACCAGATACCAATTTTGTAGCCTCAAAACAAGCTCACATTTGCCTCAAAAAGCAATGATGTTACATTAAATGCCTTAATTCCATGGTCGAAACACACTGCCAAATTGAGATGTGAGTCCAATAATGAGTGTGATTAGACTTGTATTATGGAAAGATAAAAGTTTTGAAGATGGATATAAAATCTATAGGATGATTATTAAAATCCCCAGTAATTTAATCTTCTGTAATTAAATGAATGATAGAGAGGAAATCCAAAAGCTCATCACTCGCTGAAAGTTAACCTGTTCACTGTGGACTGGGTTATCAGGAACTGGATGTTCTAAGGGGCAGGACAATATTTTAACTTATTATTTTCATATAAAGCTGCATAAACATTTCATGTGGTTTTATTATTACTCTGCAACTCTGAATTTTTAACATGTGCTAATCGCAATAAATACACTGTCAAGCATTGGTTAAAGTCTACAGAGGCTAAAAATCTGAATTACACTTTCTATGAATGCCATGTCTTAAGTATTTATGAATACATTCATAACACATTATAATGCATTCATAAAGCATTATAAACATGGCTATAAATATTTAAAGGCATAACACATTATAGTCATTTTATTATTCCCTATGAATGCTTTATGAAAGTATCTATAATGCATTATAGATGATGGCTTTATTGGAGCTTATGAAATATTATAATCAACACTTTAATGCCTTATGCCTGTCATATTTTTTATTTTTTTGGGGGGCCTGGCCAGTACCTGGATGGGAGACTAACTGGGAAAGCTGGGCTGCAGCTGGAAGAGGTGGCAGTGTGGGTGACAGGTCGGCCCATCCTGTGGTCTGTGTGGATCCCAGTGCCTCAGTGCAGTGAAGGGGACACTGTGCTGTAAAAATGGTGCCACCCTTCGGATGAAGCGTAAAACCGAGGTCCTGACTCTCTGAGGTCATAAAAGGTCCCTGGGCATCCTTTGAAAGAGTAGGTGTGGTAGCCCGATGTCCTGGCTAAAATTGCCCGCTGTGGCCCTTTCAAATCTGGCCTCATAATCATCCCCTATATCTAACTGGTGAATCCTCTCCTGTCCCTTCAGCACCTTAGCTACAGTGTGGTGAACGTACTGGTGCAGAATGGCTTCTGTCACATTATCAAGGGGGGTGTGACACAGTGCTGGCGGTCGAAGTGACTCCCCACTGGTTCTGTAATGCGGTTTTTGTGTCTTGAAATATATATATATATATTGAAGTATATATATATATATATATATATATATATATATATATATATTCATTCAATAGAAGATGCTGTAATGCTTTATTAAATTTTACACCGATCATTATTATGCATTGTGAAGGTATCTATACTACATTATAGATGAGAGCTTTAAGTAAAGTGTTACCAAAATCTCTTCAAGCAAAGTGCCGTTTAAAGACAGCTGAAGATGTTTTGTCCTGTTTTTAAATAAGCGTTCTGCAGAAGGTTAGTCGACTCAGTGGGACATACAACAACATTTCAGAGCATCGTGCTAATTTAGCGCATTTAGTAATTTAGTTCCATGTGACAGAAATGGCGACTTTATGTCCCTCAAACACAATTTGATAAAAAAAATGAAAAAGTAAAGGATTATGGGATGCGCATGTGCACAGCCACCACGGTAAAACTACAACGCTAGCATTCCGTGCATTTCCACGCCGCCTTTCCACAGAAGAGCATGTGTGGAACCAGCTGCTTTGCCCGACCAGAAGACCCTGGATTTACATTTTCATTCAGTCCAATTTCAGAGGATGAAATTGGATTTTCTCGTCTTCCGACAGCTGTCAGTGGTAAGCAAATATCCATGGACTTGCTCCGAGTGGCAATCTACAGAGGAGCCCTTTTTAATTTTAGACGCAGCCTTGTTTTTATTGCTGGCGCGGCGTCCACATGGAGCGCGAGGCGAGAGCCGCCCGCCGACGGGTACGGCCTGTCTCCCATGGCCACGGCCAGCACACAGCTGACTCCGGCATGTTTACCAAAAACAATCGTGAAAATGGGAGACTGGGCGAATGTCTGCTAGTCCGAAAGGCCCACGGCCTGGGGGGCCAATTTGTCACTGCTGGCCCCTCCCCCGGAAAGACAGATGCTGGGAAATGTTACCAGGGCCGTTCTGCTCCCTGGATAAACGGCTCATTGGTTAATAGGCCCCCTGTAATTCATTCGAGCATCATTTACCCTCCCCCTGTGGGTACTACCACCACTGATGAATACAAATTGCCAAATTAAAAGCAGAACTACCCAAACAACAGCAGGAATTATTGAGGACATGAAAAATGCTCCCATTTCACTCGATTTATCTCTAACTGCAGTGGAAAGGAGCCCTATTTTAACCAAAACCTCCAGGCTTGCAACAGCCGGTGAGAAATGCATCTGTTTCTATTGTAGCTGATGGTGTTACAACGTGTCAAAAGCTTATAAAGCCGCTTCACTCGCGTCAGAAGAGCTGCAGCTCGAAGATGAAATTCAGCATCACGCCTTTCTTGGTACCTGATGATTGGTCATTTAACTAATTTGATTATGTAATCATCTGAACAAAGAGGCAGTCATTTATTTTACAGAACACTGCATTGGTATTATGATTCAATTAAAAAGTCATTCAAAAGAAATAATTAAACTCTGGGATTTTGTTTGATTTAAATAAACGGAGGCATCACATTTATTCAAATTTCGCCAAATAAGTACCCACAGAAAAGTATCAAAAATGAATTACTGTGTTTAATTACATTATGAATCAATTATGGAGTATAGTCCCATATATTTCAATATAATTCTGTCTTGAAAGATACTGAATATACCATAGCATCTATGAGTTTAGCTGAAATGAAATATTTGTGTTTCTGCATGTCATTGTGAAATGTGATACTTACCCAAAACACAAAACAATTAACAGCAATAATGATGCTGTTTTGCATATTCAAATGTAGGTCCGGAACGTGGAGCCAGCTAACAGCCAGCAGTTTAATATATTGTTATATTCTGATATGGTCATAAAATATTGATAAAATATGGATTTTTAAAATAGCTAATTATTATAAGATACGTATTTGATAAATTATGTAATTGTTATGCACTTATTACTTTCTAATATATTTGGTGCCTTAGAAAATAATAGCTTGATTTACTCATGCAAAATGCAGATTTTAATGAGGGAAAATCCTTTTTTTTAGTAGATCTGACAGAAAACCACCTTGAATTTTACGCTGTCAGATAAAAAAATAACTAAATGTCTTGAATATAAAAATGAATATGTACCAGAAGGATGCTGTCCTTGTGTATTCTGCAGCGTCCAGGAACGTTTCACGTCACATTTACATCGAGATAAAGAGTCTGATTAAAATATGTATTGTAAAGGCACGCCTGGGATTTGGCTCAAATTGAGCACGACCCATCTGCCTATTTTATTTTTATTATTAAGTAGCGTCCTTCAACATTGCATTCCCATTTTCTCTTTTCAATAAGAGATTAAGATTCATAGTCACATCTAATCTCAGGGTCATATGTAATTTATTCTTTTTTTAAAGAACACTGTCTGGCCGTACGTGAATTTTTTCTCTGGTCACTCGCAGATAAAAAAAAAAACAACTATAAAAACCGCCCTGTCTGTAATGGTGAACATTGTCCTTTTGAATAGTAAATAGAGAAAATGGAGCACATAATGGAGATTAAAAAAAATCAGCATAAAGTCTCTTCACAGCCCAAAAAGATGGTGGGGGGGTAACAGGATGACCTAGTCCACAGATGTTCTGACCCTGTTCCAGAGGTTCTCCGACAGAATTGTAACAATAACAGCTTGGCCCAGGAACCTGAATATGCAGAGTTTCCTGAGGGCTGCTGCCCCTGAACCTGAATGGCGATGACAGTTAGCAGCAGTGCTGAGAATGTAAAGACATTTCAAGGAGGGCGGTGGGGGGTCAAATCATTCGCTGAGGCGTGGGGGGGTCCCGGATGTTAAAATTTGCCGAGCAGATTGCGTACAATAAAATTTTGTCGGGGTGGGTGGGAGTAGGTTGCTTTGTGCGGTCTGGATTAAATTTAGTTTCGGACCACCAGTTGTGTCAATCTGCGCCGGTAGATTTATCTTTATGTGAGTGAGATTACTCAGAACAATTTAGGGGGGTGGGGAGAGGGAGTGGTATATTTTCAAAGGAGATGGTTTTTGTCATTTTTTCCCACGGCATCAACATGCATCCCATTACAGCTGGAGCACTGGTTAGCGGTTCTCTTTGTCCGCGAGCACTCGCATGAGAGTGCTCCAGATGTCTGCTTGGAGAGACATGAAGAATCTGCAGAATCCGGCACTTGGAAGACAGAGCTGCCCGCAGCAGGGGAGCCATCACACATGGGCCACCGCCTGCACTCTGTGCATCTCCAGTGCCTCACGCAGCCTCTGCTGTAAAGCTAATGCACGCTGCTCGTTGCATTTCCCTCAGATTCCTATATAACACTGTAAAATTGCACATCTGGTTTTGGAGGAACAATCGGCAGAGAATTGACTGCTACAGTCATGTGACCCCCATTAATAGGCCCTCGTTGGAAGCGGCGCTCCAGTCACCCTTGTGAAACGGGCATGTTTGGATGGCGGCCAATCAGTCCTCCTGATACAAGGCCACTCACTTCTTAATGTAAATGTCTGAGCACCAATACAAGGAGGCTGATTAAATTGCCCCCGGTTGACGACGGGGTTAATTTCACTGTGGAAATGGAACACGGCTTTGTTTCACATCATTAAACTCATCTCCCTATCGGTACACTACACTGAGCTTTAATTTACATTCATAAGCTTCTCATGAAGAGCGGAGCCAGAATCGCCAGGCTTTTAAGAGGCTTAGCGTTCAATAAGCAAAACCATCCTCTGCCAAAAAATTTTAAATTTTGTTTCTGGAAACTTTGTGACCACATTTTACCCCCCAGTGTTGGTTCGAGGGCATAAATGTCACCCGAACGTAGGCATTCCCAATGGCCCCATGACTGCAGACTGGCATACATTGTTCCAAAATTACCACTGACTGGTAAAATTTGCCACCGGGGGGGCGATCAATCAGCAGGCTAGATTTAATAAGTGTAGCCTTTTTTTTGAGATGCAGTCACAATATGAGAATGTCAGGTGCTGTTGAAAATGATTGGCTTGAAAATAAACAGTTTATTTTTGGAACTTGACCCTCCCCACACCTCAGCGTTCCGCGCCCCAGGAGAGCACTGCCTTGCCCTAGAGCCACAAGTTTCCATGTGGGTCTCAAAAGTTGACACCCAGTCATGGTACAATGACTCAGTGAAGAGTTAGGGCGCTCGCTCCTCAGCGGGACATGCAGTGGTGCCTTCCTGTTGGAGGTGTCCTGCTCCAAAATCTGATGAAGAAAAAAAACCTATATGTTATTTCTGTGTGTGGCCCTGTGGCTTAAAAGGTTGTTGGTACAAATCCCATGGCTCTCAAGATCTAAAAGTGTCTACTAAGTAAACTTATGTAATGATTTTCATTTTATTTTAGAAAGATAAGTTATCACAAGAATTTTTAATATGACGTGCTTTTTACTGGGTTCACTTTTTAAAGAAAGACCTGTTTAGGCTTAAATATGACAGAGCACTGCATTACATTTAAATTATATCACAGACTATGTTTGTGCTGTTTGCAGTATACTCACTGCATTACAGCATTTAAATCTGCATAATTCACAAGAACACTAAACTTAAGTAATTAATAATTCATTATGTCTGTTTTACATTTGATATCTCATCATCTCCGTAACATACTCTGCAAGCAATTATGTTGGTAACTGTAGGCAATTGATTGTAATCACTGTGCTCAGCAATTAAATGAGATTTTAACCAGACATAAAGTCTAATGTTTGTGTGTAATGTTTGATAATAGTGCCTGATCTCTACATTTAATCATAAACTGTTTGATGAAATTGAGTCAGTTTCACATCTGAAGTGATTGCCAAACCTATTGGCTATTCTTAAATTACCAGGTATGTTTTGTATATGTGGTACTTTGTAGAATATTAAAACGCTTCAGTCCATAGCTAAATGAAAACCTTGGCTGTGTTCAAACTGCTGAATTCAGTAGCTGTATTTCATCCTTTGTTCAGCTGATAAAATGAAAAAAGAAAATCATGTCAATTTCTGACATGATTTCTGTTGAAACAAGATTTCATCATAGCGAAAACGCTCCCCTTAATCTCCCGAGCAGCCTGTCACACGCAGCTGACCAGCTGTTTAGCATCGATAAGTCAGCGCTAGTAAACTGGACCCGCTGCCTCTGCTGTGGCTCCACCAATTTCCAGAGGATTCTGGGAGAAAGGCTTCCCTGAGTAATGGATCCCCTTGCCTCAGCCAATTTACACCACTGTATAATCTAACCATAATTTTGCTGGATGTTTTTGCTCATTATTACTACCCTCAAGGAAAATAAAAACTCAAGTGCCCCATTTTAATATTACCCAGAAGTCTCTTTTGTTAGCCGCTGCCCAGCCTGATCTCAGCCGGGTCCCTGAATCATTTTAACCACTGATATAATTGCCAGATAGTAAGATACGTACAGTAATTCAGCCAGGGAAATCTAATGATGACTAACAGGAGATCTCCATTAAGCAATAAAATATCAATACTAAAACTCTCTTTCCTCTTAATGTATTTTATAAGCTTTTCTGCATGAACACAAGGTGGAAAAGGATGACTGACCCCTGCTCACTGCCCTTTATCTCACCAATCATCACACATACACAGCTTGTTCTGTGTCCCTCAAAGGTCACTGGGGTCGATGCTGCCTTCCCTACCAGGCGCGCCCCCTCTCAGTCTGAATTTTGGTTTATGGCAGTGTGTCCCAACCGCGTCCTAGGGGACCCAAGACAGCCCACGTTTTTGCTCCCTTCCAGCTCCCTTAGCTGGATGGGAGCAAAAACATGGGCTGTCTTCAGGTCCCCAAGGACCGGATTGGGAAACACTGGTTTATGGGGTATTTTCTTTTTCAAATGTTTCTCTCTGGTGCTGACCTTGGCGAACCACCAGCAGATTACATATTTAAACAGTAGGCAGCTGGCACCAGTGAGATACTGCAGTCCAGTGCCAACGCATCAAGGACACTGGATTTCTCCTGGGAGTCTATTGTACACTCAGCTCAGGCACTGCCCACATCCCCACATCTCCGTGGCTCTGCCCTTACTCATTTTGATTCATTCATTTGAAGGACACCAATTGTGATCTGAACTCAAGAAGAATGCAAAGTATGTGTACGAAGGCTGTAGATGGGTAATAACCTTCCTGGCCTGTTATATTGGGATCACGTATTATCTAGCTGGAATCAAGTCCTCAAGTGCTCAGGAATTAAGCATTGGGACACACCTAATGAGCTCCACTGCAATTCAGCTATGAGCATAAGCACATGAGAGTTGACTCTGAATAACTATAATCCTCAAACAGTGGTTTAGCTTCATATATAGGGCTGGCATTTAAACGAGTCAGGAAAATGGAACAGTATTTTATGCAGGAAGTATCATATGTAATAGTAACTGCTAAGGGTATGTTGTTTTCAAAAAACCTATAATTTAACACTGACAGCTTCATCCCAAGCGTAGCTGTTTTCAGGTATTTTTCTGTTAGCTTTATCTAGCTGATGCTAATGTGTGGATAAAAGCGCCAAAGTAATACATTGAATTTAGCAATATTAGCTGCTAATATTAGCTGCTGAACGTTTTGTTATTCATTTAAATGATATGTTTTAAAGTCATTAATCTGTGTGTGTGTGTGTATTCATGTTAAGCAGCTCCGCCTTCACAGGATGGTAAATCACGGGCCACATGGCCGAGCCTGAATGCTGTGCTGGGATCGGGTTTCCTTTAGGCATTCATAGCTACCTGAAGGACCGTTACTGTAAAACGCTGTGGTACCGAGTTCCTGTTCATGCCGTTTGGTCTCGTGTTAAAGGCATGGCATGTGGAACCAGATCTTCTTCATTGTTCTGGGGCTGTAGGGAATTGTGATTTTTTTAAAATAACTCTCTAGCTCAGCAGATGATGTGTAAGAGAATTACTGGAAAAGACCAGTAAACTGAGCACATCACTTGAGTGTAGCACTGCCAGTTCCAGCTGATATGCCTTGACTATAGCAACAAAGCCTCCTGGACCTCCCTCCGAAATCCCTGCCCTGCCTCCCTCTCCCTGGACATCCTTCCAAAATCCTTCCCCAGCCTCCCTCTCCCCCGATGCTCTGTCACCTCAGTCACACTGAGCATTAAACATTACATAGGACAAAGGACAGAGAGACACAGCCATAAACGCACCAGATTGAGCATGTAGTGTATAACATACTTTTACAATGACAGGCATATCTGTTTTCAATCTACTTAAGGTTTAATTTTAATTTATGGTTATTAATCTCAAACTGAAAACAGATCTCTGAAACAAGATGTGTTTCTGGTCTCTTACCTCGGCCATTTCTCTCTCATCACCGCAAGAATTCAAAACCGAGACTCATCTTCACACCTATCAGTGGGAGGGACTGGAGTTTGACACTTGTATAATGGAGAAAACACACCTGAAAGTGGGTAGTTGTGGGATGTGCGATGAATGCCACAATGAACGTAGAAGGAAGGGAGGAAACAGCCTACTGTATCAAGGGGACGACACAGGAGTCTATGAATG
Source organism: Paramormyrops kingsleyae (assembly GCF_048594095.1). Taxonomy (NCBI): domain Eukaryota; kingdom Metazoa; phylum Chordata; class Actinopteri; order Osteoglossiformes; family Mormyridae; genus Paramormyrops; species Paramormyrops kingsleyae. The sequence continues at coordinate 23,068,583 of NC_132809.1, read as the reverse complement.
CAGACATGAGGAAACCATGAAATGCATAGCAAGGTCTTGGTCGTCATTACTAAAATCTGTCCATCCATCCATTTTCCGACATTTGTCGGGGCTTGAAGCCTCTCTCGCGTATCACAAGGCACATGGTAGCTACATCAGAGCAAGATCAGACAAACCAGTCTTAGTTACCTGATAACCACAAACCAGTCTTAGTTACCTGATAACCAATGCAGGACTGACACCTGCCTTGTGCTCCGGGCTGCTTGGAATAAGCTGGCTTGTGCTTGTGGTGGTGAAAGAGAAATGTCGATTTGAAAGGACACAAGAGAGACAGTCCTTCCTGCATCGTGGGTCAGTTATTTCAGTCATTTCGTCTATTCTCAGGCCTAATAAATGGGATTAGCCTTGAACCTCAGACTATGGTCACATAGTCTATATGGGGGGGTGGGGGATTGTTTAGCCCGGAATCGATAGATGTGCTGTATTCCATTCCAAGCTGCACAGTGCTGTTTATACCGATACATGTGATCTGAAATGATAAATGGGAGATGGTATATATCCAGTGTGCCGAACACTGTCACATGCGGCGCAGGGCCCACTGAGCAGTTTGAGGCAGGGGAGGGGTGTCGCTGGGTAAGTCATCGCCTTGCTGTTAGTAGCCCGCGGCCGCGTGGCATAGTAGCTCTGTTAGGACACATTGAGGCCTAGTTTCGCAGGTCAGTGTTGCCACCAACAGAAGATTCATTATTAGGGCCGGTCGCCATGCAGTGCGGTAATTAAAAGAGGTCCGGAGGCTGTCTCCCAGTTATGCCAGCAAAGGCCCTCTCCGCGCTGGTTTGTTCACACCATGGGTAAGCTGGCTGCTTTCATTTTGGCCTGATTTTCACCCCCCTCCCCAATTATCTCTGTGTTGCTGAGGGAGGTTGTGGCTAATTAGTGAGATCGTTGTTTTTTGTAATTAGCTGTTTTAACTGAGGTATAGATCAGTGTTTTAGCCAGAGTGTCATGCTCCGTTTGGGGTGTAGCGATGCTAACGTGCACTCCGTCTTTCGTCATTTACCTCGTTAGCACTGCGAGGCACCGTCACCGCTGGTAGAGAGCAGTAATTAGCAGCTTTTCCTTCTCACCCTACATAAGCTCAGTGAGGAATCAGCATTTTCTTATCCATTTTGACAGTAGCAATAACATAAACATGAAGTAAAAGTATTGTGCAGCCTATTGTCACACCTGTCCTGCACTGGCGATTGGGTGACTGAGACTGGTTTGTGCGATTTTGCGCTTGGCTAGTGACCGTTAGCTGTGATTCTTATTTAATCAATGAGCTCACTTCTCAGTCATCATCATTGCTCATAGAGTGTTGGCCTCAAAGCTCTGACTGCTTCAGAGTGTAGTTTATGGCACAGGATTTAGTTTAGTTTCTGTTATTCCTGGATTTGTGTCAGAACTGCTGGCTTTGGCACCAGCTTTGTGATTTTGTGCACAGGTATCTTGTGTCCATAGGTCTTGTGTTCCTCGATTCATGGTCCTGTTGATAGCTGGTGTGCTTGTCAAATGGTGCCCTCTTATTAGGTTAGTTTTCATTATTCTGTTTTTTTCAGCCCCACTTCCTGTTTCCTGAGTCCTTCTTCCTGTTTCCTGGGTCCTTCTTCCTGTTCCTGGTCCTCCAGTCATCTACATTTGAGTCTGTATTTTGGTACCACGTCCTGGAGCCGGCCATCCATCAGAGGTTCCTTTTGGATGCCTGTTTCCTGCAGTTTAATGTCTTAGGGTCTCAGGGCTCTGTTTTGGGCTCTGGCTGTGAAAACCAAAAGATGTGTTTTTTCCCGGTCCCGGTTATTACGGCAGCCCTAGACCTGTGAGGTAACAGTGCCTCCCACTGAACCTTCATGTGTCCCTAGGAAGCTTCTCACCAGAAAAGACAAAGTTAGATGGATAGATATAACAAAAAGTATTTTAAATTATCCTTCCATCTTCTATACCTGCTTGTCCTATGCAGGGTCACGGGGGTCCAGAACTCATCCCATAATCAATGAGCAGAAGGTTGGGAACAAGCCAGGATGGGGTGCCAACCCATTGCACAGCGCACTCGCACACCATTCACACGCACTTTCACAATTTGGTAACTCCAATTCACTCAAGGAAACCCCACAATGGCACAGGGAGAACATGCAAACTCCACACACATGAAGCCATGGCGGAGGCTCGAACCCTGGTCCTCATCAGGACTTTATACTGGATGGATGGATGTATGGATGGGTGATCAGGCTGCTCTTTCCTCTACCCATCCGCGAGGTTGTGTGCAGCATCTGACGCAGCTGGGATTCCCGCAGGCTGGAATATCTCTCCCCATGGTGGAGAGCCTGAACTGAAGCGAGACAGGGAGGATCTCGCCCCTAGGCCGGCCTTTCCCGGCAGAGTGATGCCCCAGAGCAGCCAGTGACAGGGAGGATCTCGCCCCGAGGCCGGCCTTTCCCGGCAGAGTGATGCCCCAGAGCAGCCAGTGACAGGGAGGATCTCGCCCCGAGGCCGGCCTTTCCCGGCAGAGTGATGCCCCAGAGCAGCCAGTGACAGGGAGGATCTCGCCCCGAGGCCGGCCTTTCCCGGCAGAGTGATGTCCCAGAGCAGCCAGTGACAGGGAGGATCTCGCCCCGAGGCCGGCCTTTCCCGGCAGAGTGATGCCCCAGAGCAGCCTACCCACCTGCCCTCCACAGGCACACGCTTGTGTATTAATAGCAATGAGGCTGCAGTGTGAGTTATGCTAATGTGCCCAGTGGCCTTAATCCCCTGCTTCACCACAGGGGCCCTGCACAAAGCCTCATAACAGGCGAGTTAGAGCCCTGGCCTCTCCCTGGGCAGATTAACCACACTACGGGTCAGAACCAGGAGACGTGCGGCACGGCCCAACTCGATACGAGCCCACCTCCCCCTGAGCAGCGGCCTTGCACGCTAACGAATGCAACTGTGACCCCCCACCAGTGCCAGCCACACATTCATACCCTGAAGAGTACTTAAGTCCTGGCAGTTACCATGGAGACGAGGAGAAAGCAGGCCAGCACTGGATGGACAGTGGAGGGGGGGGGGGGCTCATAGATGCCTGTGTACCTGACTAACATGTGGAACACATATAGAAACATACATGCAGTGGGGCAGAGTATTTCCCATATGAATATACAGTATAACATATACCTTAGTGCCTGCGTGTGTCTGTGTGTGTGTGTGTGTGTGTGTGGGGGGGGGAGGGGGTTTGCATAGATCACATTTGAGGACCAAATTGTCCCCAAAGTGTAGTAAAACCTGAAATTTCCCTACTTTTGGGGACATCTTTTGAGGTCCCTATTTGGATAACCTCAGTTTTATAAAAATCTGTGAATGCAATCAAAAAAGTATAAATGCCAAAAGTCTTGTATTTGGGTTGGTTACTTATGGTTAAGGTTATGGCTGGGTAGGGGTTAAGGGTGTCGTGACTGGGATTAGGGTTTTTCCCATAGAAATGGATGGACTGTCCACATTTACATAGGAAGACCAACTTGTGTGTGTGTGTCTTGTACCACACCACGGTATCAGTGGCTAATACCCTAGCTAACTTGCACCCCCCCCAACCCAGCAGCCAGCATAATCCCGACACGTCGCACAGTGCGACACGTTGCCCCCGGTAAGGATGAGGTGGGGGAGAGACACGCGACCGTGGGGCAGCCCAGAGCGCCGCTCTGCTGTCTCCACAGCAATTATTCTCCTTATGGGGAGCAATGAGATTAAGTGACCTTCTGCTTACAGTTTGGAAGTCGCTGCTCTTAATGGGATTAAGGAATTAAGCAGCGATGTGAACTGAGAGCCCCCCCTGCTGTGTGCTAAACCCGATCGCTGGGTCGCCCTTTCTTCAGAACAGAAACATCCCATAATTACAGTTCCCGGGACGGGGAGCGTGCCAGGCGACCCACACCGGCCTGAATCAGAACCAGAGCAAAGTGCCCTGTCATCAGTTTCCCCGGTACCTGCTAATACAACTTTTGTTTTTTATTTGTAACTCATAAGAAATTTAAGTTCTGTCTTAAACCAAAGTGCACGATCCACCCATCTATAATAAGCATTTTTCCAGCACAGGGGCTCTCTGAGCCTGGAGCTCGTCCCCTTTCCCAGAGGGTACGAGAGACACCCTGTGTCGCATGGCAGCGGAAAGCATGATGTGAACAAAATCTGAGTGGCATAATCACATGAGCAGAGCTTGAAATGTGGCTTCTCAAAATGATTAGGAGCTGATGCTCTGAGGCCACCACCAACAGTGGGTCATGACCTTGTGGTCAAGTAGGCATGTCAGATGACTTAATTGGGGTTAGGGTTCAGGTTGAAATGATAAGATATGAAGAACTCAACATTTATTTGCATTTCTCCCCCAGGATTATTATAGAAAAATGATTCATGTGCCTTTTACATTAATGTAAAAATACAGTTTACTTTCCTTTTAATATGTGTCCGGTGATACAGTGTTGGCTGGCTGGCGATGGATCTGAATGCCGCAACACAGAATTAACTTCTGAAAACTGCGGGTCGGATGAATATCTCTCTGATGCAGAGCATATGGGGTGAGGGAGGGAGCGAAGCCAGGAGTCACACTGACACGGGTTCATGTCCTTGTCATCGGGCTGTGGGGGGAACAAGGAAGCTTCTGCAGATGCCTACACAAGCAAAGGAGGGAACTCCAGCTGTCAGAGGCAGTCAGACTGTAGAGCAGGGGCAGGCAGCCCTGATCCTGGGGATTTTATATCATACCTGATGAGTTACTATCTGCCTGACATCAGGTGTGGTTCATCAGACCAGGTAGGCTGGAAAACCTGCTGGATACCAGCATTCCAGGATCAGGACTGCCTACCCCTGATGTGGAGGCAACAGGGCCATTTATGCATCTGTAAAAAATCATAAACTTTAATTTAGTAAGAATCCATTTCAGTTTTTGACATTGCTTTGATAATTAAGCACAAAGCATCTGGTTCCTGTGACATGGCTGGGGATTTAGTCATTGGAGGATGGATGGATGAATGGATGGATGGATGATGGGAAAAGCAATGTATATTCTGTATAGTCTGACACATTTGTGCATGTGTCCTTCCACAAAACCATTTGTGTCTCCATTTGCTTGCCCCCCTCCCACCGCCACACACTCACACAGTCATGCTTACATGGTCTTACGCACCAGCCCTCAGAGCCGTCCATCACCGTGCCGCTCTTAGGGCCGTGGATGGAGGCCTGTCATCCTGAGTTGCGGAAAGGCGATCGCTGACCGTGGAAAATAATATCTGCTATCGATCAGCCTGTCAGGATCTGACTTCAGTCAGCGAAACCGAAGATGGACAAGCCTGCTATTAACCCTTCTCCTTCTCAGGCGAGCGGGTCATGAGTTCCTGGTCCTGTATGAACCAGAAACAGTCCATATTTTGCCTTTGAAAAAGCTCTTCAGACATGAGACAACTGATATAAATAGAACCTTCTAGTCTAGGTGTTTAATCCACTTAACGATCTTGATGTAACTTCCAGCACTGCAAGCTTACTGCGGTTGTGGCCTGGTTGCCAATGGTGACGGCTCTGCTTTTCTGAGATCATAGGCCACACCCTCAGGCTGCCTCTGGCTCCCGCTTTGGATTATGGGAAAAAATAAATAAATGAGAAGGTGGAGTTCTGCCCCCTTTGGCAATCAGACACCATGAGACTGATATTCCCAACAAGCTCTAGTATTGGGAAGTGATTCCTCAGCCGTGGCACCCCCCAAAGACATGGAATAGAACACCCCGTAATGTGAGCGTCATGACGGGCTGACACCCCCCCACATGCCATACTTAACGAGACAGTCTGCAAACCCCTATCCACCAGGTGATATACGCAGCATGAGTTTCCCGGGATGCGTGTGTCCTGACGGGGCTCAATCAAGGATTTAATTAATAGCTGAGAATCAAATATCGCAAAGCTCTCCCAGAGGGCCGAGGCAGAGGGCAGGAGGCAGGGGGCCGCCCTGTGAGATTACATGCTGAATGCAGCCCTAGCACCCCACTCTGTGTCCGCGCCTGGGGCCTCGTTTGCTGCTCCAGCTGCTTTTATGTTTTCGTGCGTCTCTCTCTCTCTGATGTGACTCTGCTTCAGAGGCATGCAGATGAATTTCTTCTTCCAGACCCCACACCACAGGTCCGACTGGAAACGGCCCCGACACACAGGGGATTGATTTCTGCAAGAACATTAGCGCTTCTCGATCTGGATATTAAACTCTGATCTCTGTACTCTGTTGTTTGCTATGTCCTATTGATTACATCCTCGGTTTCACTGGCAACCATGATAGAGCTCCCCCCCCCCCCCCCAAAGAAGAGGGACACCCGCAAAGATCGCACTTTACCTTCCATGAAGAAATAAATCGCTCAGTCCTTTGGCAGTGCAACAAGCTGATTTCATTGATGCAAAACTCTCGTGTTATTTTCTCGCTGTTATGGCTCCGGGGGTGTTACTGAAGTTTAAGCTTTAATAGAGTGAGTAGTGCCTCATTCTTCATACCCTGTAACCATGTGGTGTTGGTAGGAAGGCTGCAGTTTCAGCAGGCTGCTTATTCATGCACTCTGGGGAGCTGTACAGTCAGGCAGCTCATATCCTACCTGATTTTCTCTTCTGTCGCTTTGATCGAAACAACCTCCAGCTCGGAAAGGAATTCGCTGACGACAGACGGCTTGAGGAAGAGTGAGCTTGTGTGAGGCTGTGCCATGCGGTAACCGGCCCTGTGCCCATCAGGTGGCGGGCAGTGCGCTGCGGAGGCTGTCTGTCCCCATTTAGACGCCCGGAGCGGCCGGTCGATGGTTCAGCAGCTTCCGAATAGACAGATCGCCATCCTGTAAAAGCGAAGATTCCCCAGGGTCTCATAGTCTAGGCTGTCACAGGGGCACGGATACTCTGGCAGATTCCGGGGGGCCAGCACTTAACAGGGGCCCTTCAATACATAAAATTATATGTAAAATTGAGTGGGGAAGGGGGTTTCAAGGTGACATTTTGTGGAGGGGGGGGGGGGGGAATTTCTAGCCACCCCATTATTCAGCAATATCAAACAGGGGTTAATTTGGACATTTCGGTGCTGTCTTCCTGGGAGAAATGACCTTTGATTGTTTATCGATGAATATTACAAAAAGCCATTTAACAAGCAATAAGAAATATGAATCGGGCTGCAGGGCAGACAGCTCAGCTAATGTTCGCGGGCTGGTGTCACGCTCCATCTCTCTCTGCCTGCTTTTAAATCCACAAACTCTCATTCCTCGCTAAATCTAAGGCTTACTCTTCGCAGCGCTTTGATTTCACTCTGGCTTTTGTGCAAATGTGCCGGCGAATTTCCGTGCCACGTTCCTGTGTCGCCGGAGCACTGGCGCCGAGCTGCTGTCACAAATCAGTGCATTTTAATTACAGGCAAATTAAGCGCGGCTGCTGACGAAGACAATATGGGGAACCTCTGGAGGCAGGAGATAAAGTGAGGTGCCAGCTGTCAGATACAGTGATGGCTGCCCATTATTACGGAACGGTCTGCCCATTATTTGTCTGCTGTATTCTTCTGGAATCTTAGACCATACAGGAGGAGAATCCATGCTTTATGCTTCATACTGGGTCTGGGCTTTCTGTTCAGACAGTAAAGTCATGCAGCAGTAGCTGACTGTTTTATTGCTGCCCCATCGATTTATAATATGATATTCTGAAATTTCCAGAGCTTGTCACCCCTACGGTCTGCAGTCTCCTGAATCTAATACAAGCTCAGGGTTGAATCAATCTTAACCCAGTAGGTTTAGCTGTTGGATTGATGTAATAGATGTTGACAGCAGGGAAAAATGGGTTTTGTTGTTTTTTTATTCATTTCATGTTGTATCTTGCTTTTTGACAATAGAGTGATGGCACCATGTAGACTACACGTGCTTTCGGATGCTTAAACAGCACACAGCTTACATAGAGTAAACTTCCTGTAGCTGATCTTGCTCTTGCAATCAGCCTTTCTGAGAGACTAGACCCCTGAGATTGTCCACTTATGGTGTGTTTGTTGAGTGGGAGTGTGTGAAACTGGGCGCTTTGAGGTCTTCTGGACCAGTTCCCTCCACCGCCTCTTTTTTGCAATGCCTTCTTGTTCCTAGTTCTGCATCATTCTCAGCAGCAGAGAGACTCACACCTGCCACTTCAGTTCACCTCTTACTGCCCCACCCTCTCATTTTCCTCAGCCAATCACATCAGTGCGATGCCGATGATCTCAGCACCTGCGGAGGAGAAGGGTGACCTCAGCAAACTTCTATAAAACCCCCAACAATGTCAATCCTGCCGCGTTTCCACCACCAGGGGGCTCTCAGCTTCAAACACTAACCTCAGGACAAGGGCCCAGCAATGCCCCAAACAAACCCCCCTTAAGTGGCCCTATTCCACTGTTTTGATTCAATAGCACGTTTGTCCTGGCAGCCCCCGCTCCCCTGAATGGCGGCAGTGGGGGTTGCTCCGTACTCACCTCTCCCAGTCCCCTGCGTGGATCTTCCAGGGAGCTAATGGGCATGCCATGCCTGTCAGAGTGTGAAGGCGGCCCTCCTTTGTGCCGTGCCCCACCCCCCGCCGTCAATGCAATGCTGCAAATGTCAGAGGCTATTGATTGGGAGCCGGGTGATAAAGACGGAACTCAGAGAGGCCGCCTTTGTACTGTCACGCCGAGGAGCCGGAATTCCAGCGCGGACTGAGTCCGGACCGCAGATACCACACTGCTCCGCTTTGTGCTGGATGCTTTTAATAAACTGTCAGTCAGAGTGGACAGGGAGCACCGTGAATCCTGGCCGTGCGTCATGCAGATACACGTTTCAGGACCATAAGTACAATGTAAAGAAAACAGGACGTCATCTTTTAATATTACAAAATGATATAGCAATTTTAATATCTGAACAGGTATTTCAGATTAAGTTTTTAAATGGAACATCAAACTTAAAATGATTTTAAAAATCTGTGATTAACTAAAGCTGTTGTATGAGTTGAATCTGGAGGTCAGTGTGCATGTGTGGGTCCTTCTCATAAACTCATTAACATCATCACTCTAATTTTAATTAGTCTGAACCTACAGAAGTACAACTTCATTGTCTAAACTGCCGATTTGGCAGGTTAATCAGACGTATTATATACTACCAGCTATATCTGTAAGCAACAAAAGCATTTAATCAAATACAGAGCTACAGAGATAAGGAAAAATTGCAAAACCAACAAAAACTGAGCTCTATATATATACAATATATATATATATAATTCAAATTAATTGTTTATTATGGGTTATATGCAAAAAAGTAGCAAGATTTAAAAATATAATTGGCTTCAGATGCAGGGTGCATCAGCCTCACGCCCTGTGCTGCCTGGGATGGGCTCCAGCCCCCCCCCCCCCACAATCCTGACCAAAATACGAGGTCAGGAGATGGATGAATGGATCAACTTAGACTGTAGAAAACAGCAAACTAAAGCAATAAAAGGAAAAACTGTAGTGCAAAGTGAGGAAAAACTGTGACATGTGCATGCTGGTCACATGTCTTCATCCTGTCATGAGGATTGATGCTGTGATGTTCGGTTATCAGCCAGACATTATTATTCTGGCAAAGTCTCCTTTGTTGCGATTGATTTTCATGACAGATACCTTTAAGTGATATATGGGAATATATAAATGGAATGAAACATTCACGATTACTTGAGCTCGATTGAACTTGAATTTTATTTATAGCCAAATTGTATTTGTCTGACGTCGAAACATCACAAGCACAGATGGTGATGTTTCCTCCAGTAATGATCAAATGCAGAAAACCTGGAAAGAGCTTAGGAAGGGATTTTACATTGTACTATAGGCTATAGACCATTACCACAAAAATGTAACATTTTCATTTCTTTGCCTTGACATCATTGCTTTGATTTCATGCAAAAGTCCTTCATTCTCTCGCTTAATGGAGCTCTCTGTTGTACATCGTGGACCATGTTCTCTCTCCCTCACACTTCTCACTTGGGAATGTCTCTGCCTAAGCATCAAACCTACACACTGAGCTTCTGGATCAAGCCTAGCCTGGACTCAATAATGCAACAAAGTCACCGACCAATCCCTGTTACAGGTCACCGGCCAGCAACGTGGAAAGCCAATCAGAAGCCAACAGTCAGCGCTCCTGCTTTGACACATGAGGTATGCCTGGCTATACTGGATGATCAGCCCCAGAGCAGGACCAAAGAATATTGGAATTATTTGTTTTCTTCCTCTAGTTCCCATGTGGCTCCTTTACCCTTTTAAAAATGTTAAAATCCTGCTTGTTTTTAGCCTGCCAGTAATCTGTTACACTCTCATTAATGTCAGCTGCCACTGTAGCCCATCTGTAACTCTGATGTTGCATCCCGAGTAAAACCACGTTGGAAAGAACCTAAAGGAAACACTGAAATGAACCGAACTGAACTGTAACCTTCAGAAGAGAATACATGGTGCGTCGGTCAATATGGCTGCTGTTTGAAAGAGAGCGGAGTGAAGCGAATGAGCATGACTGGGGGAACAGCGAGGTCCTCTGGGCTGTAGACGGCCATGGCTCTAGGATGGCAGGCATGGAGGTTTCATTAGAGAAAACGGAATATGAAAGACAGCGGAGCGATAAAACCACGCGGCTTTCCATGTGCTTTGCCTGACTGCGATCCAATTAGCTGGCTGTTTGAAACTAGCAGAAAACCCATTAGGAGTCAATTAAGCGGAAACGTGGCACAGAAAATTAATAGGTGGGCCATTGTTACATTTATCGGTTGACCTTTACAAAAAAAGCAATGTTTCTCTTTAATTCCAGCTCTGCTAGCAATCCTCCCTTTAAAGGGACTTTAGCTGCTGTTTTGATGATTTTGGTTTCGAGTTGTAACATTCAGACCCGAGTGACACAATATCATCTTCAAATAGCCACATGGAAAGTCTTTTACAGCAATCTGAGGGGTTTATTACAGAGTGTTTCAGGACCATTGTTCAAATAGGTGGACTCGTTTTATAGCTCTCATCTTAATAGGATTTCCAGAGCTTTTGATATAGAAATGCATGTCCTGTTTTAAATGAATTTTTTGAGCTTTAGTATTAAATGAAATACCACAAGCTTTCAGCATGCAAAAAAATATACAGTCCCTGCTCTGAGTGAATTCTTAGATTTGATGTTGGAGTGAAGACATAAAACACACTAAGACGGAGAAGATGGGTGGAGCAGTTTGAGCTGGAGTCTGGAATGAGCAGAAGAGCAGGAGGACAACACAAGGTGCGGCCAGGCCTGGCCCGGTCTGGGTGTCAGGCCGGCTCTCGTGTCGCGCCATCTGCCGCCAAAGGAGCAGGAGTGGCTGGCTGAGGAAGAGTGTCGATCGCTAAGCCTGCAGAATCTTCTGGATGATTCAGAGAGGCTGGAGAGCATAGGGGTAGGTCTGTGTCCTTGCAAAACTCAGTATTTCATCACAGCATCACGGAAGGCAAACTAACCAGGGGCGGAAATGTAAAAAATGAAACAAAATATGATATAAACAATATTTATATGCAGGATGGTCAGCTCAGCCCGGACACAGAACCACATGGCCCAAGGGAATCTCAAAAAAGGGCCTCTATTTGTGATCTTTCCCCAGCATCCCGCGGATCAAGGAGCTGGGGTTTGATATAAACCTCAGCGCTGCGACTCACGTTGCCGGTCCCGGTGGCGCAGCCTCGAGAAGGACGAGTGCGCGTCTCCGATTAGGGTCTCGCGGCTCTGTTTCCAGCTCACGCCGCCGCCAGCGCCGCTCAGCCAGCAGCCCCAAAGGCTCGGGCGAGCTGAAGCGGGTCATTGTGCACGACAGCTGGCCGCCTTTTCCTGCTGCCAGCTGCCTGTAACGTTAGCTGTACCAGCTGTGTCCCAGCCAGCAATCAGAGCAGCCGTGAGGACCCCATTTGGCTGCCCGCCTCAGTGCCTGCTGCTTATGTTGCAAAAAATATGCATAAATATAATATACTAAATAGATTTTTTTTTTAAATCTATATGTAGCTTTTTTTCCAGGAGCATAACTGTATCTTCTGTGATGAGATTCAGTTGTATGCTTTATGCACTTCTTTTTATTTATTCAAAACTTAAATTCCAGTTTCTTTGGTTTTTAATATGAAGCTATTCACCAGGGGTGAGTCTATCCAGGATTTTACCCTAAGTAGGGGCTCAACCCCCTGAGGAAATATGGGACCAAACAGGGTCCCATTCACTCCAAACAGAATAAAAGTTACCAAACAGAATTAATGTTTTTTTTAATAAATTAGCAAGGCAGACCAGCACCTTAAACTAAGACAGCTTGCCTTCACACAAAGACGGGCACAGTGATCCATATACGAGTACTTTTGAAATAATCTGATGTAAATTCGGTTGGAAGTAATTAGCATAAAATACATTATTTTAACAATTATCATTGTATTAGCATATCATTTAACTGCTGAAATCCATATGACTCCCCTGGGAATGTTACTTTTCAATACTCCTCACCTGAAGCCCGGGCCGTCAACTGCTACGGTAATTTAAATTCCGTTAATGACTGATTTACAAAACACTTTTTTTTTCCCCACAGTAATTTGCTCCTGCCTGAGAAGCACAGAAGATTCTAATCAACATTAAATACGTTAAATGTATCAAGCTGTACTAAAAACACGGGCCGCTTTGTGTCTGTTGAATGAAGAAGCCATTTTCCCGTGCGTGAGTATGGTCTACGCCTCCACGCCGCTCTCCAGCCGCTCATCTCCTTTTCTGCTGTTTGCAGGTTGCCTCTAAGGAGTTTCAAATCAATTTCTGACTACAGATTTGCGGCATATTTAATAATGGATGCTGGGGGGGGGGCGTCTGGACTTGCTTGCAGGGAAGCTGAGACATATCACTGAATTATGTCTGGTTACATCACATTTAAATAGGTCATAAGGTGTCAGGTGGGTTGCCATGGTGTCTTTTGCCTTCAGAATTTTTTTCCCCTCAGTAGCCAATCACAACCCAGCAGGTAATTATTCTTCAGTGCTCGCACCACCAAAAGTAAACATAGACTTGTGACAGGTACAGCGTTGCATGTAAACATTCCCTCCGTGTTACTAAATCGGCATGTTTTTCTCACCGACGCATTATTATAACAAGCATAGCTGTCAGTCCTTTGTGTCACGGTGTGATTGATGGCCAGTGAGAGTTGGGACGATGACCGTCGTCATGGCCGCACGGCCTGCTGGGAAGTGCCAAAGTGGCCATTTGACGGTAATTAGTGGTGAGAAAAAGGGGCGGGGGGGGGGGGGGGGGGGCAGGGGGAGGGGAGTTTGTCTCTACTTCAGCCCCCCTCCCAGGGCAGCTCTGAGAGGACCGTGGGGATCAATAGCCTGATATTCTGCCTACCCCAAAACCCTGCCGGTCTCTGGGGGAGGGGGGGGCACACAGAGACAGCAGCTGTCCATCATTAATCTATTATTCATCCTCAATTCATTTGAAGATCGAAAAAAATGGATTGTATTTTCCTTTTTTACTGTGGGGGGGAGGGCGCTGCAGTGACTCCATGTTTATTCTCGTAAAAAGATGAACCCCCAAAGACTGATGTGATTAATCAAAGGCTTCCCAGCCTCAAAGAAACCTGTCTGAGATATTTTAATACTAGCATGCCAAAGGATAATGCATTCATCAATTCCTTAAGAACTGTATTCCCAAATGATAATAACGTTATTTTTTCTACCTCTGAGACATACACATCCAAAATGTTTTAGACGTTGGAAATTCTAAATGTCGTTTTTTTTTTTTCCGCTGTTACTATGTTTATTAAGTTCCAGACACGTCATGATGAGACTTTGAAATGATCACAAGCCAGTGTAGAGACTTGCCTACTTTAAACAGCTGGTAGAGTGATCTGCAGGTTTTGATGCCATTGGAGTGAAAAGCGCAGCACGTGAGATGAATCATTCGCTGCACAAATATCTTTTTTTCACTCTACTTCTGTTGAGGTCTCAGCTAAGCCTGAGCACTGAGCAAGTGTATGTCTGAGGGAATATCGGAATGTCTTTTTGAAATATTCTTGCCGTGGGAGGCAAGGTGGGGTCACTCAGACTGATCCCAGGCCTGCCGTGGCCGCTCGCCGGACGCCTGAGTGTGTCACACCTGCTGGGGGGTCGGATCAGCGCGGCGTGTCTACCTGGCGGCCCCGCAGAGCGAGCAGGAGCAAAGGAGGCAGACGGACCGGGAGTGACGACGGAATGCTATCGCTGCTAATTGCCAGGATTTACTGGACCTAACGATCAGTCATGGTGCCCCAGAAGCGGAGGCTGATTAATGGACCGTTCACCTCGCCGCCACCTTTCCCAGCATCAGAGCCCAGCAATTTCCTGGAAAAGCGTCAGCCTGTCACACTGCACTTTCTCTGTTCCACCCGCCCACCCAGACACATTCACCCTCACACTGACTGGATGAACCCCCACCTTTGCAATCAACTCTACATTCTGACTAGAGGTAGAATTAACCCCTTCACACAACATCTAAAGGTAATGATACACTGGGCAACACAATGTTGCTGCCAACCAGGTGAGACAAAGGACATCTGGATGACCGCGAAAAGTTGCCCATTGGCCACTTAAAGTTTTTCAAATAGAAATTTGTTGCCCAATATCAATGGGAAAGTGCCTGAGCAACATTAGTCAGCAACGCTGCTCAAAATGTTGCCCTCTGAATCATCACCTTTACTCACAATAACCTTTATCAAGCTGGTGACCTGCATAGAACTAAGAAATAATCACATTTTTTCATGCCACCTGCATTCTGGTATCGCCTGAGACAGAACAACACGGTGAATAAAATGAGCGAATCCGGTGACTCCCCGATGAGCCCCGAGGGATAAGCAGGCACAGGGATTTGCCGGGAATACCGAATGTATTTTGCATGCTGAAATAACACAGGCTGGTCCAACACAGCCTGAACGCTTGGGAACAAATGTGTGCTTGATTTCGACATGTACTGTATTATAGTGGTCAGGTACTAAGCAGAACAGGCAGACAGATATCGCCAGACAGGTCACGTGCCTAGCGGGGGGGGGGGGGGGGGGGGGGCAACAGCAGGCGGTTCTGCATCACACTTCAAGCCCCTTAAGCTCATATGCTCAAATAAAGGAAGCAGTTTTGCTTCATCTGAAGCTACTTTCAAATTCCACGTATTGCACAGCTGGGTATTTTACTTGAGAAATCCTTTCAAACGTATCACTGAATGCTGCGGCAGAACCCATTGTGGGACTTCAACAAGCACACTTCAGGTGATGGGTTCCTTAAAGGCTATAAGAATCTGTTGGCTAACATTTTAGCTATTTTATTAATAATGAGAAATTGATTCAAAGATCATACACATGGATTAGTTAGCATGAGATTAGCATTGATAGCATAACAACATGAGTTCATGCTGCTGTAGTGATTTTACAGTTAGCTGAGGAAACTTCAGTTACATCCAGAATCCATATGTTTATAGCTCAATAACTTTCACGCATGTAACCTTAAAACAGTCACCAGTTTATCTGAACATCTGGGGAAATCGGAGCCCAGAGTAGCCGGTGGAAACTCGCATGAGTGAAGGTAGGGCAGATTCAGACATGTGAGGCAACAGTGATATACCCAGTGAGTCATCGCATTGCCCAAAATGCAGACGTGCTGAGGATTGATTTGGAAATGTAAACAGAATTCAAGCTGGGATAGCGAGGCAGCAGTTATCCCGGCGGAGCGATCGATAACGCGATGACCCACGGCATCAAACGTGAGGATGAGAGGCCATCCAAGATCACCAGAACCTGTTCAACTTCTGAATGAGTGTCAGACGCTAAAATGAATGCTATGTTGGCTACACTTTTACATTCGAGCAGGGGGCGTAGAGACTTGGGGGATGTTTAATTTGGATTCATTCATTCAACCCGCCCAATAAATAGCCCGTTGTACAGTATTTAAATATTAAGTTCTGTCCAGAGATGAAGATTTCTAGCCCAGAAAGTACAAATCCAGACTAAGATTTTGTTTCCACCAGCCAGTTGAGTATAAAGCATCTCAGTACTCAGCTGGTTGGGTGAAAAAAAATCTTGGTCTGGATTTGTACTGTTGGGATCTAATCTTTCCACCTCTGGTTATTTCCTCCTGCCAAAATCAAACTCTCTCCTACGCTGCAGCATTTGGGTACTTCTTGAATTTTATAGGTATTCTATTCACATTATTCAGGAACATTTTTTACATTGGGCAGATACATTTATCCAAAGGGATTTACATTTTTGGGAAAGCAGGGTGCAGATGGTCCCTGGGTTTTGCCCAAGGATGACATCACTCTACCAGCCCAGGACTGGAAATAGCAACCTTCCAATTAGCGGCACAGCATGCAAACAGGTGAGACACCCACTGGCCAAGGAGCACAGCCTCTCATATATTATGTAACACTGTAATTGATTATGAATCAGCTGCCAGTTATTAATTCTACTCATTTGCATATTTTATATTTGCTGTTTTACCAGGCTTTGAATAAAAAGCTGCCTCTCGCTTGGAATGCCCGTGAAGAGCTTGTTTCCTTTTCAGCAGAACCCAACAAAGCGTTCCAGTTCCACGGTGTTTCTATTATCAAACCGTAATATTATCCTCCATAGTGCCTAATTGTTTGAGTAATTGTTGGCTAAATGACATGAAGTCACATAATCCTGCGGCAGGAGCGGGAGCACGGCCAGTGCTGCGAGCCCTGTGTCAGGTAGCACCTCCCCGACCTTATTATGGTGTGCTCACCTGCCCTGTGCTAACGCAGTCGGGACCCTGTACCATCATTCGCAGAAAGCTCTCCTTTTGCAAACCGGATGATGGAAGAGTCCTTTATCCCGACTGTAACTGCCAAACTCTCTCGTCGACCTGCAAAGGCCCCAGCCGGGAAACAAGTGGTACTTTTTCCCACAATCCCCTGCTGTGGGCGCTTCCTCCAGTTGTCCGCTTTCCCCTGGTTACTCTGACAGCCTTTCTGTGCCCAGGGCCGGTGGGTGGGTGGGTGGGGGGGTAGGAGTTCTGCTGTGACTTTGCCTCTTTTTAAACTCCGCCGCCTCTGAGTGACAGGCCTGCACTCTCGCTGAGCCGCAAAGGCAGCCAGAGCTTTGGCTCATGCTGTGCTCCACGCATTAATTAAGCCACACAGCTGTGACACATTCCTTTGAATGCACATTGTTTTGCATTTAGACCCAAAATGAAGGAATCTGCCTTTTTTCCCATAATGGTTACAATACGCATTGCTCAGTAATGCAGCCTTCCATAGCGAGAGAAACGGCAGCTTCAGGAACTGTGTGCATGGTTTAGATTAATTACACCCTTACATGTGACTAGGACTCACATTTTAATAATGACATCATTTATACTTCAGACATGCATCTATCAATCCTCCCCATATCTAGGACAGGATGATTAGGGGCTTGGAGTCTGTTTCAGGTACCACCGGGTAACGAGGCAGGGGACAGCCGGGGTAGGATGCCAGTCCGTCACAGGGCAGACACATGTACTATCGTGTTACGGTTCACTGAACATGTGGGAGGAAACCAGGGGATTCACCGAAAACACACACAGCATGGGGAGGGCAAATACACCCCACAGCACGTGGGGGTGGGCAGTGGTGTGCCTGGACACTCTGGGCCCCCTATCAAAATGTCTCTTCCCCCCTCTCCCCCACCCCATCCAGTTTTATGTATAACTTTACATATTCATGGGTCCCTATCAAGCGCTGGGCCCCCTGAATCTGCCCGGGAATCCACGCCCCTCTGGCGCTGCTGGGGATGGGTATGAACACCCCCCCTCCTCATGTCCTTATGGTGAAGCCGGGGAGTCACACGTACAACCACTGCAGTGTTATAATAATGACAAACTACAGCTTCCATGGAACCGCTGAGGTGCAGTAGGGGCGGGGAGGCTGTCCCACCATGAGGAGCACAGGGCTACATGCAGACCTCCAGCTGAGATCAGGATGAAGAACATAATGATGTGCTGGCAGTGAATAGGAACAGAAATGTTCTTTACAGGTACATGCATTGTTAATGGCAGTGAGATCAAGGCTATGGCAAGTCAATATCTTACCCATGAATTGTGATTAAAAACGGCGGCCCAGCGGCAAGCAGTGCCGCCTCACGCCTAGCTCTCTGTGGGCTGGTCTCTGCCCTGCTGTTTCACTGGAATTTGCATGTAATCCTTCTTGTGCAGGTCTTCTCCAGGTGCCTTGCTTTCCCCACACAGACCAAAGACAAGTTTCTAGGTGATCCCATGTCACTAACTTGCCCATAGGCTGTGAGTGTGCTTTGTGATAGACTGGCATCCCTTCCAGAGTGTCTCCTGCCCTGCGCCCTGTGTTGTGTGGAACAGACTTCAGGTACTGGAAACAGGGCCATGAAATATGAGCAAAGTGGTTTATTCATACATACAGACGCTCCTCTACTTACGAACCTTCGACTTACGAACTTTCAGACATACGAACGAAGAGGACTGAACGTCCAAGATGTGTTCATTGGGTTCCCGTTTCCTGTCCGCAACATCAATTTTTTTTCCTGCGCGCCAATTCCGCCAAGCGGCGCAGCGTGCGTACTCCCAGCATCCTAGTTCTTTGTACTTGCGTATACCCTTAAAATGATGTTGAACTTACGAACATTTCAAATTATGAACGGCCGTTCGGAACATTTCTCGTTCGCAAGTAGAGAAGCGTCTGCATATGCATGGTATTAAGGTATAATCATTACTCCATTTTATAGATGAAAGTATGAGTAAATAGATATATAGACTACCATTTAAAAAGGACATAGCTTTATTACTGTTCTCTTATTTTATCTGCTGCTCTTTTTTCATTCTTATCGTATTCACTTTGCAGCAATGTGAACTGATCGTTGCTAATGCTTGTTGTCTATCATTCTTAGATTAACAACAAAATTTAATGATGCTTCAGCAAGTCCAATGCATCAAGCTGCTACTCACCTAGCTACTCAAATTATCTCCACATGGCACTTTGGATAAAAGTGCTTCAATCCAGACAAAACAAAATGCCCATTTATTCTAAGTACGTAAAGAGAGTCCTGTTACTCCTCTTCAGAGGTTGATAGTTCAGGTGCCGAAGGTAAAAATCCAGACCAAGATTTTGTTTTAACCAACCAATTGAGTATGAGTAGTCATGTTCACCAAGTACTAAACTGGTTGGTTGAAACAAAATCTTGGTCTGGATTTTCTACTTTTTGGACCTGAACCTGCCACTGCTGCTCTTCTTCATAAAGTGTCTGGAGAAGCAAGGGGCCACATCACAATGATCCTAATGATGTGACGGCATCTAGTGGGTCCCAGGACTCAAAACTCCCCCGAAAGACTGAACGTCCAGCCTCCCTTTGAGCATAGAGATCTCATCTCCGGGTACACCGCCGCACGCCCGTCTGTTAATATCCGCAGTTACCCTATAACTGCACCATCCTGCAGGTCCCCAGAGAGCAGATTACCATCTGAAGAGCGTCATGTGCCCAGCGGCGGATGAATCACCCGTCGGCGCTGTCTCGCGGCCAGGGGCGTGCTCAGTGCCGTATTGTCGATTCTCTTTATTGGAAACATTGATACTCAGGCAGCATATATATCACTGTACATATATAGCACTCTGACCTGCCAAACGGGGACATTAGCTAAGCCTATAAGCCAAGCCTTGGGGTGGCAATGAGAGCAGCCATTTCCATCCAACGGCATCACATTGAAAACAAATCAAACAATACAGGAGGGAATTCTGTTTTATTCTGTTTTTCACATTACATGACACCTTCCGATGACATACATTCTGGGACCTTTTGATCCTCGATCAGCTTTCTCCATCATTTATATTCTCTGTCCTTCGTAGCGGAGCTGTAAATAAAAATATTTTATATCCCTGCTGTAACTACAGCGAGGATTTCTGGGCACTGCAAGCTGAGCTAGCAAATGTAATCCTGCATTTTTTTATGAATATAAACTACAAATCTTTCATGGACCTACTCCCCAAAACAGCAATAAAAAGCAGATATTATGCATAAATCTGTGACGAGTGTCAGAATCCAAGAGAATAGAAGTATGTATTGTAATCAAAATAAATTCTTTACATGTCGCTGTTTATACATGCAATGGCAATTTTTAAATATTCTATCTGCAATAATATGTCTGGGAATAGAAACCATTATAATCGTGGGTTGGGTGGGAAAACGGCTTGATATTAAGACTAAAAAGTTTGTTGAGAGGTTCAGACTCCAGTCGTTTTGAGGTAGGGAGATGCTTCACTGAAGCACTTTCTTTTGCCTGGAACCGTGAGAGTGAAGCATAAAATAATTCAGCTGAAGAATCTCCAGCGATGAGGTGGGGCAGGGCAGATAAAGACTGTACCATGTTCCATCTCTGACACATATTAAATGATCCATAAAAGTCCATTTTTGGAACCAGCTGTGCAGTGCAAAGTAATCCTGCACCATCCTGAGCCAGTAAACCAAGAGAGAAAAGGCAGAATAATAATTATTGGGTTTTTAATTGCCAGTAGAATCATCCACCAGTCCGTCTTCCATATTGCACATTCAACACAGCCAGTATGGTGCTTACTGGTGTGCAATGCCCAATATAATTACATCAATTTGCATCTGCTAAGCTGATGGGCAATAACATAATAGTATCACATAAAAACCCAAAATACATCGTTTAAGACCAAAATAAACCATTTCATTAGAGACATTTTCCTCCAGTAGTAGCACTATAATTATCGCTGAACTTCATTGCTCATAAAATGACCGGGGAAGTCGATGTCATATTTCACTGAATAAATGCTCCCTGCATTTCCATGAGCACTTTCGCGGTGCAGGATCGTGGCAGAGGGAATAAGGCGGGGTCCACGGGCTGCACTGGGCTGACACACGTATATTATGGGCAATTTGGGGACTCATTCGGCTAATTGCAACTAATTCAGCTAATTGCATGTTTTTGGATTGTAGGGGGAAAGTGGATTACCCAGAGAAAGCAGACAAACAGCGGGAGGACATGCAGAGTGCACAGACACACAGGTGCGAAGCAGCCCTGCAGTTGTGAGGCCACAGTGCCCCCCCCCCCACACCCAAAAGCCAGCAGTAATACAGCCCTTTGCTCCTGGTTGATGTGCTACTGGTGCAGATCTCCACACTGAGCATGTGCCTCGCCCCCCTGTGCTGGGGAGTTCCGGATCACCTTGGCCCCCGCTCCCCTCGCTTTTGAAAGCCAGGAGAATAGCGGGAATCCCTCTTTTCAACCCAAATGCAGAAGCAGCCAGTGCAAAAGCGCCATTCTCATGGTGGTCCCTCCCCAGTGAAACCAGGGGGGGCTTCACAGCGGTTGGACCAGCTCCTCATTAACCCGGCCCAGACCGAGGACCAAAAGCCTGTTTGACCTTCTTCAGCAAGGCCAGAAAATGCATATTAATGCGGTAATTACCTCTCTCCCCCTCCCCTGCGCCTCCCCCTGACCGTGCCCCGCTTTGTAGAGCTGTGAGGAACCTCCCCCACTCTCTGAAGGTCCTCCTTTTTCAAGTGGGACGCCTCATTGTGCTACGTTTGCGTGTCGCTTTTGTGTGTCGCCAAGAAGGAGCTGCCGGACCCAGAATAATGAGTGGGTAATGAATGCGTCTATGGCCGGCTTTGTGGCTGTTTTCTGCTGTGGGATTAACACTCCCATTCCTCTGGGTCCAGGAAGGCCATGCAATTCCTTTTTTCCTTTTATTTTTTAACATTCTTTCACTGTGCTGTGAGCTATTCCTAATTTGAAAAAAAAAAAACCTTAACCAAAGGCAAAGTGTACAGCTGACCTGCTGAATGTACAAAACCTGTAGCAAACCAACTACATCACACACTGCATTACATTCACAGACATTTAATAATGGTTAGTTTGTTACAAATAAGATATTTGTGCTTGTCATCCAGTCACACTCCATATTGGTTAGTTCTTGTGATTATATCTTTAAAATATTACTTTTTATTCAGTACAATTACCTATCATTTTCTGTGGTAAAAATGAAAATATCTACAAAAACATTTTATAACCTTCAACACTGGAATTGAAAAGCAGCTTATACAAAAATGAATGAATGAATGAATGAATCAAGGTCCTTCTGTGATCATCTACACATTTTTTAGGATTTAATTCCTATAAAATATAAAAGTTTAAATGTTATTAGTACGGTCCCCTCGCACCTCTGGGACCAGGGTTCGAGTCTCCAACATGGCTCCATGTGTGTGGGGTTTGCATGTTCTCCCCGTGTCATTCAGGGGTTTCCTGCAGGTTCTCCAGTCTCCCCCCCCCCTGCCCCCACAGTCCAAAAACATGCTGAGTTGAACTGGAGTTGGCAAATTGCCGGTAGGTGTGAGTGTGCCCTGCGATGGGTTGGTGCCTCATCCTGGGTTATTCCCTGCTTCGCGGCCATAGCTTCCGGAATAGGCTCCGGACCCCCACAACTCTGCATACATCAGGCAGGTATGGAAACAGGGGAATGAATGAATAGTTTGTAATGACGGGTTTTAAGCTTCAGGTTTGCTGAAGGCCGTGAGGAAGGACGGCTTGCAGTGACCGTGTGTTAACATTCGATCAGAAGAGGGCCGCTCACTGTGCACCATTATATAAGCCAATAAGCACAAAACCGTAACTGCGTTTAAAGCCAGAAAGTGCAGGACAGAGCCAGTGTGACACCAACATGACGGACTGGACCATGTTCCTCTGCAGAAATAACTCAAAGATTAACAAATATACAAAAGATGTAAAATATAACTCATCCATGTAACATCCTGTATGGGATACCAGTCAAATGATCATATATGCAAAGATTTCACTCTCATTTCGTGATAGGGAACCAGTTGCAAATCCAGTCTTTTAATGGCTAAGATAACCTACCAGAATACTGGTCTCAATGGTGTCATACTAAAAAAGTTATTGACATTATTAGTTCTAAAGTTAATCCAGAAAAAATGCAAAAATCCAAACTTTTCCCTAAAAATCCCAAACGAAATGAAGCAGCAAAGCTGTTTTTCTCCAGTACACCGACCCCCCCCCCCCGCCATTTCAGCCAGCGATTCATCACGTGCCACGAAAGCAGGTTCTGTAGGTGACCCGCGCTGACCTGCTCTGACCCACGCTCAAGTGACCCCTGCTGACTGTTTGTCCCGCAATTTGTTCTGCAGAGTCTGGAGCTGCTGTGAGGCACTAATGCAGCCCTGAGTGTGTGACTGACACGCAGCCCGAGACCAGTGAAGTGGGACTTCACCCTGGGAATCACTGCTTCACCCCTGATTTTGGTTGTACAGTATTTTACATCTAGCTGTACAATTACACTGCAAATCTTTCCTATCAATCATTAACTGTCTTGTATTTAGCAATTATAAAATCTGGTTAGGAAAGATTAACTTTTCCCGTGTCACTTACATTTCTAAGACTTGTTTACCTGTTTCTGTCACTGTCTTTTCAGATTCTCTAACCCTGCAACCTTGTACGTGTTTCTGTGCCTTTAATGGAACCTCCAAGCACTATTTTATGTACCGTATCTACTTATAAGTCTCGCTTACAGAGGTTAGCATTCAAAATAGCGTGTAACCATAAGTGGCATTCTTATACCCACAGAGGAAGTTCTTAAACTTATAATTAAAAGTCTTTTTAAATTCTTAAATTTCTTCATGTGCAGTAATGTCTGAAAGTGTGTTAAAAAAATAGTTAAAAAGTAATTAAAAATATATTTTAAAATGTATTTTATAAAGATGATACGTTGTATATTACTGAAATTTAGTGTGACATATTATTGTAATATTGAATTTAATGCTGACCTGTTATATTAACTGATGAATGAAAAATGCCCTTTAAAACAGCAAACAGTCCTTTGATTTTTTTAAGGTCACACTAATTAATTGTATTGCTATATTCTCTGAGGATTCTGTGTCGTTCTGATGTGATTAAGCTACACGGATGATAGGAGGGAAATGAACATGCAGTGGTTTGCTGCCTCCACCCAGCTGAACGGCCAGCTTCCCTGTCCATCTCTACACGCGTGTGACCTTGTGTGTGACCTTGTGTGTGACCTTTCACCCGCTCAACACTATAAATGAAGAACAGGGTCATTCCCAGGCCCAGAGCGTTTAACTGGAGGTCACATGACTGGCCGCGGGAAGCTCACAGATGTTGCGAAGTGAACAGAGGCCTGGTTGAACACCCTCCACCCCCCCCCCCCCCCACCACCCACTTCCTGTGAAAGGAGTCCCAGCAGCTGGTGGACAGATACATCTGTGCAGACAGCAGACATCTTCTCCCCTTTAGGGTGAGGTCATGCACGTTGCCATGCTCCAGATTCTTCTTGATTAGGTCCTTATTTTTCATAATCATAATCACAACAGATCGCTATGCAGCTTGGATCAGCGATAGGATTTCCATTGATTTATAGGCGCGCATTTATTTGAAGCTGCAAATTTATCAGTGTGAATGACCTTTTATTATTATAACCAATATTAGCTTTCATCCTCCTTCTGCAATGACCTTCAGCTGGGAGTCTTTTGTCTTCTGGGCCAGTGATTCAGAGCTGTACAGCTTCCAAGGTATCACCGGTTATACGTTCTAGTCCTTCGCATGAGTGAGTAAACAGGAACAGATTCAGCTCACACAAAGGACTCCCTGACCCAGCAATCTCGCAAAACGTGTCTTCCTTTCTCTAGTGCTACAATCATGCTATTTTAACTCACCATGTAAGGACGCTGATCTTATGTACGGGCTTACAGCAGAGGGGGGACTGCCCTGAACAGGAAGGGCACTTAGCAGTGAGCCTCTGAGTGAGCTATTCTTCTCGGGCTGCAGATTAACTCCTGACCAATTGAGCAACCGCAGCCCAGTTCCTTCCAGTGAATATACATAGTTTAAAACACAAGTGAGGAGGGCTGAGATCAAACATGGGGTGAGGAGGGAACAATGGCTGACGGGGAGGTGCTGGGGTTAATTTAGCAGATCTGACAGGTTTTTTCCTGTGCTTGCTTTTGGCGGCGTGAGGTTTGGAGCGGAAGGAGCCGGCCTGCGGGGCCGAGGGTCACACCTGCTCTTTAGGCCACAGTGTTTATCGACCTGCCGGAAACGGACAGAGGGCGGCCTCGTCTATTAGCCACGTGGCCGGCACCAGAACAAACAGGGCAGGTGTGAAGCACAGGCGATGTGGGTTCTGGCCGATTGTATGTGTGTGTGCTGTCTGACAGCCCAGCGTGCCGCTTTATCCGCTTTCCTCACTGCCATTGTTGGGCTCCAGCTAGTGACATCATGCCAGCATGGTCAATACAGGCTGTTGTTCTCTTTCCTAGGGATATCGCTCCCTGGACACCAGCCCCGCCTCCCCCCCCCCCCCCCCTTCATGTGCAGTTTAGAGTTTCAGACCGAAGGTCGAGCGAATCTGACTGTGGCGAGAATGACTTAGTTAATATCCACAGAGGGCCACAGCATGCAGTAAATGTAAACAGAGACTGGCGTGAGGCGTGGAGTAGGGCGACCTGTACTGTGAGTATCACAGCAGAGGTAAACACACCTCTTTCCTTACACTTCTTCTTATTTCATGCGAAGACACCTAAAACCAGGACGTCACCATCTTGGTTTCCTTTTAACCGAATCTGAGGCAAGTTAAATTTCAACCATACTCAGCTACCTGTCTCAGAAGTGACCTTCCAGAATGTTCTTTTCTTTTCTTATCTTCCATAGCAGTGTGCTTATTGCACGGCACGTTTATTAAGCTGAGATGCTCTTCAGAACGCTCACAGAGCTAACCCCGTTACCAGTGTTCAGTTCACTACGTTCAGTGATGCCTTATTTAAGGTCTCAGCTGAAAGGACAATGGCCTCACAGCCAGAGAGGAGTCCCAGGGACGTGGCTGAGAGCCAGTGCCCTGCTCAGTGTGAGCATTCCTGCCTGGCACTGCACACAGTTACAGCGTCACGCAAGAAAATCCCAATGCAGTCATTCTCAAAACAGGGAAACTTCAAAAAGACCACCAACATCTTTTTGCCTTGTTTATCCACAAAATCTCCTCTTTTAAAGAGATATCGTGGCTGCTGAGCTGTTCCTTTCTTCACCGCCACTTCAGTGCAAATCACACTAAAGTATACCAAACATAGTATACCAAAACAGCATGATGTGGTTTGCTCCGCTAACCAAATTTAATAAAGATTACTAAGTTTTGGGTGTTACAAAATGCAACTCGTAAATAATCTGTGGGCGTAAATAAATGTCCGAATAGTACTGAAAAGCTGGCGTCGGGCCAAATGTTTCGCTTGTCATCTGAAGCCCTGGTGATTATTGTGTATGTGTGATATAATGTCAGTATGATATCCAACCCTACCTGTGTTTTGTGTCCAGCCAAACTTTCAGTTAAATATGAAGGGGAAACAGCGATGGAAAATCATGCAAAGCAAATAATCACCAGAAATTTGTATTAAGCAAACAAAAACATCTACCCGTTGCAACTTTTGGTGAAACCAGAACCTCAAGTTAGATAATACTTTAAATGATCATGCTTGGAGACTAAAGCTTTCATTGCGGGACAGCAGGGACTTCTGCAGGCAGCAAAAAGGGATGAAAAATGAGGAAAACAGGTGAGAAATGTCAGTGTTAGGTTGTCCAGATTCATTAAGTTGAAAAGTTGTTTATAGTTTATTGTGATACATCGAATTATGTTTTCATTGCTTTGGAAATAAAGGGATTAGGTTTTATAATAGATTATAATTAGACAGCATATGTTTACCCCGATCTACTGTTGCTGCTATGACCACATATTTTGTATAATATAAATATCATTAAATAATCATTAAAATTGCAAAACCTGCTCAGTTTTTTTTTCCTATATAAAAATGTTTTAGCAAAAATGATATGAGACATTATATATCATTCACCAGTTCCTCTCATGCATATTGACCATGTTGCATGAGGATATTTTCAGAGCTTCTGCACAGATTATGTAATGATCAAAGTCATAAGGCATTAAATGCAACATCCTGCTTTGAGGAAAACAAAGTGCAGTGAAATAAACTGAACTGTTTTAAAACAGCAAGAGAACAAGTTCAAATCGAAGGGCAGGCAGTAACACATTTCTCAGCATCTTGCTGCATCTGGAGGTGGGAGAGAGGGAGAAGATCAGCGATCTGCTGAATGTGAATCCAAATGCCTGTTCATTTGCAGCCAATGTGCTCTCCCATCTGTGCCCCTGACACGCCAACTCAAGGCATTCTGCAAATTCTAATCAGCAACCTCAGCTCATTCCTATCCAAGCCTGTGAACAGGCAGGGTCTGGGTCTTAGCCAGCCCTGAAAACAGGCAGGGTCTAAGCCAGCCATGAAAACAGGCAGGGTCTTAGCCAGCCCTGAAAACAGGCAAGGTTTTAGACCATCCTGAAAACAGGCAGGGTCTTAGCCAGCCCTGAAAACAGCAGGATTTTAGACCGTCCTGAAAACAGGCAGGGTCTTAGCCAGCCCTGAAAACAGCAGGATTTTAGACCGTCCTGAAAACAGGCAGGGTCTTAGCCAGCCCTGAAAACAGGCAAGGTTTTAGACCATCCTGAAAACAGGCAGGGTCTTAGCCAGCCCTGAAAACAGCAGGATTTTAGACCGTCCTGAAAACAGGCAGGGTCTTAGCCAGCCCTGAAAACAGGCAGGGTTTTAGACCGTCCTGAAAACAGCAGGATTTTAGACCGTCCTGAAAACAGGCAGGGTTTTAGACCGTCCTGAAAACAGGCAGGGTCTTAGCCAGCCCTGAAAACAGCAGGATTTTAGACCGTCCTGAAAACAGGCAGGGTCTTAGCCAGCCCTGAAAACAGGCAGGGTTTTAGACCGTCCTGAAAACAGCAGGATTTTAGACCGTCCTGAAAACAGGCAGGGTTTTAGCCAGCCCTGAAAACAGGCAGGGTTTTAGACCGTCCTGAAAACAGGCAGGGTCTTAGCCAGCCCTGAAAACAGGCAGGGTTTTAGACCGTCCTGAAAACAGCAGGATTTTAGACCGTCCTGAAAACAGCAGGGTTTTAGACCGTCCTGAAAACAGGCAGGGTCTTAGCCAGCCCTGAAAACAGGCAGGGTTTTAGACCGTCCTGAAACAGCAGGGTTTAGACCGTCCTGAAAACAGGCAGGGTCTTAGCCAGACCTGAAACAGGCAGGGTTTTAGGGCCAGAGCCAGCTGCCTCATCTTCGCTCGTAGCTGGATCCCATGTATGTGTTGTGTGCACATCAGTGCGCTTTCTCCCAGCAGAGCTCATCCTAACGACGTGATTAATGCAGGTGAGGGAGGCCAGGAGGGCGCTGTCTCACGGGGGAGCTCTAATTTCATTTGTCATTTCATTAGGACGAGTTACACATGAGTCACACCGTTCATTACCGGGCGGTACACAGCTGGCCGCGAGAGACGCCATGACTTGGCCTGTAAGATGAAGAATCTTCAACCCCCCCCCCCACCGCCCCCGCTCCCCCCCACCACAGGCACATGTTCACACGTGCATTTTCGCTCCATCTCCTTTCAAGGTAATTTTGACATTTTGTCAGCTCCAAATGTGAGATTTACCTTTGACCCCATGACAAACTAGAGGGGGGGGGGGGAGTCTTGGGGGCTGGGCTGTGAGGGACCCATTCTTGCCTCTCAGTGAACCCAGGCAGCCATTTACACCTGAGACCCCCCCTCCCGTTTCACCCAGCAGCCCTACCCAGCAAACTGACAGCAGACGGAGTCGACCACCCTCCTTCTGCAGGAGCTTCCAGTGTTCGCTGCCGCTGCCGCTCCTGTCCGCTTAGCTCTTATTGTCTTTGACATTTCAATCTGTATCAGCTCTTTAAGTGTGTGGGACAAATGCAGCAACAGATCAACAAACCCACATTCATTTCTCCGGTGGCGAAGGATAAGGGTGCGTTTCAGAAGAATGGGGGGGGGAGGCATTTGTGAAAGAGGAGTATCTGAGCCACCTGGGGTGTCGCTATGTGAAAAACACAAGAGCTTCCTTACCCTAGGGCTCCTGTGAGCACTCATGTTTCCTACAAAGATCTGCCTTAAACTGCGTGAGCCATTTCCCCAACCTCCAGCTGGGTGCGGCGTTTAAACTTCCTTTTAAGGCTATGATTCGTTTTGCCGTGTTCCAGATTTTTGGAATTAAATTCTGGATTTCATATCTGAGTATATAAATTACATGTATATGTATACATGTCTAGATTGTTCCATTCTTCATAAAAATATGGAAAAAAAAACATTGATATGCTCACCTACAGAATGCAAGATAGGGGAGGCGTAAAGAGAATTTACCCATGAGGATCAATAAAGTATCCATAATAATAATAATAATAATAATAATAATAAAGAAGTTTTCATGATCCTAGGCTGCTGTAAACACTATCTACAGTCCATTCAGAAAATATTATACTCTTTCATTTTTCACATTATGTTGCAGCCTTATGCTGAAATTGTTTAATGGATTGCACCATGGCCTATTGCATGGGGGGGGCATTCCTTCCCTCTTTGGAATAATTACCTTATAACTTCAGATATAAAAGTCACAGACACATGCCTGATATCTAAAATCAAAGCTGACCCCTTTACAATCAATTGTTGGAAGCTCAATAACCAAAATGAATAACTGTGTATAATTTATGGACATGCGAATATAACAAAAGCAGCTGGAAAAATACAATTATATATTTTTCCCTCATCAATCTACTCTCAATACTCCAATTTTTGTAAATTTATTAAAATTAATAACTGAAACATCAAATTGACATAAGTATTCAGATCCTTTGCTGTGACACGTGAAATTTAGTCATCGCATTTCTATTGCTCAAATCTGAGATGTGATAGAACTTTCTTGGAGTCTACATATGGTTAATTTAATTGATCAGGCCTGACTTAGAAAGGCAAACAATTTTCTATACAATGAGTGAATGTCATAGTGTGGCCCGGCCAACAGAGAGACTTGAACCCAATGGAACATCTGCAGCGAGTCCTGAGAGTAGCTATGCATTGACAGTCACCCAACCTGATAGAGCGTGAGAGGGTCTGCAGAGCTGAATGGGAGAAAGTCCCCAAATCCAGGTCTGCCATCATACCCGAGAAGACAGGAGGCTGTAATCGCCGCCACTTCAACTAATTACTGAGCGAAGAGTCTGAATACATGATACTACGTGATATTTTCTATTTATAATATTTTTGCAAAAACAAAAATCGTGTTTTTGCCTCATCATTATGGAGTATTGACTACAGACTGATGAGAGCAAACATAATTTAAACGCTTTTAGCATAAGGCTACAACATAAAGTATGAAAACAGTGAAGGATTCTGAATGCTTCTTGAATGTAGTGTATCGTCTGAGCACGAAGCAGAAAGCAATTGTTGCTCTGTGGGCCTGTCAGGAAGGTCAGGGGTTTGAATTCTATGGCTGGCACAGTAATCATATCTACACTGTATGCTGGCTTACATGGCTCTCTGAGTTGTACATGAGTTGTATCTGAGTTACTAATTTGCTTGTGTCCCCTCAAGTAAAGTGTTACCAGCATGTCTTTTATTCAAGTAACTGTTGAGATATTGCTTACAACCAAGTGTTGTACATGCCATAATGCTTTATTCCAGCTGTCACCAGTTTTAATGATTAGCCTTGGTTGATTGTAATAAGTGACCAAGCACTGAACTTTATTACCGACTTGTAACAAAAAGATGGCTTAGTTACATAATAATGATAGCTGGTTATTATGGAACTGCAGTATTAATTATACCAATGTACAAAAAAGAGTGAACGTCTTGTGTGTTAACCCACATATACATAGAGAACAACAAATGACATCATACCATGGCGCTGCCAAATTATCAAATTGATTGGTCACAAGAGTGTTGATTAATTTTCTGTAACCACACATGTGTCAGCTAGGTGAAACAGTAAATCAATGTGAGGTTATAACCTGTAATTCTAACTATTCTATCACACGATATAAAATAACAGAAATTATAAAAACAAAGAAATCGCTACAAATCACTTAGAAAGTAAGTGTGTCAGATGTCAGTGATTTAATACCGAAATGATTTACCAGCGTAAAACACCTGTAGCCCAATCATACAGTCCTGTAGTACCTGCCGAAATGGGATGGCGTGCAAGTCCTGTTTTAAAAACTGGTAAACCTTAAAAAAATTCAGGTTTTACCCATAATGTAGCTGAATACCAAGAGGTACTCATAGCCAAATTAATAAAAGAAATATATTACATATTTGCACAGTTTTACTTCCACAGACTGCTTTTAAAAATGTATAATGCATGACTTGGAGTGCATTTCCCCTTAGATAAATAACAACAGCACGGTGGCCGATGGACAGTAAAAGGACAATCTGACAGCATGCGCATTAAAACATGAGGGGGAGATAAAATGGGGAGTGACTGCAGCAGTAGGTGGATTATGCGACTCTGACAGAGTAGTAGTATTAGTGTTAAAGTGCAGTGTAAATGAGAGCCAGCTGAGCAGCCTTATGACCTCCTTATGCCAGAGGGAGGAGAGCATGCAGGCCGCATGGCTGGAGTCCTTCAGGGTGCGACATACCTGTCAGAGGCAGCATGTCCCATAGATGTTATGGGCAGCTTAGCTCCTCATTACTGTCACCTGCTTTAGCTCACAGTTGTTGAGTTAGATTACAGTAATGAATAAGATGGCATGGGGGCTTCTTTTGGGAATCGACCCTGGAACCATCAGGTGCCCAGGCTGGGCTCTGGCCTGTTCTGCTGCCTACAGCTCTGCTGGGAAGCTGAGCTGCTGTTTTGTGAGCAGGCCGGGGGGGGGAGGGGGGGTCGACGGGGGAGTTGCTGCCTCTGAGAGCACAATGGAAAGGCCGCCGCCATCTTGGGCCCCGCCCCCCGGGGCCTTCCGCTCCCTTTGTGCTCTGTGTCGCTGGCTGCCCAGCGGCCGCATATTCCTGGCGTCCATTACAGCGCGTTCCCCTCGCCTCTGCTTCCTTTCATTATCCGTGAGAGGATGGGGGTCCTTTCATCTGAGCCCCAGTCGTTCCAGAGGCCTCCCCCGAAGGTGCAGGTGCTCCCACTCCAGAGGCCTCTCCCCGGGCCCCCACATCAAAGTCCCCCCCTCTTCGTTCCACGCGCTCTCTCTGGCACGTATCTCATCCTTAGATTGCGCATGACTAAGCGCATCCACGCAGACGTCAGCAGGTGATGCGCAGACTGACTGCATAAACACCACCTTCTCTGCTGGCTTTACCTAGAAGCAGGAGACGCAGACTGCGTCCTCCAAACAAAGGCGTGAATGATGTCATCTTTAACCCCCCCCCCCGCCATACAAAAAAGTACAATTTGAAATAGAAACAGGGAAAGGGACCCTGAGAAAGGGCCCAGAGAGAGAACAAGACCTGAAAAGGGGGTCGCACAGACACAGGGAGGGGGGGGCTTCAAAGGAGGGGGGGGGGGGGGTCCTGACCTTTCGCCCCCCCCACCCCCACCCAGGAGAGCTGTTGAAGTGATGAACAGCGATGTGCCTGACAAAGGCCTTTCAGCAGAATGCCGCCCCCACATTGCTGCTGCTGCAGCTTGGACCATTAACCTCACACAAAACCGCTCAAGAACCATCTCCAACTGCCATTTTCCCGGGTAAAATCCCAAAGTGTGGGTGCTTTTTTGATTAATCGCCATCCGTTTCGCATAAATATGTGATGCGCATGCCGATTAAATCCAGCCGTGGGTATAATTACCCTCCGCGCCGCTGCTGTGTATTCCTGCGGCCCTCGTCTGATGGATGCCGGTGCTCCCTGAAGCTTAATGACCGTGATTTTGCCGTTATTCACACTTATCTAACAATAACTGTTTTTATTAACCTCAGAAATATACAGGAGAAGTGTGACATTTAGCCAGGCAATGGCAGAACAATAGAGCAGCGAAAGCTATTAAAGTACATCTGTATTCATCATCCTGCGAAATGGAATTGTGTGTTTGAGCCTCAGGAAGCTGATAACATATGGTATTTATTTAGTGAAAGCACTGGGAGTTCTGTGCATATATTACTGGGAAGGCAGATTACATCTCAGTACCACACTGGTGGCTTTTCAGACGCCTGTGAGGCTGTGTGCTGATCGTCATTCTGGATAATGGTAGATAAAAATTAACAATATTGAAACCATCTTGACAGTAGGAGTTTCTCCTGGATGTATTTATTATTACATTCACTTGTCCGTTGGCTGGCTCAGCCGTGCTTTTGTTGGCTGCTTTTTGCCTGGGTTAAGATAAACTCATGGTCTGTGTCCTGGGTTAAGATAAACTCGCGGACTGTGTCCTGGGTTAAGATAAACTCGCGGTCTGTGTACTGGGTTAAGATAAACTCACGGTCTGTGTCCTGGGTTAAGATAAACTCGCGGTCTGTGTCCTGGGTTAAGATAAACTCACGGTCTGTGTCCTGGGTGTCGCTTTCAAACCATCAGGTTTAAGTTTGTAAAAATCATCCCGGTAGCTTGAGCTGAATCTGGGTATGAAAATGAACTGACACAAACACGCCTGTGCACTTAGGTACAGAAACGATCAGGCAACAGTCACACTTATCATGTATTTACCACCTCAAATCTCTAAAAACACTCTTTTTAATGTATAAGGAATGTTGAAGTAAAACTTTTCAGGCTTCACCTGGTGCTGGCACAGTGACGTAGTTTCAGGGTGTGAAAATGCTCACTCTCAAACCGTGATATTTATAGACAACAAAGCCAAGTCGTTTGCAGATGAAGGGAGGGGTGTTTCAGCCAAACACAGTGTGACTGCACGCTGCCTATTCGGCTCTTATCAGTGCACAGGGCTAATTAGTTATCAGCGTTTCAGGTGCATACAGGCCGCTAGTCCGTGATGGGCTTCTGAGACGCTGGAGTCGAAGCTCACCTTCCAATCGTGTCCCAGCATCTTGGTGGGTTCCGGGGCGGGGGGGGCACTCTCAGACTGGTCCTCGTGGCTGGTTCTTCCTGAATCGGTAAGGCCAATTCACAATCAGTGCCATTTTGAGATTTGTGGTGCCTCTGTTTATCCTTCTTGGCACGCCTGATGGGTTTCCGCCGTGCCAAACGTCACGCCTCATGATGCCTTTATCCTGATATGCTGAAGAATAACGGGAGCAGGGAGGGCGGGTGGGGCGCGATAAGCACTAGCGTGGCCAAACGCTGCCTCTGTTTTCTACGCACTGGTGCGTCTACGGGATTGATAAGCATCTGGCAAGGCGTTTCTGCAAAGCGCAGCTCAGCTTCAACTGTTATCCCTCTGCTCCATTTCAGACGCAGAAAGGGGCCGCGGCGGGCCGGGGGGGCGATGCGGGCGGCCCACCTCGAGCATGGGGGTGGTGCAGCATCATGAGCCTGCTAACGGCTAAGGTGTATCTCTGTTCAATGTCCCCCCCTGCCCCCAATACAGCCCATGAGGAGCTGGTACCCCAAAAGGGGGATTTCTTTGACCTGGAAGCAGGTCAACAGTTGAATGCCCCCCCCCTCCCACTCTGCCGAATGACAAACTTTGTTTTTGGCCAATCATGACCAAGATCCTCACCCCCAGGCTGCCAGTAGCCGCACCCCTTTCTTTCCCCGTCTTGAGACTTGCATTCCCCCCACTTTCGCCCCCTGTGCCATCCGGCCCCCCCACCCTCCTAGCCATGGAGCTGTCCAGAGCCAGGAAGTGACCGCAGGGAGGACCAGCAGTGGGAGGCGGGGGGGGGGGGGGGGGCAGATGTTTTTCTCCATGGCAGTGTGGCTGCTTAGCTACGGGGGTTTGGAAGCAAGGCTGGCAAATGCCACTTGCACAATAAGCAGCTCCATTTGGTCACATGACCCTATCCACCAATGACCTGAGATATAGACTGGAAAAGGGACAGAGAAAAAGAGACACCTGTATAAAGACTGTGTGATAATGAGCATTGCCTTGGGGCTCAGTGGGTTAGGACCCTGTGTCTGCGATTGGAACCTTGCCAGTTTAAATACCGAGGAAAGAAGAGTGGTTTTATCGTTGGGTCCTTGACCGAGGCCCTTCACCCCCAACGCTTCAGGGACTGACCGCCCGGCCTTCTCCCTTTGGATAAGAACATCTGCTAAAATGAATAATTTACATTTTCAAATTTTATCCAAGAAGAAATCCAAGAGGAATTCTCAGCCGTTGGCACTGTAGTTCCGTTGCATCTAGTACTGGGGGCTGCAATCCCTCCCCTGCTGTCTATGTCTGGTGTTCGCATGTTCTCCCTGTGTTGGCTGCCGTTCCTTCAGGGGTGTCCTCTCCTCTGTGCTTCCACCATGGCCCTGAATCGGTGTTTATGGGAGGCAGATGATTGTCTAGCACAGGGCTCTTCAAATCCAGGCCTTGTTTTCAGTCTCCCAAGTAGTTAGTTTAATAATTATTGATTCTGATTGGCCACAGCGGCTTCACACATGGTTCACAGGTAAATGAAGGCTTGGAAATCAGCAGGACTCAGACCTTGAGGGCCGTGATTTGAATAGTCCTGCTCTAACAGATGCTTTTTTCCAAATTGACAAGTGTAGAAATACAAAGTACATACTGTATACCAGGAAATGTGGCAGCAATGTGTTGCCTGTTCAGGAAGACATGCCACCATTCAGGAAGTAACGAGGTGTGTCATATTCACCTTTCCGCAGTGTAAACAATATACTGTCAGAGCAATTCCTCAGCTTCCCACTTCGGTATCTGCGGTTGGGCTGCGTCCGTCACCATGGCAATGTCCAAACAGAGATGGTTCTCGAGTCCTGATAGAAGTGCTAATGGAAAACCAAAGGTGACGTGGCACCTGAAATACGATGCAGGACGGAGGCCATCAAACATGAAGTCATGCCTGTAATTAAGAGTCCATCGGCGGAGCAAATGAGTCCTTTGATAAAACAGGAGAGAACATGAGGCTGGGTTTTATGACACGAAGGTACACTTTATGGCGTTGAAAACGGCCCTCGGTTACGGGGCTGCCCTCAGCCAGCTCTCCCAGGTTTACGACATCCGTCCCCTGGCTATCAAATATCTCCTGTTTATTTCCAGCGTTCCGCCTTGGTGTGCCGGTAAATCAGTACGCGTGAGGGTGCTGATGTATTAATGACAAGATGAGGGGGGGGCATTTTTAATAGGCTCAAGGAATTCACCTGGGCTGCTGGTGATTCCGTGAGGTGGGGGGTGTCCAGCCATTGCAAATGAGACAATAAATAGGAAGCTGACCGCCGCCCACCCCCTCCCCCGCCAAGTTGGGATGGGAAGCCAAAATCAGACGCCTCTTTCATCTCATCAGAAATGTGAAGAGCGTCACTGCCGGGCCGAGACAACCCCGGGTATAAATCACAGGAGATAAAGGATCTGCCCGTCTCCAAGCAGCTTCCAGCAGAGTGCCACCCTGTGATCACAAATTTAATTAATCAAGATGCCAGCTCTGAATATCTTCCCGATTTTCTCTCAGATACCTTACAGGCAGGATCAAGAAACAGGCTGTAAGAGACCAAAGCAGACACATCAAGTGTAATGTGAAGAGACTCTGCACCAGGCACTACTGTCGCTGTCTGTGGTTGAAATAGGTCACTGATGATTAGTAGCAAGGTGGCGACGTTTTCCTCCCTCATCTTACAGGTTTGCTGATTGGCTGTTGATCTCCAGAGCCAGGCCACCTTCTCCAGCCCATTCTGGAGTTCAGGTCCACCAAAAGAGGAGTAGCGCAAGCCGTAAGGGTCGGTAAGAGCCATACGCCCGTCTGTTACAGTCTAATTGCTGACTTGAGTGATGCACGCACACCTGGCTGGTACTCCATAAAGGTCATGCACTCCCAATATGCCCCCCCCCAGCACTTCCCAGTACAGCCTGTGGGGGGAGCAGTACGGTGCTGCTGGGATCAGCGATTACTGAAACAGATGCATGGGCAAACGCAGCTGCTGCAGATTTGCAGCATACTTAAGCGTAAGATTAAGTGGGAAATGAATTCACAGGGTAAATGCATCACATGGAGATTTAAACAGCCCTAGGGTTGCGTATTCGGAACGGCGTCTCTCTGAGGACAAAAGGAGTATTTTATTACATCGATCAATCAGTTTTTGCTATAATTTGAATTGATGCAATCAG
This sequence comes from Paramormyrops kingsleyae, assembly GCF_048594095.1. Taxonomy (NCBI): domain Eukaryota; kingdom Metazoa; phylum Chordata; class Actinopteri; order Osteoglossiformes; family Mormyridae; genus Paramormyrops; species Paramormyrops kingsleyae. Next base: position 23,031,507 of record NC_132809.1, on the reverse strand, counting down.
TGTACTGTAACTGATATTTTGCCATAATGACAACATTATGAGTATTACAGTATCAGGACATACATTTTTATATGAATCCAATCTCGTTAAAATAGTTATTTCCTATTTTTATTCGTTTACGGATAGCTGAATGGATTTACTCAATTTGTTTCTGTCTGACAGTCAGGCCTATATATAGAATGAAAAAACTTAAATTCATATTTTAACATGTTTGATCTCAACTCTCCTACCAGAAAAACTAAAGATCAATGTATTTTTCTTAAGGCAACCAGAAAGCCAACTCGACCAGCATAAACCAGGAGCTTTGCTCTTCCAAACATCTGCTCGCTTTTTGACTTTTAATATTATTCGGCAATTTGGCTGCTAGCAGGAAGTGACACGGTAAATCCAGGAGTGCCGGCCAAGGTGCAGAATAAGGGCAGCTGTGCACCGCCACGGCCTCTCTGGCAGCATCTGGCCACCCGCTGCAGGCCAGCGCGCATAGCTAGGCGAGCCAAATAAGCCGGACTCATCCCAGATCGGTGCTCACACCTGATACCGCACGTCTGGGTGGTTGCCATGGCAATGGAGCACTTCAACACAGAGCCTCAAACTGGGTCTGCAGCCCAACATGGAGATAAACACACATCAGGGGTTCCTGCAGCTCCTCCGTTACACTGAGTTCCCCGTAACTGACCATGAAAAGCATTCTTTGGCAAACCCTTGATGGGAATGAACAAAACGTGACAGGAAGTGAACAAAAAACTTCAGCCTACAGCTAGAGCCACACCTAAATTTACTTTGTTAGGAAATGCTGTTTTCAGTGGGAGAACAGGACCTGTATCAGGGTTTGACCTGTAGCAGTAATTTGGTGGGACGCTGCACAGTGGAAGGAAGGTTCTGGAAAGGCTACAGAGGGCCACAGCTCGTAGCGGATCTGGTGTGAGTTGTTATTTGCTGCCTGTGGCGTAATGAATATTCCTCCTTTCGGCTGGGGGGGTTTGCATCAGCCAGGCTGCTCCTCCGCAGGGCTACTGGGCTCTCGCCAGCTGCTGGCCGTCAGCCTTCTGCCTCTCCGTCGGCCGGACGGCGGTCCCTCGCACGGAGCCGCGTGATTCCCAGCGTGCGTCCGGAAAGCGGCCTGCTAGGCCGTGAAATAGAGGAGCTGACTGCGTCTCTTCCTGGAGGACGTTAATTCAATTACGGAATTAGTACTTGCAATAATTGCAGAGCAAATGTAAAGGTAACCAGCAGTGAGAAAGGCCCTCGTGGCCAATGGAGTGTGACATAGTAATATGTTGGCACCTCCCATGGCTGGCGGGGAAATCTGCTGTGTCGCTCTGGATCTTCGGAATTGTCCTTATCGTGACGATGCTGACGAACAGGGATACTATGGAACCCATACTAATATAATCCCTTATGGTTGGAACTAGATGTTCAAGTCGATCGACAGCCAATTAATTAGTCCCATCTCGAATACCGATTGTGTGGATGATGTACAATATGTGCGTCAATGGCTTAACATGTGTGCGCAGAGCTTCAAACACAGCAGAGAAACTATGTCATCTCCGGTCTGCCAGGTTTACCAGATATTTATTAGAGATGAAAGATTTGCAATTTGCACCATATGGTCAAAAGAAGTTGCTCATGGACAATCATCTGCTAATGCATTCAATACCACGAACCTCATCAGACATATGAGCACCCGAGTTTATGTTTGTACAAGAGTAGAGAGTGAGCTGTTATTTAGTACAGCTGCGCAAATTTTGGATGACCTTTTTTCTTTACTGGGAAATGCATAGGCCAGTCAGCAAGAGCCCAATTCTGACCCTTTTCTGTGGTAGTATGTGGGTAACTGTCTTTTTGTTAAATATTGAAAACATTTATTTTAACCGATTTAGGATCCATTTTTAAAGCACGCCTCTTAATTTCATAATTTTATTTTTTGGCGATTAATAATCAGCATCATATCGGCTAATTCTGATTCTGTTGATTTGCCCCAAACACAATAGTTGGAACCATTATCACCCCATAAAGGCAATTCATATAACATGCATGTACATTTATTGTCAAGACCTCTGTAATGACTCCAAATTAAGACCAGAAACACAAAATGTCTACGCACATAATGTCCATTACATGGTTATGTTATAGCATTTCTCTAAGCAGATCATACTCTTCATGTTTAAAACACTACATGACTACAAGACATCATTTTTAAAGTATAGAAATAAATAAAGGTGACTTTAAATGCTGGCCTGGAAAAATGGGCTTTGACAATAACCCTAACTGCAGAAATTTATATGCATGGGACACACTCGTGTAATGAGACACTTTGGTGAAGAGTTTAATGAAATGAGACAAAGCTCTTTGGTGGAGTAAGAGAATAGTACTTTCGTTGTACTTACAGGTTTTTCCATAAATCGCAATCACACAGCCACATGCAGCTGACAATCGAGAGCTACCAATTTACTTGGAGAGCATGTTTTTGGAACATGGGATAAGGGACAAAGGTAATAGAGAATGAGCACGAGGAGAATGCAAATGCTCAGGCACTGGAACGGGCAAACATTGAGCCACTGCCAAAATCAAACTTGACATTCCAAAATGAAGCACTTACAAGGACCAGTGGAAGCTACTATAAGAGTCAACCGAAGTGCATAGCTTAGCCACGCCCCTTTTCTAAGGTGGCAGGACCCGTGCCTGTCTTTGCGGCCGCCATCCAATATAGATGATCTCTAGCCAAACCAAATTACTAGCTGGACTGCAACAAACTAGTTGTTTAAAGGTTTGAACTGGTGCGTAGCATGGTCGGTCATGAAGAGTTATGGGATTTTCCAAGTTCTCCGTGAATATTTACATCAAAATCCCAAGAAAAGTTGGAGATATTTGTTGGAGTTGGAGACGACTCCAAGGACCCCTGAGTGACAGGGGCCCTAATAAATTTGGAAAATGACTGGATTGGTCTGGACTGTGTGGCCCAAAATCTTCAGCAACGCCCCTGTAGACAAGGAAGCGTGACCCTTTAATCCCAGAAGAGGCTCTATACTTTGTTCTTCATCTGTGTTACTTCAGTAAAAACCGCATAAATGTGCTTCACACTTTTTTTTTTGCTACTTTTGCTTTTCATGCAGAGACTGATAATCCTAGGGAAGTAGCAGAGTTATGGTCATGTTTATCCCTGTGTAAAGGATGTGTATCAGTAGCGCATGCACTCAGTAACCCTCCTGAGGACTCACAGAGACACACACACACATTCGCTGTCTCTTTGCCGATGAATGATGTCTCCCCTGGCATTCTCATTCCATCACCATCAGAGCTGAGGTTTGCAGAACACCCGCAGGTGTGAGCATGTCAGCACACACTTCCTGCAGCCAGGGGCGGGTGGGGGGTTGGGGGGGCTAGGGTTTTTTTTTTTTTGCAACATAAAGGGAAGTTCATTCTGATGAGTGATGTCCTCTTTTCACAAGAGCGTGTGATTCCTGCCCCCCTCCCCCCAGCCTTAGCGGTGCTCACACACCCTTGTTTGCACGCACACACCAAGAGCAAACGCGCCCTCACACAATTGCACACATTGACCGGGGTAAAACCTGGAGGGGTAGAGATAGTAAATGAGCTCTGGGCCACACTTTCCCATCTCCCATCTCCCCTGCCGGTGGTCGACCTTCTCCTCCGAGCTCGACACTCGCTGTGGCGTCACCACACTGGGGCCCGAAGCCACGTCACAGGTCTCTGTGGCCAAGCAGCTCTGACGACTAAAACCTCCAGTCAATAAGGTTTATTTTACTCTTATGATGGTGTATGTATTTACAAAAGTCCAAAAGGATTACACATAGAATGTACTACTGTGCCCAGAATATGTAGAATAAGACCTTTCCCTCCTTTGCAGTAATATATAAGGGGGGGGGGGGGGGGCACCAGCATCCCGCTCAGAGTGTGAACTTGAAACTGAACATTGAATAACTGTGCAGAGATGTGCTGATAAGATACTGCTCTTCACGTCCCCCCCCACCGCCAAAGCACCTGTACCACCATGTTTTCACAGACGTCTTGGGTTTAATACCGGCCCCCTGCTTCCCCAGTCAGCCCCCTCACGCCTAGCGGCCGTTGGGCAGGCCACAGCTCGTCTCGCGGCAGGGGGAGGAGGCTCTCATCGGCGGGGGGGGGTTTCAGTGCGGTGTCCCCTGCAGTGGACAGTACCTCCTTACCTTGGGGCTGGGGATAACCGCCACATTAAGTCACGCATTGGAGGTGACTGACGCCGCCGTGCTCCTTGTCCATGTGGACTGGATGTCCTGTTTCAGCAGCAGGAATCCCTCCTTTTACAGTGACATCATCATTGCTAATGTTGCTTATTTCAGTTTTGCTATGAAACCTGTCTGCTATGACGCTGAGGACACCCTGCATGGGATTCAGTATTATTGTAATTTTGTCAGTTTGTAAACTTCTTCTTTTACATTTTGCAGCCAGATAAACACCTGCAAAGGCTTCTCACTTAATCATGAACCTAACAAGTGTAGTTGTTCATATCAGTAATTATTTTATAGTTCATAGGCAGATAATCGGGAATTTCAATCCTATGTGTTGTGTTTACTAAATGTTATTGTAACTCTGCTTTGGATTAAAGAGGTATGTACTTAAGATCTCTGCGAGTCGAAACAGGCTTCGCACGTTAAGAAGGATGTCATATCGAGGTATTAACACACGCAGGAGAAAGTCCTTTCACCCGCAACATTGTTTTTCATTGTAAAAAGAAGCATTATTCCCAAAATTCAAATCTGCCACTTCACAGTGTAATTGATATATGGACGTGCGTGAGTGTGGAATGCAAGACGGCTTGTGTGGTGCATCTGCAGTCCAGACCTATGGCATCCATGATGTTCACTACATGCATGCGTGAGTGTTGTAAGTTTGCACGGGAATCCACCTGATTACAGTATGGGGTCACTAGCCCAGAAAGTACAGTGCAGAAAGGGGAACACCTTGGATGGGATCCCAGTCCATTTGGAGACACACACAGACATACTAGGGAGGGGGTGGCAATAGTCAAATACCCTTCAGTTGATATATTCACTTCTAATAAAAAAAAATGCCCATTGCATCACTTCATGTCTCACTGAATGTAATGAAAATTATTAGGGGAGGTACCAACTCTTGGAGGGGGGGGGGGCTTCCCCTCAGTAGGTTTTGTCTACTGAGGTTGGGGGACGGGGGTGGTCTGATTGTTACTACGAAGTGGAAGATCAACCTGTGAAATGCAATCAACTGGTTGGCAACGAGAGAGACCTTGTGTTAAGTGTGAAAATTTTGTTCCTCATAAATTTTGTTCCTCATAAATAGAAATTGTCCGTCTATCCTATGTATCTGTGTGTGTCGGCAATAGAAAAACAACAGACACCAATATGTCACCGAATGATGTTTCTCTCGTTAAGACTTCGCGCCATGGAGCTGCTAATTGCTTTATGGTACCTTTATGATGTCTTCCTGGACAGCAGCCTAACAGCTGGGGAAATTCACTAATTGCCTTCAGAATGACGTCTGCCAAATGAAACAGCGGCAGGGCGCTATATCGGGTTATGGCAAGCAGGAGCCCGGCCAGCGAGACTTCCTGCTCTCCTTCGCCAGTCCAGCTGCTGAGGGATACAAAATTACACATTCGATTGCCAAGAGGCGTCCCACCGTCACGACCCTCTGCCTGGTGATTTTGGACGAAAGAGTGAAAAAGTGCAGAAAAAGCCATGAACCAGAATGGGGAAAGTATGAGCCTGGTGGCTCATTTGTTGGCCCTGGAGCGTCACACCTGTAGCGTTCATGTGGGTCACCTCCTGCAGACAGAAGGCCTGCAGTTTGGGGAAATTGGCGCCTTTAACTTATCCAAAATTCAGCAGGTATGTGAGTACTGTGTCAGACTGGCGTCCCAAGGACCTCACTTGTACGTTGCTTTGGATAAAAGCATATGTTTAATGTAAAGTAAATGTCTTCTACTTCGTGGAAAGGACTCTAAGCTGACCGTGACCCTGTAGAAAATACTCCTCTGGTTTACCAGACGCCGGGATAAATGTGGGTCTTCGCTTTCTGTGGCTCTGGGAAGGACTTAAATTGTCAGGAGTGTCGCTCTCGGGCTTCCCTGGGGCATGTCGGCATGAGTCACTTCCCACGTCCACCGCACGAGACTTTCAATCATTCCTCGGGGGGGCGTTGCCGCGTGCTGGGGCGCACAGTAAAGCCATTAAAAATGACGGCCATTTCCGTCACTTTTAGTGAGGGAAAGAGTTACTCAACAGCGTGTCAGCATCCGTCAGAAATGCGCTGACATAACGACCCATTTTCAGTTACTTAACTGCAACAGACCAATGGAGGTTTGATTCCAAAGCTACCCGCCGGTTCTGAAAGCTGTACCCTCACTGAGGTAGCTAGAGATTTCAAAGCAAAGGGAATCCTATAAGCATGGGGTTTAATTCTCATATGCAGATGCATGAATGGTTCCATTAGCATTCAGGGTAAATTCAAAACATATAAATATCACAAAAAACCATCGTCCCCCTACCAAAAGTTTTCCTTAAAACCTGGGGTAAACTTTCTCTTAATGACCCAGTTTGCAATTAGCCGCCTCATTTACGATGCTGAGCCCGGCATTAATAAACGAGCTGGCCGCTTAATGCAGTCCCTTTGGGTTTAATCACGGAAAAGGCATACTTTTAGGAGAGAGAAAGGTGAGGGGGGCTTGCTGGAGGTTGCTGAATGCCTGCCTGTCCCACTGCTGAATGTGGCCCATTTTTCCAGGCTGAGAGAAAAGCGCTAAAATCCGTTGCTTTGTTTACTGACGCTAACTGGGAAAGTAAAACAGAAGAGGTCCTTTGTGATAATCAACAGCCCCCCTCTGATCTAACGCCCCCCCCCCCCCCATACTTTCTATTGGCCTGGCCGTCTGTTCTCAGGGTTTCTCCCCGATCCAAGGGAGGTGTTCTGCTCCCGTTCCGATTGGCCGCACACAACGGGCCGGTTCGGGCCGCATTGTCTGGAAGGATTTGCAGGTGCAGAAGGAGGACTTTGAAAATGAATGGAGATGTGGGTGGTGGAATGAGAGAAAGGGTGGGTGTGTGAGGGGGAGCAAGGGGGGGGGGGAGAGAGCGAGTGAAAGGGAGAGCGACAGGGCTATGCGGGAGAGCGAGCTGCCTTTTTATAAACAGGCGGGCTCTCCAAAATAGCGGCACTTCTGGGAACGAGCGGAGCGTGATCTCCGTATAAAGCAGAGCAAGTCTGAGCAGGAAAGCTGGAAATATCCTGCTGCTTAACGCAACAGTAAAAGGTCATCCGGCAAACTTTAGGCAGACACCGGGAAAGGGCCGCTGCAGGAAGCGACATGTGCAGGCTGCCGTGTTGGGAGCGTGTTGGGTGCTACGGAGGAGCTGGATGCCCTTGTCGGCTAACCTGGCATGTCTCAGCCCAGCCTTCATCGGCAGCCAGTGTTTTCAGCTCTGCGGATGCCCCCCCCCCTCCACCGCAGCTCTCGCTTTTGGGTTCCTTCCACATGGAGGCGGACCGCTTCTTCGGCAACCATATCTAGGCCCACCGGGCGATTCTAAATCTCCCCGGAACGGCAGCTGCACTGAAACATCTCAACATTTTATTTTCTGAGACCCCAAGTCGAGTGGCGCTGGCAGCAATGTGTCCTAATCGCTGACATGCACACGTGAACATGCAGACAGGAACGCACAGTCCCAAACATGCAGACATGAACACGCCCACATGAACACAAACACGCAGACATGTACATGAACACGTTGGCAGTGCAGCAGTCTGTCCGCATGTCTCTCTCTCTCTCTCTCTCTCTCCCCCCATCCTTCCATTTATCCCTTCCTCTTTCGGCCTCGCCCCCTCTTGCCATCTCCTCAAGAGAAGGCCGCCATCCCGGGAGATTCAGTGGTGACTCAGAGAATTCCTTCATGCATGGGTGGCGTGGGAGGCCCCGGCAGTGCTAGCCAAATGGGCTAAAGGTGGACCCCAGCGGGAGAGGCGAGGGCGGGGCCTGAACACGGGACGTGCGGCGTCGGCGTGAAGGCGAGGGCGGGGCCTGAACACGGGACGTGCGGCATCGGCGTGAAGGCGAGGGCGGGGCCTGAACACGGGACGTGCGGCGTCGGCGTGAAGGCGAGGGCGGGGCCTGAACACGGGACGTGCGGCATCGGCGTGAAGGCGAGGGCGGGGCCTGAACACGGGACGTGCGGCGTCGGCGTGAAGGCGAGGGCGGGGCCTGAACACGGGACGTGCGGCGTCGGCGTGAAGGCGAGGGCGGGGCCTGAACACGGGACGTGCGGCGTCGGCGTGAAGGCGAGGGCGGGGCCTGAACACGGGACGTGCGGCGTCGGCGTGAAGGCGAGGGCGGGGCCTGAACACGGGACGTGCGGCGTCGGCGTGAAGGCGAGGGCGGGGCCTGAACACGGGACGTGCGGCGTCGGCGTGAAGGCGAGGGCGGGGCCTGAACACGGGACGTGCGGCGTCGGCGTGAAGGCGAGGGCGGGGCCTGAACACGGGACATGCGGCGTCAGCTTGAAGGCGAGGGCGGGGCCTGAACACGGGACGTGCGGCGTCGGCTTGAAGGCGAGGGCGGGGCCTGAACACGGGACATGCGGCGTCGGCATGCAGGCGAGGGCGGGGCCAGAACACGGGACATGCGGCGTCGGCATGCAGGCGAGGGCGGGGCCAGAACACGGGACATGCGGCGTCGGCATGCAGGCGAGGGCGGGGCCAGAACACGGGACATGCGGCGTCGGCATGCAGGCGAGGGCGGGGCCAGAACACGGGACATGCGGCATTGGCCAGACACCGATTCAGCCTGAACGTTCCGTTTTAATGAAGGGGAACTGGGATAAGCCCAAGCTGCCCGGCCAACTTTCTAACAATCTAGGCAGCAAAGCAACCCCCCATCTAGCCTTAACGTCTCAATGTTCACTGACCACCAAGAGGCGCTCCGCTGCATGTCTCCCATCCCAACTTGCACTTGTCGCCAGACATTTCCGCCCAAAGTTGCGTCAAAGCCCCAGAGAGCCAGATAGTCCAGCACTCGGCTACAAAGAGAAGTGCTGACTGGACCGGCTGTGTTTCGTTTGGCCCCACAGAGCCGTGTAGAAGCGGCTTGGTGCCTCTCACCCGGCACGCCATTAGTCTTGGCTGCGTTTCTGTCTCTGCCCCCCTTTGTTTTAATCCGGTGATGAAGTGATATTTAAAGCGATACAAAGGATCCTGTTTCAGATCGCAGAGAGGCGCTGGAACGCTGCCTCGCCAACTTCTCGTGGAGCCTTTTTGTTTCAGCTTGTCTCTCCCTTGCAAAACCTGAATTTGCAAACGGACCACACTCTCCCTGTCTCTCCCCCGCTCGCGTCGGGCAGTGTGGCGGACACGGCCGCAGAAATCATTTCCACATGATACCTTCGCAGCACTGGCGAGCTGTGATTAAAGCACGGATGAGATGCTGGCGTAGAAAACAGGAGCTCTAACCTTCACTGTCTCCCAGATGGGGATGAGAGACAGGAGGAGTTTAGGAATTTGTGGAGCTAAATGTGGGCAGGTTGAGACATGGAGCAGGATGGCATTAGGTCTGAATGAGTGTTGTTAATCACTGATATTATTAGTACTGTGTCGCCGGCTAATGCAATGCATGTAGCCAGAGTCAGTCAATCCTGTAGGTGCCATAGGCGGCTGCCTAGGGCACCATCTTCTCAGGGGGGTGCAGACTTAGCAAACCACCAGGAAATCGGACAGTGGCTAGGGGGAGGGGGTATTAAATGGGCTTCCATCTAATGCTGGTGTTTGCCTTTGTTTACATTTGTGCAACATGCAAAGTGTGCTAGCCCAGATGCACGATGCTTCATTCATTAGCAGGAGGCTCATCCCTATCCAGAAAGGTAGGCTTCCAGGAGTGTGTCCCCACCAGGCACACAGTGTCACCCAGATGACCTGCAGAGACAGGTCACCTTAACAAGGCGATAGTTACTGTTACAGGTCTGGCTCAGATGCACATGGAAGGCAGCACAAACATGGACTAGACTCAACTAATAACATTTATAAGAAAATGAAGTACATTTCAACATAAGACCCAGCGGAAGGTTAAAGGAATAGTGTTGGAAAATCAGTATGTGACAAACCATCCAAAAGATGCTGGTCAGGAGGGGAGGAGCCCCATGAGGTGAGGGCAGAGGCCCTTAATAGCCCCCTGGGGGGGCACCTGGGCAATAAAGCATAACCACCAACACCTGCTGGAGATCTGCAGCCTGCAAGAGAAACACGAAACACAGGGAGGAGCAGACAGGGCTGTGACACAAATCAATCATCAGTCATATTTAGAGTTGGAAATGCTTTGTAGTGGAAGAATAAGATTCACTCTCAGAATGGGGAATTTAGAGACACAGATCAGCCAAATCACAGCAGGAATCAAACCCACACAGAACTGGGGGGCAGGAATCAACCACACACAGAACTGGGGGGCAGGAATCAACCACACACAGAACTGGGGGGACAGGAATCAACCACACACAGAACTGGGGGGCAGGAATCAACCACACACAGAACTGGGGGGACAGGAATCAAACCCACACAGAACTGAGGGACAGGAATCAAACCCACACAGAACTGGGGGGACAGGAATCAAACCCACACAGAACTGGGGGGCAGGAATCAAACCCACAACCCTGAAGGTGTGAGACCACTGCCTACCTCTGTAGGATGAAATAACCATTTTAATGTCATTTATCCATGTACTCCTATTAGCTCAATTACTTTATTAAATCTTAAGCCGAAATGTATTCCATAATATGCTGTGAGCCTGCAGAAGAAACATGGAACAAGGAATGATGGGTAATCTCCTGCGTCATAACAAGTGGCGTGACTGTGAGCTTATAAGGGACAAGACCATGCAACCTCCGTGTAATGGTGAGACATATTATGTTGAACATTACCTGCTGCAGGTTTGCAGTGAATTTACTGCTTTGGCTCGTATTTCTGCAGGAAATGTCTGTGTGAAAACAGTACAGAAGCTGGGGAGAAATGCTTCATTGCTGCATGGTCTGGAAGCCTGACCTCTCCACTCCAGGTACTTAAGATCTTGAAATCAGTCATGCAATATAACAATCACTTCCTATCCGGTACTCACTACATGCATCATTCCAAAACATTAATTCTTCTCATGTGATTGATATTTCATCTGTTACCGATATCTTGGGTTTGAGCCTCTTTTTAAACAATGTGTATTTCGCCAGCTGTTGATTTTAGCAGGAATCATTCGAAAGACAGTTTACTGAGTTTCAAAGGAAAGCCAAGTTTGGTCACAAGAAAAAAGAAAAGCTAACCACTAAAATATTCCTGAGGCGCTTGCAGCTGAGATGCTGAGATCGCCTGAACCCGCCGCCTGCCTGTCCGCTCGGACCCGGAGCCAAATCGAGAGGAGACAATACGAGGACTCCCCTAGTCCTCGGGCCTGTTAGTCATTTTCTTGTTATCAACAGTCTGGAGGCATGTTAATTAATCCCGGCTCGTGCTTGACATTTTCACGGTTCATTAACAAGCGCCAACTCGTTTTATAGCAATCGGGCAGGACGATGCTTCTCTTCTTCTTATAAACGGTTACATTATACTTTGGTTTTTTAAATGATCCTGCCTTCATAATAACAAAAAAATGTTCCAAACGTTTGTAAATGATCTACGAGCAATGTCCTTATCCGTTTATAGTTGCAAAAGTGTTTTACCAAAAACCTTCATCAGTTTCAAGTTAATATAAACGCTGGTAAAAAACAGTCTTCCTTGCTCTACCGTATTTGAGATCAGGTTTATATTACATCAAGGAATTCGCGCATTTATGAAAAAGTATTTCCCAGTACCCAAGGCTGACAGACACCTGTAAGCATTCGGCACCTGTGCTCAACACTTTTACTTTCACAAATTTAGTGTTAAAACGATTATACATCACTGTTTGCAGTCAGATAAATAGCTGCAAAGTGCCGTAATTAAATTCATCCGACCTTAAGCATGCAATTAGCACATAAATGGGACATTAATTCATTTGTTAAAAGCGCTTGTTAGACATGGTTTCACAATGTGCAAAATAACTCAGGTGTAAACGGCACACAGTGCAGTGGACGTGTACTTAAAATAGAGAGTCATTCCTCTGATGAAAAGTTACATATACGAGACTAATTAGAAAACAAATCCACCCGACTTAAGTGTCTTGAATTACAAATAGCATAAAACTCTAGGTTCCAGTTATATGCATTTAGACGTAACTCTAAGCTATAAAATCAATTCCAAAAGGAATTCAAATTCAAAACCTCATATCACCTTAGGCTACTTTTGCCTCCGTTCCAACGGCACAACAAACTTTTTGGAATGAAAGATGTGAATTTACTGTTGGCCGCTGTGGTTGGTATGTTCAGCATTTTTTCCATCCATCCATTTTCTGGTACAGGGAGGCAGAGAGCATGGAGCCTCTCACTGGAAGTACACGACTAGCCGGATGGGATCACAGCCCATCACAGGGTACATGTTTATACCCCTAATCATATGCTAACAGCAGTTCAGTGACAGTGATTCACCTAAAGCAAGTGTTGTTGGACTGGGAAGAAACCAGAGTGAATATACGCACTCCACAGACGTGGAGCCGGAATCAAACCAGCAAGCTTGAAGGCATGAGACCGATGTGGCACTCCCCAGCGCACAGAGCCCCCCCTCCATCCTACTTATGCAGTGTGATTATAATGAACCAGCTGCTGCAGAAAGTTACAGTATATCCGAATGGTAGGACACCTTCCCGTTAGCTCATGATAGCTCTTCGAATGCTGGCATCCAACCGAGTCTAATGACGACTGAGCAGGCAAGTGGAATCAGCTAAGACAGACGCTTGGTTAAAGTTGCAAGCAAAAAAAAAAAAAGAAACCTAGCTACTAAGATGTTCTAAGTCGATTTAAAAGAGTTGTCACACCTGCAGACAAGTATCTATATGCTACTTTATATCATCAGCAAGTTAGTTTACAGCGGGTTATCTGTGACTGATTTTCTACATCCTGGTTGGAGATGTTAGGGGCCACTTTTGTGGAAATTAGAGGTTAGAATCTCCTTTTTTTCACAGGTATTGTGATGATTTTGGCCAGCTTTGAACTGTGCCGGAGGCGTTGTGGCCATCGACAGATATGACGGATCCTTCCGTGGTCACCTTTCCGAACCTGAGAGAAGACAACCTGTCAGTTTGAAAATGTCACCCACCACGGTGGTGAATTTCAGCGTGTCAGGAGCAGCGCAGCACAGAGGGCAAATTCCTGCCGATGTTATGAGCTCATGCCCGTGGTATTTGCTGTTGTTGCTGGGCACGCTGCCTACCACAATGGGCGAAACATCTCAGAAAAAAAATTCTGAAAACCCAGACGCCAATCTTTCAGCTGCTTTGAGTTTAGCCAATCAGAGTCAGCTGCGAACAGAGCATGTGCGAGGCAGGCAGACTCACCACCAGTTTGGGGGCTGAGTGTCTCTCCCCTAATGCTTGTACTTATTCGACAAAGACGCAAGAATGCGACTGCAGCTCCCCCGGACGGAGCGCTGGCTGGTCGCATGGGCTGCTTCGGGCTTTGGAGATCTTGTAGGGGTCAGGCACGCCTCGATCAGCAAATCAGTACTTATGCCCGTCATTTTTAATGGGCTGAGGGTGGGAAAATTCATCGTGGGATGCGAGAGCGGCGGGGAAGCGCAGAGGAGCGTGGCAGCGTGTGACTGACGGCCCATTAGGAGGCTGGCTGCGTTTTCGGCCCTGCGGATTTTAGGGAGCCTGCATGATTACAGAGCAGCTGCTTGTGGGTGATCCGCAGAGGCCAGAGGCTGCCAGGCGTCCCGCCAGAAAGCCCTCAGCTTTCGGCAGATCTACCCCCCCCCACCTAAGCCGTGGCATGCCGGCTATGCAGCGGGCTTGTGGTTGGCATGTTGATAGGGTGCTGCTGTTGGGAGGGGGGGGGGGGCTTAAAATTCAACCGCGAAAGGTTTAATTAAACCAGTGAATATTTTAACATATTGACTTTGGAGTTGAGGTTTGCTCTAGTGGTGCTGCGCGCTGACTGAGCCTGAGCTGTGACCCCCACGCTCCGCCTTAACTGTATATGTGTCTGTGTGTCTCATGGAGAGCAACATGGGGTAGGTGACAACTGCCCAAATGCCCCAGAAGGATGAATAAAGCATCGCTACTGTATTTACTACAGACAGTCCGAGGGTTAAGAACATTTGACTTACGGACAAACCGTACTTACATACAGACATAATAAGGAATGTTCACACTACTTTGTGAAGTTGATAAAAACATTGCACAGCTTCAGCAGTTTATCAGCTTGTGGTACAGTACAGCACCGTATGTAGTTTTATTATTAGTAGTAGTAGTACTATTAGTATTACTATTACTATTATTATTATTATTAGTAGTAGTAGTAGTAGTAGTAGTAGTATTTACTGTATTATTATTATTCTGACTTACTCACAAATTCAACTGAAAGACACACTTAGAGAACGGATCTCGTTCATAACCTGGGAACTGCCTGTATTCTATTCAAATCTTGTTCCTGATCCACTTGGGTGAAATGTCGCCTCAAACACCATTTATAATGTCTGTTCATACTGTGTGTGATTGCGTATGTGAGTGTGTGTCCTGGACTTTCTGAGATAGCCCACAAGTTCACCACAACCCTGCACTGGATAAGCCTCTGTGGATGGATTGATGTAACATTTGATAACATGAAAGACAAAGGGAAGGTTTCACTACTGAAGCTTTTGCAAGATATGAGGAATCATTGTAGCCCTTGAGAGCAAGCGGGAGCAATCCTAGATAAAGCTGCCTTCTCCATATCGGTATAATATTTGATATCTGTCTCTTCTGGTGACATTGAACTTAAACAGGCTGGAGTTAAAATGACAGTGTATCCCATTCAGCTCCATATTCGTTCCTCAGATCAAATTGATGTTTTATCTCAGTTCTGTTAGTCGGGAGGCTGCGGATGAATGGAGGTGCATGGAAACATGTCTGGAGAGGAAACCGCAAAGCACCAGGCAGTTTTGTACCCTTTGTCGGTGCCTCTTGACGTAGTGCGGGACATTTTGTCAAGCAAACTCACCCTGTCAGCAGAGTCACTACTGTTGCCAAGCAGTTTAATGCTTTTATAATCCTTTAAAGATTTTTCTCTCTTTACTGAATAGAGTCATGTTAATTACAGCAGTGTTATGGATTATTGTGATGCTTTGAAGTGACGGTTACCGTCTGTCTCTGCTCCCATAATGCACCTGAAAGCAGCTTGTTTAGCGTTTCATGTGGAGGGTAAAGTAGGCTTTGTGGCCTGCTCCTCTTTATGTGAAAAAAACACGCTTACATGTGTGAGAAAACATGTCCTCAGTCCAAAATGAAATGCTCATCGTTTAGGGAATTCATTAAAAACTGCTCACTGAGCTCCTACACACCTGCATTTACCCAAACATCTCTCCATATAAAGAGTTTCATTTGTTACAGATAATTTTGCCTCCCACACATTAAAATGTTAAGCAGTTATACAGGAAAGAGTGTAATTCATTGGAGATTAGTGGCATTGCTAACGCTGCAATTTGACTAATGGAGTTCTGAGCCCCGTACAGGTGGAGCTATAAGCCACAACACATGACAGAGACATGGTGTCA
This sequence comes from Paramormyrops kingsleyae, assembly GCF_048594095.1. Taxonomy (NCBI): domain Eukaryota; kingdom Metazoa; phylum Chordata; class Actinopteri; order Osteoglossiformes; family Mormyridae; genus Paramormyrops; species Paramormyrops kingsleyae. Next base: position 23,015,841 of record NC_132809.1, on the reverse strand, counting down.
TCTGGGTTAAACTAACTGGCACATCAGACAGGTGTCAAGACCTGGTTCATCTGGAGTGTAATTATTAATAGCATGCTCTTGATGTGCCATTCTTTATTGTTGAGGTTATAAATATAGCCTGTTTGAACACAATGTAGTCATTAGTTATTTGTATAGTTGTTTAAATTTACTTATTTCATTGGTATTGTACCCCGAAAGGGACATTGGTGATTTATATATATTTTTTACTGTATCTGGTGCGCACCAGTTAGTATCTGGTAAGCACCAGATACGATAAAATCTTTTTTTAAATCACCTATGTCCCTTTAGGGGCTCCGTAGTATTGCTTATTTAATTGATATTACCTTTTTAAATATTATTCTGAGATGATATTTTATCATTAAAAATTGGTGCTGTAAATATTTGTATTTCATGGCCTGCCGTTTTCCCTATTCCCACTGAAATTCCACCTCACATTATGTCATATTTTCTTCTCTTTCCTCCCAGTTGCCTTTCCAAGAGATTAACATGATGTAAGCGCTTAATTGCAGATATGTTGTGTCCCATGATGCACCCTGTCCGGCTTTTACTGCCTGTGAAGTGTGAGGAGCGCACAGCAGTGAGTGCAATGAGAGAAATGGAAATGGGTCTATCCTGTGGTGAATCCAGACCGAGGCAAACATGACACATGTGACTGGGCTGTCGTAAGGTAAAATAAACATCCTTAAAGCATAAGCACTTAATGCCCCTCATGTACTACTAAGCAGGAAATTTAACAGCTATTTTGAGTTGTTACATATTTTAACTCTTTATAGCTCAATAGTTTTCAATATGAAGATTTGAAATGAAAACCCTAATGTAAAATCAGCTGTTTGCGAGGCAGGCGGTTACTATGGCAACAGAACTGAATTTAGGCTTCCTGTCTATCTTACCCTCTTTATTTGTTTATCTAGGCCAAGTTGCCTCATTGACATGTATTCTCTCACAGAGATAATTGTTCAATAACTTATTGGCACACTTTTAAAGATCTCCTCAGGCCCTTCTTTCCCCACCTAGCAGGGTAACACTCTTGTTATTAAGATCCAAACTGACTTTTAAAATTACCCAGAAACATCGGGGCTTGACATTTGGCTGTGTGAAAGCACTTCTGGCATGGAACAACACTCGCTTTTGGAGAGGGCTGCTAATCTTTGTAGAGCTGTGTATGTGAAGATCTGTCAGCCTGTGATGTATGTCTTCTAGAGGGAAGGTTATAAACATATCAAACAAGTACAGCCTGTGACATCATCTCTCGTGTCCTTTTTGAGCATATACATTGTTATTAGTGACAATGCACTACTGTGAACTGCATTCACCATATGACCTTCTTAGCCTTCTTAAGTTCAAGCTGTGACAGGCATCTTGCTTAAATTTTGGTTCAAGTGTGCAGTCCCACAGATCAACATCGTGCTGCACATAGCATTTATCTGACCTTAACGCAATATCAGTTTGCAAGTGAACACATTTACATTTGTCCAGCTGAATATTTAACTAAACATGCAAAGGAGCGTTATTTGCTTAGTAGCGTTAATGCACCCTTCAAGCTGAATGACATTTAGACCCGCCGTAATATCTGGCTAATAGAGAGTAATCTGAACGTTGCTTTTGGAGTCTGTAAATTGTGATTGTTCGGTGTAGAAGCACATTTTGTGGGCAGAGGGTAACAACAGACACTTCTGCTATTTTTCTCTTTCAGAATATCATAGCAGCAAGTTCAGCTGTTATATTTGAATGATATTAATAATATTGTGAATGCTCAGTCTGAGTAGCACCCATTCCTGAATAAATAACCCATCCTGAGCTTCAGGGCAACGTGTGTGATGTCATGACGGCCGCCTGTCGGTCCAACACGTGAAGTACTGGAGACCTTGCATTTCCTGTTTTGCTGCGAACATCTTATGAAGCAGCCAGACATGCCTCAGCTGCTAGCATAATTAAAATGCTGTGTCTCTCTGTCTCAGGTTTATTAATGCCTTGGTACCATCCCTAACCCTCAGTTCATGGCACCAAGATAAGCAGGAATGGGATAGTTTGGCAGGTCATTAGTTTTAGCTCTATTTCCCGATTTCATCACTCAGGAGATGTGCAGGAGATTAACCCACTTTGCTGGACTGTCACCCACTCTTAGTTAGATAATAAATATACCATTCCTTGATGTTAAATTGTCCCCCTCAAATTAAATTGTCCTTTTACCACAGACAGTTAATAAGCTCTGGCAAGTGAATCTTTATGAAATCTGTATGATTTCATTTTATATTTTCCGTTATACTTGTCTTTTTATTTTTTATAGTGGTGTTGGGCAGAGGGTTTGACAAGTTATGCTGTAGCCATGACCTTGGTTTTGAAGTAAATACTAATATCAAACTTTATCATACATGTGATATTACTGCTCCAATTTAGGCTATGAGCCTTTGGTATCTTGGTGATACACAGCACCCCTTGTACACCATAATGGCAAATCTAACCCAAATCCCAGTTAAGACTCTAACCCTAATCCTAGGCATAGCCTGAATGTTGACCCTTACCCTAGGCATAACCTTAATGCTAAACCTAATGTGAAACCTTAATATCAACCCTATTCTTAAGCCTAATCCTCAACCTAAGCCTAACCCAAATCCAAACCGTACACCAAATACTAATTTTAGGAGTAAACCTAATGCTGACTCTCAGCCTAGGCCTAAGCCTAAATGTTAAACCTAATATTAATCCCAGGACTAACCTTAATATCAACCCTATCCCTAACCCTAATCCTCAACCTAAGCCTAACTCTAATTCCAACTTTAAACCTAACCCTAACCCTAACCGTAATGCTGACTGTCAGCCTCGGCCTAACCCTAATGCTAAATCTAATGTCAATCCTAGGTCTAACCTTAATATTAACCCTTTCCCTAACCCTAGTCCTCAACCTAAGCCTAACACTAATGCCAACCATTAATCCTAGGACTAACCCTGAGGCCAACACTAACCATAGGCCAAATCCTAATGGCAACCATAATGCTAGGCCTAACCCTAATGCCAGCCCAATCCTAAATCAAGGATAAACCATAATTCCAGCCCAACCCTATCCCATTTGATCACTGTATGACCCCTCTATGAGGCATCTAGCCCTGCCCTCACTTGTAATACCATTATATATCCACGATGGTACTAATTTGCAGAATTTTATCATGAATGATCAAAAAAGCTTGAACGTGTGCTATAAGGATTTTTGTCTTTAAGGTTTGAGCAGTTTCACACCTCCTTTACATCTGAATGAACTAGTTGGGTTGGTTGAAGTTCTTATCTATTACCTTGAAAGTGCAGTTTGTTCGTTTGAAGATTCAGTGGTATCTCAGAACTCAAACCTAATCCGTTCAGAACTCTGGATCGAATCCTAAAAAATTCGAGATCTGATCAAATTTCCCCCATTAGAAATAATGGAAAACAATTAATTGGTTCCCAGCTCCAAAAAATTACACCTAAATATGTTTTTTTTTAGCATTTAAACACAAAATGAATCGGATAAAACAAGAAGAGCATATACTGTACTAGACACATCTAAGCACATTTATCAAAACAGTAATTTGTAAAGTAAGAAAATAAATGTATCCAAACAATGTGTAAAGTTAAAAAAAACAATATGTCCTGCCCGGATCGTCCGCTCCTTCCGTGCGCCACGCCCCTTCGTTAACCCGTGTGGAATCCCCGTGTGATCAGCTGTTTCTGGTTGTTGTCATTAGTCCTCTGTATTTAGTCCGCGTTTCAGTTTGTTTCCCCAGTCCGGTCATTGTATTGTCCGTCTGCGTTTTGCCTGCCTTGCCTGTAATTAAACCCCATATTCCCCGATACCCTGACGTCTGCGCCTTTGTCTCCATTCCGTCCCCGCTCGGCACGACAGTAATATAATGTATTAATGGTTTATTATTAATATTACAATAATGAATAAGAAATCTTTATTTTTAAATGTATTTTATTATATAATAATATTTACTGTTACTGTCTATCATTGTCTAAATGTATTTTTACTGTCTAAATATATGTATTCAGTTAGTGTAAACATGCAAGATGATATCACAGCGAATGCAAGGCTGAGACTGAAGCTTTATCCTTTGTTTCCGCTGACAAACGTGCCGCGTGACTCATTTACCCACACATATAAGTCATTTTAGGTCGACGTTCATGGTTTGACTTCTGAGATTCAGATCAAGCTCTAGATAATTTTTTTTTCGAACTGGTTGGTTCGACTTTTAAGAAATTTGTATTCTAATGAGTTTGAGAACTGAGGTACCACTGTATGTTGAAGGCTTGTCCAAAGCGCCAGGTCTGATGTTTCCCAATGACTCCTGACTGTTAATGCTCCTGCAGTCACATCAGGGTTGTTTTCATGTTGTCTTTTTACAGGTTATCTAGTAGGAATGAGGAGGTCCTGCCCATATCTCCTTCTTTCAATTTGCATTAGGTATTTGAATTCGATTTGTGATGTGGGTTTTAATTGGGTAGGGGATTTCTGCTCTTCACGCTGACTAACGGGTAACAAACGCACCGTGAAATGACTCCCGGGGGATGTTTCTTTTTCATGTCAGTCATCCATTAAGGGATGCCATTTTAATGAAGCGTCCATTTTTGCAGTGCTGACTGGTTGCAAGACTGTTCTGTTCAAGGGAGCCTCGTGCATTCACACAACATCCCTTGTCAAAGGCAGTGTTTTTAGAAGGATTAAAAAAGCCAAACATGCTTTTTATTTGAAGCAAACATTGATTTGCTGTTTCCTAATATTTCCTTTGCTTAAAAACCTGTAACTGGCATACATGAATACATCAATATAAAATTCTAGTGTAAATGCACCATTAAGCGTTAAACTATGATCACTGTGTATATACTTTTTACTGGCAAATCACTAACGAATCACATTACCCATTAAAGTTCAGTAAGCTTTGAATTCCACTCTCTTCAGACTCGAGTGTGTGATGAAAAGTGTGCAGAGTGAAACTGAGAAGGTCTGCATTGATTTAGCTGGTGGAGGGTGTGAGGTTCTAGGGCTGCTCTCGGGAACACCGTGCCGGAGATGCTGGAACTCACAGCCATGTCAGGTTAGGTTAGTCCTACCCCAGAGCCTGGGCTGTTCCGCCTGAGCTATAACCACATTTATAGACTCCTATGCAGAGCCACCCCGCCTTATGGCACAGCCCCATGATCACATGAAAGATTCCAAAGGAGGTGAATACATTCCCAAGTGTCATTCTGGGTCTGATTCCATGTTCGGCTCTGATACAATCATAACACCCAGACTTCCCAAATAATACGGCCCAAAATGTATCGATGTAATTTTAATCAGCACCAACTGTTGTGCCAGAGTGACTTATGTATTATTTATAGGATTTGCAGGAGGGGGATGATCCCATCTCAGGCTGGGGGTAAGCGAGATGGATGAGCATCCAAGGCGACATGCACCTCCGGAAAGGGCTTGTTCTCTTCACCAGGTGTCCTCTGCTTCTTCCAGGACAAGGTCAGTTATGGTGGAAGCACTGCTTAGATTGAACTCTTATTACCTTTGGATGGCAAGTAGTTTAGAGATCAGGAATGATCTCAAAACTACTAGAGGAGACCAAAGAAAAGAACCTATATTGCATCAGTTAAAAATGACCATCTATGTTAATATGTGAAATGTATTTGTATTTATATATTCAGTTATTATTTGTGTTCTGCTTTCCATTCATTTCTTGTTTGGTATGTTCTAAGTGGGTGGAATAGTGGAGAACCGTACAGGAGACCTTTCTGGCCATCTACCTGCTGTCATTCACGCATTGGCTTCTACTGGAGCTATGCATGGCTAAGGATTACATCACAGTCCTGAGTCTCCTTTGGTCCCCATGCCTCAGTCCTCAGCATGAGATGGCAGGTATTACCGCTCTGGTGCTTGTCGCATACACGCCCTACACGCCTCCCAACATATTTTCCCATTTATGATTTATATCTCGTTTGCCCCACGCTATTGGCTGGTGAGAATCACATGGTACACCAGTTTACATTTAATCTCTGCAGTCAGCGGTGTGTTTAAAGTCATTATTTGGATAAGAAGTCACCTCTACAGCTTTTCCGGGTGATAAACTAAAAGGTGACTCTCAAAGTGGGGGTGCTGCTGTATTTTGCTGTATTGCTGCCATGGTTCCTTCTTGCTGTAAGGTAAGAACCATCACTCCGCATGCACCTTTGACTAGCACACTGATCAGGGATCCCTTGTCAGCATGCAGGGAACTCTTAGGTGCAACATTTTTAGGCTTGATGGTACATGACTGCCCAACAAAAACAGGAGTAATTCCCTGAAATCATTGCAGCAGTGCTCTATGGTAATACCTTAAAAGCAATCCTCTAAAATTACATGCATCCATACACTGTGGCTAATGGAGTTTGTATGACCGCAACTAACATGACAATAAATGTAAACATAAGACTGGGTTTATGGGAGTTTGGGCTTAATCTTGGAATAATGATCCCCAGATGAATGCAGTACTGCGCATATATCAGACCTTATTTGTTTTTACAGAATTTATTTTTACGCAAAAGCAGTTATTCATGGCCAATTAAGGTTGATGGAGACAGTCATTATTGAGAATGAGGAATGGAGATCACATGACGCTAAGGAGGAATTCTGTCATTAAACAAACACACTCCTCTTATCACTTATCACTCTCTCTGATAGACAGGCCTTATTCACTGTAGCCACCAGTAATATTCCGTTTCTATTGACCTTTTGAAAAGGTGTTAAAAACACTTAACATTCTGGGGGAGGGGGGGCAGCTGTTTGGCTAGTAATGGCCTTGGATTGTATGTCTTATTTTAGTTTTTGCCTATTCGGTCCCAGAGGACCTCCAGACAGCCCACGTTTTTGCTCCCTCCCAGCTCCCTGCCAGACAGTCCACGTTTTTGCTCCCTCCCAGCTCCCTGCCAGACAGTCCACGTTTTTGCTGCGAGGGAGCAAAATCATGGACTCTCTTGGGGTCCCCGAGGACCAGGTTCGGAAACACAGTGGGTTCGGAAACTGCTGGTTTGCCCACTATGTACTCTCTGCCCAATCCACCAACAGCTGCCAATCCATTAAGCTTGTCAGATTCGCTGTTGTTTTTCTTAGCCGTAGCCAGGGCGATACCGAAGAGTAAATATAGGTTTCCTTTATCCACGAATGCTGTTTGATGTAGCTGTAATGAACTTGCATAATACAGCAAAGATAACGTGGAGACAAGCTTTTTAAAAGACCTATTGAATATTAATTCAAGTTTGGATTAAGGTGTTGATAATACCCAAGAATCCTGGAACAGTAAAGTCTGAATTGACCATTGTTAGGGCTTATCAGCCTAATTACATTTAACAGAGGGACAATTAGATAAAAGTGTCTTTGAACATCAGCAGCTCGGAGGTGTGTTGCCGTCAGTAGGTTTCCGGTGTTAGCGTGAGAAAAAACAGTCGTGCTGTACGGTCAATATTTCAGCTATCAAGGTTTCCTGCTCTCTTGGACTCAAGGAATAAACATTGGCTGAAGCTGAAGTCAGACATAACTGAGTATTTCAAACCACAGCCTCTACAGAACATGTTCAAAAAATAAACAAGCCATGGAGATGAGGAACTTATTATCCCCCCCTAATTGTTTATGAAGACTAGGGACTCGCGGTCTGTCCAACCCTCCTCATCACTGTTAGCGGTGTCCTGGAGAGAGTCGGTTGTCACCTGTGTCCACAGCACCAGCTGGGGCTGAAAATGCCCCCAGGACCCTGAGGACAAGATGGATTCAGTGGAGCGTAATGAGATTCTTCTCCTCAGTATTCATGAGTAAAGGCAAATTAAAGGGGATATGGGGAAAATGGCAAAGCATGCAAAAGCCATCATTGATTTCATTTCCTCTGGTGGTGGTAATGATTGTTACATAGCAGATTAGTAGATTTCCGAAACAATAATCGCAAGAATGCCACCTCCGTGAAGCCTTCATCTTCAGCCACTGAGCATACCGAGCATTGTGCCTTTTTAGCTTTCGAGCTGGAGCAGTCAATGTAAATAAGACCATTTATTTAACATGTTTAGAGATCTGTATTTACAGCATAGTCTCAGCTATTACTTTGGCTGACTTCGTATATGGGGAGCTGGTTACGGCTTGTAAACACACGATTCCCTCTCAGAACACCTAGTGTGTGGTCATTTTCGGCTGTTTAGACACAGAGTGATTCAAGGCTTCCATGTTGATGAGAGCTCACGGATGCTGCCCTCGTGTCGAGCGTGACAAATCGTGCTAATTTCTGTCACATGGCCGCACATCTCGCACTGTTTGCTTCAGACATTATCACAGTTTCCTTTCACTTACAAATATAAATGATTTAATTGTGAAATGTTGCCAGAAAGTGAACGCGTGATATTGATTGCCATTGTTCTACCTGCGTGAAAGAGGGCCGCACCAACACAGGACAATCATCTCTCCACTTAGCTGATCCATGAAGCTTATCTGCCAGTCCCAATCACAGTTCAGGGTTAAGGTAACATATCTGAAGATCCACAAGAGAATGATGAAGGCCTGCATGTTATCTCTTCTGAAATAACAGGTAATCAAAGAGACTTTTCTTATCATGCATGCTAAATGTGTGCTTAGCGCTCAGACCCTGAGTAATGACCATTGTTTAGCTGAGCACATTGTTTCCCAAGCAGAGACCTCTGTATACAATCTACAGCGCAGATCAGCTCATTAGCCAGCCATTATGTGACTCTTTAATGACCTTTCTGCTCCCAAACCCCTTGCCCTCTCATGTATCTATATCAGAGGTGGATAGTTCAATCACATAGTACTCAACTGGTTGGTTGTAACAAAATCTTGGTCTGGATTTTTGCGTTCTGGACCTGAACTATCCACCTCTGGTCTATATGCTGCAGGCCCAGCACAACACAGTCTTACCTTCTGCACCTGCTATGTCAACTGACCCTACTGGAGGACCTGCCAGTGACCCCCTCCCCCCTCTGTCCCCTGACCTCTGAACTCCAACACACGCCCCCCACTCCCCCAGAGCTCCCTCATCCAGCTGTGTTTGTTTCCGAAAGTCTTGCATCTCTGTGGGACACTGGACACGCTTCTCCTCACAGCGCTTTCTGCTTCTGAGGTTCTCAGCACCACCATCCCCAGTGAAAAAGCCCTGTTCAGGTGACAGAGGGCACATTGGGATGGGTCCAAGTAAACATGCAGTCCTGGGCCTCCGGAACATAAACACTGCATCCCCGCCCACCCCCAACGGGGTCTGAGCAGTGGGGGCTTGTGGGGACGGATTGGTCTGAAAGGGAGTCTGACACCGAACCACAGGTGTGGAAACATCTCCCCTGGCTTTTTTCTGCTGTCTTCATTGCGGTTGTCATTGCTGAGAGCCCCTCACGGACTGCTGTGAGCATGAGGGCATTAGCATAGCATAGAGCCATCTCTCCTCATTACTGTTTAACGTGTGGGACCTATGAAAACTCCGTACGCACCCATGTGGATCGGGCGTGATTCCAGCTGAGGCAGATCCATTCCCATAGAAATTAAAATATTTAGTACAAAACTGGATTGCATGTCTTTTTTTTCCAGAGTGTAAATGAGTACTGTGCTTGTAATATGTTTCGTTGTTTCTGTATGTATGATAATTGTGACAAAAAAAGCTCGTCTCTTCCAACCTTTCAGCAATTAAATTGCACAGTGTTCATTAGGTTGATTTAATGCAAAGACACACAGATCAAACATAACATTAGTAAAAGATCCTTTATTAAGAGCGCTGTGCAGGTTTTATTTTCAAGTAAATAAAACACCAGACATACTGAAGGAAATTATTCATAAAGTTGCTTTTATATAACTTAAATATTTTATCATAATTTATTGCTTACTTGTCTGAATTTATGTAATGTACAAATATTAATTGGTACAAATACAATCAATGCGCAATAATAGTATACCGCTATACTAGCCATAGACCCTAGACCGTATTTATCAAGGTGATTATTACGTTGCTTCGCGTGACATATAAACGTAGTAAGCCTTGTTTTAAGATACAAGTGAAAATATGTCCGTTGTCCATTCCACCACATGAAAACAGGGAAGTTATTGAGCAATATTTCCCCGATGTTTATTTTAGCATGGCGATTCTGTATATCCAGAACCATTTGCTGTTAGACCACCATCTGCGTGTGACTGTTTTTATCCCTGGGAATGACGGGAAAGCCGTTGTTTTCACGGGCAGTCTTTTGTCATTTTTGGAGATCACCGTCTTTGACTGTGGCCTGCTTTGTAGTCCTTATAATCCAAATTGTCTTTTTATTTATTCCGCCAGCCACGCTGACCAACAAAATGCCGGGTAAATAAGTTTCTTTCAGTCTGACAGCTTCCTCAGTGTTCAGTTTCGGGTCATGTGACGCGTTCTGTCATCAGAAATAAGCTTTTTTTTACCCTTTGCTTAAAGGCATAAACGTTTATTTCTAGTCAGGAATACTCTATGATTAGGTACGGGATATTGTTTGAATTGATCTGCAGTAGTTTATGAGTGTGAATCATTAGTCGGTCATTTTGCTTGACATTATCATAATGCATAATATGCGTGCGTAACTGACCGGGGTAAAGTTAGTTTGACATTTATAATACGAACCTATTGCGCGCTTCAGCTTGATATACATCGATATGTCATTTTTAATCCTAAAAAATTACCATTAGGAATGTTTCATGAAGCAAAGTAATCTCTATGTTGCACAGCAGGTTTGACATCATGAGGTCACATGGTTAGGGAGCATAATAGCTTTAGTATAGGTACAGTACGTGTCATTTTTAATTCTAAAAATATGTATAAGAGGAATATTTCAAAAATAAGCCTTGTGGTACATGAAGGACATTTGTATGCTGCACAGTTGGTCTGACATCATCCACTAAACTGGTTGAAGCACGTAATAGGTTTGTATTTTGAATGATAATGAATGTTGAATATTAAACTAACTTTACCCCGGTGCAAAACTGGAATAAAGTTATGTATATAATATTATTTTGGCTTAATATTATGACCCTATTATTACTGTTATTGTACATATTAGTAGTAATATAAGAACGGTGACAATTTTGTCTTTTGTTCTGTTGTTTTCAGTCAGATCTATAAACTCTCAGTGTCCTCTGCTGTCGCAGGACCAGCTCCTGATCCGCGATAGACTCCCGGTGACAACACGCCGTGTCTCACATTTCCTAACTAACCATTTGACAGCCCAGATGCGAGCAATCGGACAAGCAGTCCAGCAGGAGCCCGTCGCCATTCCCCGAGGGTCCCCCGTAAAAGCAGTGCACATTAACGGGATACACAAACGGCGACTGGAAAATCAACGCCGACGTGACCTAAAACTTTTTGTTCTCCGAAACGCGCGTCTTCATTTAAATGACCTCAGTTAATTGATATACAAGTCAGCGACGCGAACGAAACGCCACAAGAGGAAACGGAATCGATTTATGAAATTACCGTCTACAATTCCTCTTCATTGCGACTGTCGACGTCAGGTCGTGTGAAAAAATCACTCTCATTTCACACCTTTTTATCTAGGATCCTTGGTGCCTGGCGGCGGTCACAATGCAAGATATACGGCACTACTTTCCACCTAGTTGAACAACAGAAAACGTTTATTATTATTATTATTATTATTATTATTATTATTATTATTATTGTGGATTACAACAAAACCCTGCATCGTTTTCGCTTTGCGCCTGATTTGGACTCCTTCCCCTTTCTCCGTGATCGTCCGCCCCGCTTCTTTGGCTGAGCTCCGTCCCAAACCGTGCTGGAAAACCTCATGCAGCCGCCAAGGTAAGCTGCACAGAAAGTGTCATGCACCTCGGTTTCTTGCATTATTTCACTCAAATAATTATAGATACATAAATATATAGTAAAAATCATTTGATGTCGATATGGCTCCGCTTACACGTCTAGCTCAATTCGTCTTCCATTTTAAGTTTTAAGTTTAATTTAGTTGCAATTTGAACGCACAGTCTGTCAGTGGTTACTGTCTGTTTCAGAATGCATTTTTTCCCTGTCGGCTTTTGCATTTGTTTTGGAAACCAGTACGAATAACTCTACTGGCTACATATTTACACGCATTGTGCCGTTTGCAGGACTGTAGAGCAGGATTGTGTGAGAGAATCAGACGTTAAACTAGTTCTATCACCTTGGCTTTTCCTAAATGAAAGGAATTCATTTACCTAGAGAACAAACACGACGTGTTAGGTTTTACATTAAGCGTTGAACTGAAAAAACAAAAACACAATCGCTTGTTTTATGAATATATGTTGCAGTACCTTTTTGTTCTGAGATTGAGTTTGCTAAATGTAGCCTATGTGGTTCCAAAATATTTAAAAATGAACTTTGTTGCACGAAATGTTAGTGATGATTTATGCATATATGTCATTCTGTTAGATATTGGGTAAAAAGTACAAATAAAATAATTTATTTCATTAAAATTCTGTGCAATTAAATGGTATTAAAGGAAAACACGAAATGTCGCTTGTTGATATATGAAAGTTACAAAGTGTTAGAAAGCGGCAGTGATCTCTGCCTGTTGGTGTAATTGGCTCAAAGTGCTCAGAGGGGGGATCAATATGACAAAATTGAGATTTTAATGGTCTGCCGGCTTGTTCTGACTTAACCCATGTGGATCGGGCGTGATACCGCGGCACCTAAACATCCATCCGTCAGACGCTCATGCTCTGGAGACAGATGTGGGGGCTGGAGCCCATCCTGTGAAGAATAGAACACAATGCAGGGGTACACCCTGGATGGGACAGCAGTCATCACTGGGCTGAGAGAGAGAGAGAGAGAGAGAGAGAGTTTCTAGGTATCTATAACATTATGGGGACTCCCCATTAATTTCTATGGGCATAACCATAAAGGCAAATATGACAACTTCAACCCCGACCCAGCCCTAACCTTAACCATAAGTAACCAAACAAAATACAAGACTTTTTGTATTTTTACTTTTTTGATTGTAGTCACAGATTTTTATAAAATTGAGTTTTTAATTGTGGGGACCTGAAAAATGTCTTCACAAGCTAAAAAAAAGTAACTGGTTGAACCACATTATGGGATGTACAAACCCACACACACTCGCGTACATCTGCGCGGCACCGGGAGAACATGGAAACGTCACAAACACGGCAGAGATGGGATTCAAACCCTCAGCCCTGGAGGCACCAGCCCTAGAAACTGAGGGCACCCCTCCACCTATTCTCTTACGTAGCAGATAGAGCAAGCGCCATCTATTGGGGAATTATTAAAATTCCATTGCACAGTCATGCAATTATATCCAACACATTGTCTGTATTATATGTTTGAACAACTATTTCCGTAAAAGTCAAGTTAAACTGAATTTTGTTTTATCGTCTTGAAACAGATGTATTGAAATTGCGTAGGATCGAGAACAATGTCTGAACTTTTTTTGATACATTCAGCTTGTCAAAGACCTACAGGTACCGATGTTTAAAATATAAAAGAAATTAGAAGTTGTAGTGATCTGTGTTTGTGACCTTACTGTGTTCTAAGTCGTTTAAAATGCCTGCAACATCTATAAAATAGTAAAACCTGAAAGTATACAACAGCTGTTGGGTTTAAAATGAATGGTAATCGGTAAAAGATGTGTATCATAATGATGGATCACAGAGCAGACACTAAGCGTATGTTTGTTTTGGTCTAATTTTCGTTCACGCAAACATTAAAGAATCAATCTTCGCATCACACTTTGCGGAGGGAATGGGGGAAAAATCAATTGCATAGCGATCGCTGTCGGAGTGAGGAGGCACAGTGGTTTGGCGGTGAGTGTCCGCTCATCACGCCTTTACACCCACTACCGAAATGTCGGGCTCGTTTATGTTCCTTCAGCGAGGCAGAGACGTGCTGCTCAGGCACACGCCTGAGAAATGGTGCTCTTTGGTAAGGCTGAATGCAGCACGTTACTGGCCCTTATACAGTTTAGCTTGTGCCGTGCCTCATGCTTCCCGGGACAGTGTCCAGTTAACCTCAAACTTAATTGAATAAGTGGTTATATAGAGTGGATGAATGAATATTCTTATGCCTACACTGTAAAATAAAAGAACATTTAAACACCTAGTTTAAAACTGGTTGAAACCATTTGTATTGTAATAAAACATCAAACCAAAGCATTATTCTAATTGGTTAAAATGTAACTGTGTGCATAAAAATACCCATGTACTGGCAGTTTGAGGAAATCTGAATAATTGTGGTTTTACTCTCAGGCTTTCATTATGTCGCTTAGGCAATACTTTTACTCTAAGCAAACCATTTTTACCAGTTGCTCCAGCCGAGTACCAGTTCAGGACCAGTGCCCTACTCAAGAGTGTAGGATGCTGGTCTTGAGCATGTATTATACCAGATTAAAAGTCAACACTCTCACCGAGACCCTCCACATACGCTTCCTATGTGAATCATCGGTCACTGTTTTTTTGTTGTTAGCAACTTTTTTACTGGACACCTGTCAGTTCTTTCTGTGTTACATGTGGATCTTACAAATAACTGTGCCAGACTGATGGCTCAAAGGTAAGGGGGTGTGATACGGTCTCCCTGCCGGGCAGTCTTACCTCTTCGCTACACGTCGCATGATGCCGTTCTACTGGACTGGTTCTAATAGACTGGAGCACCTGTCACAGGCCTGCCTGTAGGTACTGGCGGTACCTATGAGCAAGATAGACCTTTTATTTTAATCGCCGTTACTGAGCTTTTGAGATATTTGATAGATTCATGATGTACTGCCATATCTGTTTTTATAATCAATCAATAATAAGGATTAGATTAATGAACGGGGAACTGTAGTCTGTCTATGAAAATCATCAATGAAAGCTGTTCTTTTTAAAATTTTTCTATTGCTGTCATAGAATTAAAGTGTAATAAACTGTAGCAAAGTTTAATAATAAACTTTTTAGATTCGATACTACCAGAGGTAAACAAAATGTTCGCTAGCTAACAGGACATAATTCAAACAACAAATGATGTTCTTTCTAGACTTTAAAGGGCGCGGTATCATTTCTGTGACTATCCTGTGAGTACAATAATACACATATGAGCACATATGATACCTTTTGGCACAAATGATGACAAATTCCGCAAGTAACAGCGCTTTAAGCCTTATAAAATATTGAAATGTTTTAAAACCAGTTTAATTCCCAGTCAAGCAACTAATACAGTTACTTTTTGTAGCCTATATCTAGGCATACTTGCTGAAAGTATAGATTAGATTTGTACCTATACATATTTTGTCGGAATTAACTGGCATTACGTTAGGATATGCCGCTGATTGTTTGAAATCCATTAAGTATCGTTTCGTGTTATAAATAGTTCATTAGTGGATGGCGTCGTTCTGCTTATTTGATTTATTTTAATAGCTTACACGACTCTTTAAGTGCTTAAAATGCTTTAGTCGGGCAAAAGCAAACACAAGTTCCACCTGTTGTGTCCGGAGAGCGGCTCTCTAGGCGGGTTACAGTGTGACACAGTGGATTCAGCGTGACTTGCAGTCCGGTGAGCCTCAGCATCCCTGCAAGGTCAGCCTGTAATCCGAAACTGAAAGGGGGTGAGGGCGGAAAGGCTCCGTATTGGCTTAGCCCAGATGTAGGCTGCACCTTTCCGCACTCCCCCCACCCCGAAACGGGAGATCGATTGCCAATCTTTTCTCCTTTTTTGTTTGAGGATTTCAACTCGGTGCCGAACATGCGAGGCAACCTTAGGCGTATATAGCGCCCAGCTAGTCCCTAAAGTACGCGCCATATGCTGTGAGTCGGTCCTTGCGGTGATAAACTTTATGCGTTTGCCCGTACGAAGGGATGTTTTCAGCCGCGGCACAGCGCGCTTTTACCCCCCTGCGCCCTTTTGCGTGGATTTACCGCCCCAAACAATGATACAATTCATCTGCTAATTCACTTTTTCCCGTCACCACTTCTGTTGGCTGTATCAGGGAGAGGAGAGAGGTGCGATCCTGTGCTGGATGGATGGTTATGGGGAAAGGAGCAGCAACTTCGGCGCTAGACGTCTGCAAGATCTTCGCCTTGTTTATCTACATGTTCCCTACAGGTAAGACGAAAAAAACCTTCAGATTCGACCACGTTTGGTTTGGGGTGTCGTATGTTGGGTCAAAGCTACAAAAACGTGACAAATTACTGGTTATACAGCTTTTGATCTTAAAATCGTCTTAATAACATGGCATACCTTACGCTTAAACTAAGAAAATGCTCACTACCCACCTTTATATACCTTAGGATATTACATTTTAAAAATTTCTGGCGTACTGTATTTGTTTATAGGTAGATATGTATCCATAAAGTTGTACTCTGTATGGGCATTTCACTTCACCATGCGTTTACATACTGCTGTAGGCTATATGTAGGTGCGAAACTGCGAAATCAAAGTAACAAAGGATTTCTTCGAAATTAGTTTTACCAAACAACTAAATCCTAACAGATTATTTTTCCCATATGGGGAAAATGTTTGAGTTGCAGGAAATATCCTGCGAACAAGTTGTGTGCAATACATCATGTCAAGTAAGTTTTTGGCAAAAAAAATAAACACGCAAGACTGATATATTTCATATTGGTGGAGACATGAGAAATGGTGTTTTGTTTAATTGAAAAATGTGCAGTTTTGTACTAATCTGAACTTATCTGAGAAAGCAGTCGGCACGTTTTTGCTGTGTAGGTAGCTGGCTTTTGGAGAAACTTTTCCACAATGGCTTTGGCGCAGTGGTGCCGGAGCATTCCTCCGGAGCCCCTCTTCGAGGTGGGGGGAGGGGAGCCAAGCGCCGCCAGGGCTCATTCTCAGCTCTGCATTTCCCCGTTTTAGTAAAACCTGCCGAGATCTGCCTCCGAATACGCAGATCGAAATATTTCGTTATTCTGAGATAGACGCAGAGATCTGTTTACGTGTTACACGTGTTTACAGGTTGTTTGGGTTTCCTAAAAAACAATCTGACTTCCACGCTTGAAGTTGTTTACATTTGAACATTGTAGGGTTTTTATTAATATGGGAATGTTTCCATGTAGATCTTTTTATTTACTACTAAGAACAGTAAAATAATAATAAAAAGTGTAGGCTATACACCCCCTTGAAATGTATCAACAATTTTCACACTCTCTCTTATCGCTTCTCTCATGGTACTTAACGTCAAACAAAGAAGAGATAAGTGTTTGTCGTTGACGTTTATTCAAGATTAGTTTATTGCGCTTTATCAGATGTGGGTGATAAATGCCTTTTGTTGCTGTCAGGCGTGGGAGTGAGTCTTTAACTATTTAAACTGTAAGTGTTAATTTTAGGGTTTAAATAATAGCTATAGCAGTCCAGGGACCATTTTGTTTGTTTGGTACAACTGAGATTTGCGTTAATTTGTCAGAAACTGCAACATACTAAGTGTTCCCTTTGCCCAAAGATGCATGGATAGCTGCAACAGCAGTGTGTATCAAAACAGTGCTCTTTCCCCCGTGTTTCTCGCTGCATTGTATAAAGTTATTTGTACTGTTTTCCCACCTCAGACTACAGGCTATCCTTATTCGCGTTTTTAATGTGACGGCTTACTTGGTCGGTACCCGCATTTAATTCCTCCCCATCACGAGCATAAACCTGTGTATTTGTTTATACCACGATTCATGTCAAACCTGTTTTATATGGAATGAGTTGTTTGCCTCACTCTGAGGCGATTTGGAATTTTCAGTATCTGTGTTTTTAATTTTTGGGAAGGATTTTTTTTCTGTTTGAGAATTTCTGACCATGAATTATTTTGCTTTCTGTCCTCTCTTTTCCACATTAACTGTAAAAATAGATACATAGGAGTTAATGTCCTTTCTGAACTACACTGTTGGCTGCAGATTCTCCGCCAAGTGCTTTGGGGTGTCTCTGCTGAGGCAGGCCTTTCTCGCAGTGACTGTCCGTGAAGCCTGTCCAGGTGCCCCAGCCAACTCCTGTTAAAGATTAGTGATGTGAAATGCAGTAACCCCCCCCCCCCCCATCTCTTCGAGTTACGGGAACTATGGGCCCGATTAAATGAAGTCTTACACATTAATTAATGAATACCAGGTGATAATTAAGGGTATATTTAAATTTTTTTTTTTTTTAAGTTTTATTGTTTTAATTGGAAATGCCTTTGTTGTGAGATTTCTAAGCATTTTAATAATCCTCCTGAGAAATAATGAGGTTGATGCCATACAGCTCTATTAAAACATACAGGAGGCCAGGCTTGGCTGATGTGGAGAGTCAGCCGGGAATCGGCAGACTTACATGTTCTTTTCAGTTGTTCGATTCCCCCTAAAATGACCCATTTTGGCAAAGCCGTTAAGTCAGTTAAAAGCAATGGTGCTTTTTAATTCCATCCGTTGTGGGGGTGCATGTTTCACATTTACGGCCCTGCCTGACCCATGGCTGGGGCGACCCCTCCTATCCACCTTCCCATGTGGAGGTTGGGCTTAAGATCCGGCAGCCGAGAAAAGGCGACCCTGTCTCTTTAAGAGGGACTTCAACAATCTGTAAGACCCAACCCCCCAGCCCCAAAGTGCGGCCTGTGAAACTCGACCTAATCCCTTTACACAGGGGTAATTTATTGCTCTGTTGGTCTCCTCTCAATGGCAAATTACATTGTCTTCATTCAGAGCCGAAAGACCCCCCCCCCCCCACACACACACACACACACACACACACACACTCACACACTTTTTCATACTGACACACACTCCTTCCACTCCATTCTAGTTGTGTGGAATTCTTTCAAAAGTGTTTTTTGTCTCTGTGGAAGGTGTGTGTGTGTGTGTGTGTGTGTGTGTGTGTGTGTGTGTGTGGGGGGGGGTTCTCCCTCATCTCCCGGGGGGGGTTATTCAAAGCCTGTCCTACTGCACGCCTACCCATTTCTTTCAGAAGGTGGCGTTACTTGATTATAAGGCTTAAGCAGGACCTACACCAACTGCTGTCGAAGTCATGTGATCGCACCCCCTCCCTCCCCAAAAAACACAGGACCTGTGCATTGTCCCCCTAATATTTATTAGCCAATACAGCGCATCAGTTTGCATTACACTGCATGGCGAGATGCTTGCGCTTGTCATCCTGTCCCGTTCCACTGTTCCACCCCTTTTGGGGATGCTGGTATTCCAGTAAGGTGGTTAGGAGAACCAGGCTATCCAAATGGTAATTGCAGTTTAATGATGGCTGTTCAGGTTTTTATTATGTTAGCTTGATGGGTTTTAAAAATAGGCTGCGTGTATTACATTTAGTGGTTATTTTGTAGTTTAACGCTGTTCGGTCTTGAACCTTTTGCTTGCATACCACCTTATTCAGGTTTCCAAAAAAATGCTGAATTTGGTGCATTTGCAGCCTGTTCTCTTCTGCCGGTTATTCATTCTGAAATGCAGTGAAGACTGCAAACCTCCTGTGCTTTTTGGGGTCTTTCAGATTGTAGCTGTCACTGTAGGTCCAGGCTGACGGTGTTTTCTGAGTCACTGAGTGTGCAGTCTGCAAATAATTACAAAATCACGGCACGCTGAATTTTATGTGTGTGTATGTGTTTTGCATTTCTTTAATAGAAATGTCAATAACGGTGCACAGAGTGTTAATGTAGCGCTTCAGTTTTCATATTTCAGACATCTTAAAGATCAGGTTAAATTCAGGCTGTGTTTGTTCAGTAAATGACGCATTGACAGCTCCCGCCTTGGACTCTCTGTGGACTGGTTGATAAGGATGAAATGATGCAGGGAAGCTCCGCAGAAGGTCAGCTGAGATTGAGACATGTCCGTCTCGCAGCTAAAGCCCATGGGTTCCCTGATAAATAATGGGGAGGAGTTTTGATTAAAGTGTTGGGCTCCTCATGCTCACGTTTAGGACTTGAAGAGACTGTTTCATTAGCAGGCTGGCTGAACGTCCTGGTGAGCAGTCATGGGCGGCCGGACCTCCCGGCTGCTGGTAACTCGTGTTTTTCTTTCCCCCACAGCGAGTCTGCAGTGCCGGATCCTGAAGTGTAACTCAGAGTTCTGGGCCTCCACGTCCAGCCTGGGCCCCGAGGAGGAGTTCTGCACGGCGCTGAGGGCCTATCACGCCTGCGTGCGGCGCACGGCGCGTACCTGTCGTGGCGACCTGGCCTACCACTCTGCCCAGCACGGCATCGAGGACCTGATGGGCCAGCACAACTGCTCGAGGGAGGGTCCCACCACGCAGCCGCGCACTCGCAGCCGCACGCCGCCGCCCCCACCGCCGCCCCCCGACAGCCAGGAGCGCTCCGACGCGCCCGAGGTCTGCCACTATGAGCGTGGCCTTCCGCGGAACGCCGCCCCTCCCAACTACACACACTGCGGCTTCTTTGGGGACCCGCACCTGCGCACCTTCGGCGATGACTTCCACACTTGCATCGTGGAGGGGGCGTGGCCTCTCATCCACAACAAGTACCTGTCCGTCCAGGTGACCAACACCCCAGTGCTACCTGGCTCTTCAGCCACGGCAACCAGCAAGGTGGGACACTTCTCTGCTTGTGCTCTTATCCATCCATCTTCTGTAACTACTTACCCCATATAGCAGGGTTCTTCAGATCTGGACCTCGATTCCAAATCCAGGCCTTGTTTTCAGTTCTCCCAGGTAGTTAGTTTTAATAATTACTGATTCTGATTGGTCAGAGGCTTCACACCTGGCTCACAGGTAAAGGAAGGCTGGAAAACCAGCAGTGCTTGGACCTCGAGGACTGTGATTTGAATAACCCTGCTGTATAGGGTCCCAGTGAACCTGGAATCTATCCCAGGATGCACAGGGCAGAGAGCAAGCTGGGTGAGATGCCAGGAATGCTATCATGCACATCACACCTTATTGCTATCTAGTGACCCTGGTTCACATACCAGTGTGATTCTGGACTGTTCAGCAAAACTGCAGTACCTGGATTATTTCGGTAAATTTAAGACTTTCATTTAAAATAACTCAATTAAGCTGGTGGGCCAGAAAGGTACTTCTGGGGCTCAAACCAAGTACCTTCCGATTGTCCACCAAGCCACCTTTTGTGCTGCTCTCCCATCTCTCCGGGTATTGGTGAAGATCTTGTCCGGTGTTTGGCATTTTTGTGACTGGGGGAACCACTGTCATGCAAGCAGAGGGTAAATGTGGGGAATGGGGGAGTAAAGCAAGGCGATGTAACCTGAAACAGTCGGTGTGGAACGAGACTTAAACACATGAGTCACCGGTGCTGACGTGGGTAACCTGAATCCCAGCCTCACACATGCAAAGGCAGCAGACGGCGTTCAGCATGACGGCAGCGATGTGTGTGGGAAGCGGTACCCAGATGCGGATCAGTGACTGGCCCCTTACTCTGTGCTGCCCCCTGTCTTCCGCACCCGCACATGCACTTGGGCACTCTGAGCCAAGGTGCAGCACTCTCCCGGGGTCACCCGTTTGCTAATGAAATTAGGGGGAGGGGGGGCTCATTAAACAGACCCTCACTCTGCTGAAAGGGCCACCTTTGTGTTTGCTGACTGGGATTTGACCCCATCCCACTCCTGTGTTTGTCTGGCTCCCTCCTTTATGAATTTAATTGCAGTAGACGGATGTGTATAGCGGCTTAGCCCTGGCAGACCCCCTCCCTCGCTTTGCCACAATCAGCACTTTTCTGCGTGGGGAGGGATTCTGCGCAACAGAACATTTAGGAATGAAATGCGTTGTGCGCTGCATGAAATGCGCAGGGATGCCAGAATTAATCCTGAAAGTGGTTCTTGTGTTTTGCACCATTTTAAATGGGTGTATTCCATTAGATTTAAGGGTAGATCTCTGTGTGATTCTGATAATGGATAATTTATGCCCTATGATGCACTGGCAGGCTCTTCAGGATGTTCTCAGCCATGCATCCCACACCGAACAGAAGATGGATGGATATATATTTTAGCACCTGACTGATTGATTATAGTTTGATAGTATGAAACATTGTTCTTATGTGACATCATCTGGGGCAGTAAATTCAGTTGATTTCTGGTTGTTTGTATGAAGTAGTAAATCTAAAGTGCTCTTTAAGATTTTTCCGGAACGTTTCAAACTCGCAGGCATGGTGCCGGTGTGACGCTTATGGCTCCTCTCTTCTCCTCCAAACAGCTGACCATCATCTTTAAGAACTTCCAGGAGTGCGTGGATCAGAAGACGTACCACGCGGAGACCAACGAGCTGCCGGCCGCCTTCGCCGACGGCTCGCGCAACGGCGGCGAGCGCCATGGGGGGGCAGCGCTGCGCGTGCTGGAGAAGGTCCCGGGCCAGCATGTGGAGATCCAGGCGCGCTACATCGGCACCACCATGGTGGTGCGGCAGGTGGGCCGCTACCTGACGTTTGCGGTGCGCATGCCGGAGGAGGTGGCGCGCGCGGCCGAGGACGGCGACAACCACGACCTGTACCTCTGCCTGCACGGCTGCCCCCTCAGCCAGCGCATCGACTTCCGGACGTTCCGGCAGCGTGCCGCGGGAGGACGTGCCCCCGCGGGGAGACCCGGCTCCGGAGACCAGTTAGGCTCACCGCCCCATACCTTCACTTACCAGTCAGCCGTGGCCAAGTGCAAAGAGCGCCTCCTGGTGGAGGACTTGTACTTCCAGTCGTGCGTCTTCGACCTGCTGACGTCTGGTGACGTCAGCTTCAGCCTGGCCGCCTACTATGCCTTCGAAGACGTCAAGATGCTGCACTCGAACAAGGACAAGTACCATCTATTTGAGAAGGCGGTAGGGCTGGGGGGTGCCCCGTCCAGGAGCCCCCACCTGAGGCTGCTGCCTCTCCTTAGTGCCCTCGCACTGCTCTGGCTCCAGTGGATTCCTGTGTGTCTCTGATCACGCCTGTGGCTCCAGCTGTAGCAGTGAGACATCCCCATCATCACGCCATACCTCACCCTGCACTACCCCATGTCCGCTCACCTGCTTGGGTGGGGGGGGGGTGGTTGAGTGTTTCCATGCCAGAGTCTCCCATTCCAGCCATCCATCCTGTCTTCCATGTTCCCGCCAACGCGCAGATGGAATGCCGCGATCGCTGCCCTCTCTGGGCATGCTGAGGGACAGCTCTGGGTGATGAGCAGCGGCGCCCCCTGGGGATGGGGCAGAGTAGCTCCGGGATCTTAGGGGCTGAGCTGGGAGGTGAGAGCTTCCCCCAGCACAGGGCAGAGCCAGCAGGCGTCTGTGAGCCGCCGATGGGGAGGGCTTTGTTTATGTGACACCCGCCATAGGCCTGGGAGACAGGAGAGGCCTGAGCGTGCAGCAGAGCGCCCTCTGCAGGCCGGTAGAGATTTATGGTCACCCGTCTGGCTGCCTGTGTGCGTGCGTGTGTCTGCCGTGTCCTGGAGAGGGACGGTCGTATGGTGTCCTCTCACGAGGGCTTGCTGTCTGTAGACGGAAGCCGCACCCGCCGGTCATTTCCAGTTGGGCTGTTTGAAGCTGGAGTGACGGCGAATCCCAGGTGTCTAAAGGATGAACAGTATTTGACTGATCCGATTGGCCGGGCGTCAGAGTCGAGCTGGAACTGGATCTGGGATGCGGCAGTGAGGACAGTAGAATATCCATTGCAATGTTTACATGCTGAATGTCGTTTTTAAGTTGAATTTGCATATCTCCGGATGTGCTTATAGAGAGTGTGTGTGTGTATGTATGTGTGTGTGTGTGTGGACTGAAATGTTCACACGGCGACCACAAGATTTGTCTTTTATTGTTAAATTAGCCCCTCTTGGGTTCTCTCTCTCTCTCTCTCTCTCTCTCTCTCCCTCCATATACTTTTCACAGTTTAGCAGTCCAATGCCACATTCACTTCAGCTAGATGTATGAACAAAGCAGTGAAACGATCTTCCACCGCGGATGGAAGCCAAGGAGCTGGGGGGGGGGGGGGGGTGATCTTGGCAGGCGGGGGCCTCTCTGGCGCGAGGGGCCCAGGCCCCGCTCTGTCACACTGACATTAAAAGGCCGCCCCCCATGCTTACCGGCTGCCGTACTGGCCTCGCTGTAGGGCTTGTTTGAGTCGCCTCTCTCAATAGACCTGTTAATTTATGGCTGAAACCCTTTGCCAAAGAACAGAACCTTGTGCCAACAGTTTAAAAAATGGCCAATCCCACCCTCCCCTGCCCCCACGTCCCTAACCCTCCCGTTTCTGGGGAGCTCGGTAGTTGAAGGTATTTGGGTTGCACTGAGGTCTAGGCTGTGTGTGGTGCTGATGAAAGTGAGGGCAGATTGTGGGGGTAACTGGGGGGGGCTGCTATTTCCCCGCCGCCCAGTGGCGTCCTGCTGCTGTGGGACCAGTTTGAGGCGCCGGCGTCATTCCATCGCGTGGCATCGATTCCATCGCTCCCATTACATCCGCATGGACGGTCTTGTTGCTGTGTTCCCATGCCGTCTCTGCCAACACGCGAGTGCAGCCCAGGTGCGGCCGCCTCACCTTCCAGACGCCGTTTCCATGCAGACTTTCTCCATGTCAGCTGATCCATTGCCGTGCTTTTCACACCCGCAGGGCTAATGTGCACATTTTAGATGTTTATTTGTTTTTTTCTTTTAATACTGAAGGTTAGCAGCTGCTACAAGATCAATATTAAACCTCCACTCTGCTGTAACAGAATAGTCAGCATTGCAGAGTTTTGGTCCCCCCAACCTGCACCTGAGATGCACTCGTCAGTTTCACTAACTACACATAGCTTAGCCAGAGAGACAGCGTGGGAGGTGGCCTCTCTCTGTTCCTTCCTGGGGGGGGGGGGGGGTGCACACCATGTCACAGCACCCAAAAGGAAATAGATGATTGTAACGTTTTAGGTTTGTGTTCCTGGATGTGATTCGTGAGTCATTAAATCGCCACATTGACTGTGCCGTCGTAGATGACAGTGTGTCTGACTAAGCTGGTCAGTAGTTCCTTGTTTACCAGATTTTTCTAGAAGTTTTTTTTTTTTTTTTTTTACTTTACAAAAACTCATGAGGGAAGTTAGATTTAATGTGACCCTTGGCTTAAAAAATTGATTGTGAAATCATGAACGCCGCAGCACTGCACACCTACTAGTTAGCCTTTTATAATGTGCATATTGATTGACCTTCTGATTTGCTGGGCAGGAGAATAGATGCAGAAACTTTTAGATGTTTTTATTCCCCTCCATGCATGTGAAAACAATCAGTGGACTAAATGTGAGTCGACCTTTTTTAAGGTATTATTTAATCCAGCAATCAGGTCTAAATAGGGCAGAATGGTGTTTGTGGTGTTCATGTTTGGTTTTGATACACATTTAAAGAAGCACTTTATGTTTTTAATTCTCTCTCCTTAGCTCTTACTCAGTTGTAAGTTGATTGTGAATATTAGTACTCAGATTGTTACTCAATGGGCCTGGAAGATGTACAGCAGTAACATGCCAATTCCTGGAGTCTGTATGTAGGATAAATGACAGCACAGCACCACCTGTATATACTGTAAATTATTTATTGACCAAGTAAAGTCTTGTCCATTTGTTTTTTTTTTTGAATACTTGTCCTTTGTCTTATTTGTCTGTACACTTTCTATACCACCAAAGGTGTGCACAAAATACTTAAAAGATATGAGTATTAGTAATATGAAGAGTGGTATAGAAGCCAGTGACATCTTAGTGCCTGTCTGGGAAGAATTAAGCAGGAATGTAGTAATAATAATATTTATTAAGTCAAGTGGGACTTAATAAACAGCCATACACAAGTATACAGTGGTACAAGATGTCGTTCCCCCCGGTACAACATGGGGGGGCTGTATGTACACAATTATAGGGGTAAAGTGCAGATTAACACATGGTGCACATGACATGATAGGAGCGCAGACACAGTATATTATAATAATAATAATAATAATAAATTGTTATATAGTGTCTTCAGAGTCCAAGGTCACATTACAAAAAACAGAAAATTTTAAACAAAAGTTGAATCTGAACCATTGTATGCACTCAGCAACTACATGAATTCTAGCAGAAGAACAGTGGTTCTGGAGATCAACCCACTTTGAAATGTGTTAAACATAAACATGAGATTCCATCTCACCTTCTAACAGGGGTGGGGATCCTGATCCATGGAGGGCCGGTGCCGGTTTTTGGGATGACCTCATAATCAGGCAATAAAAAAAAAATAGTTTCTTGACTCCAGTCCCGGGAAATGTTATTGGGTAATTGAGAGGCCATCCCAAAAACCTGCACTGGCCCTCCATGGATCAGGTCCCCCCCCCCCCTTCCTTCTAAGATAGCACAAACTGGTTTTCTAAAGAATTAAATGACCATATGATAAGTCAGTGTTTCCCAACTCAGTCTTCGGAGACCAGTCTGTCAGTTGGGAAACACTGTGACAGGTGCGTTTCGATGGTATGATGTAATCCTATTCTTAACCAGTTTATTATAGTCTAAATCTGTCCACCTAGTGAACTCACATTTTCCTGTTGATGTCTTGACGCACTAGTTGGTGTTGGTGTTTGAGTTCACACTGCCCTGTAACGGAACTCCAGCAATGAGCCGATTCTTGCCAGCGGCAGCCTGCCACCTGCACACACCTGACTGGTCAGTAGGGGGCCACACTTGTGGAGCATTTTGCAATCGCTATTGATGCCTTTAAAAACCAGATTCCATGGCTCAGTATCAGAGCCTTAGTCCTTTCCTTTACTCTCATAACTGTTGCTATTACCTTATAAACAAGCTTGTAATTAAGCTTATATCCATTTTAGGAGTTCAGTTAACCACTATTACTCCTGATATATTATAGACTACCTGGTTACTATATTGTCAAATTCAACTTTATAGTCATTCAGTATAAATGTTTAGCAAACCCCATCTCACCACTTTCAGACATTATTTGATGTCTTTGCATTGACCTCAGCGGCTTTTCAAACGAATACAGGGATTCTAAACCTACTTTAACATACAGAATGAATATTTCGACCAAGACATAAAAAAGTTTAGTCTTAACAAGAAGAACAATCAAAAAAGTCCAATGTTAAGCTCTATCTAAGGTCAGGAGTCGGGACAGTTTAAACTTGACTTGATAATGTCTGCTGATCCACATTTTCTTTACTATTTAAATAAACCGCATTATTCCTAATCATATTAAAGTAATAATTAAGATTTACCACTCGAAAGCAGCGCCCAACCCACTGATCCCATTTCCCAAGTCCTCTCTGGACATGTAAGGAAAACAGGATGGTAGGGTTGGGTCAGAGTGCCACCTGGTGGAGCAGAAATGCAAGGTCATCCCTAGTGAGAACAAAACAGCTGGGCTGGTGCCATTTTCATTTACCATAGCAAATCTACTGATTCACTAATTTACCTCGTCATGTTTCATATGCATATTTATTCATGTAACTACATGAATGCTTTAAAATAACTTCCAGATAACCTACATTTTTAAAAATATGAAATCATGGAATTATACATACTGTATGTAATGTGATACAAAGACGACTTATATGGAGTCCATGGATTGTTATGCTTAAGGGTGCTGTGCAGGTATCATGTTCAAATGGTAAATAAGACCGATACTAAAATGTTTTATTATCATAGCTGTAGTGCTTTAAAATTTACATCCATACCCTGCTCCCACCCTGGGTGGGATAGATGCTGATCGAAGGGCGTGCACACACACACACACACACTATGGGCACATTAGCCAAAGTTCATCAGACTGAAAACTCCACACGTATAGTGTGCCTGAAATCCCAAACCCTGAGGTGTGAGGTGACTGCTATACACCGAGCCACTCGAAAAATTGATATATATACAGCAATAGTCATAACTGCGTGTCAGAGTGGCATGTGGAACCCACATTTTCAGTGAATTCAACAGTTAGCAGAAATCAGTCACTTTCCATTTACCCACCCATGAAGCAGACATGAACATCCCACGTCCATTTTCTGTACCTATCTGTCCAATGTGGGGATCCAGAGCCAATCCAGGAGGCTACGGGCAGAAGGCAAGGAATAAGATCATAAGAAATTTACAAAGGAGAGGAGGCCATTCGGCCCATCAAGCTCGTTTGGGGAGAACTTAACTAATAGCTCAGAGTTGTTAAAATCTTATCTAGCTCTGATTTAAAGGAACCGATGGTTTTAGCTTCCACTACACTAGCAGGAAGACTATTCCATACTCTAACTACACGCTGTGTAAAGAAGTGCTTCCTCAAATTTGTTTTAAAATGTTCTCCCACTAATTTCCACTTATGGCCACGACTTCTAGTATTTAAACTAATATTGAAATAGCCATTTGGCTGAACAGCATCCAGACCCGTTAGAATCTTATAGACCTGGATCATGTCCCCCCTTAGTCTCCTTTGCTCAAGGCTAAACAGATTCAGCTCAGCTAACCTCTCCTCATAAGACATTCCTCTAAGACCAGGAATCATTCTCGTAGCCCTCCGTTGCACCTTTTCTAAGGCAGCAATGTCCTTCTTAAGGTATGGTGACCAAACCTGCACACAATATTTTAGGTGGGGTCTTAACAAGGAATTATATAAATGTAACATCACCTCCCTTGACTTAAACTCCACACACCTAGAGATATAACCCAACATTCTATTGGCCATTTTTATTGCTTCCCCACACTGGTGAGAGTGGGACATGGAAGCACCAACATACACACAAGATCTCGTAATCAGCTACCTTTATTTCAGTGGAACCCATAAAATATCTGTACTTTATATTTCTGCTCTCTGCAGGGATTACCTTACATTTATCTGTGTTAAATTTCATCTGGCAAGTATCAGCCCAGTCGCTAATTAAATCCAGATCCCGTTGTAGCCTCTCTGCTGCTAGATCAGTATCTGCTACACCACCCACCTTGGTGTCGTCTGCAAATTTAACCAGTTTACTGTATGTATTGGTGTCAATATCATTAATGTAAATTAGGAACAATAGTGGTCCTAAAATTGAACCCTGCGGTACCCCACTATGAATGCAAGCCCACTGTGACATTGTGCCTCTAATAACTACTCGCTGCTTCCTATTCCTATTAACCAGTTTTTGATCCAAGTTGCCACAGTTCCTAAAATCCCTGCAGCTTTGAGCTTTAGCAAGAGCCGTTTGTGGGGGACAACATCAACACAGGATGGGACGCCAGCCCATGGCAGGGTGCGCGCGCACGCACGCACACACACACACACACACGCACACGCACACACACTTAAGGCATGTTTTTGGACTGTTGGGGGTAACTGCAGGAAAGATGCAAAGCCCACACACATGGAGCTGGGGGAGGGACTCAGCACTGTGCCACCCACAGGAAATCTGAAAACCCTAAACGGGAATTATTGTAAATAATGGATTAAAATGAAACAAACAACACTGAACCACTGCAAATTCCAAATTTGATGAGGGTGAAGTACATCATTATATAAACAAATATCCTGGATTTTACTAAACTCTTGTCAAACTTAGCTGGAAATGTAACAGCATCTTCATGAAGTATCCATGTACTGTACATGAAGAAATGTAAAACAGACTGGAGTGCAGGGACGTAGCAAGCTTTATAAATGCAACATAAACTTCCTTAAGAGATGCTTAACAATGATTTTTTTTTCCCCCTCACATTTTTTTCTGAGGATCTCTCAGAATGTCACTGAAAGTGCAGCTGTGCCGATCCCTGTTGTGTGCCCCCCCCCCCCAGTCCAGCACACAAAAGATTTATGGGAAGAGAATGTTTTGAATGCCACCAACCAATTTCCTGAAAAGGTAAATACATGAGAAGTGCCTGCCAGCTGTGGCAGAAGAGGATTCTGGGTAGTAGTGCGTATACCACAGATGCCAGGAAACCTAGAACCGTTCATGTCAATCATACACGTAATATAATGAACACTGACTGCACTGAGGAATGAATAAGAAATGACACCAGCTAAGTGGGACCCACTAACATGTTAGCGTAGGATTCCCTGAATCATGGTGTGCAGATTCCCCCGTTCAAACACACCTACTAAACCTGGTAACTAGCTGAATAAGACGTAGGGAAATCTGCAAACTGTTGGATTCTGGCCCTCCAGGTCCAGACCTGGGGACCGATAGGTTAGCATCTGGTCAGACTGGTGCTGCCACTTTAGGACAGGGGGAAGATTCACACACTTCTGTAATGAGTTCAAAAACTTGTCACCACTCATTTGAATGAATCTGACTCACAGAACATACTAATGACTTCATGACCAAAACTCAGATCCATAACTATAAAGCACAACCAAAAACATTTTTAATAGCATGGGAAACTGAAGTACGTACGTATTCAAACAATATTTACATTAAGTTTTACTATAGTAATTGCCTTTCCAGGTGTATATTCAGCTTTCACTAGCAGGAAATCTCCCCCGTTCGCACTCTTGCGTCTGTCTGTGCAGATGCCTGACAGCAGCCAGTGTCGCCCAGCATCACCTCCTGTGTGTGGCATTCAGCCTGAGCCTCACACACCATCGCGCTTGAACACCACACTTCCGCACAGATCTGTACACAGACAGAATGGCGCACACATGATCTTCCCAGTTTATTTAAAGGTATAATTCACCTGTATTCAAAAAGGATTCAGGAACACTTTCACCGTTTAAGTTGTGATGTTACAAAATACTTACAAAGAAAGGAACATCCAATATTACTGTAGAATACTGTACTTTTAGTGCAAGAGCAGCTGCAGGTACCTTTTGTACTGACCGTAGAAATAAAGCACATCAAAGCAGCCTCCCAATCATTCCGACAGGGACAGCCATTATGACAGCTTAAGTCTTTTTAGTGTTTAAATATTTTTTACAAGGCCTGTGTTCACCTTAAATACTGGTTATTGCGAAAACAAAATTCAGCTTTAGCAGAGAACATCTGGACTTGGCGTTGGCTATTCACAGAACAGCTTAAGTTCATACAGCTTGATTTTTGATGCTCGTATGACGAATTCTGGGGTTGGCAAGAGGATTCACGGTGAAAGCTCTCCAGGATGGTCTAAGGAGCGGTCGAGACCACCCGGCAACTCGTCCTGATCCCTGGGATGATAATAAAAAGCACGGCACCTGCAGAGTCTCCCGAACGCCACAGGCGTCTGCGGCGGACAGCCCGAGTCGTCAACCGCCACAGGCGTCTGCGGCGGACAGCCCGAGTCCTTAGCAGAGAGCCGGTCATGGCGCTGAGCCTGGGGGTGGGGGCAGCGAGGGCATGCTCTGCCCTCAGCATATAGACAGACCTCAGATTATTCCGAAACGACAACAAAACAAACCTTAAAAAAAAGTGGCTTTGGGAAAACTTCCCTTGCTTTCTGTATCTTTCAAAAATAAGCCGAGTTTCTGAGGCACTTCCATATTCCCAGGCTCCTCAGTCCGTGGGACTAAACACACCTTAGTCTGTTTATTTGACACTGTTTGATACCCACAAGAATATTAACCCGGCCCCACATCTGTCTTTGCCCTCTGTCCCGCTGTAAAAAATACAAATGAAAAGGTGAGGTGGTTGCTGGTAAACAGGCGAGGAGTCTGTTTTGTTTTTTCCACCTGCAAAGTCCAACCGGGCAGAGAACAGGGTGGCGGAAACAGGACTCGCCTCCCCTAGCAGCATGTGTCGCCCCCTAGTGTCCGCTCCTGCACCCTGCGTGCACTCAGTCACGCTACTTTCCACCTGAGGCCACACGTCTCATGTCTTGCGGGCATTCCAGCTGAATTCTGCCACATTTTTCTGCTCCGCGGTCCTTTCCTGGGGTGAGCGTGTGTCCAGTGGGGACTTCTGGGCCTGTGGCGAGCGCGGGTCCAGCAGCGGGGGGGGCATGTAGTCCCCAGCCTTGTCGGGGTGAAAGGGTCGGTAGTGTTCCGGCGTCACCGGGCCATGGTGCTCGGGCATCCTCCGGTAGTCCGGCACGTGGCTGCCGCCCTGGTGGTAGTTCTGAGAACGGAAGTCGTCCACGCGCCGCCTCTTCGGGTCCGAGTGCCTGAGAAGAGGCGAGACGTGTCACTCACACGACAGGACGCGGTGTCTCCGTGCCGGACTCGCCTAGGCCAGAAGCTCACCTATCGTAGTAGTCGCGGTGGCCCCTGTGGTCACGGTCGTTGCCGTACTGCTCGTAGGGCCGCTTGCGGTAGTTGCCCGAGCTCCTGTAGGCATCCCCGTGCAGCCGCCGGTCACCGTAGTGATGATCCTTGTATCGGTGCGGCTCATAGGCGTGGTGCCGATCAGCCTGCCACGACTGGTTGCTAGGATACGGGTACTTACGGTCTCGCTGCCAGTCTCCCCGATCTGTTGTGGGGGGTGAAAGGAGAGCAGTGCTCAGTACAGGGAGCACAAAACTAAATTACTGCTCAGCACAGACTGTGAATGGATGGACGGACGGATGGATGCTGGCAGCCCCACGAGTGGGATGAAGCCGCCACACTCACTGTCACTGGGGAAGTGCCTCTTGTTGGGCGGCATGTACGGGTCCCTGTGGTGAGCGTGGGGGGGGGGCTGCGGGGGGTGGGGCAAGGGCGCATGTGACTTTGGGGATGGCTGGGCGCCCATGGAGTCCCGACTGGAGCTGGAAGGCTCCGGCCTGAAGGGCTTCTTCCTCACAGAGGCGTCCTCCTTCTTCTTCTGCTCCTTCTGAAATTAGAGAGCGTGGCTCAGCATGGGGGGGGGGGCAGGAAGCACACCGGCAGTGGCCAGCAGGAGGCGCACCCACCTCCTCTTCCTGTGACCGCTTCTTCTGAGCCATCTTGTACAGCTTGTACAGTTTCTTCGCGCCGAACTCTGTGAACTTCGACACGAAAATCCAGAGGTTCCTGCCACATGACACGGGACATTCCGAGAGTAAGGGACACAGCTGGGCGAGACATTGAGAAGCATCGGGATCACACAGGACACGAGTGCCGACGGGCTGGCCAATCACAGAAGATTACCTGCGACGGGCTGGCCAATCACAGACACTTACCTGCGCCAGGCCATGGCATGCTCAGCATCATTGTAAGCCTTCAGGCACTCTGTGATGCGGTCCCCGATCTTCAGCAGGCAACTGCGGGTGTGCTGCAGCTGCTCCTGCACCGACAGGCCCTCGTCG
Source organism: Paramormyrops kingsleyae (assembly GCF_048594095.1). Classification (NCBI taxonomy): domain Eukaryota; kingdom Metazoa; phylum Chordata; class Actinopteri; order Osteoglossiformes; family Mormyridae; genus Paramormyrops; species Paramormyrops kingsleyae. The sequence goes on along the minus strand of NC_132809.1, from coordinate 22,982,846 downwards.
GGCTTGTCCAGCTGCTTCAGGGCCTTCTTCACAGGCCTCATGCGCTCTTTGCACTGTAGGCCAACAGGACGCAGCACTGAGCCACTTTCACCACTATGGCAGGACTCTCACAACATACCCGGCTTTACATATTTGCCTAATTAATCCCCCATGTTACTGACTGGTACATGACCTGTAAGTTACTCATTACTGCCCCCTGTCTAGAGTACACTGTGGCAGCATGCCGATCCTCCCTTCCAGACTTACAATGCTGAATGTCTCCTGGTCGAGCTCATCATCCTCATCGCCAATGGGCACCGGCTCACTGCCCGCCGTGATGTGCACCGGACCCTGGGGTGGCTTCCCTTTGGTGCCCGCCTTGCCCTGGGGAGGGGGCACGGTGGCATGAAATCTGTAGCAGCCCAACCGAGACCAACACCAACACCAACACCAACACCAAAACCCAAACCCAAACCAAACCCAAAACCAAAACCAAAACCAAAACCAAAACCCAACAGACAAGCTTCTCCTCATCAGATACCTTTTCTTTTTTTGGTTTGGAGTGCTTTTTGTCCTTATCTCCATCCTTCTCTTTCTTCGGAGTCCCCTGTTTTTCTTTATTCTCTTTGTTGTCCTTCTTTTTCTGTTTCTTCTTTGTGGGGGACTTCTCTGTTCCATCATCCTGGGAGTGGGGCGGGGGGGGGAGAGACAGACGTAAGCCTCAAGGTGGCATGCGCCATATGGGGCTCTGCTCGCCAGCGCCCTCTGCTGCTCACCTTCACCTCCCCTTCCTCCGAGGGGTGGTCAGAAAGGCGTGGGGAAGACACATCATTACTCTGCTCATCCTTGGAGGACTTGGCCTCCTTCTTATTGCGAGGTTTCTTCTTCTTCACCTGGCTCTGTTGGGATGACGGGCCGACAATAAGCGGAGTAAAAATCTTAACAGTAAGACTAGGTGTTTCTAGGCTCAAGCTCCACCAACCTCATCCCCCTGCTTGGGGATGTCTTTGCTTTCTAGCTCTTTCTTGAGCATTTTGAGGAGGTAGTCAGATCTCGTCTGCAGCTGCTTGGCTTGAGGCTTCTTATCTGGGTCATCTGGAAGGATCTACAAACAAGTGGAGTGAATGACAGCCGAGAGTGGGCAACCTGCCGGAAGCAGCCGGATACCATTCACAGTTCCAGCGTGTGATGGTGTACGGTCTCTTTTCGTACCTTGCTGGACAGCTTGAGCTCGGGGTCGGTTTTGATCAGGTCCCAGTTGCCGTAGCCGTGCTCATAGACCCCAAGCAGCAGCTGTGTGTCATCCATGATGTCCCAGTCCACATCGAAGTGGGGTGCCTTCACGCGACAGCTGAGCTGGAACCTGGACAAGGTGCCAAGGGGTAACAACAGGTCCTGAATCAACACATCTGCTCTGCTTCTGTGGGACAACCAGACCTTCAGACCGAAATAACACCAGGTGGCTATGTCATGAGGTTCAAACAAAAGGGTGAAGCGGCCTCTCACTTGTGCCTCTCTGGAGCGTTCGAGGGCACGGCCTTGTGCAAGGCCTCAAACTCTTCCTCATGTTGGATGATGGACTTGGCATTGACCTGCACCCCTGAGATCTTGATGTTGATCCCTCTTCGCTTCCCTGGACCTTTGGCTGCAGGGAGACAGAGTGGCGGATCAGTACAGGTGCGACAGGCAGCCTCACTGGGCATCTTTATGGGTGGCGCCCTCACCCTCACTGGGGTTCTCCTTCAGGTGCTCTTCGTGCTCCTGGACGGCCACCAGACAGTTGCTGTGCACCAGCTCTCCCAACCTGCGAAGGTCCGCAATGGACTTGTCCACCAGCTCTGCATCTCGTGCGATGGCCTCCAATCTATAGAAGCACAGGGATGCGTGTCTCAGCCCCAGAAAAAACAATTCAGACTAGTGTGTTTCCCAATGCGGTCCTCAGGGACCCCCTCCCAGTTCCTGGTAGAATCAAGAGCATAGACTGTCTACGGACCGGACTGGGAAACACTGCTTCAAACTCATTACATTAGACAGACCATCGGCAGTCTGTAAAGACTGATACAAATAAACATCAGCTTACCTTTCAAGTGGGCAGCCAAATTTCTTGTAGCCTTTGATGAATCTGGTGAAATGAAATTCAGCAGCATTCATAACCACATCCAGAATATGTTCCTTTATCACAATATTCAGGCAAATCACATTTCCAGTTGGTCACCTGCGGATCTCGGCATCGGTGAATCCCTCCACATTGTTCTTGCGAGCTCGGGGCCGGCCCCTCCTCTTCGGCTTCTTGTCATCCTCGCTGTCGTCGGTCTCGCTCTCGGACCCAGAGGACCTGTGCTTCAGTTTGGAACCAACGTCACTATCACTGTCGTTGGCTTGGGCCTTCAAGAAAGAATTAGGCCTTTCAGACGCGGAACACAGACACAACTCATGAAGAGTATGACGCCAACTCAGCTAGGACTTTGCTAGGACTCTGCAAGGCAACTGCTTCTCACTTACCAGCATCAGAAATGGGGGGAGGGGCAGCCTAAGTCAGCTATAGACCCCAGGCCCTCCTAACCCAAACAGATGAGAGAAGCTGAGTCCCAAAGGAGACATCAGCTGCCATCACCCCACTTATGAAAACCCACACCGGCCCGGCCTGGCCCAAACCTTCTTGTTGGAGCTCCGACTTCGTGGAAGCATGTAGATGTCCTCCATCTCCTTCTGCTTCTGCTCCTCCTCTACCTTGCGCCGCTGTTCCTCAGGGATGATGTCGTCCCAGTCGCGCATGGGCTTCTCCTCTAGCTCGGGCATGCTCTCCTCCATGGTGGAGAAGTTGGCCACCTGGCAGAGGTGGGAGAGGGGCCGTGAGGGAGCGTGGTACCAGGCCGAGGCCCCAGGATCAGGGTCGGCGGCTCCAAAGGTCGTTACCTTGAACTGGGACAGCAGCTCGTCTGTGGCGCTGGAGCCCTGATCGCTCTCCCTGGTCTCTGCCAGCCGCAGGATCTCATCAATGTCCATCTCCTGCCGGAAAAGATATGATTGGTTACGACTCAGAATGGCATTTCCCATTTTAATTACATCATCTGCACACTCGTTTTTCTTTTTTTTTTTGGACGGAGGGGTCCTTCCTCAGACCTGTGGTTCAGACTCCTCTCCCTCTGGCTCTTTGAAAAGATCTTCAGCACCAAACTTCAAAATGGCAGTCAACTCCTCCTTGTTAAACGGATTAGAACTGTGAACACAGAGGCAACAAGCAGCCGGTCAGTTCTGTTAGAGGATCAGTGTTTAATTAGCAATACGACAAAATGAGCCCGTGTGACCCAAGTCATATGGGGAAGTTAACTTCCAGAAGCTGACCACAGGTAAGACCACCACCGTAGAGAAGACAGCATTCCTGTTCTCTCACTTTGAGTTTCCTGAGCTGTTGTCCAGTACAGTTCGTCCCGTGGTGTCCATCCTCTGAATGACCAGATGGTCCAAAACCATCTTCTTCTTGGCCCTTTCAATGATGTCTTCCTCAACTGTCCCTTTTGTGACCAAACGATAAATATTCACCTGTTGAGGACAAAAAGGGGATATTTCAGATGATTTCAGTTTTGGATTCTCGTTTTTCCTCCAAAGGATTCCGACCCCAAAGTCTGGAATCTGCATAAACACGCATCCATCGCTCCATGGTCACCTGCTTCTTCTGGCCTATCCGGTGCGCCCGGGCCTGCGCCTGCAGGTCGTTTTGGGGATTCCAGTCGGAGTCGAAGATGACCACAGTATCAGCCGATGCCAGGTTGATGCCCAGGCCTCCGGCTCGCGTGGACAGCAGGAAGCAGAAGTCCTATGACATGGAGACCAGCCATTTTCTCAGACAGTGAGACCATGACAGGAGACTCTGAAAGGGGATGGCCCGTCTCTCCGGCAGCAACATGGCCACTATTCAGGATTCAGCTGACATTACCGTTATTGCGGACCGTGTTTAGTAGGTAACTCAACACAGGATGTATGGTTTCCTTAAAAAAATAATTTGATGAGTCATGATGAGTTAAGACTGGTCCCTTTGAATAGGTGCAGTCGAGATTCATTTTCAAAAACATAACAGGAACCCTAGACAGCTTGGAACGTGTGTCAGACTCATTGGGAGTCATTCTGGTCTATTTAGGAACATTTTAGAATCCATTAAAACTGAAAGCACATGGGAATTAATAAACCCCTGTGCATGCAGACCACAAGCTTTCCGTAGGACGACCGGCTGACTCACATACCTCAGATCCCTCAGCATTGAAGTGGTCTAAAGCTTGTTTTCTGATCTCTCCTTTTATTGAGCCGTCCAACCGCTGAAAAGAAAAACAGACCCAACTTTGGCTTCGGGCCTAAACTGCTTCCCGACAACTTTCAGCCCCAACAATAAACTTAATCTCCCAATTAAAATAAACACTACCCCCGTAAACATGCCATATTTAGACCAGAATGAACGCGAGAATTCCATTTACTAATATGCAGTTTAAAGGCATAAGCTGTCTAGATATCTACAGCCCCCAGTCCCCATTAAAAATAACTCGAGAATAAAAATAGCCCAGGCCGTATCAAACTCCGCCAATCATGTGCCGGACACCCAGCCCTGACATATGATCCAGAACACCTGAGTCAACAACTGGCCCACTCTAAAGCTCACTGCTTCCCTGTCACTTTAAACACCTCCCGCACCCAAGATTGGCCATAAAGTCCCAAGATCTCCATGAAAGCAGAGGTGGCCCACCCGCCTGCTGGATAAGTCCCGCTCCCCGTACCTGGAAGGGGTAGCGCTTGTAGGTCAGGTATTCCGCCAGGATGTCTAGCATCCGCACCATCTGGGAGAATATGAGCACGCGGTTGCCCCTGTCATGCAGCCGGGTCAGCAGCTTATCCAGGAGGACCAGTTTGCCGCTGCCACGCACCAGGTTCTGAGAGATTGCATCAGAGTACAGTCACTGTGGGGGCATGAACGGGGTGGGGGAGAGGGGTGGTTCTGCCGGGCCCCCCTACCTGCTTCTGCTCCTGCTGGCTGCCGCTATCGCTGTCCTCACTCTGCTTGATGAGGAAGCTGTGGTTGCAGCACTTCTTCAGCTCCATGACGATGTTCAGGAAGCCCGAGGAGCTGCCCCTCGTGCCCTTGGACAGAGCCCGGTAGTTCCTGGTCAGGATCCACCTGTCGGGGGTTGTATTGGCGGAACGTTAGAAGAGGGAGGGAAACACCGGCATCTTTACGTGACCTCACGCCACTGGCGAGCAGCCCGACTCGCCGTACTTGTAGAACTGCTTCTGCTGAGCGCTCATGTCCACACGCAGGATCTGCTCCACTTTGGCCGGGAGCGACTTCTCCACATCCTTCTTGACGCGCCGGAGGAGGAAAGGCTCCAGGACTTTGTGGAGGCTCTGGTAGCCGTTGTCCCGCCCTTTGCCGTGTTCATCCTCGAAATCCTCCCAAGACTCGAACCTGTGGACAAGCAAAGGCAACCTTAAATACAGACAGACGGCTCTTTAAAGGGATATAGATCCTGCCTAATTTTCCTTTTTCCCTTCAGCGTTCGGAAATGGCAAATGAACATCCAGTTAGATGCCTTGTTATTGGATTGCTCCCCTCTATCTTCACCTTGACCAAAACCGAGAAGCTATTCTGACAGAACATGAACACTCTGCCCTCCTGGCCCCCAGCACCCTATGGCCAGAGGAGGGAAGTTTAGGTTCATAAAATACAAATCCAGACCAAGATTTTGTTTCAGCCAGCTAGTTGAGCATAAAGGGTTACATTCACAGAATATTCAACTGGTTGGTTGAAACAAAATCATGGCCTGGATTTGAACTTTCTTGACCTAAACTTTCTACTTTTGCCTACGGCCAGGTCAAGGCAACTTACTTGTCAGGCATGAGGAAGTGCAGTAGTGACCAGAGCTCTTTCAGTGAGTTCTGCAGTGGAGTCCCTGTGATCAGCAGCCTGTGGTTGGACCTGAAGTCCATCAGCGTTTTGTAGAGCAGCGAGTCGTCATTCTTCAGCCTGTGGGCCTCGTCAACCCCAAGGAAGGCCCAGTTTATGTTACCTAGGACACTCTGGGCACAGAGCAGGAGCTACGTGACACCCTGAACCGTCAAAAAGGCACCATTGTTATCAACAGTCAAAATTTGAACTGTCTGTCTTAATCAACACACCTTGTCTTTCAGAAGGATTTCGTATGTTGTCAACAGTGCATTGAACTTGATCCTCTTTGTCTGTGGGTGCACCCACTCATAGTCACGGATCTGCGAGAGCAAAGAAAAAAGAATGGAGGAATGTTTCTGAGCCGGCTTGCAGGTCAAAGTCACATGTGAAGGCCAGAACCAGGCTTCGCCCTGCCACGTACCGTCTTCCTGCTCATTACGTCACCAAGGTAGACCACCACGTTCATGTCCGGGGCCCAGGTGTTAAACTCACGCTGCCAGGAAGTGAGTGTGGACAGGGGCACCACCAAGAGGAAAGGCCCATACAGCTGGTGCTGGTGGAACAAGTAGGACAGGAACGAGATGGTCTGGATAGTCTTCCCCAGCCCCATCTCATCAGCCAGGATCACACTGTTGCACCTGGAGTCACGAGGGCAGAATGGCAGCATGTGGGAATAGTGAAAACGACCACTTTTAAGGGAGTTGGGCAGCAGCTGTTGGTAGCCCCCGCCTCATACCTGCACCAGGAGTGAGCCAGCCAATTGAGTCCATCAAGTTGATAGTCCCGTAGTTCCAGGTTCTCACCACCAATGTATGACGGCTGTTTCTTTAACGTCACAAACCGCGGCCTTTGTTTCAACACCTGAAGCAAGCATAATGATGAAACAAAGGATGAGTTTCATTTTGTGCTCTTTCTGCACAAAAAGAAGGCGAATCTTCAATAAGCCGACACAGTAGAACTGCGAGCAGGGTGTGTTTCCATGCCACTAATACCTGTCATTAATCTTCCCACAAGATTCAGTTCCATATCTCGTACTTAGTCAGGAACAGGCTTATGTTACAGAAATCATGGCTTAGATCTGCAGCTCAGTGTCATGTCACTGTTATGCTCATACTGAAATCAGTGACAAGAAAAGTTATAGGATGTGAAATGCTAGGTGTGATTGCAGCAGTGTGTGCAAATCGAGAGCCAAATATAAATCACCCTGAAGCACCTCATTTTCTCAGCTCAGAAGGGAGCCACTACGTAAATTTGAAAGCAATTTATTAGTATACAAAACAATATGTTCCATCAGAACCGCAAATTCAGCTGTCAATGGTTTTAACATAGCACACTGGGGTGTGCTGTACACACAGAATCACCATACACAATTCTACTCATTTGTAAATTGCTTTCATTGCAATTCTGCGAATTCTTCTTTTTTCCATCTCACGACAAAAACCACCTCGAGTGATGACAAAAACGTTTGTTTTTGGGTGATTATTCAGGGTTTTCCCCCTCCAGCCCAGTGTTTTCACCTTTTCAATTCTCATCTCCAAATCACAAAATCTAGATCAATGAAAACGCCAGTAACATGGCCGTCTCTAAAGCAGTAGTAACTATACCAGGTTCAACTAAAGTCCTACATGGCAGGCTGGTTCGTCATTACTAGGTGCCGTTTCGGAGCTCCGGGGGCCAGGCCTCCTAAGAACATAAGAACTATACAAACGAGAGGAGGCCATTCGGCCCATCAAGCTCGCTTGGGGAGAACTTAACTAATAGCTCAGAGTTGTTAAAATCTTATCTAGCTCTGATTTAAAGGAACCCAAGGATTCAGCTTGCACTACGTTATCAGGAAGACTATTCCATACTCTGACTACACGCTGTGTAAAGAAGTGCTTCCTAAAAATCCAGTTTGAAATGTTCTCCCTGAGTCGGGCTCACTCACCTTGCAGTCCTTCGAGGGGATGGTCTTGCAGGAATTGCGGTTGTTAAAGCTGTCAATGCAGTGCTGGAACTTCTTACTTATGAGTGCACCATCCTCCCAGCTACACTCTGCATACGGCAGGCCCATCCACTTGCAGAGGTATTCAGGCTCGTTGGACGAGCTGGCAGTTTTATGGCTGTGTGCTGGTTTGGGGGGGACGGGGACGGCATAGTGTGTTAAACACCTCTCCTAGCAAAAAAGCAAGACACCCTAACAGACTGCAACCACGTGGCACCAGCTCATACTCACAGGGAAAGTCGGAGGAGCACTGCGATTTGCCGGTCTTTGTTGCTGCCCAAGACAAAAGGAAAATGTGTTGTTCATAAATTTGGTTTCAGACACCTCCTTCCTTACAGCGCAAAACATCAGTAATGAAATGGGAAGGGTTACAAAAGAGGACAAGATCCTAAAACATCAAAACACAGAAGACACAGCAGTTTTTTTGTAAACACAAACTTAATTAGCGTAAAAATGGATATGAACCCAAACACGTCACACAGTACGAGTAACCTAACGTATTCATGGTTCACTACGGAGATCTTCACCTATGACTCGCTCCACGATCTGGAACTGTTTATTGAGGTCTGTGGTCAGTTCTTGTTGGCAGTTGTAATACTCCAGGTCTTCTGGGGAGGCTTTCGAGATCCTGAGAGGCAGAAGGACAATGTGCAGAAACACTCTGTTTGTCACTGTGACCCTTACTAAAAACCATAAGCAGAATACATGCTTATCATAGCTTATCATCTATATCAGAGCTGTTAATTTTTAAATGAAAGCTGAGCATTTCTGACATTTTATCTCTGCTGAGGTCTCACCAGTAACTGAGCTCCTCATTCTTCTTCTTAAAGTTCTCCAGCTTCTTGAGCCCCTTGACCTTCTGCTGGATGAGGGAGTCCATGCTCTCCCACGTGTTGTGAATGTAGGACCAGCCCTTCCACTTGATCAGGTACTGCGTCTCACCCTCGTCTTTCCCGGGGTCGAAGTCGGCACACGGGTCGCCATTGGCCTCCACGGCGTATAGCGTGGTGGAAGCCCCCATGGCTGTGAGGTCACACACACGGTTAGGCTGGGCCATCACAGCTGGCCCACAATGCCGAGCAATCCACGAGAAATAATACGCCAGACGGCAGCTCTATTCTCCAAGCCCTGACCCACCACTGCACGTCACTGACAGAGTGAGTCAGCGTGTGACTGAATCACACTCCAGCGTAACACTCATCATGCTCTTACAGCCAGAAACAGGGCTGCTTGTTCCTACAAAACGCATAACAGAGACAGAGAGAAGCTCACCTCCCTTACGGCCAGTCCTGACGTCCATGACCTTCTCGATGGTCTCACTGTCATTATCCTGTTGTTCGTCGCCAGCCTCCCCAGCCATCTCGATCAGGTCGTCGGAATCTGTCTCAAAGTCGTTCAGGTCCTCCTTATAACTGGAAGGCAAGCACTGGAATCACAACTGGCACAAAGGAGGAAGGGCACTAAACCATACCTAAGAAGTCTGTACGACGTAACAGTGCTCCTCAGAGTGACATGTGCTGGACTGGACCCAGCCCCAGAAAAACACAGTATATAATCAACCAATTAGAGCAACAGCACAAGTTAATCACAAAATACTTAAATGCTAAACCTGACTATTTGGAATCTGCATATTATTAGCATATTAAATTATACTAATGTCACACATAACATCAGTGATGTGCAACCATGGTAAATACAGCTGTTTTTAAGAGGCACTTAGCAAGTAACTGTTGATTGTACATCATTTTTCATTTAGAGGGCATCTCATATTTTTATACCTTTACATTACAGTATTGAAATACCTCTGTCCTTAATGTCCTTATAATTATGCTGCACACAAGTGCACAGCTTGCACTACTTTATTCCTTTATTCTATTATGTTATTTCTGATTATCAATTTTTCTTAATTTATGTTCTTGAACTTCTATGTTATTTGTGAAAGGAAGCACCAATACTGCCAAAACAAATTCGTAGTACATGCAGGTGTACCTGGTCAGTAGAGTGAATTCTGATTCTAATTATCAATAGGGGTGCAAAATCCTAGGAATTTTCAAAGTTGGAAGCTTTCCATGGGAAAATTTGGGAATTTGTAAAATTGCAGGTTAGCCTATAACAGTGAACTTAAATGTAATTGGAAAAAAAAGTAGACAGCACTAATAGTGATATCAAGCTTAGCCAAGGGCTTCTGAGTAATTATGTGTGTGTAAAAACACCGCAAAATAAGCATCTGCATCAAAACGCACTGCTTATAAGTCATATCCTATCTTGTATTATTCATAGTTTGCTTTCTTTGCCTTACCAGTTCATGTGCAGTTCCACAGAGTTCAATATTTCTAAAAATTTCCCAGCTTAACTTCCCATGGAAAGTTTCTGGAAAGTTTCCACCCCTTTGCAACCCTACTTCCTATGGAAAGATTCTGGAAAGTTTCCACCCCTTTGCAACCCTACTTCCCATGGAAAGATTCTGGAAAGTTTCCACCTCTTTGCAACCCTACTTCCCATGGAAAGATTCTGGAAAGTTTTCGGAAATTTATCGGAAGGTCTCCGCCCCTTTGCAACTCTAATTAACAAAGACCTTATTAACTTCTGTAGCAACGATAAAATTTAAATAAACATGGTGGTGTTTTATTACTTTATTGGCTGTCAGATAAAATGAGCACAGTGCCAGAGCAGTGGCAGGGCACAAACTCTGTCTCACCTGACTTTGGCGGCTGCCCGACGGCGCGTCTGTCTCTTGGGTGTGTCCTCATCTTCATCGTCGTCATCCTCATCCTCGTCCTCTGATGAATCTTGCTTCCTTGCTTTCTTGCTTCTTGGAAGCTCCTGCTTCTTGGCCCCAGCCGATTTGCTCTGAGGCCTGTGAAACAGAGACACAGGGCGACTGTTTGCCACTCAGGCCGTGAGGCACGACTCCACGCCGGCCCCCATCTGACCACCAGAGCGTAGCGGACGAGTCCCCTTCTAACAACCTGACTTGCGTACGAGTGGCCTTGAGACAGCTTTTATAGTTTTAAAATGTTAAATGTCAAATTCTTGATGGAGAGCACCAGAAATATCCCAACTTATTTTAAAATGGCTGCAATAACGTAATTAAACAAATATAGACATTTCGAAAGTGGATATTTTCAGTTAACAAGCAATACGTAAATCTCAGCCCTTACATCCAAAAGGCTCTTTAAGATTTGGGGATCAGGGCAGCTTCCAACTAAAATGGACACATGACCAAATCGGACCAATCAGAGGAGCTGTCTGAAGGCCAGGCTTCGCTACACCCTTACCTTCTCGCTGGCAGTCGTCTGGATCTAACTTTTTTCTCATCCTGCTCACTGTCTGCACTGCTGGCATCTTCCTCATCATCATCCTCCTCTTCTTCATTTGAGTCATCATCTTTCCAGGTATTTCTTTCAACACAGAAATACCACAGTTTTACCCTTCAGGATGCCGGCCAGTGCTGCGCTGACCCGTCCTCTGGCACCCGGAGAGCAGGGTGCGGCCCGTCAGCCTACCCTGCAGCTAATGACGGCTCACTGAGCCCTTAGGCTAGCTCATGCCGAAGGCTTGGCGTTCCTTGTCACTCAAAGCACAGGCATGCTTGGTGTCATGCCCGACACCACCCACCAGGGGGCCTGTCACCTCAGCAATGGCACACAGATGTAGTGCAGTGCAAAGACCATGAAGGAAATAAGTCACCCCCCCCCCCAAACCACTGAGCTTATTCAAATGCTATTCTGCATTCATATAATTAAAAGAAAATAGAACATTAAAAAAAAAAAAAAAAAACACTTAAAATGTGAAACCATACTTGAGATGGCTTTTACAAGCAAATATTCCTTTTCAAAATAGTATTTTATTAGAAAAAACAATTTAAAATTTAACCCATTCTTCTTATATTCATCTTTATACTGTGGTTTTTAACAATGAAACATTTTAATTCTCATATGACACTGCAAATGTAACCTTCATCAGTGCTGGAGCAGCACTGGCGACGGACTGCCGCAGGCAGAAGAATGCAAATATGACACAGGGCCCAGGCAGCAGCATGTCGATTCTGTGTGCGAACGCTGCGCGCATGTATGCGAAACTGCAGAAAAGTTTCGTGCATGTCATCCAGCCCCCACTCACTCTGCCTTCTTCTGCCGGGAGACTTTTCTTTTGGGACCTTCACTCTCAGATTCGCTGCTGCCCTGAAGATGTATCAGAGATACATTCATGTGTCACCAGAAGGCTGACACTTGTATGCAAGTCACAGTCAGGGCAAATTTCATTGCGACTATGCAATGTTGTATAATGGATCACCAGGGTAAATAAATAAATTAAATTAAATTAATCAAAAGACTGTTTTTAAAGGAATTTAATTAATTAGGAATTACAGAAATGCTTTAATTGAAAGTATAAATTAGCACCCATACACTAACTTTTCTATTGGTTTTCCTATAAACAGCGAATGTCTCTCTCAACCACCAGATGGCAGTGTGAACAACGAAATGGTAGGTACAGCTCCTGGGTGCACAGACTACAGAGCCATTCCTTCAGAGTGCTCAGATTCCTGCTGCCCTTCAAATTCAGAGAAAGCAGCTAAAAATCTACAGAGTAGCTTATCAATATCAATTCCATTTAAGAGTTACCAACACACTGTATAAGCCTCCACTGCACTACATAACATTGCAGCTTTCTTGCCTCTCCCACTCACCTCAGCGCCGATATTAAGGCGAGCAGGTTCATGTCTGCTCCGGTTGGACCTCCTGACCCCATAAACATCTGGATGTTCCTCCCACATCTGTAAGCAAATAGCCCAATTTGCCCCAGTCTCGTCTCTTGGACTCGCAGCCAGCAGGTATATGCACTAGATCAGGGGTTTACAACCTGGGGTCCGCAGAAACCCAACAAATTCTCCCATCACCGGAAAATTATGGAAACCAAAGGCCCCCATAGTCCTTAGTTACTTGTGTGATCACACATTAATGGTGGGGGTGGGTCTCCATCTCTCGTTTAATGCAATTTGGGGTTCTCTGGTCTAAGGTTGAAAACCCCTGCTCTAAATAAATGTAAATCATAAATCATTATACAAGCTTGGAACAAATTTCCAATCAAGCAGTCCTTAAACATTTAATGTAGTCTAACAAGAGATCCTGTCCTCTCACGTCCCACTTCAGGGAAGTCAAACTGCATGAAGCCTCATCACTGGGTGGTTGGCACCTCAGTACCTTCTTAACATCTGCTAGCTTATCCTTCTTTCGGATGGGCTTGTCCTTGACCACAGCTGAGGCTTGCTTTGACTCGCTCTCAGACTCGGAGCGGCTCTCGGACTCGGACGTGCTGTTGGACTCGGAGCGTCGGGACCTTCCGCGCTCGCTTCCGCGCTCGCTGTCCGACTGACTCCCGGACTCCGACGCCGAGTGGTTCGATTCCTCTGATGCAGAGTTGCTACAATGTGAAAGAAACCCCACCTCACAGATTAACAAAGGATGTGATTTCATTGTAATGCAACAGACGTATGTGAGGGTGCCAAACGTGAATATATAAATCTGTCTAACTATGCCTTTCATATTCATCAGACTTATTCAATGCCTGCTATTTCACAAGTGTGTGGAAAACACAATAAGCAGATTCTTTAGAATCTGCTTACTTTGTCAATTATGTAAATTTTGTGCTGAATAAAAATACTTTCGTGTGAAAATGCAAGGGTCAAAGAATTAAAATAAATAAATAAAAGGACTAACATGTGATTCATTACATTCAATAACAAAGTGGGTGAATTCACAATTTACAGAAATTCCCTGTTGGATTCAAGGTACATATAATCCCAAACTGAAATGCAAAATGTGTTTAGTTTTAATAATAGTTGGTATTGGGGTGACTAATGGGTACTCAAATTGTTCATATTTAAGCCAGAAATCATTTTGGGGTTTTTTTTGTATTATTTTTGTCTTATCAGCTTTATGTGAAATATGAGAAAATAGCATTTATGTACTTTTGTTATGTTTGTAAAAGACCATATCAGAAAAAAATTGGAAACTTTTAATGTAAAATAGTCATGTTGCACCAAATACTCTTTAGTTTTACTTAATTGCTAATTTTCCTTTGAAATTAAATTACAATTTTCAAATTGTAAACATACGGTACCATTATCAATTCAAATCATCATCCATTTTAGACAGAAAAGTAGAACTATAAATGAAGCAGGTATTAGTTGTTCCCTGAAAGCATGTTCTTAAGGGCAGGTATCCACACAATACAGCAGACTTACATTGTATAGATTATACCCACTTTAAATGGGCATCAGACCAGCACCCAGAAATAAAGATAATGTGAGTTATAGTGACCTTACTGTTACAATTCTCTTTATATGGTGTATCCAATCTGACAGGAAACAATAGAAATGGAGGCTCTTTTTTTTCAAAATTCCTTTATTGTTCCCAGCATTGCAATATCACGAACCGCCAGCAGGGGTCCAAGGCGCTTACTTCTGCAGCTTCTGTTAATTTTCTCCAGAATGCATACAAACTAAACGTTTAGATGCATTTTCTGTTGTCTGTGCTACAAAACATCCTTAATTCATTTTTGAACACAGGTTAACAATTGCTTCACTGTTTCTAAATGTTAAATATATCCTTTAAACACGATAAACACTTGGACTATGGCATGGGTTAGGTCGTATGTATAAACACTTGGACTATGGCATGGGTTAGGTCGTATGTAAATAAAAAAGGACGAAGTGCTGTTGGAAATTCTCTGCTGGATTCAAGGTACACATAAACCCAAACAAAAATGCAAAATATGTTTAATTTTTGTATTTTATTATATTTTTTTTTTATTATTATTATGCTGTTGTGTTGATAATAATCAACAAATATTCATATATTGTATATAATATATTTATTCTTTATAATCATATGATGAAAATAAAGACTGAACTGATATTGGGCCCTCCTTTCCAGCAAGGCACTCTCAGCTGACAAAGCAGACAGGAAACACAGCCTTCCAGTGCTGAGATGATGTAAGGAAGAGGCGGGACTTGACACATACAGAGAATTTCTACAGGCTGCTGTGTTGCTATGCAAGGGGAACACCCAATCACCATCTAAAACATACACTTATGACCTTTGAGCCACTTCCTGTAGTTCCAGGAACGTACTGTGTAATGCAGCATGCCTGACCAGCTATGCGGCACAAAGCAAGAGCCATTTTGTGACTTTTAAGTGGACGAGCAGCCATTTGAAGAAGTAAAGACGCTTACATAAGCAAATGCCTTACTGGTTGAAAAACTGTGCCTTGCTGTTCCCAAAAAGAGGACAGTTTTTGTCATTTAAAAGCCAGTTGAGTTGTTTCATTGTCAAAAACACAGTGCCTAATCGAAGATGAAAACTGTTGATTTTAATCCTGTCTAAATGTGTTCATTTAAAATGGCTGCCTCATGAAACAACAAAGCAAATACTGAAAATTTAACCCTTTGCAATGTCATAATCTGTACAGAGCTATTACCCATTTTACCATTTCCATTAAAACAGTTCTGCATTTATGCATGCATATTTTCTTGTACTAACGATATACAACCATTTCTTGGTTTAAAATTCTAATAAATATGGAAACACACAACCATTTCGTCAAAAAAAGACAAAAAACAAGCTACTCAGGGCACTGAGATCTGACTTCGTTCAGTGTATATGCACATAAGTACTACTGCACCTGTGTAGCACTTTTCCAAATGTATCTGGTTTGTTAAAACTGCAGCTGATGCTACATGCATGACTATCAACTAGAAAAGTGAAGACCAATAAAGCCACGACATGTACAATAACCAGAAATTAACAGAAATTAAACGTCAAGAGTATAGAATACCATTTCGGCTTAATACGTAGTCACACATAATTTAACCGAATAATTTTAGCCTTGTTCTATAAAAAATAACTTTTAAAAGAAATGATAGCACCAATTTCAAAAAGCTACCAGTTTGCTTTATAGCTCGTTCGGAACATCAATATTTAGTATGGTTTTAAAGACAACATGTTCCATTTCCTCGTTATAAATTCATCGGAATATGAGCACTGCAAAGTAAATTCCATATCCTTACTAAATGATACTTTTGTGCAGATATGTGTGCAGATTTACCTTAATAGACTGTAAAATACCAATGCATTATTGTACTAATTAAACAATGTATCCCAATTCCACAATCCCCATTTGAGGATTTCAGACTTTTGTGAAATTTTCCATGCTTACAATACACTTTCCACATAGTTATCCCTCCAACACAACCCAGCCTCTATAGTGTTTTTTTCTTCACTAGAATTTCATTTCAACAATGTCCAACAATGAACCTAAAAACTATCCCCACCCCCTCCAACAAAGTAACCTCTTTCATGTAAGTTGAAATAATCTCCCCTATGCAAAATGGAACCAGAACATAAACTAAAAAACATGGCCAAAATTAATAGTTGGAACAACAATATAAACGCATACTTTTATGCTTTAATAATGTGGTAAAGGCAAAAAACTATATAAACATTGTTTTACACTATCAATTGTTCACAATCGTTCACTTCCTGGTGCAACAGGAAATTGAAATTTTGCACGTGTTTAACTATCTCCATGAGTTTTAAATTACTCCAGGCACTGGACTCAACATCAAACGGTCCATTGGTGTAATTTTTGTGTTGGGCAATTACTTCCCTCCAGTGGCCCTTTCAATTACTGCATTTAGAAGGAAAAACACTTAGCAACCAATTAAATCGCCTTTCTTCATTGGTGGAATATGTGTATTTCGTTTGCATTTTAAAACAAACATTTAGTTTACTCCTTCCACTAAATGTTCATTTAACAGCACAAGCACTAATTTTCAAACATGAGAAACAAAACTCTACACCATAAGATGGAAAGTGGTTGAATCCCACTGATGGCTTCTTGATGCATCTATGGAACCAGTATAAGATACTTTACTTGTGTGCATCTGGCCACTAATCTAATACTTCTTCACATAACGCGAGTAAAATCCTGAGTTATGCTACACAGATGTGTCAGTCAACAATACTGAACATCAGAGAAACCTGAAAATCACAAATAACTGGTGGAAAAAAGTATAGGTGCTACATGTAACAAAGGAACTTGTTGATGTCAACAAAATTAAGCCAATTATAAACAGTCCAATAAATCTGTCGGTCATGTTTGAAAAACCAAGACAGGGTTATATAAATAATAAAAAAAAGGTCACACATAAGTGAAGTCGTCTGAATATGTAGTTTTTCTATAACTGAAAAAACAATAACACACCTTATTAAAAATGGGTTAAAGTGTACAAATATTATAGTAGGACAACATGTACAAGATGTAGGATATCGTTCTAACAATTAATTGCATCTGCATATATGGGGAAAAAACATGGGAAAAGCACCTATAGGAGGAAGCGTAAATGTTACTAAACGTTGTATTTAGACAGAAAATGCTTTAAATCAACCAGGGTAATTTATATATCAAAATATACAAGCATATTCAAAGTATGTGGGACTGAGTACTGAGAGTCTGACATATAAAATATATCAGATATTTTACGATCCCAAAGAGATATTTAATGGAAAGTAAAGACAGGCCTTTATCTACATCTGTTACAAATGACCAAACTTCAATACCTTTCGAGTACCCACAAATTTACCTTCAAGGAATAACACTGTAATTCACTGTAAAATGATTAATGAATTGTACAACCTTATGAACATCCATGGGGCATAAACTTTTTAAGTATCGCTTAGTGTGTTTTTTGTTATGGGTTTTAAAGGCACTCTCAGACAGAATTGAAAGTTTATATCAGTACCTTCATTCATGTAACAAATCTTAAACGATACCCCATGTTCTTCCCCCCATTGAAAAACGGTTTCGGTTTTAAAAGACCACTTAGTATTTCCAAACCACATGTGACCAGAAAGTGTTCAAAATGCATTAAATGCGAATGAACATTGCATGTAAAATGGTGCAATGCAGCAGCGACTAATCAGACAAGGTCATTTTATACTGTCACAAATAGACATAAAAGAAAAGGCAACCGTGCATGAACTCCTAAAAAAAGAAAAAGAAAAAAAATCACCACCATCCATCGAGCCGATGTACATTTGGGTATACGATTTACACGGGCCCAGGAGTCGGGGCTTAAGTTTTAGAAATGCCAGCAAAAATTAGGGTGTGGCTGTTTAAGAGTGCCAAGGTCATTGATGTAAAATGGACATTAATCGAGGGCGATCGTCGCCAAAAAAATATATAATGTGTACAGGTGAGCACCCGTGTTTGACAGGGCAAACAATCAAGGCAGATGTCAAAAAAGGGGGCTGGAAAACTTTAAAGATCGTACCTTGATGCATTGCTCTGAGGCGACCCGTCATCGTCCTGCTTTTTGTCCTTACTCTTCATCATGGTTTAATCTTGAAAACGTTTGCGTTTGGGGATCTTAAGTTCTGGTATTAACTGTCAAAAAGTTAAAAGAATGGTAAGCCGGACTGTATTTCCTTGGCTTTTTTGCTAAGAGGAAAGAAGCAGCATTTGACGTTGCCGACGACATAAGACAGACAGAAAAGCACCTTGTCCGACGTTAAAAAATATCAAATATTAGAAATATTGCATATTATCGACAAATAATTGGTGCCCAGTGGCATGGGCATCAATGTACAGTGCCCATGTGTGCAAAGGATTTCTTTAAAATACGGCTACAGACACACATTATAACTGCGTCATCAGACAAAATACGATACAGAAACGAGCTTCATAACAAAAACAATGAAAAATTAAAATTTATAAAAGCATTGTAGACATACCTATTCCATGTACAGACAGGTAGACTGCGGCGCCGCTTTCTAGTCTCCCGTAAGGAGTATTTATCCCGTTTTCGCGATTCCGGAAAAAAGAAACAAAAATCCTTTTAAAACGACTAATATCGAAATAATTTGATTTTAAAATTTTAATCTGCGTTGAAATATCGGTAGCTGAGAAGAAAGGAAGAGGAGCCGGAGGAGCGCCCAGGCGAGCGCACTAAAAATGGAGGTGCGCCATGGCCGCCCTGCCTGGCTGGGGAAACAACGACTCGCACAGACGGCACAGTGCGGCTCCCCCTCCGCCAAATGCATCGACCTAACGCCGGAAAACGCTGCTAATTCTCACGCCGACTACACCGCATCTAGCCCTACTCTCGCCTGGGTTCAGCCCGGGGAGCCTGAAAAGTTGTTCAAAGTTGCGGGGGGGATGAAAAAGTGCCAGACGAAGCCGTGCGAGCGTGAATGCGCGCCCCTCTCCGAGGCTCAGCCGCCATCTAGAGCTCCTTCCCAGCTCTGAGAGCCCAGCCTTTGATTGACGTCCTTTCCATTTACCCCAGGACTCAGGTGATGCACTGAAGACCCACCCCTTCCATATCCTACAAAAATGCCAATATTTACAACTAAACTATCTTCTCCAAATCATGGATGTGGGGCTGGACACTGACACAAGTAACCAAATTCATCCCCAGAGCAAGATATTGGGGGGAGCTGTTTAATTTTTAATTTTTTTTAGAGAATACATTTTTTTGTCCGTGCCACCACTTCCTGTTCAGACAGGAAATGAGGAAACGAGATAACTGAAGCCATTTTATAGAAGCAACAGAGAAGCCTTGGACACCATTACAGCTACTGCCTTCACATCTGATTTAACCCTTTGTACCTTGAAGAATTATGCAACTAAGGACTATTGTTAGAAAAAATAGCCAGAGCTGATGGAAAATCCCAGTCAATGGAGCACTGGCTATATCCATTTCCATTATAACCACATTAAAACTAAAGAATGACAAAAAACAAGATGACCCTGCAATCACCCAATTGCAGACTAGCCATTAAAAGTAGCAATGGGTCAGCTACAGTCTTCCAGTAGCAGGACATAACTAGCCAATGAAACTGGAATAAAAACCATCCCAAATCCAAAACATGCACCCCTGGTCTTGTTAAACCCAACAAATGGGAGTTCAGGATGTATCCAATAACCTTTTGTAGAATCCCAAGTCTACAAAGTATCTTTAATGGTCAACACCTCAGTGCCATATGGAGGACTCCCAAGAATCAACAAGTTGATTACAAACTGAGAAACATGTACATTTTTGACAAAGACACTCAACCAGCAGAATTATTTCAAAAAAGCACGACGGCATTTCATTTTTCATGGAACCATCAAGGAACTTTTCCAAGTGAATATGAAACAAACCATTGAATTGGTCAGACTGTCCATAACCAATGAGTTCAAATGTAAGAAGTCACTTTATTCCAGTAAGTCAACTCGAGAAGTCCAAAGGGTAAAACCCATTTAAATTTTGACCAATAGAAAAAGAGTCAAAGGAAAATGGTACATATCCTTTTTTTATTAAGCATTAATAAAAACAAAATGATGCAATTACACACAGTTACAATAAGATTTTGAAAAATGAATCAATACAAACTTTGCATTACTTTAAGAAACATCTTTTCAGAATGCACACAGAAGCACAGATTTCTCCAATCATTACTTCTCAAAACAAACGTCCATGCAATGTAGCAAGTAGTCAATATCAAAACCAAAGACACTGCATTTCCCAACAATAAAACCCTTTCCAAAGCAGAGAAAGGAGGCTGCCATCTTGATCACATACCAATGGTCTCCACTTCAACTTCTTCACTTTGAGGTCTTAATAAAATTAAAGAAAAAAAAAAGGAAAAAAAGTTGTAAACCCCAATGATATGTCAAAACTGGCAGTCAAGTTTTGCATAAATACCCAAACAATTTCCAAAAAAACACCATTATTTTTTAAAATCCCATAGCAGGGTCATGTTGATAGTCTTGTGGAACATCAAGTTAAATTTGAAACTATGCTTTGACTGCTACAACAAAGAAGTCACCTTAAGTCTCTAGCCAGAGTTATACAGCAGAAAAGTATTGTCAAATGTTCAACGTAAAGACCAAATGTACTAAGTTTTGCATTTCCCTGTAGTTGGTGTGCCATGTGTAACAGTTATTATGGACAGATAAAAGTCAGAAGTGAATTACAACAGAATAATTTAAACTCCTGAAGTGCATCTTCATTAAAATCATAAGAAAACTAACAAAAAAACTAATATTGTGCAGCATCTGATGAGCCAAATACTAAAATCAATACAAAATATTTAAACAAAGACAACCAACTTTAAATCCATGAATTAATATATAAGCACAATCTGGGCTACATGTGTCTGTAACTCAGATGGTGTTACGTCTTGAAATATGTATTTACCTAATCTGAAATGTAGCATTTTTATAATGTTTTTTTTTTTGGGGGTGTAGTTGAACATTTGACATTTTCCAAAAACATCAAAAGAGAAAAATACCAAGCGATAAACCTGTACACACAGTGTGAATCTGAATTAAAAACACCACAAATGTCTGTCATTGGTTTTTAAGTGACTCCGAAGTCATTTGATTACTGCTAGCCAATAGCCATGCACAAGAATGAAGACCAATCCGAATGAAGCTAGACACAGGCATGTAATTTACACAAAACATTTAGCATCTAGACAGTTTTCTTTTATTTTTTGCTGAAGATGTGTTGTTTTTCTTTCAACCAACAAATGCCACAAACATACGTATATAATGTATTCTTTTAAAAATATCATTTAGATACGTTTCAAACTAATTTCACTAAATCATCATCAAACAAGCAAAAACAATTATTCCACACTCACAATAGTTTGTTATACTGGGTATGGAATGATAAAATGTACAGATCGGACAAAAAGGAGACAGGTACTAATGTAAATTAGTTACCATGTGTCTAAAGACTAAATGTGTAAGACATGACCTAACAATTGAGATTTTTCTGACTGATGGAAGGTTAGAAAAAAAATGCACCATAATGGTTTTTATGCAATGTTTTACAGGAAAACTGCATTTACAGCGTTTAAATCTTGTTAAATTGAGTTAAACTAGAACAACTGCATGTGCTCACTGCAGTACTGAATTGAATGATCCATATGAACATCTGATGTAGTGCTATTCAGTTTGCTGTTGGACTACACTAAGAAAGATTTAATTCCTGCACTGGATCCTCAATGTTGGTAGATTAAGCACTTCCACTAGCAAACAGGTCCTCACTGTTCAAAAAGAGGCTAAGATTCGTATGTTCTTCAAAAAAAAAACAAAAAATAAAAAAACAACAAACCTCCAATCACTGTATAATTTTAATCTCTGGAGACACACAAACTACCTTAAAATTATAGGAATGGACCATCTCCAAAATTTGCAATATTAAGCTTTATCTATGAGGTATGTCAGTGCTGTATACGATTTTAATCAATACTGTTATGCTTCATAACTATGAAAAATTTTAGCAGACCTTTTAAAAATTATTTTTCTACAATTAAGTATCAATCTCAAAGTATAAGAGCTTGGTAGTATGCAATAAAAGTATAAATCCATTAAAATTGTAATTCTGGTATGACTTCAAAAACCTCAAGATATTTTTCCTAAGAAAGAGTCTGACTAACAAAAACTCATGTTAAGGGTGGCTCAGTGGATAGCAGTATAGCCATGCCCTTAGGTGCAGGATAGCAGTATAGCCATGCCCTTAGGTGCAGGATAGCAGTATAGCCATGCCCTTAGGTGCAGGATAGCAGTATAGCCATGCCCTTAGGTGCAGGATAGCAGTATAGCCATGCCCTTAGGTGCAGGATAGCAGTATAGCCATGCCCTTAGGTGCAGGATAGCAGTATAGCCATGCCCTTAGGTGCAGGATAGCAGTATAGCTATGCCCTTAGGTGCAGGATAGCAGTATAGCCATACCCTTAGGTGCAGGATAGCAGTATAGCCATACCCTTAGGTGCAGGATAGCAGTATAGCCATGCCCTTAGGTGCAGGATCAAATCCAGCCTCCACTCTGGTGCATGTTCAGTTTACATGTCCTCTCCATACTGCGTGGGGTTCCTCCCACAGTACAAAGTCATAGACTGAGGCTAAAAGGAGTCTCTAAATTGCCCATAGTGTATGTGCCCTGTGCTAGACCAGCCAGCCACGTGCCTTATGCTCCCTGGAACAGGCTCCAGGCCCCCCCATAACCCTGGCCAGGAGAAGCGGTTAGAAGAATGATTCACCAAAAAAAAAAAAAAAAAGATTTGCTTTACATCCATGAACAAAGCAACTGACTTCATCCCTTCAAAGAACTCCCATAACTCGTAGAGCACTGGGCTAAATGGAAAAAAGGAACAACTGCTGAAAATCATAACAGCTGCCGGCAGATCCTGCTACACGTTCAAGCAGAGCAAGTTAGACAAAACAATCCCCACTGATGTCTGAAATGATACGGCCGTTGGCAGCAGCATAATCGTATTCGCAAGGAAGATGAAAGGAAGACTAGTGCAAGGTGTTCTTGCAAAAAAGTTGTTTTCCAACTCAAGACAGCTCAAGGTTAAGAACACCCAAGTACATAAGCAGGAACAGGTCTGGGTGCACACATCTTTGAATATTTCAAATGATAAAAGGCTGGGTGGACAATCTCACACTTGACTTTTTCTTCCAAGAACAGAATAGGCACTCAACTCCACTGTTGAGGTCTTAAAAACAAGCTGTGTTTGCAAGATCACAAAAAGTTTGGAAGCCATTAAGAACTGCTGAAGTTCATTCAGTGGTCACAAATGACGACTATAATTGCTGTACTGTCAAAAGTGAAACAACTCGACATCAGTAATGTGCCAGGTACTTAAAAGAAAATGGAAGCTTTGAAGAAGAGAAAGATGATGGAATAAAGCAGGCACCTTCCATTTTAGATCATCTGAAAGAATGCCTATGAGAAATGTTCCAAAGCTCACAGGATTGAACAGGTAGAATAAGAATGGAAATGAAGTCCAGCTCTACCCTCAAGATTGCCTTGAAATCAAAGAGTGGCCAGGGAATTTTAACATAGTTCATTATTAAAATTAGGCTAATTTAGGGGCAAGATGTCACAGATGAAGAGTTAAACAGTTGTCTCAGTGGATAATTCAAGGTAATCAAAAGATGGAGTCCAACATCTGACAGAGAAGGAGAATATCCAGGAGCCCCGATACGGAACTGTTGATGTAATGCCACCACTAGGTGTAAAGTTGACTTCTGTGTAATCTCTGGCCTTTCAAAGAGACTTAATAATAAAC
Source organism: Paramormyrops kingsleyae (assembly GCF_048594095.1). Taxonomy (NCBI): domain Eukaryota; kingdom Metazoa; phylum Chordata; class Actinopteri; order Osteoglossiformes; family Mormyridae; genus Paramormyrops; species Paramormyrops kingsleyae. The sequence continues at coordinate 22,958,818 of NC_132809.1, read as the reverse complement.
TTAGAATGTAATATTTATCACATGTTGATCGCCAGCATTATCAGTTAGTAAGATTCTGCCAAGTACTTGGTCTTGTTTATCATACAAACTGCCATTTCAAGACATTTCAGGAATCATGCACTTGTTAGCTGAAATCCAGAGTTTCTTAAAGCGTTTATGATTCATCCAAAATTTCAGCTTCATATCCTTATATTGTTTGGATATTACATCATAATCTATCTAGGTCTGTAAATTGATTTACGCCAATAGTCTGATTGATAAAAGTCTCATTTATTCACATAGTAGACCAAGTAAAAATCCAAGTATAATGATGCAAGAAAACATAGTATAATTCAAGAGTTCAGACATCCAGAGGATGCACATATGGTTAAAATATAATCATCAACACCATCAACACGTAAGTCTTAAGGGAAAATTATAAAATGTCAATTACTATTTGAAAATGAATTACTTATTAGATAACTATAAATTATGCTATTGATGTCTAAATATGCTAACATTATTAAAATGTTAAAATTCTTTAAATATACTGAGTAATATAATCAGCATTAATTTTAGAATTTCATTCTTCCTGTAATCATTTCAATCACAGGAGCTTTACTTCTTAAGAGACATTGGTCTTTCAAATTACATAACCAGAAAAGTTTGGAAGGGTGTGGTTCTCAAGGACTACGCATTCCTGGTGTAACTCTCAGCTATGCCCTTGGCAGACAAAGACTGGGTTGTGTTGTTGAACATAAGCATCCATATTTAACAAAAGGGGCTTATTACATTTGTTGAGGTGCTGATATGCAGATGGATTTCAAGTACAGGAGAAAAAGTTCTCTAATATATGTATAATCTAGGGCCACACAATATAACGTTTCAGCAACGTCATCGCAATGTGCACATGCGCAACAATCACATTGCATTTGTCAGCCCTGCTTTGTGTCTGCTGGCACAACTCGCAGCATCACCACCAAATTATTTGATACACCATTGTAAGTTAAGTTCCATTTGGCTAGTTTGCTTCAGGTGAATTTATATCCTTTTTAGTTGTATAAATACAACAATATTACTCTTGGAAATGTTTAATAACTGGGCGTTCCATGATTCGTGTCCATTCTCAATCAGAGTTGTAGCTGTTGCGAGCAGCCATTTTGAAGAAAGTTTTGCTACATTCATGAGAAGGTTATGGTCTGGTTTAAGAACAATACATTGTTCATCTCCAGTTTGTCACAACTACACAGTCAGTTTTATCTAGGCTATGCAGTAGCAAGCTAAATCTCATAAGCACATAATGCTGGGGTCATGACACATTTAACTGATTTTTCATTTCTGAAATATGAATTATTGCACTAATTATAAACAAGAAATGCAGCTTCCTGTTCAGGCTGTCTAGTGCCCCACGATTCATGGAATAGGCTCCAATCTCACTATGACCTTGCACTGAATACATGTTTAAGGAGAAACTGACAGATACTTTTTCATCTTTATTTGGAAATATACAGAACGTGTATTTCCAGCCGAAGTGGCTGAAGTGAAAAGTGAAAAACACAATGAGACCATTATCCCGACATGTGTTCTCCTAAATTAAGAATAGCACGAGTGATTTCACAAAAAAGTATGAGGCATCAATGATCAGTCCACATGGATGCAAGAAGAATGTGACGATTTTGGAAGAAGGGCAAATGTACAAGATTAAACCGTGTGAATGTGAAAGCAAATCAAATATATTTATTTCCTGAAGAAAAACGAAGCAACTGGTGTATTTCAACAGGGGAGGAAATGCAGTATTATCTCAGAAAGGAACCGAAACAAAAACAAGGCTCTGTAGATATGGCAGCAGAATGCACGCCACGTTCCGTGATCATGGAGGAAACATGGAGCTCCAAGAATATGACGGCATGGCTACTCTTGCGTTCATAGAGGGGTCAAATGTGACACTTCAATATGGTATTTAAAAAATGTGACATTTTGCAATGTGACAATTAGCTTTCAGCTCTGTATTGTACACCATGTTATTTTTAATCAACTATAAATAGCCAACTCGGAGTACAATGACAGACATTTGTGGTGTACCTTTCCTTTTACTTTATTATAAAAGTGGGAAGAGACTTACCTGACTCTCTCCACATTTCTACACAGTGACAGCACACGTTCAGTCCATCCATTTCTAAATCCTATATGGTGGGGGAGGGGGAAGAAAAACGACTACTTAAAATGTACAGAATAGAAATGTATCTCCTTACATGCAATATAGCTCTACATAAAATATAATGTGTCTCGGCTTCATGATGCGATCATGCTAATGGTTTATAATGAACAGTGTCATGGATCTAGAGGGCATCACAAGCAGCACAGGACACAAGACAAGGGTAGACCGTCTGTGGGATGCGAGCCCATCACCATTATATTATAATGTGCCATATAATGTGTGTCTTTTGGTTAACAACTGTATGCCAACAGTTTAAACAGTCACAATATGCTTTCAAAACTGTGTCTGTATAATCTGACAAATGCACAAATAGCTATGAAGCGACAAATCTTCCAGATGATTAATTGAGGTACATATCAATAACACACTCACTTGGACAACAGGAAACATATACATAAAAATTTTCCATCCCATGACATAGGGTATAGTGCTTGGGATTATTAATTATGAAAAAAATCTCAAGAATAAAGCTTATGAGTAATTTAATAAAATGTACACATCACATGTTAAATTTGAGTGGGGAAAACAAAACAAAACATCACTAGATGGGAGTTTATCAAGTTGGCTTCCTGTCCGAAACTGAGAGCCAGGATATGAAGTTGCATAATATCAGAATCTTCTAGGCACACCTCTGTCACAGTCACCCCCAGGTGAGAACAGGGTTGTTGTAAAGCTTGTGTAATTTTTTCTATTCCGTTTGTATATACTTTGGTTGAATTTAAGCATCCTGAACAACGTACTGAAAAGCATGCGTAATATAACATGAAAAAATCACCCATAGGGATAGAAGACCCTTTCCTTGGATTATTGAGATGAATCAGCTTCAGCTATTCAAGAGTATTGCACCACAATCTTAAAAAATACGACTGAGTAGTGTCTGTCACTAAAACTTATATCAAATTAAAGTCTGTTATAGTTAGACATGTATTAGTTTGACATCCAGTTTAAAACCAGCTATATTATTTTTACCAGTTGTATTAACGATGAAGCTGGCTAAAACAGCAAGCCATGCAGCTATTTATGATCTGAATAACATAAATTAAACTAAAGGCAATGAAGATGAAAGCAACCTCTGAAGAGAATGCTTAAAACTTCTATGTAATAGAATGAACTTCATTGCCTTTATGAATTTCTATGTAAGATTTACGTTATTTAATTGGGTAACAGAAACGGTGTCCTCCAATCACTATTAAGACTTGGGAGCCTTCTTTGCAGGCTAGTCTCTGGATATTAACGTTCATTATTGCTCACAAATTAGTCTGGAGAAAGTAGGAGCATTGAATTGTAATTTTGTGTAATCACAGTCATCAATGAAGGAAGATGCTCATTAATACTGAAGATACACAATACTCACAACAGAGTACTGGTGTCTCCCTCATTGTTCCCTCTTGGACTTCTCAACAGATGTACCTTCATCAGCTGGGGGGTGGGGAAGATATTTTTACAATGCGCAAAAGTGTTTTATATATTAAATATCTTGTACACAGCTGCTGAGCACATCCAACTGGTCATCATAATGCATTGAAAATCAAAAAACATGAATAATACATAGACTATAATGAACAGTGTCTCTGGCCAGGAAATAATACAAAAAATAATAATCCTGACACCTACAAAGAAACTTTTCTTACTTGTTTTCAATCAAAACCACATGCATCTTCTGGTTCATCCATCTTCAGTGGATATCATGCAGCCCTGAAACAAAATACATCATTTTGTTATGACATGTTGTACATTACAAAAATACACAACATAATTACAAGGACAGCAGATTCTCAGTGTCGAGGCATACTGAGATTCAATGAAATTCTATTTATGAAACATACTCCTCTTCAAAACCCTGCGCAATTTTAGTACACAATTATGACAAAGAATGTTTAAGGATTCCAATATCCAACAATGAATTATGCTTAAATACAAATGGACCAATGAGCACACTGAATTTTACAGTAGGCCTGAAACTGAACAAGTTAAAGTACACATTTCAGAATTTAAAATAAAAACGATGAGTGACTTTTCCACAGATTTTGATCACCATTTTTTTTTTCGTAAAACGTAACCACAATTTCCAAAGTTATAACGAATTCAAAATAGAACAGTTATTCCCACCACAACAAGGCATATATACTCAAAATCTATAAATAACAAAATTCACAATATGTTTCAATATTTATAGGAAGATAACCATTAAAGGGGGACTGAATAAAATAACTTATGGAAAAGATGTACAAAACATTTAAATTGACTGAATGGAAGGTGGTTGATATATTGAACTGAAAATTATTACCAGTCTCCTAACAATAAGGAAACAGAGCAACATCATTAAGGAAAGAAATAATATAGAACCTTAAAGTACTTGTGAAAACTTTCAAATATCACAATATAGGCATCTTTCTGTCTTTAAACTGGCATTTGCCAATAATAGCCTCCTATAATGACCTTGAAAAAAAATGTGGTGTGATCTTTTTTAGGAGGAATTTTATTAAATTCTACCAAATTTTGATAGTCCCAAATATGTGATAATGTGTAGACAGTGTTCATTCATGACCCTGCATTTCACTGTCAAGATTATAAACTGAAATTGTGGACTTTTAATTATTTTCTGTAAATCATGTTGTATTATATTCTAAACTGTACCACAAAGAGTTAAAAGCCAACACCCTATTTTATAAACTTCGAAAAACACTCTTTAAATATATTTATAACGTATGAGAAATACTATCATTTTCACATTTCCTATACAATATCTAAACCTAAGTAACATTTAAAATGAATACGTCGTTTTTCGTGTCTTTTGGTGAAATGACTAGACCATAAATTCAGTTAAATACTAAACAAATTTAAAATGTACAACCCATGACAAGGACTGCTGTATCTGGACACAATTGCCAAATAACTGCAATTTAAGCTTGGTTCAAACAGCTATACAAGTCGAAAATGCACGTTTTACTGACTGTATATTGCACAAATAAAGGCTGAAAAAGCTCAAAAACTCTTTCCCTCTAAAATGTGTATTGAAATCATCTTGTTGTTGTTCCAAATATACATATCACTTTCGTTTCACACCCTGCAACGTTTCTGGGTTTTAGGCTCTTAATTTAATGCAGTTTTCTGCTGTTTAATTCCTACAAGGACATTTGCACAGCCAAGGACAAAGCACATTAAAAATGCGTAGCAAGCTGTCTTACAAGTTCTCCCTTTTCTTTATAAACATATTCCCCCCCACGTTTATTCATCTTTAAGAGTGAAGAGAAAGCCTCTTTTTCCCCCCGTCTTCATCCCGCAGAAATTACCCGGCGTTGTTAGAAAGTCTGCCCTCAGTGCCGCTTTTTCCCTGCTGGCTACACACCGACCATGGCCATTTTTACTCGAGACTGTAAAAGCCTCTCTCTTTCCACCATATTGTCACATCTCCGCCAGGCGTCGAATTAAAATAAAAATAACAAATGCACCGATGTTCTTACGTTTCTTACCCTAACTTCCCAGGCACATTGTCCCCCTCCGTCATCCGTGCGGCGCAGAGACGGTTTCTCTGCCGATTTTTGCCCGTTTTCTCGTGCTTTTCGCGTCGGCTCGCCTCCTGCTTGCCCTGCCATCTTCTGCTCTGGGTGTGTGTGTGTGTGTGTGTAAGGCTGCCTAACGAGTCCGCCCTTCTCTCTTTCGCCCGCTCTCTCTCTCTCCCTCCCTCTCTCTCTTTCTTTCCTTCCTTCCTCTTTCTTTCTCCCTCCCTCCATCTGTCCTCCGTAACGCATACAGCCCGTCTCTCTCTTTTTTTTTCACGCGAGCGAGCACCGCTTCCTCCGCCGGACAGGCATGCTGGGAAGAAGAGAGCCGGCGCCCCTTCTGCACTGCCGCGCGGATTGGTGGAGGGCGCGAGCCGGGAGCCGCGCGGAGCCGTCGGCTCGCGACTTCTTCAGCCTGAAGTGCGTCTGCTTCCAGGGCTTAAACCGTGACACAACATGGCGAATGCAATGTAATGTTCATGACACATTTACAATGTATGATTATTTATTTTAATAGCTTTCCATTTAATACTAAGTATTATTTGACATGGGCATATTAATAATATTACATTTCTTCAAAAATATTACATTACTTAAAAACTATTCATGCTACTGAATAATAAATACATGACTTTAAAAACTTTCAGTTTGCATATACCAACGTAAATCAATAGAACGTACTAACAGTCTCCCAAGGGTAAACATTGCTTTTCTTAAGCAGATCTGGGCACATGCAGCAGGCTGAACAACCTGAACAAATAAATAGTGGTACTATATCATAATTAATCATTAAATTTATAAATGCTATTCAAAGACCTTGACCAGTAAGTTTATGTCTCAAACTCCTACAATGTTTTACTTAATTCAGTAGCACATTGCTCCAAGGGGTACCATTGGTTTACAAACTACAACAGTTGCTTTTATAACAGTCAATTTACATAGATGCACTAATTTTAAGAGAAACCCAAAATGTAATTCAGTAAATAATAACTCAGTCCTGCTCATGGCAGCCATTTTTTCGCGGAGTCCCTTCGCAGCAGCATTTTCCCCTATATGGATATGTGAAAGCAGGGTGGCTCCACCCCCATCATCGACCAATCAGCGCGACTCCTGCTGCTGTACTGTCATAGGCTCGCGAAGGAGCAGCCGCAGCCCAGCAACAACAAACATTTTAGGCACTGTATTAATAAGTACATAATTAACTAGTTTACTTACAGCCCCACTCAGCTGAGTCAAAAAACAAGCACGTTGCTTCTTTTATTAGGTTTTATATTATCGTATTTAATTAATTTGGTTATGGACTTTAATGCAAAGATCTTTTCAGTATTTTACGTTATTTCTGTCACTAATGGGTGACGTTTGTATGTGTGTGTATGGTATAAACGTATTGCTTGACGTAATATAAATGGAATGAAAACCTGATCTAATTCCACAGTCCTGTATGGTTTCATTCTTGTTGCGTAGGAGTGCTTTAAGATAATCCAGTCGGCTGAAACACTTGACTATTCAAAAACACAGAAGTTGCGCAGTACATTCATGTTTTTTTTTCTTCCGAACACTAAATAAAAATATTTTATTATTGTCTAAATACATATATATTTTCGTTATAGTGATCTTGTTTTATATAAAAAAATCTAACAGCAAAATTACTGCACTGTTATATCCACTATTAAGACATTTAGACGACAAAACAGTAGTTCATGTGGGTTTTGACACATGCACTGATCAGTTTGTACAACTGCATGCTACCATTCGCGTCGTCTAAAGCCTCACGCTTTTCATACTTGACATACCGACATTGGTAACCTAGCAACCGCAACCGGATCGGGCTTGATCGAGGTTCCTGCCGCGGCTCGCTTCACCTCTCGGCCATTATTGCCACGTAGGCAATGGAGTCCATGAAGCCTGCAAAGGCTGTATTTATTTTGCCACTGTAGCTGAATCTGATCTCATTATTTGTTACTCCAATTTATCATTAGATTTAATTGCACTATAGTGATATAGGCGTCAATAGTATTGGCTTTGCTACAGTATTCATTTTTTTAATGAAATATTTCATTGTAAATCATGAAGCATTTAATATTTGCAACAATAAATACTCCATGTTAAAGTACTAAAACAACTATTATCAGTAGATTAAAAATTGTACCTCATTTGAATGATGTGGTTTTGTGTTTGTTTATCTCGGTCGGGGTCTTTTCTTTACATTTTTTTTTTCATTCCCCCCCCACTTCCGTACCCTTTCTGGTGTTCTTGTTTGTGCGGTTTCTCCAGCAGACTCCTTCTGTCTCTCAGTCCTGTGCTTGTGCAGCCCTGCTGCCTGTTTCCTCCGCCAGTACATTTCGCTTTCCCAGAGAGCAAAGACAATTATGTTATTGTTTGTAGAATAACTAAATATTTTTTTAAGATTTAAAATTAGAAATGTATATAGTCAACATCAGATGAGATGCACAATTACTCTTTGTCGACAAGTGGAAGCGGGATATAAATAGCAGACAATTACTTAACCTAAATAAAGACATTTTTGATGGATTTACAGGCTACAGCCCCGCTTTATTCCCTCTTCAGCCTGGGGTAGGCGCCATACAGGAAGATGGATCTCTTAATTATGAGACAAATATATGAATACCTAAAGAATTTATCCTTCATGGGCAAAAAAAAAAAAATCATGGAAATTCCATAGACATGGAAAACGGTGGCTAAAGTAGATTATTTTTACAGAAATATTTACATTTAAATAATGTTTCAAGCAATATAATAATGGCCATCCATCCTTCAGTCCCTTATCCTGGGTCAGTATAGGACCCACCATGGACAGAATGCCCATGCATCTGCAGTAGGAATCAAAAACAGCCACACACTATCATCCATTTCGGCGCCATCTCACCTAATTATACGTCTTTGGACTGCAGAAGGACACTGAAATAGCCAGAGGATTTTTTCATGAAATGGGGAGACCCTTCCCTTAAACTTTTGTAATAATACATATCACATTTTAATTGTATAAGAACCTAGGCACCCATTTTTATTACCATTCAGATGCTACCTTCAGGCTGAAGTTACCACTATCCAGCTTTTTATAGAAACTTGACAAAACAGTCATTTATACAACAAGCATTTAGCTTCTTAAATAAACACCTGAACGGTAACATGGGGTCTTGATTGTTTTCTGACTGTACAGCGGGCCTGAGCAGTGACAAGTTTTTAAACATATATACTGAAGGCTTCTGCATGTGCAATACTGGTGACAAGTCTATTCTTTAGTCTACTTTTTCATGAGGTACAGTATTATATTACGCTATGACTGGTGTAATACGTACTGTGTTAAGGGTACTGGTGTAATACGTACTGTGTTTAACCTGATGGAATTGTCACGCCAGTGACGTCTGACGTGTTATTCACTGAAAAATCGTTTCCCTATAGGGACAATGAAGAATCTATGCTATCCCAATTACTTAGATTTTTTTTGCAGGTTAAACTAATTTGATATTTACTGGATATGATAAAGCTATAGCTATATTGCAGTGGTTGTTTTATACGTCACTTCATCAAACTAGCCTCCTGTCCAGGATGTTCCCTTGACTTATACCTTGTACTGTCTGAGTCCTGTTCTAGATAATGGATGGATGGAATAACTTTTATGGGACTGTTTTACTTATGATTTGAAAACAAAAATAAAAATAAAAATAATTCCTAAACACGTCGGGAAAATCCCACAAAAATCATTGCACAATTAAGCTTACTTATAAACGTTACGGAATTGGCGTGTTGGCGAACACAAAAGTAAGCTGCGCCATCTAGTGGTACCGTCATGGGATTTTATTGCGTTTGTTCCACCATTTTAATAGCGGCTTATCCGGATTTGTGACTGTCAGAATGCAGAGCGAACCGTAGCAGGTCACTAATGCATTGCAGTCAAAATATCACCTAGACCCGGATGGGAGAAAAGTGCAGTTCTAGGATGAAACCTCGGAAAAATATTGCCTCTGACGAGGTGGATTTGAGGCACTAAAAAAAATCTGTTCTGGAGATGGGAAGTGACCCTTCCCCTTACTGTGGCGGTGGCTGTCATTCCCATGCACGTGCCGGGGCTTTCAAATTTCTTAAACCAAGGATTGCCAAATGAAAATAAACCATTAATGTTGAACAGGAAACCAGGGGCTAAGTCAAGTTTATCTGTGGCTTGTTTTTTTTTTTTTTTTTTGTTTATTTTGAAGGAAGGGCATCTTAGCCCTGAGTGATCGGACATAATGACGGCCATGATATTGAGCATTTCTCTCTGTTTTGTTCTGAATTTGCTGTATTGCCCATAGTGTGTGAAGAACAAACGGGGTACCACACACACAATTCACTGCATGGAATACACAGCTTAAGAGTGTAGACTACTGGCTGGGGTGAAATTTTCAGTATGAGACAAGTCTGCACACACATGCACACGCATTTACATGTATGTAACAATTTATTTACTCTCTAAATAGTCTGTATGGTTTGCAAACTACCCCAATGCTTTGGATGTAGCTGATTTTAGGTTTTTAATGGAATAATATAGATTTTCTGTAAGATTTCTTGCCTGATCGTGAGAGTCTGAATGTGTGTCACACCAGTGTTGGTAACCCTGTAAGGAGATTAATCACATGTACATGCTTTACATTCTATTGCAGATTGTGGGATCATCCCATGTTATGCTAATTTTGTAATGAATGCACTGATGAAAACAGAAGATTTCTTTTGTAATGCCTATATATCAGTAATTCTCTTCTGGTTATACCTCAGGGCCTACATGTTTCCTTGGTCATTAAGTCATGACTCAGATTGTTTACATTTTGAACCATATAGGCCTACAAGCTGGACATGGGGCTAATTTTAATAATGAATATTAATCACACTACCAAGAAAAATATATAACATGAAAAGTAAAAGACATATTTAGAAATCTGGCTGGCAAAAAGCAGCCACTGTTTGTGGGAACATAAATACTAATTACAAGAGATATGTTTCAATTATTTAATCAATTGATTTGTTTTACCTTTCAGTTAAATATAAAGCCAAAGGTCAATAGGAGAACAAAGATTTAAAAAATAATAATAATAAACAACGTGGAAATGCAAGTGCATTTTTTTGTGTTGGTGTTTTGGTGCATTAAGCTACCTTAAGCTATTGCTGTAAGATATAATGGGTTTATAATTAACAGAGGTGAAAAGGCATCCAATTCCTGTAAGGTCTCAGAAGGCTTAACGTTAATATTATAATTTTGTACAGTTTCGTGCAACTGTTAACATAATACATAGTACTTAAAACCAGCGAGACGTACAAGAAGTGAGCTTTTTCTGCCGTTTTAGAATTGGGTTTTAATAGCGATGAATAGTGCAAGGTGAATTTTATAATTTTGTGTTTGGATTACAGTTTAATAAATTTCACAATAGCTTATACTTTCCCAGCGTAATGTGAGATAATTATGGTTTTCCTAAGTTGCTGTATTTAAATATTAAGCCACATTAAGAGTTTTACACTACTGTCAATAATCGGGGGGGGGGGGGGGGGGGGGGGTTGTACCCTTGTTGATGATGAGACATTTTCTAAGCGGAACCACAGAAGAGTCACGGTGCGATCCTGCCACCCCAATCAAAATGTCTCATAGATAGATAGAAAACCGAAATTTGTTTTTTTCCAGGATCGCCATTTTAATATTTCAACGGCATTCATTTTAGCCTTCCTATACACTACTCTGCCTGCGTGATGGCAAAATCTTGTTTTTTATATTTCGGTACATTTATTATAAGACGGCTTAACCAATACTTTCACCTGTCAAATAAAAAAATGCAAAGGCTTTTCATAAAATTTTGAACGGCGGTTCTACGCCATACATGTAGCTTGAGTTAATGTCGTCTGTCCCAGCATCGGGAAATTAAAAGAATTCCAAAGGGACGGACAGTAATGAAGGTGACAGGACGTCGTCGCTCGAGACACCGGGGGACAGTCCTACGTCATCGGGGAGTTTCACGCGGCGTCTGTCACGAGCCCTTCCGGGTTTAGGTAATCCCCACATTTCCTCTCGTTAACGCGAATTAAACTGGACGGCGAAAGCGCCGCCGACTAGTTGGCCCACGAGAGGCAAAGGCTGCGCACGTTAGAGGGAATTACCCTTGCAGAAGCAGAAAAAGATGTTAATCACCGCCGCTTTGCACGTGTCAAAGATTGCTTAGTTTTCTGCTAACGAGTAAACAGAAAAAGTTTGTGGATATGATGCAGAAAAGAAATCAGCTAAAATTAAATCCCGAGGTTTTTTAAAGAGCAAATCCATACGTTTGGCAAAGTGCGTTTTTTCTTCAAAATAAGAAATCGCATATACGGTATATCTGCTGCATAAAATAGCAAAGAGCGAGGCGTGGGATTCCCAGCGAGATGACTCCTCTGCAGATCGCGCTTTGCCTGCTCGTAGCGGCTGCCTGGAAAGTGTCCTGCGAGCTGCGAACGGCGCCTTCACCTGCCGCGACGCCGGACTCCGCATCGCCGATGGCAGAGGGCGCGCGTTTTAACCGGAGCTCGAACCATTCGGCGCCCTTCGGCTCCCGCATCTACTCCATCGCCAACGACCTGCCGACGCTAAAGAGCGCAGTCATCTTTATATGCGCTTTCACCGTTTTTCTAATAATCTGCCTGGTCATCAAAATGTACAGGTGAGAGCATTTAATGATCGATTTACCATAATAGACTTAGAGTGCTCCATATGGCGCAATGTTTTACCGCAGCATTTTTGCCAGAGATGAGAAAAATTCACTTTTTTATCTTGTGTGTGATCGTGTGCTCTCCTACGCAGCATACACCAAAACAATATTTACCCTTTTTGTAAAATAATTACACCTTGAGGTTTACCTCCGATTTTTTTTTTGCTGTCTGACAGTTAAGTTAATTTAGAAGATCATCTCTATGGCACTGACCTGCGTTCGCTCAAAAATATTTGTGATAACTACAGTTTTTTTTTTTTTGGAAAAAAAAAAAAAAACAGATAATTTACCATCACTACCATCAATGTTATTTTAATTACGTGTGTAATTGAAAATTTGTTATAGACCGTGTATAAGGCTTTGTTTACGCTGGGTAGGCTATTTATATAAATACTTATTTATGTCACAATATTATTACTTTAAATATGTGAGGCCGGTCTTCTGACTTTCTGGCATGCTTTTATTACTGTAGCAGATGCATGAAGATGATTTTTAAAAAAGTTCATGTCGTGCATGTTGTTGTTGTTGTTGTTGTTGTTGTAGGTCCGGGAGGAAGATAAGGAAAACACGAAAGTATGATATAATTACCACTCCTGCCGAACGGGTGGAAATGGCACCTCTAAACGAAGAGAATTATGAGGAAGATGACTCTACCATTTTTGATGTGAAGTACAGGTATGGACAGCCCTTTAAGAAAAACGGAAATATTTTAACGAAAGCTTTCTTTTTCTATAAAACTGTCCCTAAATATATGCCGCATCATATGTAGGCTATATACTCACATATGATGAAAATATTGCAAATTTAATACGTTACGTCTTTTTTTTGTCCAGAAAGAAAAAAGACGGTTGCAAAGGTAACGGTCTTGCTAGATCAGTCAAACAGAGAGAACGGTGAAATGTGCTCAGTCCACATGAAGCACAAGAATTGTGCCTGCTCTGAATACTTTGTTCTGTCTATAAAATGAGTTTTGGCTGACGCCATATGAGAGACACAATACAAGAAAATGAATGGAGGCTTCATTTAACTTAAAAGTCAGAGTAGATTAATGAACCACCAGCTAAATTCTGTGCTTGGGTGGTCTGCCCATAATATTCCATGGTACTTTCAAATATTTAAACATTAATTGTTCTTAACTAGTATTAATCTTGTAGGAATGTTGTGTTTCGTAAGAATGTGAACATATATGTGCCGTGCGATGGACTGACATACCCTGTCCAGGGTGTTCCCAACTCCCCTGGCCCCCCAGCCCTGATAAGGGGTTATAGGATGGATGGAATGCTGTCAATATTACCACTAGCAGTCAACATTGTCAGCATCTAATTAAAAAGTAAATGTAACAGCCTATACAACATTTCGGAATTTACTCATCTCATTTGACTGTTGTCACGTAATTTCTGAATAACTTTTTTGTAGCCCCCCCAGACCAGTGGGGACTGACCCTTCTAAATTCTTCTCCTCCAACTACAGCATTGCCTTGTTCCCACTTATCCTTGCTTCTCAAATTAGTTATTCTCTTGGCAGCAATCCTTTAACATGCCACCATTTTTATATGTACATATTTTGTACATGTTTTTTTTCCCCCCAAGTTGCATCTAATCAATCAACAATAAATCAGTGCACTATATATGTATGTGTATTACAATGTAACCCATGATGCCTTGCATCGCTCCAAATGTGTAAATGTTTAAATGTGTGGATCAATTGGGCATAAGTTTCAGGACTGTGAGCACTAATGACATCAGACAGTTTAAAATGCCAGAAGACGATTACTAGCATGTACTTTTTATAAGAATTTGCCATATGGATTGTTCGCAAGGCGTGTTTTTAAGCGTCTTTCACTGGAAAGTTGTGATGTGGCGTCAGGTTTGTGTGTGTTACACTTCGCCTTCTCCCTTCCGCCCGATCTATTGTTCTCTGACCCTGACCACGCTTCCTGGCAGTGAGACACCGCTTCCTGTTTTCCCAATTTTTTGTGGTGAAATTCCTTCTTGGCTGATCCACGGCAAACGGATAGAAATGGTGCAAATTTCTCAGCTTTTGCAGGATGAGAAACTTAAGAAGCAGCTAAATTAGCCTGGACTCTCCAATAAAATCCCAGCCCTTTATGGCATCTGGAGCTGACGCTGTTTGTTTGCTTCTAGCTTTTGAAGGCCATTGCAGGGTCAATACAGCCATGACTTTGTGAAGAAGGTGCAGCTGGAAAGAGGAATCCCTTGTATAGACTTAAAAACCTAAAAACTACTCTAAGTCAAAGAGCCTGATATGACCTTGGTTCTGTTTCCCAAAAGAATAGTTGCTAACAACGTTAGCAACTTACATAGTTTGAACCATGCAGCTGAACAGTTCCAGCTATTTAACGGGAGCTTCTGGGAAATGTAACCCGGATTTGTCACATGGTACAGGATTGACACCATGGATCGGTACTAGTGCTGTTTTAACAATTTAATATCTTTTTACATTTTTCAGGTGAAGGAATCAATCATGGGACATTCATCGAAAATATCTCAAAGTCTGTACAGGATGCAAAACCATGGACTGTCGTTGTGTCGGTAATTTTTGCTTTTTTTCCCCTTCTCCATCCTTTTGTTTTGCATTTTGTTGTAAAACGCAGACTAACGAGACAACCCAGCCAATTACACAACAAACCAGCGGGTTGACCATGAGGACTATAAGTCGCTTCTTTTAATGGCTGTCTCAACCACTATGTGATTCCACCACCAAATATCCTACCAGCATGTCCTTTCTGGCTGTATGAAGCGAATTACAGTGTGAGCAGGGAAGACCCCTCAATGCTCAATTCTCATCAGGCCTCGCAGAGCATAAATGATTGTCTTTGTGCTTCGTGTCTTGCAATATGAATCTTTCATAAGAAGGATTTTAAAGTCAGTGATGCAGGCAGTCTGAGAACTTACTATTTTTTTAATAAGTTCAAGTTTTGTGATTTGTATATGTGGGGGGAAAAAAAACCAAGTAAATATTGCCAAAGGTGTCACTTGCATGTGGATGGTGAAGGATTCTTTCTCTGCCTGGAAATCTCATCCCCTTCGAATCGTTTGCGTACGTGGCCAAACCCTGCACGCCTGGCAAATTTAATTTGTGCTTAATTTAATCTGTGACCATGGGCCTAGGCTCAAGTTAGACCTTATCTGCTATTTATCCAGACTGTCCTCATTATTGCACGAGGTAAAATGAGCCGCTGTTTGTTCCCTGTGATCTGGACGTTTTCCCGTAGGCCCTCGTGCCGAATGGCTGAGGGGCGATATTTCCCAGAATGCCGTTTTTTCCGGAAATTCGCCATACTTGGAATATGTAAACAACATTGCTGGGATTTCAGATCTCCCAGCAGAATCGGCGCTTTGCAACCAGAAGCTCTGAGAGTCTGCGGTGGGATGATACCAGATGTATATAGTTACACATATTCCGGAGATGATGATTTATATATTAATGCGTATTTTTGTGTTGTGATTCTATGTACCTAATTTACATTTCCTGATATTCAGTGGTATAATATATGATGTGTAAATTCCTGTCGATGGTCTTTGACTGGAAGAATATTATCTATACACTTACAGAGCAGTCATAGTGTTCATCCCCCCTCCCATGCTGCTATGTAAACCAAAGCTGGAAGTGAATTCTCGGGGGGGGGGGAGATTTACCTAAAGAAGGAAATTCCGAAGAAGGGCTTTGGGGAGAGCATTTCAATCATTGTCCCACTATTTTTTGTTGTGGGAAGGGGGGCAGTGAAGATGTTCTATATTTTGTTTCTGACACCCCCCCCCCCCCCCCACACTATGTGCACTACAAAAAAGTAATTTAATTTTTCAAAAAAAAAATGAAATGTTCATTGGTTTATAGAGTATTTATGAATTGACTGTCCTGTAGAAAACTGGAAATTCCTTCAGAAGTGCACTTCCGCATCATTTACCCTTCTGCAGAACTGCCGAATAAACAGCATCCAAATGTATCTCGCCTGAGGATTTGTTAATGAATCTTTACATGTCTGTCAGGACAAATTTCAGACCTCTGAAGTACTTTTGGCTCAGACTGGACCAATCATACAAGTGACTGGATGATGTCTTAATACCTCCAACTGCAGCCATCCATCCATCCATCCATCTTCGACCGCTTTTCCGGGTCGGGTCGCGGGGGCAGCAGTCTAAGCAGGGAAGCCCAGACTTCTCTCTCCCCGGCCACTTCGTCCAGCTCCTCCGGGGGAATCCTGAGGCGTTTCCCGGCCACTTCGTCCACATAGTCTCTTCAGCGTGTCCTGTGTCTTCCCTGGAGCCTCTTCCCAGTTGGACATGCCCAGAACATCTCACCAGGGAGGCGTCCAGGAGGCATCCTGACCAGACGCCCGAGCCACCCCATCTGGCTCCTCTCCATGCGGAAGAGCAGCGCCCCCCAACTGCATTTAAAGGGTTTTTTTGCGTTGGTGCCTTTTCGGGTCATATACTAGTTATGTTACTTCTGTCCATGTAGAAAAAGCAGCACACTTACCAGCTTGTTATGCTTAAATAACCACTTAAGGGGAACAGAACACTGAGCCTGCCTTTCTGAACGCTTTGTAGTATGTCCATCAGGCTGGTCATGAAAGGTACATTCATATGCTCTTGTTTGTGATAAGACTGGATCTCTGCAGAGTGGTGCTTGGGATTTGGAACTGGTGTTGGAGCAGGAGAAAAAGCTGGTGTTTTATAAGCCCAATCCAGGTGTTTACTGGAGATCCCCCTTCCCCCCACCAGTTTAAATGTCATTTGTACCCCAGTGAGTAAGCGAATGCCTCGCTGCCCTCTTGCACGATACTTCCACAGCCTCCTCCTTCCTGTGCTATGCTCACGTCAGCACCAGCCACGCTCTGTCTACGTCTTTGCTAGTCATTTTCTGGCTTTTGTCACACTCTTCCCATTAAATCTAATCCTGTATTCGACATTGTGGTTCGTGTTACTGTGCTGTACGAGCTGTTAATTTGTATGCAAGTGAATCAGTCTCTACTGATGGGAATGATATCTTCACCCAATAAAGTATATTTTATGGTATTAAAATGCCTGGATATTGGTGCATGCCATTTGTGGTATGTAGTAGAATTAGCTGGGGTTTAATGTAAAGCCATCTTTAGGCTGTTCATATGTGTGTTTTTTGCTGATGTCGCAGTGTATCGGAGAACATGAAGACATCACCCCTGCCCCCCCCCCCAGCCCCTTTTATGTCCTGGTATAAGGTTCTTGCTTTTCCCCAAACAAACAGTAGGAAGTTCTTCATCAAGATCACAGTGTGTCCAGATGCATAAACCGAATAAAGATTCTTATAAATCAGTTTCCATGGTAGCACTTTGTATGATCTTTTTTTTTTCTCAGATGACATCCTCCCCAAGTAGGGAATTCATTGTAATGTTCTTGTATTTTGACTGGGGAAATTTGATGATTATTATTTTAAATCAGTAACACTTTCAAGCATTTATGATTTCCTGCCAATTTCATTACTATTGAGGGAAATGTTCTCGGTTGACATTTTTACGCGTAGCTGAAAGCAGGGAAATCGCTTTTCATCTTTACTCTAAGCAAGACCACAAAAACCCTGCTGTATGTCGTAAAGATGGGGGCCAGGAGGGAGCAAATATCCTTAAAAAATAAACTGGAGACAAAGCTGCCCCCGTCATGAAGTGTTAAATATGTTTATAAAAGAACAGGACAAAAATTACTCCACCCCCCCACCCCCACATTTATAGAGCCTGTGTCTCCAATGAGGGCCAGAAGGATGTTGTGGGATTAATTTGGTTCAGTACCACTGGTTCTATAAAAGAAGGAGCACATGTCTTTGTAGATAAACACATTTATTTTCTGGGTGGTTTACTGACGTATGCAGTGCGGTACCAGTCTATTTTTAACCCGAATCATAGGAGCGACGTAAGAGCAGAGCGTTTTCTATCAAAGCAGGGTTGGAAGGACATGGCAGGGCTGCAGGCGTCACACGTGGCCTTGATTACGTTCCTCTGCTCTTGATGGAGCCATTCTGGTATTAATCCCCAGTGCCACAGGAATGCCACGGCGCTCCGAGGCTGTTCGCCGCCTGATCTCTGAACAGCCTGCTCCCCACCTTATTGTGGCGCCAAATGTCTTCTGCACTCATAGGAAGTTTAAGGGAATGTGGAAGTGGCACAGAACGCGAGCGCTGCTTTCCTCGGCGCAGCAGAGAGCCCGGTGCGCAGCAGACGGCGTGCCCGTGACCTTTCGAGCCGCAGGGGGTTACCCCCGCACTACAAAGACCGCGATCAGCTCGTCAGCGGGACGAGCTTCTGAGCAACAGTTCGCCAGTTTTTCGAAAGCCAGTCTGGAGGAAAGCGTGTGTCTTAAACATGCCCGAGGGGGTTGGGGCTTGTAAAGATATCTCTGCATGGAAATGTGGGTAATTCCTGGAATTGGCTGTTTGCTCTTCCCTTGACAAAGGTTTCATTGTCTCATTCTGTTGGATTGACTGATAAGCACCTTTCTAGACTGCCTCTCCTTCACAAAGAGTATTTAAAAGATGGTTTACATAGCCTAGAGAAACAGCTAGATAGCACAGTTCAACTGTAATGGCATTTTAAAAGCATTGTACAGAACTTGTTAGGAACTTGAAATGATTTCATATTGACATCACTCTACCTGCCAAGTAACTCCTCTCTTCACTGAAGTTAGGGTTGACTTAGTTGCCAAGTTCAACATTCTCCTTGCGTGAGCAGCAGCTGAATTTTAAGGGTTTAAAATTAGGGGACGTAAGTGAGCCTTAAAACGTAGTGACCATACAAACATGCGAATAAAATGCTAGGTTAAAATGCTCTCCCTTTGCGCACGCTTCTGGAAGGGCGGGGAGAGAGAATCTGCTATGTGGTGTAGTATTAACAGAGCTTTTTAAAGTTTTCTTAATATACTTTTAGAAAAGTCTGTTAGTCTGTCAGTAATAGGCCTACATAAGGAGAAGAAGTCAAACAAAATTATATTAACCAGTTTCAGTCTGTACAGAATAATTACATGAAGGACCTGATGTCTGATTACATTGTGATATGTTCACATTATTTTATGGGGGCTCACAGTTACTTCAGATGGACAAACCTCAGCGTTTCCAAGGTAACTTGCCTTGTTTGAGTGGTCTGTGTTGACATCAAACAGGATGCTAGGTAAAGCCCACAGGACTTGGATTGTGTCCTGATGAATCAGCTTAAATCTGCTGAGCATCCTGCAACGAAATACGCAGGCGTTGGAGATGTGGCTGGTGAGCTTCCGCCGACCCACATCTAGAGGCGTCCTGTGGCGTTTCGGCAGGACCCCGTGTGGAGCTGTAGGACTCCCAGGGCGTGCAGTCTGCTCAGGGTCCTAAACTCCAGCGGCATGGTGTGTGGGCTGGTACGGGATGTGTAGCCGTACGTCAGACTGTCGTAGTAGTGATACTTCACTGCGTTTCCCTGGGCATCATGTGAGAAGGGCCAGAAGCCGTAAAGGTGGATCTCCTCGCAGAAACGTGTGGCCATGGTGTACATCAGCAGGCCCGTGGTCGGTCTCTTGATGTGGACCTTGTTGGTCAACCAGTACCTGTGCAAGTACACAGACACACAGCAGAGAGATTCACCTTAACAAGGAGTGCGTTCGTACTGTACCTGTGCAGGTACACAGTCACACAGCAGAGAGATTCACCTTAACGAGGAGTGCGTTCGTACTGTACCTGTGCAGGTACACAGACACGCAGCAGAGAGATTCACCTTAACGAGGAGTGCGTTCGTACTGTACCTGTGCAGGTACACAGTCACACAGCAGAGAGATTATCTTTTCTATCTTTTCTGTAATCCCGGGGGCTATGGGTGTAAGGCAGCACACACGCACACACACACACACACACACTTGTCTAAATTGTGTCATGAAATTAACCTCTCAGACGACTGACATAAGACAGCTGCCATATGTGCACAATGTGCATAATGCTTATGTGCATAAAATCACTTAAAACTTAATCAAATGATATGACGCCATCAAATCATCGTCATCACTGCTTTAATTCGGTTTAGGCTACATCCAGCTATGTTTGAGCAGTATTTAGTTTTTCATACCATCATACTTTTCATACATTATACCACAGTATGTGGTATTTTGACTGCATTTTCCAAAGCACTGCTATTTATTCACATACTAATATCACACACTAATATCGCCCCCAGGTGGCCAGTCTTGGGCTCACATCTGTGCTGCGTGTGTTATTGTTTGAACAGCTTCTCTTTAAAAGCCTGTGAATTCAGGGCTTCTGAAGAGCTTGATCAACATTACATGCATTCTTCTGTTTGCACAAATGGGGAGGGAGCGGCGGGAACCTGGCAACCCCACACGCAAACACTTCGCTGTTGTCTGTCCTGCAGAAGGAGTGAAAGAAATGCAGGCCACAGGCCGCTATAGAGGTGATCTCTCTGCCCGCTTAAAATTCCAACAGCATTACAGTTTTGTGTTTGGGGGTCTTTTTTCACCCCGAAGGAGGTGAAGTCTTGATTCCGATATCCGTGAGAAATCAGATCAAGCTACTCTGTGACACACAACACCACTCTCTACTTCATTCCCATCTGGGGGGGGGGGGTGGACTTTTGTTAGCTGGCTTAAGTGAGATTTTCAATTTGAGACAAATCTGCACACACATGTACATGTATTTAAACAATTTTATTACCTTGTAAATAGTCTGTTGGTTGCAAACTTCCCCTACACTGTACATGTAGCTAATTTTAGGTTTATAATGGAATAAATGAGATTTCTTGTGTGAGCATGAGAGTCTGAAAGCGGGAGTGTCATGCCAGATGCGTAAGACCTGCCAACCCTGGGAGGGGGGACAGGAAGCATGACCCCGACAGTCTGAAGAAACACGGAGCAGGCTACTGCTCCAAAGGCCCACCTGCCCTGGTCATTCAGTGCTGCCTGTAGGACTCACCTACCATCTAAAGCAGCCTTGGCTCCTGACCATCAAAAAGCACTGCTAAATGTATCATCCAGTTAGTCATTCACACATGCTTCACAGATTAAAGTGGGCGTATATTTCAAATGAAATCAATGGAATTGACGTGGAATGAGCCATAATCACCGCGGTAATCACTCTTTCGGTGCCCTACCCGTACAGGGCCCCAGATGCAAAATTTTTCATTTGTTCTGATCCCACCCCCTATTCACGATTGGCTAACATAATATGACGCTATCCTCTCCTGGAGCTGACAAATTATCGTGGTGGAGGGGTTTGCGTGTTCCAATGATCCCAGAAGCTAAGTTGCCCGGGACTTTATGCCCCTGGTAGGGCCACCCAAGGCAAACAGGTCCTGGGTGAGGAACCAGACGAAGTGCGGCTCATTAGACCCCTTATGATGACAAACGACATGGATTTGCGTTTCCCCCCCGCCCGAACGCGGGTCACTGGGGCCCCTCCCTGGAGCCAGGCCTGGGGGTGGGGCTCGATGGCGAGCGCCTGGTAGCCAGGTCTGCACCCATGGGGCCTGGTTGGGCACAGCCTGAAGAAGGCATGTGGTTCTGCCCTCCAATGGGCTCACCACCTGTAGGAGGGGCCAAAGGGGTCGGGTGCAGTGTGAGTTGGGCAGTGGCCTAAGGCGGGGACCTTGGTGGTCTGATCCTCATCTGCAGAAGCTGGCTCCAGGGACATGGAATGTCACCTCTCTGGCAGGGAAGGAGCCTGAGCTGGTGCGCAAGGTTGTGAGGTTCCTACTAGATAAAGTTGGGTTCACCTCAACACATGGCTTGGGCTCTGGAACCAATCTCCTAGAGGGGGGTTGGACCCTCTTCCACTCTGGAGTTGCTTGCGGGTAGAGGCGCTGAGCAGGGGTGGGCACACTTATTGCCTACTGGCTGGGCGCCTGTGCATTGGGGTTTACCACAGTGTACGAGAGGGTAGCCTCCATTCTCCTTCGGGTGGGGGGACGGGTTCTAACTGTTGTTTACGCTTATGCGCAGTAAGTCGGACTCCTTTCGGGTGAGGGTTGGACTCTGCCAGATTTGCCCTTTGTCACCGATTCTGTTCATAACTTTTATGGACAGAATTTCTAGGCGCAGCTAGGGCATTGAGGGTGTCCGGTTTGGTGACCTCAGGATTAGGTCTCTGCTTTTTGCAGATGATATGGTTCTGTTGGCTTCATCGGACCATGACCTTCAGCTCTCACTGGAGCAATTCACAGCCGAGTGTGAAGCGGGTGGGATGAAAATCAGCACCTCCGAATCCGAGAACATGGTCCTCAGCTGAAAAAGGGTGGAGTGCTCTCTCCGGGTCGGGGAGGGAGTCCTTCCCCAAGTGGAGTAGTTTAAGTATCTTGGGGTCTTGTTCACGAGTGGGGTGACGATGGAGCGGGAGATCGACAGGCGGATTGGTGCGGCGTCCGCAGTGATGCGGGCGCTGCATCGGTCTGTCATGGTGAAGAAGGAGCTGAGCCAAAAGGCAAAGCTCTCGATTTACCAGTCGATCTACGTTCCTACCCTCACCTATGGTCACGAGCTGTGGGTAGTGACCGAAAGAACGAGGTTGCGAATTCAAGCGGCCAAAATGGGTTTCCTCCACAGGGTGGCTGGGCTCTCCTTTAGAGATAGGGTGAGGAGCTCGGTCATTCGGGAGGGACTCAGAGTAGAGCCGCTGCTCCTCCGCATTGAGAGGAGCCAGATGAGGTGGCTCGGGCATCTAGTCAGGATGCCTCCTGGACGCCTCCCTGGTGAGGTGTTCCGGGCATGTCCCACTGGGAGGAGGCCCCGGGGAAGACCCAGGACACGCTGGAGGGACTATGTCTCTCAGCTGGCTTGGGAACGCCTCGGGATTCCCTTGGAGGAGCTGGACAAGGAGAGGGAAGTCTGGGTTTCCCTGCTTAGACTAATGCCCCTGCAACCCGACCCCAAAAAGTGGTAGAACATGGATGGATGGATGGATGGATGGAATATAACGCTGCGGCTGGTCAGCAGGACTAAATATGCAGTTACCAGCATGCTTTGCACTGCACCACACATATCTTTTAATAATGTAAATTAATACGTGTATCTGTGTAATTATGTTGTAAATAAAAAATGTCATAACTATGTAATGTTTGTTAGCACGTAGCCATGAGTGTCGTGTAAATTCTCTGTCTGTGCCGCTGTTAATGAAGAGAGCAACTTCCATTTTAAAAGAGCTTTCATCTCCTTTATTAAAACGACTCACATACTCACCACAATATGTTTATTTGTGCTCTATTTGTGGGTCTGCTGCATTAAAATCACCCTGCAGCCTCTAGGGTTGTGGTGTGACAGACCGAGACATAGATGTTTTAAGTATGCAACAGATTGTCCTCGTCGACGTGTTCAATTACGTTTTGTTCGGATGTCATTTGAAATGTGCAGTGAATGTCAGTGTGAGGCTGAGGGTGTGTGTGTGTGGTCCCCGGAATCAGTCTGAGGGTATGTCTCTGGTCCCTGGTGTGAGTCTGAGGATTTATGGGCGTTTTTCCACTGCACCAGGTACCGAACTTTTCGTACTTCGGGAAAGTACCGAAAGTACAGTACTTCAAGGTGTTGGTTTTCCACTGGCATAAAAACTGGTACCGGCGCAAGGCATGGGCATTTTGTACTGAATCTGAAAAATGGCTTGGCAATGTACAATATTAATACCAACATCACATGCTTTGCACATTCAATTGTTACATCGCTAGTCAGCTAAATTAAAGGCTTTTTTCTTACTTTCAATTCTGTATGGACATCATAGTGCAGGGGGTTAAAATTTTGCTGTTACTCTGTCATAGGAAAAAAAACTTGCTATTTTAATTATTATTCCTTTTATAGATTCCTATATGTTTAAAAATCAGTTCAAAGTTTATCTTTTGCATGAGAGGTGCATACATTCTCCAAGACAACTATAATCATTTTCATCCATGCCGTTTATATCACTCGAAATATATTGCTATATTTATAACAAAATCACATTGCTAGGACAGCACGCTATATGCATGCTGTATTAGTATATTCAACAAGATTGCTTTTTAATTGCTTGTCATGCCATCCGAGTCTTTTTGTTCTATATGTTCTTTCAACCAAATTGGATTCTTTTTTACTGCGTTTATATTGTTTTCTGAGTTCGCAACCGTTTTCAAGACAGCAGTTGTATTGTGTTTCAGCGACAGGCTATTTGTATAACCAATTAACAAAGAAAGCGTTTCAAGTCCCACCCCAAAGTACCAATGAAGTACCCCAGCTGGTTTGGTACTTTCGGTACTGGAACTTTTGGTACCGGTACTCGACTGGAAGTCAATGGAAAAGTGAGAGTACCAAAAGTACCATACCAAAAGTACCACACTTGGTGTGGTGGAAAAGCACCGTATGTGAGTCTGAGAGTGTCTCTGGTCCCTGGTGTGAATCTGAGGGTGTCTCTGGTCCCCAATGTGAGTCTGAGGGTGTCTCTGGTCCCCGGTGTGAGTCTGAGGGTGTCTCTGATCCCCGATGTAAGTCCTAGGGTGTCTCTGGTCCCCGATGTGAGTCTGAGGGTGTCTCTGGTCCCCAATGTGAGTCTGAGGGTGTCTCTGGTCCCCGATGTGAGTCTGAGGGTGTCTCTGGTCCCCGGTGTGAATCTGAGGGTGTCTCTGGTCCCCAATGTGAGTCTGAGGGTGACTCTGCTCCCCGTTGTGAGTCTGAGGGTGACTCTGGTCCCCGGTGTGAGTCTGAGGGTGTCTCTGGTCCCCGGTGTGAGTCTGAGGGTGACTCTGGTCCCCGATGTGAGTCTGAGGGTGACTCTGGTCCCCGATGTGAGTCTGAGGGTGACTCTGGTCCCCGATGTGAGTCTGAGGGTGACTCTGGTCCCCGATGTGAGTCTGAGGGTGTCTCTGGTCCCCAGTGTGAGTCTGAGGGTGTCTCTGGTCCCCGGTGTGAGTCTGAGGGTGACTCTGGTCCCCAATGTGAGTCTGAGGGTGTCTCTGGTCCCCAGTGTGAGTCTGAGGGTGTCTCTGGTCCCCGGTGTGAGTCTGAGGGTGACTCTGGTCCCCAGTGTGAGTCTGAGGGTGTGATATTAGCTGTCTCACCCACGCACAGCATCCAGCAGGCGCAGGGAAGGGAAGGCAGGCCTGACTGCAAGGCGCTGCCGCCGGATGACGTCGAGGGCCAACTCCACTCGCCGCTCACCGCCTTTGGCCATGAAGGCAGGGATCCAGAGCACAGCGTCGTCGAGGCCGCGCAGCCGCTGCAGGAAGTGCTCCCGCCAGCGGGCACTGCCTAGGTCCTGGAAGGCCCTCTGAACCACCGAGGGGTTCATGGTCACCAGGCCCGTGCGCAGCCCCACATCCAGCTCAAACTCCTGCACTGGGGCCAGATTGCACCTAAGACACACACACTAGGGTAAATGAAAGGGTCTGCATGCTGTCCAAAATCCAACACCAGCTCTCAGGGGCACTGCGGGTGGGGGGAGGAGAGACTGGGGGTTGACACTGAGCCTGAGATGTTTTTTCATCACAAAAACTTTTTAGAAATACAGTCATTCTGATAAGTGTTGTTTGGTTACATAAAAGTACATGCACTACAAAAAAAACTGTAATATATATATATATATATATATATATATATATATATATATATATATATATATAATACAATAAAATGCTCTTCCTAGCAGGAAGATAAAGTGATGATGTCTAACCGAAGGCACTGATTGTCTCCCTAAGTCAAGCCAATCTGAGTAAAACCATGATAGTGTGACAGGGCTACCATTTCACATGTCAGTTTGCGTACTCTCCTGCTGATTAATTTCTTGTTATTTCTGGCATTCTCACACAGTGAAATTGGTGTGTGGGTATATGTGTGTGTGTGTGTGGGTATATGTGTGTGTGTGGGGGGGTGGAGGGGGGGCATCAGATATGCATTACATTGTGGGGACCAGAAAAATATATATATTTTTTATATTGTTATTTTGACATTGTGGGGACCATTTTTTCAGTCCCCACAAGGGAAAACTCAATTTTATAAAAGTCCGTGACTGCAATCAAAGAACTAAAGATGCCAAAAGTCCTGTATTTACTTACTTATGGTTAAGGTTAGGGCTGGGTAGGGGTTAAGGTCGTCATTGATGGGATTAGGGTTATGCCCATAGAAATGAATGGACAATCCACAGAAAATATGAGTACAGGTCTGTCTATGTGTGTGTGTCTGTGCGTGTGTCTGTGTGTGTGTACATGCGTGCACGTGTGTGTCCAGCAGCTGGATAGCCTATGGACCGCCATGACTGGGCCCGGTAGATAAAAAGAGATAAGCAGATGGATTACACCATGCACATAATTGCAGCTAAGGCTGTTATCTGAAAAAGCTGACGAAAATGGATGACCAGAAGGTATCAGGTTTCATCCAATAAGATGTACAGATTAAGAAATAGAAGTAGCCAATTAATTGTTTTTATATTCATGGTTTTAGAGCAAAACGCATGCAGGTGAATAGCCTGCTGCTTTAGCTCCCACTGCGCCCCCAAGCCCCACATCGGGAGTACAGACGTTCACTACTGCTTGACACAGACCAGGCTCAGGAGGACTCAAGATGCCCCCTTCTGGCGTGAGTGCAAAGGGTAGGTCGCTGACTTGGGGGGGCGACAGTCACTGCGAGCATTTACATCGGGACTTGGAGGCAGCAGGAACACACCTCCCCCGCCATCACAGTGTGACTGCCGCTGTCCGTCAGCGTGGTGGCGAACCGAATCGGCGCTCCAGGCCGAGACGGCAGACGGCGGCGCTCAGACCGGGGGTGTCGTCTAAATATGCTAAACTGGTCCAGGAATAGCAGGTCTGCAGAATGCGGCTCATTAAATTCTCGGCAGATCACTGGAGCTCTTTAAATGTCAAATTTACGCGGCAGGAGTCTAATTGCTGTAAGTATCGCCGCTCAGTCTGGAAGTCCGTGAGTCACAAAAGAGGTGTCAGAAAAGTTGCAGTTATTTTTGCCAGCTGTAAATATGCATATATATATTTTTCATTGCGGGCATAAAAGCGGTAGGTGTGACATCTTCCGGAAGTGTGGCACCTTCCCGGAGAAGCTGGCTCGCTTTATGCAAATCCTTACCTGATGACAAAATCGTGGGAGTCGATCTCCTTCCCGCAGCTGCTGTTCAGCAGAATCCCCGAGTTCCCCACTATGGCACAGCGCTGGTAGTGCCGGTTCTTCATGGGTGACGTTGTGGGCAGGAGCGCGTGCAAGTTCTCTGAGACGTTCGTGGTGCTCTGGCGGTCGAAGACATAGTGGATGACGTCTCCCGGCTTCAAGGTCCCCTTAAGTATGGAGATGTCTCTCTCTGCATCCAGAAACCTCAGGATGTCCTTCCTGAATGTGAAACGCTGTTATTTGTGTCTTAGTGCATATCACATCACCATCCTGGTGCCCTCATTACTTTAACTAAAGCAGGTACAAACCAAAGAACAGCTACCGGCAAACATACCAGAGAAACTACCAGCTGTACAATTTATAAGAACCCAGTGAGGTGGAGCGGCACCCAACAGAGCCATTAATATTTACACTTAATTGATGTTTACATGTTTATCCCTTGGTGTCTATTAATCTGCACCTTTGCATATAATCATCACCGTTGCATATAACATTTTAATATCTAGCTGGGGGTCCTTTATTAGCTATAATTCAATTTACACAGATAGCACATTTCCTGCCACATAAAAGCATGCGAGTCTGCTGTCACGGTATTAGCTGGCAGGTTGCTTGCTGCTTCCGGCAGGTGACAGTGACGGAGCTCTGAGAGGAGTCGTCTACCTGATCTGGTTTGAAAGGGTCCCGCTGAAACGCCAGCCCCTGGACGAGGGCTCGTTAGCGGACCCGGGCGGAGCGGGACTGCTGCTCGGCGCCGATCCAGCTTTCCGTGTGGCATCTGGCTCCGTGGACACAGTCCTGCATCCGGGGGGAGAAGGATCGACATGCAACCAATTAGCTAAGCGGCCGTAATGGCGCCCCCTTTGGACTCCTGTTTCATTAAGTCTTTCTTTTATTGACATTAAGTGTCATTTTCTTGCTATTGAGGTATATAGAAGATAGCAGATACCAATCTGATACAACGATAAAGAACTGTTTAAAGTAAACCTGTCTAGGACAAGTGCTGGCTCCAACATTAGTATATTCAGAGAATATAATTAGCGACGAAAGTTTGCCAAATAATTAGATTGAATGCGCATCATTTGATAGCCTACAGACATTTCCATATCACTGAGGTTTTCTGCGTTTCTATGGAAACTGGATTTCTCCCCCTACCTTAGGTCAAATTACAAAGACATTAATCTGTTTTAAAAGCGAATGGGCAGCAAACGGTGCGGATTGTTCCCCCGTTCGAGTTAGTAGCAAGGGCTGGCATCAGTCCTGGGGAGGGAAGCTCAGAGAGAGTAGCAGGATGGATGATAGACTCACCTGCTGGGGCCCTGAACCCTGTATCTGAGGCTGGGCACCCCTCGCTTGCTCCCTGCACTGTTCCTAAATCAATTAAAGGAAAAATAAAATAAGAAAAACAATAATATTACTATGGCCCTACACTTAGCACATGCTGCATGTGATATCGGGGTAAATACAGTATAATACATCTCATAGCACTTTATACCCTGATTATGTAAACGAGCTTCATAATTATATCTCACATAGAAGGGGTTTGTGTCCCAGTAGCCAGCATGCCACTGCGGGTGGGAAGCTGCAAAATAAATCTTTTAACATTTTTCTTAAATCAACACCGTTTTCTGTTTACAACACTGACCGCATCTCATAGCAAGATAAGCTATTCGCCAAAAGCTCAGATATATCTTATCGCCGTTATGGGTTATGCTCCATTTGTATGCAAATACGGTAAATACGTATCTAAAAGTTAATTACATTTTACAAGCGTTATGAAACACAAAGGGATAAAAGCAGAGTTCGGTAACTTCTCTATTAATATAATTATTCTCTTAGAAAATATGTTATTGTATCATAGCCTAAAACATGATAGAAATGCATAATTTCATTTGAATTCTTATGCAGGAAGCAGATTATGGTCTTTTTCAGTTTATTTTTTATATAGTTTACGTGCACTATACGGACAAAAGTATTGGGACACCTGGCCACTACACTTACAGGAACTTCTATGACGTCCCATTCTAAATCCATAGGCATGGAGTTGATCCCCCCTTTGCAGCTATAACAGCTGCCACTCTTCTGGGAAGACTTTCCACAAGATTTAGGAGGGTATCTGTGGGATTTTTTGCCCATTCATCCAGAAGAGCGTTTGTGAGGTCAGGCACAGATGTTGGACATGAAGGCCTGACTCACAATCTCCATTCTAGTTCATCTCAAAGGTGTCTGATGGGGTTGAGGTCGGGGCTCTATGTGGGCCAGTTAAGTTCTCCCACACCAAACTCACCCAACCATGTCTTTATGGGCCTTGCTTTGTGCACTGCGGCACAGTCATGCTGGAACAGAAAAAGGCCAGAATGTCTTGATATGCTGAAGCATTAGGAACTCCCTTCACTGGATCTAGGAGGCCTAACCTAACCTCTGAAAAACAGCCCCATGCCATTACCCCCCCTCCACCAAGCCATACCGCTGGCACAGCTCTGGGTATTGACTTGGTGATGTGAGGCCTGCATGCAGAGGCTCGGCCATGGAAGCCCTTCCATGAAGCTCCCACGCAGTTCACGGTTTGACTTCTGAGATTCAGATCGAGTTCTAGGTATTTTTTTTTTTCTAACTGGTTGGTTCAACTTTAGAGAAATTCGAGTTCTAATGAGTTCGAGAGCTGAGGTACCACTGTATTTGTGAACCTGACTGCATGACTAGGTGCTTGATTTTATACATCTGTGGGTCTGAATGAAATACCTGAATTCAATGATTGAAAAGTATGTCCCAATACTTTTGTACATAATGGGTTGGTTACATGTGCTTGAATAGATTGTACTTAGATTTAAATCAGAGTTAATGCTATATCACAGTCTGTGTATGGTTAACAAAGAAATTCTCTTAATTTTTAAATGCATGTCCTCCTATCCTTTCATTGGGAACAATACGTTCCTCGGCTGCACTGAATTAACCCTCAAGGTTTTCATAACAACTTTGCAAGATAGACGAGGCTTGCTTTTTGCTGCGTGAGATGCATCTGAGTGCTCATCTGAAAGCAGTTTTCACATCCACTGTGTAAAATCTATAACCAAGACTTAAGGTACTGCCACTGGAAAACATCTTGATTGATTAATTTGTTTTTACACCTAGAAATATAACTTAGATATCATCAGAAATTGATTTTTAAGATGGCCATCGTCCTGTTTGAACTGAGTGAAAATGTCCAGTAATCGTTAACTGATGGAAGACATGATAAAAGTGAAAATGATAATGCCTTGTTGCCTCGATGGCTGCTGTACCTGGAGATGCAGGTATTTGGTTAATTTGGGGATCTGTCCCTTCCTAAATTTGGGGACATCTCTCTTCCATAATTTGAGTATGTCTCTCTTTCATAATTTGGGGATGTCTCTCTTCCACGATTTGGGGACATCTCTCTTCCACAATATGGGGAAGTCTCTCTTCCACGATTTGGGGATGTCTCTCTTCCACGATTTGGGGATGCCTCTCTTCCATAATTTGGGGACAGTACAGTAGGATCTTTCCTGGGATTTGAACCAGCAACCCCCTAGTGATAGAACTGGCTTCAGTCATGAACTTTAGTAAACTGACCAGCTATACCATGACAAGCATCAATAATATTTTCATTTGTTTCAGGCCCTGCATATGTATAACACTGATGGTCTATCCCTGACTTGAGGAAGATTGATTACAGCAGCTCACAATATACATGAAGATTATTGTGAAAGTATAAAAATAGCTTTATTGTCATTCTTCTCTACTCATGGAATGTTTCAGAGTGAATTAACAGTTTGCTCAAATGAAAACTATGTTAATTAACATTGACTGTTCATACGTAAGCCATACCATTAATTAACAGTGATCAAATGAAAACTGCAGTACTGAATACTGCTTATATTAAACCTTTATGGTTATCAGTTTGCTGCTGTGTGCCTGACATTTAATCTCAACCCACACGAAATATTGTTTGCAATATTCAAATTGCATAATATGTAGATCAGCATACAGCAAGCAATTTATGCAAATATGAAATATTTGCCAAAAAGAAACTGCATGCTGAAAAACACTCCAATCAGGTTGAGAACATTAGGATGTGAAGCTAGGATGGACCCAGCTTTTGGAAATAAACAATGCAATTAACAAAATTACACCACTTACGTAAACTTTTTACTAAATGAGACAAAGTGCGAATATTTTCCTGAAACCATCTCCCTACCCTTTGTAGAAATGTGGCAAATCTCTCCACCCATTGAGGACATGTGTCGACTACTTCCACACGTAATTATTGTCATGACAACAGGAAGGCATTAAGGAAAGATGACAGTTGTGACAGGATGCTGAACAGAGTGCATGATCTCAGGCAAAAGGTCAAACCCCAAACTGTGACTCACTGCTGACAGAAGCTGAGGTGCTGACCACAAGGATTCACTGCTGACAGGAGCTGAGGTGCTGACCACAAGGACTCACTGCTGACAGAAGCTGAGGTGCTGACAACAAGGACTCACTGCTGACGGAAGCTGAGGTGCTGACCACAAGGGCTCACTGCTGACGGAAGCTGAGGTGCTGACCACAAGAACTCACTGCTGACGGAAGCTGAGGTGATGACCACAAGGACTCACTGATGACGGAAGCTGAGGTGCTGACCACAAGGACTCACTGCTGACGGAAGCTGAGGTGATGACCACAAGGACTCACTGCTGACGGAAGCTGAGGTGCTGACCACAAGGACTCACTGCTGACGGAAGCTGAGGTGATGACCACAAGGACTCACTGCTGATGGAAGCTGAGGTGCTGACCACAAGGACTCAGTGCTGACGGAAGCTAAGGTGCTGACCACAAGGGCTCACTGCTGACGGAAGCTGAGGTGCTGACCACAAGGACTCAGTGCTGACGGAAGTTGAGGTGCTGATCACAAGGACTCACTGCTGAAAGAAGCTGAGGTGCTGACCACAAGGACTCACTGCTGAAGGAAGCTGAGGTGCTGACCACAAGGGCTCACTCCTGACGGAAGCTGAGGTGCTGACCACAAGGACTCACTGCTGACGGAAGCTGAGGTGCTGACCACAAGGACTCACTGATGACGGAAGCTGAGGTGCTGACCACAAGGACTCACTGCTGACGGAAGCTGAGGTGCTGACCTCAAGGGCTCACTGCTGACGGAAGCTGAGGTGCTGACCACAAGGACTCACTGCTGACGGAAGCTGAGGTGCTGACCACAAGGGACTCAGTGCTGACGGAAGCTGAGGTGCTGACCACAAGGACTCAACAACTGGATCAACCAAAACTCAAGTCTGTAACAATAAGCAAGGTCAAGTGTACGAACCAATCAAATAAATCCAAACCACAGATATCAGAAACAGATTCAGAAGTCCAGAAATCCAGACCATGAGAATCTAGAGCAGGGGTCTCCAACTCTGGTCCTGGAAAGCTACCGTCCAGTAGGTTTTCTATCCTACCTGGCTTCTGATGAGCCACACCTGTTCTCAGGTAAATACCAGGAGCAGGTGTGGCTCATCAGAAGCCAAGTGGGACAGAAAACCTACTGGATAGTAGCTCTCCAGGACCGGAGTTGGAGACCCCTGATCTAGAGGGAAGAGAGATCAAGATGACATTAGCCAAAATGAACTTAAATCCTGGTGGGCGTGGTTATACCCGCAGCAGGAAAAACACAGCGAACGTACAAGTAGAACGGGGCTGTTTTGTAACTCTCATAGTACACAGCCTCTTAACTATGAGAGCACAGCTGTCTTCCAGCACATCTATAACACATTTCTTCTGGCTAACGGCAGTGCCTTGCCTTGGTCTCCTAGGAGACTCACAATGTACACCTAACTTGACATTCAGACAAAAAAGGAAGGAAAAAAACGAAAACCATTTTCATTTATTTTTTTTTTTAAAAAAAGGTCACATGAACCTTTATTTTCTCCTAGGTAGACTAACAAAAACACAATTACCCTCACAGCATTTAATTATTTTTTTCTTTTTAAATATGACTTCAGCTTTAAGCTCTACGCTGCTGTTTTTTGAATTTCGGGTGTTATAGCTCTTCATTGGATCAATATGGCCCTTAACTGAACTATTTTTGCCCAGAAGTAGAAATTCCAAACAAAGAAGCAGATTCTGTCGGGAGAAAGGTGAATTATTCATTTTGTCAGGTTCTCTGCCAGTAACAAATCAAACATTAATCCCCAACCCAGCAAACACCTCTTTGCCATCAAATAAATGAGAGCTGTTGAGCAAACAAGCCTCACTGCCGGCCAGAACAGAATCACAGAGCTCCTGCGTTTTGCCTCTTAGACTCCCAAAGCCTCCTCTTGATCCTAAATAACCTAATAATTGACCATAAAAATCTGCAGCCCCAACAGGAAAAATATGCTTGCATTCACCTGCCTGGGTAACACATTAATTAGAAGCAGCATAGTGTTCACCCCATTTATATCTCCTGGGAAGAACCTCTCGCTGAGGAGCAACAAGAATCATCAGTGACCCCTCCTACCCAGGTCAGCGCTCGCTCCAGAAACTCACATCTACAGGTCTCTGAGACGCGGAACAAGCTGTCCCCCAAACAGCTTTCCCCTAGGGCTGTCTCTATTCACAACAAGAATTACTACTTATTCATTGCCATCTATCAATTAGTCATATTTCTTCCTGCGAGCCTCACCTATCGTCCCTTCCCTGTCTTTATGTGCACTGTGGGTCTCACGTCAACACCATACTCCGTTGTTACTGTGTACACACTCCATGTTATTTGTAGGCAAACACAAACTAAATAAAACAGCTTGAACATGTAAACTGCTTGGTGAATAAAACTGATTCTAATTGGTCACAATCATAGGTCTTTCTAGATCCAATTTTTTATTTTTTTTTATCTCAGTCCCCCTGAAAAATTATTGTCCATATCCATTTAGCAATTTTTGTCCTGTATTTCTGTACACATCCCTCGGGGATGAGCCCCCTTAAAGGTCAAATCCTAGAATCACCCCTCGATCATTTACCACTACGCCACCTGCTGCCCAGTTTTCACAAATCGAATAACCTCTGCTGTGAAAGATCTTGATAGAATTTGTATGTTATTCAAGGTCTTAATATGAATTACCCTCATGATCTGCCTCTACTGAGGGAGACTGTAATGGATCAGAATACTCAAGTGGACTTATGAATAATAAACAGATTTTGTCTCATTTGTCTCTGTTCATGAAATCAGAAATTACAAACTGTCTTGATTAATTTACCAGCTAGATACAACTTTAAATACAGCTTGGAAAGACCACAGTCGCCAGAGGGACAGAGTACTCCACTGGAAGGGGAGAGGAGCCTGGCGACGCTGGACGTCACGCCACCCTTACTGCTACCGGGGACCTGAATTCAAACTGAAATTCATTTTTCATTTTCTCCCTTCAGCCGCGGTGACGGGACCCGCACTGAAGTAAACTGACAGTAATGTGGCTCAAAAAGGTCAGTAACCCACATAGTTTAATTATGAATTAGCCCAATTCTAGAAAGCGGCAGGTGGTGCCCAGGTGCATTTTGTATAATACGCAGTATATAATATGAGAGGGAGGGAGTGAGTGAAGGGGGGGGAAAGGCAGGGTAAACGACTGATCAAGCTGTTTCTGATCAAGCTTTTCACACATCTAGGCAGAGGCAACCTCTACACAATATTCCCCATGGCCACGTCCTATGATATGATAAAAATAAATAAATTAAATAAAACTACTGAAGAGCATGTACGTTGTAAGAGCGCTGAAATATAAAAGGAGGATGCTTCATCTTAGCACAACAGTTATAAGCTGTCTTTCAGAATTTAAATGAACATTTATTTTAAGGCGCAAAAAATTAACCAATAGTCAAGACTTAACTATTTAATAGCAGGATATAACTTCATTTATGAAATACACCTGCTACCTTTATACTCTTCAGTCGTGAGAAAAATGCGGATATAGCTGGAACAACGGGCGATGTTTAGATACCCCGAACAGTAAAATAAACTTATTTGAATAATTGAATAATATCAATGTTACCGTAAGAAGAAGTGATAAGCGTAAAGATTACATACGATCATATGTAGCCTACTGTCTTTAATCAATAAACAAGTAGCGCATAGTTTATTTTTAAAAATATAAAAATGTTAGCAAAAGGGCATTTACATACCCATTCTCTTCTTCCACTTCAGCAATATCAGCAATGATTAAAAATACCACAAGTACCGTCACAATCCCAAACATTAATGATCGTACATCGAAAGGCATGGCTTGATTAGATTTCTCTTTTTCTTTGAAAATCAGCTACATCGCAGTAATTTCTGCATAGTCGCTGTCATGCGCCGTGCCTCTGAAGTTGCGGTTAAGGATGCAATAATCCTCTCGACTTCATAGAAGTTCCTTAATGCATTTTCCGATAACACACGCTATAGTTATGTAGAGAGTGAGTTATAATATTAGCGATCGCCGTGTCGGCTGCCGGTTTGTGTTCAGCGTCGGTTGCCTCCGCGTTTCCCCAAGCAGCGCTTTCCTCTTGC
This sequence comes from Paramormyrops kingsleyae, assembly GCF_048594095.1. Taxonomy (NCBI): domain Eukaryota; kingdom Metazoa; phylum Chordata; class Actinopteri; order Osteoglossiformes; family Mormyridae; genus Paramormyrops; species Paramormyrops kingsleyae. The sequence goes on along the minus strand of NC_132809.1, from coordinate 22,922,786 downwards.
TGTTCCCCTGGGTTTCTCCTCCGTTTCATTCACATCCCAGATCCACTGACAAACTTTCAAGGCGAAGGAGAAGGAAAAAGCCGCACCGGGATTTTCAAAGAGCGACGTGCAGGAGCAGCCACTAAAACCTTAAAGGTGTAGCATCCTCCTGCTGGATACACTGTACGAAAAGCCAGCCAGGTTTATTTTGACAAGCAAGTGGTGAAGCTTGCATAAATGTGCCAGTTTCGTGTAATCGATAAAGACATCTTAATATGAACTGACATCAAACCAGTTGTCACGTTACACGAGTATACGCACACATACACCTGAACCAGCCAATAATGGTGTATGAGTGGAGAGATACATTTCTCTGTTAGATACGGCCATAGTCTTCCAGTAGGTGCAACACCAGCTATTAAATCTGAGGAAGAATAAAGTGATAAGTACTAGTGGGAGAAATTGCTTCGAAACCCAAAACCAGTGCTCCCACCTGCTGGCTGATTGTCGCTAGTCTCTTCATTGGCTCCCCTTGGGTCACACCATACTTTGACTCGCCTGTGCACGTTAAGGCATCGTAATATACCAGACTTGTAACCACGCAATAATATTTGACCCCACCCTGAAATTTGACTGTGTCCGACGTCCATAGCCAGGTAGTAAAATTGATGTTTGAACCCCCCTCCCCCAAAATCTACTACACCCCCGAAATGTATTTCTGGCTAGCAGCCTGGCATATAGCCTACAGTTATTAAATGAAATATAGAGAATTCAATGCAGCTAAATCCCATCTTTAGAACGCGACCCCCAGGTCCACGGTGCTGCCTCATAAACATCCCAAATAAGGGACCGTGAATGAAATGATAAAAGAGCACCGATCGGGGGGGGGGCTTCTTTACCCTGCACTTTATATGGGCCCTGGAAGACATATAACCATAGGAACAACTGAGCATGGATCAAGTTACCATCTAGCCTGTATATTACGGGATCATCCATTACTATCGCAGATTTTACAGTGTACCTTTTAGGATTCTGCCTGTTTCTGTAGCGCACTCACTTATCTGGCAATGCAATTTGCACCTGAATGTGTTGTTGGGAAACCAGACAGACTTGTTGTTTTTGTTGTTATTCTAACGGCACTATTCTCATTATTACTGAGTGTCACAGTGGCCAGTAGTGTTGCTTCTGGTGTTAGGGGTTTGCATACCATCCCACTCTTCGTGTATGCAGGTGGCATTTTCGCCCCATATGTAAGTCAGTGTGCCAGTGAGTCAGTGTGCCAGTGAGTCAGTGTGTCAGTGTGCCCTGCAATAGACTGGCATCCTGCCACGTGTCCTCCCTTGCCTGGTACCTTTAATCTAATTTTTGACTGAGAAATTCAGAGATGTTCCAGAATTTTAATCTGGGCCTTTTTTTTTCATGAATCCAGACGCTGACATAAAATCGCTCCACGATGACACCTAACGGAAGCATCTGGTCTACATGGTCTACAGGTGACCGCGATGGAAGCAGACGTATGTCAGAGAGAGTGTGTAGGACACTGATCAGGTACCTCCCTGGGTCCTCTGTCTAAACAGACAGCAGTCCTTACATCAGCGTCGCTGTTTGGGTTACCTGTCAAAAGAAGAATGTCTAATATTAGACTTGAATATATTAATAATTCATAGTCTGGCACCTTGGGCAGGATCCTCATTTCGTTCCGTTCGTCTGTGGTATTCTAGCTCTAGTGATGTTTCCTCAATGAAACGTGTCATTGGCAGGGTCTCCTTTCACCCACTTTCTGGCTCAGGGTTCGGAGATTGCCCGCAGCAGGAAGACGAAGGGACGGCAGTCTTCCTGAAACAGGAGGGCCATTTCTGACTTCTGCATTACGAAGAACATGACGAGAACTTTGATAGTGATGGAACATGGAGGGTGGATGGATTTGTTTTCCATAAATTGCCAAGGAATGATCTTCATGTTCCTGCATGGGAGAGGGGAACCTGGCTCCATGTCTTCAGGGTGTGACTGAGATCTGGGATGAGTCAGGGATTGGATTAGGATGATTGCTACAGGCCCCTGGCATGCAAACATCCACCCAGGACCTCTGACACCATCCAAAATCCGTATCCCTTCACTTACAATTCCCTCGAGCTCCCACCGGTAAAGATCTCTGAAGAAAATAGTGTTTGCGGAAATTGGGAAAAGTTTCTCCGCGGAAACCCGTATCTGTGTGATGCCTGCAGCGTGTGCTGTCAAATTCCAGTTAAGTGGCTTTTTGGTATGTAAATCAGCACAGCAAAGAGCCCTGATAGCTCTCCTGCCTCAGACAGCATGCAGCATTACAGCTGTTTGTCTCCATGTCTCACGCCCCTGAGTATTATTAACCTCCACATTCGCTTTAATACCTGCCATGCCGATGGGTCGCGCGATAAGGGGGATTAGTGGCTCGGCGTTCAGAGGAAACACAGTATTATGGAGGAATCTGACGTCCAGCTGTCCCTTAAAGTGCTGTCCCGGTGTTCGCGGCTCGAAGTGCTGATAATCCATTGAGATAAAACTCAGACAAAGCCCTTGTCAACATGCTGTTGGCTTTTTGGATCCATGGGACGGATAAGTGGCCTAGAGTATTCTGGAATGGATGCAGAGCTTGATCAGGCAGGAGCGCAATGCGTCTAATTCATTATTTGCCTATCCGTGCCCCGTAAACTGATCGTCCGAATGTCATGGTGGCCATGGAGAGACCACTGGGTGGCTGGCAAGCATCACACCATTCACATGCGCCGGTGCGATCTGGACCTGGTCAGAACCATGCCAGTCTGTGACCCGAAACCCGAGGAGCAGGAGGAAACCCGTGTGGAGCAGCTGCAAACTCACACGGCGCTCAGGCCCCGATGTGGAGCGCAGGCAGACCCCCCCCGGAGACACCATCATGCTCTGCAGTCTTCTGCTAGGCTTACCCAACGTCCCTCTATCAACAGCAACAGCAGAGCTTTTGTACTTTCATGGAGGTACTTGGATTTATAAGAAATTTACCTAGAATGCTTTGATTAATCGTACAACAGTGCTTTCTCTGTGGAATCACCTTCTGGGCTCAAGCCAAGCTCTTTAATAACCACCCAACTGCCAACTTCAAGATGCATAGTGTTCATGGAATGGAAAATATACCAGGGAGTGTATATTTTTTATTGAAAATGCTATTCTCAGAATGTCACCATCTAAACCAGGTTATATATTATATTAAAATGGTCCGACCTTGGTGCTTCTTCTGTTATCCTGCTTTTCTACCTGCTCCAATATGCTACGGGAAATATCTAGGTGCCAATTTATATTTAAACTGTGGGGGGGGGGGTCCACTAACAAGGGGAGGATATATAACCCCCCCACACACACAGGGCAGAGGTGTGATTGGAACCCACAACCTGGCGGGGTGGAGCTGCCCAATGAACCATGATATCAGCAAGAGACGCACCAACACTGAACATTAATTGGGAGACGCTGTTCTGTGGTTATTTATTCTAATTACGGAACAGCAAAAGCCCCCACTTGGGGACGAAACACTTTTAAGATTGCATCTCCTTGATGGAAAGACGTGGGAACAGGATATGGGAAATTGTATAACTAATTCTGGGCCGCTCTGGGAAATTAAATAAGAGAAAACAAATGGAATTTTAATGAAACAAACTTAATACGAGTTGCACAATCATTGCTGACCTAAAAAATGATTATACCGCAGGGATAACGGGTGTATGACAATGTGGATACGGCATCGGTTCAGACAGCAGCTCCTTTTTTAATCTTCCCGCAGAATCGAACTGTTCATCTGATAATTTTTCCAGCCTGTGGCTGCAAACCTTCCTGTAGGACTCAGGAGCATCGGCACAGCTCTGGGTTAATAGGAGTGATGTCCTTGGTCTTGGGGTTTAATCGAAATTAATGACCAGGATTAATCAGGTCAGTTAAAAAAACACTCTTTCTCTTAATGTGGGAGGCCATACGGTGGGCCGGCCTGGCACAGTGACAGATCTTTATAGGGAAACTGAAGCCTACGGTAGGGGTAAGAGAGGCCTCAGGTCTGCTTTTGAAGGAGATATGGGCCATTTAAAACTGGAGCACAGTGCAGGAGATGCTCACACGAATAATGCCCGTGACACAGCGAATTGACATCACCAGGGGTGGCATTCGAGTCGGCATCACTCACGACGACGTACAGGAGGACATACGAATGTAGCCGCGGCAAGACACAGAGCAAAAAGAAGCAGAAGATGAGAAGGACTGGCACTGCTGGGGGCAGGTGATGGATGCGAGATGATCAGTAAAGTGAAGCGAAACTAAGACAAGCATGACGGAAATTGTGAGAGTGGGGAAAGGTACCGTCCAGGAATACAAACCATTCTGCGAGCACCTGCTGCTAGTGTTTCTCATTTTCAGGTTTTGAAGTGGTTGATTATTTTCTCTACATGTGCACCAAAGGACTCCAGTGTAGATGCATCATGCATGTGACACAACCAACATAGGCTATGATATCATCAGAGGGAGGTAAGGCCTCCTAAGCCTGCCGATATGATTAGAGGCACACTTTAGGATGGCACGCCGGACGTAGAGTGTGTGATATACATGAGCGCGGTAATGAACCGGGTACACATCCCGAATATGCGACAGGCCACGGCCCAAAACGCCAAACCACCCACCCACCAATCACATAACACGAGGAGGAGACATAACTTCCAGACAGTGACAGCTATGGTAGGACTCAAACCCAGCACCTAGACAGTGCAAATTGACAAGGCTACTCCTAGTACCTCCTTCAAAGAATACTAAATAAATTTGGACTCTGGTGACATGACATCTAGTAAATGTGGGAGAGCACACATGCCTAGTGGAGGGTGGTGAGGCCATGCAGCAAACAGATCATGGCTTTGGTACACTGAGAAGCCATCACTCCTGGCCTTCAGACCATAGCGCTTCACTGACAATCTTTCCATCTCTGCCTTCTGTCTGTTTACCCATGAAGTGTGACTGCTGCCCACTGAATGTCAAGGACAGATTTGACATTTGATTCAGCGATGCTCAGCCTGGCAATCCTTCTTTACTCTTTACCGTGTCTATCCTTTAAAAACACTGTTCCTCTGAACAGCTGCTCTATAAACTGAAAGTGTCAAATGTTTTACAACTGAAAAGTTTGAAGCACAGCTCCGCCTCCCTGCGTCCAGATCGTATCTTACCGGAATGTAGCTCCGCCTCCCTATTTCCAAATCGCACCTTACTGGAGTGCAGCTCCACCTCCTTCAATGTTGACCCTTATTCCTTACTTAATGTTCCAGAATTTAGGGAAAGATTCAAAGTGAATGGTTTAATAAGAGACTGGCTTTGCACTTTAAAATAATCATCTTTAATATTAATTTTCATTAGTAGCTCAGAACAGACATTCATTTCTGTAGTGGATGACATTTTCCTGCATGATATGTTGATTTCTGTTGCATGTTTTTGTATTTTGACTTATTTAGCTTTCTGTACTGCTGCCAAAACTTCACTTAGTACCTAGAATCTGCTAGAGGTAAGATGTGTAAGAAACAATTGATGAAAAATTTTATATTTTAACGCATTTTCATGGGACATTATGAATAAATAAGCGAGAATATTGCTTGCAGTGATAAGCCATTTGGATGCATTTTTAATTTTCATTTACAGGTTATGTTTCAAAAAATATTATTTCACTATTCGATATGTACAAAAAAACCTTTCTGATCACATGTTTTTAGTTTATTTTGTATTGCTTTAAAGTGGTAACACAACATTCCCACACATGAACCTACTTTATCTTTAAGACTGTGATCATATTAGTTATAATATACCCTTATGATCATCATGAATACATATAACTAATAAACTAATACACAAAGCAGCTTATTCAGGACGCCCCCCCCCCCCGTCCCCCGTCCCCCCCCCCCCCCACTCCTTGCTGCTCTGCACCTGACAGGGCTTCCCCCTCCTCTATGGTTCCGATTTAACCCCTTTACAGACTGAAAGTGCCCATCTTTGTCCCCCAGTCCAGATGCATTCTGGGATCTTCCTATCAGTCTGGTGGCTTTCTAAGGTGTGCTGATTCACCAGCCTATTCAAACACACCTATACGACAGATGGAGCTTAACAGAATCTTAATCAAGCTGTGTGCATGTAAATTCTTTTTACAATTAGTGTTCACACTTACACCCAGTGCATTACTGTCTTGAAATACTTAATTATGCAGCCTTAAATACTATAATGAATTGGCAATTCATCAAATTTTAATCATGCTTTTCCCTCCAACGAAATTGCAGATAAATAAAAGGGATGTTACTGATTTGTGACCATGACTGAACATGCACAGTCCCAGATCATCACTTTGTGCGTTACGTTGCTTTTTTTCCTCCACCTTGATTGGCTGATCAAAGTCATCTGACTCGTTTAGGGCAGTCTATGTTTCGCTAAGCCACCCGTCCTGTTTCAGATGAGATAATGGTGGTAACGACTTCCACTGTGACTCATGCAGGGCCAGGTTACATTTCGGGGCAAATGTTTACTCAACCCCGGTGTTTCCTAGACAGGGAGGATTAGCAGGCTAAATGTAACTGAGTAGCACACGCAAACTCGAGTTCCCTCATTAAGAGGAGGTTTGGCTTGGCTGTCATTAAGTAGATTTCTGCTCATGCTGTTTAAGCTTCTTTTGGGTTCTGAGCACGGAGATTAGCCCGTAGTTCTGCTGTATTTGTTAGGAGGCTCTTCATTTTCATTTTTATATCTCCAATTAAGGAATGCAGGAAATTAAATGTCCCTTATAAGCCCCTGTCCTTTCCGAGGCACCGTCGCTGTAAGAAGCCTAAATGAGAGCAGCCCGGCACAGAACAAAGTGTCCACCTCATTTAAACCATAACAAATTAAGCAGATCAGTCAGCATCACTGGGATTCCGTTACTTGAGGCGTCCGTAAAAGCAGTGGGGGGGGGGGGGGGGGGGGGGTAATGTGAGAGGTCCTTCGCATGCAGCAGTCTCAAGGCATCACTAGGTTGCATGATGTTGTTCTGTTTGCCCCTTACAATATATTTAAAATAAGGCTGTTGAGCACAAATAATTTCAGACTGTAAACGTTGTACACAGATGATCCCTCAGAGATGAGGTAGGTGGGTTGGGAGTCAATGCCTGTCTCCAGAAGGTTGTCGTTTTGAATCCTGTGGTGGGTAAAGTGTCTATATCACTCTTGGGCCCTTGAGCAATGCCCTTAACACTCTCCTATGGGTGCTGGATAAATGACTGTGCTCTGAGCCCAAGGTTTACTCTCACCTCTATATGTTGTGACAGAATAGCCAGTTGAGAGTCCGGCATGCACCAGCAGGGGGCGATCATCGCTATGCACCAACAGAAGGCAAGCAACACCACATAGTCTGACTGTAACCATGGTTTCCATACTGTCAGCTTCAAGGAGGGCCAATGGGACATGGATGGTGGATGATCAATGCCACAGCCAGGGGGCAGGACAAAGTTCCTTCAGGCTTAAAGCCCATATAGGGAAGAAGTCAAGGAGGACAAAATGACAAGGGACATGCTCCTGCTGCCACACTGATCACCCTCATTTGGCCCACACCTTGTAATCATTGAAATCAGGTGTTTCATTCACACCCATTGCCACAGGCGTGTAAAATCAAGCACATAGTCATACAGTCAGGTTTACAAACATTTGTGAAAGAATGGGATGTTCTGAAGAGTTTAGTGAATTCAGGTGTGGTGCTGTCATTGGATGCCACCTTTGCAATAAGTCAGTTTGTGAAATTTCTTCTCTGCTAGATATTCCATGGTCAACTGTAAGTGGTATTATTGCAAAGTGGAAGCGTTTAGCAATAACAGAAACAGCCACAAAGTGGCAGACCATGTAAAGCGACAGATCGGGGTCGCCGAGTGCTGAGGCGCGTGGTGCATAAATTTGCCAATGCTCTGTTAACTCAATAATTGCAGAGTTCCAAGCTTACGGCATTAATTCTTGGCTGATGATTCCATAACTATATACAGTGATCTTTCATGTATATTTCGAATAATCGTGATGATTAGTCGATCATGATTAATTGCACAAAGATGAAGTCGTGAATATATTCATGCTTCAATCCTTTGCTGCTTTACCCTGAAATTCATTCGGGGTGATAAAATGCCCCCCTTTTGTGACAGTCAAGCAGCCGAATAAGAGCCTCTGCACAGTGACAGTTTTCCAGATAATGCAAAGCTCACCCAGGAGAGTCAGGGAACTTTCGAGGCTCGTCAGGGACATTAAAGGTCATGGGAAAGCACAGATCGGGAGAAGTGAGCCAAAAATACAAGGGAAAGACACCCAGGTGAATCTACATACTCATCACCGAACGGGAAGCACATTACGGCACCCAAGGTACAGCATGTCCTTCAAAACTCAGGAGGCTCCACATTACTGGGCTGAAGGTGACTTTGGAGGGGCAGCTGTGACGCTTCACAAAGCCAGTGTGGCTGCACGCTGCCCGGCGAGCAACATCCCAGCGGGAAAACGGGCCACAGGAAGAGCTCAGAGGGGGTGGCGTGTGCCTCAGAAGGTTAGCAAGGACACCAGCCCAAATCACAGGCACTGGCTGACCCTATATCAGCTGAATAGATAATGACCGTTTCTGTAGCATAAAGTACAGCCCGAAACTGGGACAGAGCAGGTGGCAAAACTGCCCCATAACATTATTGTCATGCTACACTGCCTTAGGCCACAAAGTTTATCCTTACTAACTCTGCTATCAAACTGATCCTTCCCTCAGGGCCATCTACAGCTGAAGTCCCCAGACTGTGATGGCCGGCAAGGACAGAGGAGGCAGACCCCGTAATGCGGTAGCGAACAGGTTTAATGCGTAATCCGGGAATGAACACAGCCGAAGGGGAAATCCAAAATCGCAGTCGGAGGGCAGGCAAGAGGTCGGTGTCCGGGAGAGTCAGTCCTAAGAGGAGAGACGGGAAAGGATGACAATAGGAAGGGAGGAACGAAGCAGATGGGGTGGCAGGGCAGGACGGAGCGGGCTGGCAGGGTGGACAGGAGGAGGCAGGTCGATGGGGCAGGTGTGGCAGGTGTGGCAGGCAGGGTAGGCAGGACACAGCAGGTAGGGCAGTCAGGGAGAACAAAAGACCGAGAATCGCTTGGTAAGGCACATCAGAAATAATGGCAACAATACTCCTCTGGGCTCACCAGCTTAAGAAGTGGAGGGATTAGCCAACAATTGTCTGTAGGTACTTGGTCCCGCCCCTTGTGGGGGTGGGGGTGGTTCATCCCTCCAGAATGAGGCCCTGGACCCTTAAGAAAATCCTAACCGGTGAAGTATCCAACATGGTAATAAAATTGTTTAATACTGTTTAAATACTCTTGGAATGAAATCTGTTGAATGATCGATGCCTTATGGATTATGTTAATTTATGTAGATGTGCTGCTCAGAATTAATTATTTCTATTGCACTGAAAAATAGAAAATGAATCTCTCCTGGAAGTGTAGTCAGAGACCTTTTTCCACACATGGTTAAATTTGATAAAAATGTTAAGAGTAAAGACGCGATAGGTGTAACAAACAGGAAAGACGCATGAATGAAAATAGCTTCAATTTATTTTACAGCAAATATACATCACACGATTTTCTCTAAAATTATACATTCGAGGGGAAAAAAAATTGAATGCAGGGGGAGGAGCATTTACCTTATGAGATCCGTCTTTAACGTTTTGCATTTCGTAATATATGAGCATCTCTTTGCCGAAATGCTGCTGAAGCGCCAACGGAGTGGAACTCTGCTATGTGCGAAAGTCACCGCAAACAGATGAGCAGCTGTATCCTGACCCGGCGTCTGTCAAGCCTGGAAAACGCACCCAACCGTGCCCAGTATTGCTATCAACAAAACGCTTAGAAATTCAGATGCTCAGTCAGCTGAACGAAAAGAGAAAAAAAATAATAACCTTTGCATCACACATCTGTTCCAGGTGTTGGCCAACCCCGAACAGTCTATGGAAGGGAACTAAGACGCAAATTACGCATAATTCAACATTTTAACTGGCCAGGACTTATGGGTCGGTCATCACTGAAAGGACAACAAATAAGAGACTAATGGACTAAGCTGAACTTAACAGAAAGTGCGATTGTAACTCAGATTTTTACAATAGTTTGAAACCGACATAGAAAACATAGACCGGAGCAGTGTTAAAGACAAAAGGGGATATGGTTTTGTTTTTCTTTATATAGCACAAGGATTTGAGCTGCACTCTAATGAATTATAAAAATAGCCCTTAAATTAACATTATAGTGTGGGAACAGAGAAAGGGTGAGAGGTCGGATTAACCGATGCTCAATCTGCAGTACCAAGCGTGACCTGTAATTTTACACATGCAACCTTGTGGTTGTTCACGAGACACGAGTGTCAACCACATGACCTGCTGTCAACATGGAGACGACCCTGGAGTAGATCCAAACACAGTGCTACCTTTTCGTTTCTCAGTTACAACACGGTGCCATTTTTCTCAAGATTTCTGTGGAAACCCCAATCACATACTTTTGAAAATAAGGTTTATTACCTTCGCAAATAGTTTAAGAAAACTGATGTGTAACGCTAAAGGGCATAGATGAGGAGGTATTTCTCTACTTGACACACTGTAACACTTAATCATTTTTAATGTAACCACAACACAATTTTTTAAATTTCTCGTATAAATACCCAAAGCACTGGATCGCCCTTCCATGAATAAAGAATCAAACTGTAAGACGATTCGATTTACCTGTGACAGAAAATCCTACATGCTAACGATTTATTCTGCCTAAACAACTTTGTATAGTACATCAAGAGGTACACCATGTATCAACAACACTTTGAAAGCCTTGAGTTACATCATACCGTCTTCTGAAGACAATTAGGATGCATCGCTACCGGCTGAGTATACAAATTCCTCTACTGTACGTGCGCTGATAAAATGGCGTCTTCTGTTCTTCCATAAGAGAAATTTCTAGAGTCACTGACTGATATTACATTGGCACTCAAATAGAGAGAGGCGGATGCAGAGAATGAGAGTGGCAAGTCAATTAACGCTCAATACCTATGCTGGAGCGAAGTTTGGCGAGCATTCTGAAATCTGACATAGGACGCCTTTGCGAAAGCCCAACATGATTTGAAGCAAGACTTCACCCTTTTCATCATCCTTCTATCTTTCAGCCTTTATTAAAAGTCCATTTTGGCTTCTTGCTTTCATAGCAATTTGTCTAGTTCAAAAAACTCGTATTTTGTTTCTGAGGTGCAATGTGCTGGATTTCTGGTTTTAGTTCAAGTTTGACATTTCTTAGAGTCAGGCCTTGTATCAAGCCATTTAAAAGAAGGAGAACTCCAAAGTCACAGGGCATATTTATATTATCAAGCCTACTGCAGATGGATGGTCAGTGTGGTAAGACCAAACAGGCTCCCCCTTGTGGAAAACACCGGAATGGTCCGGTTTAAAATTACTGGAAATGTGCTGGAAAATGGCAAAGGGTCATTTGGGTTTGCTGGTGAGAAATTAAAAAGGAAACCTTCATTAGACCTGATATGATGATGACATAGTCATCACTTCACAATGTCACTACCAGAGAAACATTATTGCCTTTTGATCTGCAACATCACAATGCGATCAGAACGCAAATGTAAAACTGTGATTTCTTCATGATACCAAACAGTAGTTCACCAAATTGATCTACATCAGGATATATCAGAACGAGCTATATTCACAAACTTCTTTTCTCTATTAAAAATATTGCAAACTGGAAAAAGCTTTGGTTGATTTGCATTCACAGCCTTCTGTTATCATCACTTACAGATCCTGGATGTGACCATTTTTCCCTCAGAGTGGGCTGCTCTTGCAGGGAAGGCTAGATTGCAAAGGCTCGTATTCAGCTGTAAATCCATCTCTTGAGGCTCTGCGTACTTACGAGGGGTTTTTGCTTGCTGGCATGACCCCCCCCCCCCCAAAGCTACAAAGTCACCCTCCCAGCCCGTGTGCTGCTCAAAGCTTGCAGGCCTTCATCTCGGAGGTTGAGGGATAAGACCGGCTAGCTGTTACTCGCCAATCTTTTGTGGTAAAAGACCACATCCTTGCAGGTCCCTGGTGCTACCGACTGCTTCCAGTCTCATGACATGAGTCTGAGCTATCTCAGCCGGTGTGCTGGGCCCGCCCCCCATCCAACAATATCACCAAATCAGGTAATGCCGAGCTAGGATGTCACAAGCTGATTGGCAGCTTCCAAACTCTCACCAGGCCACCACACGCTAGCCAGTTTCTAAGAGTTCCTGGGACAGCCAATCAGCTACACCCAACCACGCATTGTTTTCCTCCAAAAACGGAAGTTTACAGGACGAGACCTCCAAACGTCTTGGTCAACGTATCGACATATACACACACGCCTCCTAAAGCTATTTCCTACAATTACTACGGCCATCTGGTGAAAACTGTTTTTTAATATGATGATATGTATGTATGGAATGGTGTTTACTCCTTAGAAAAATTTAATTATGAACAAAGTATCAAGTGTAATCCCGTAAACAAGAAAAATACATTAAAAATGTTCAATAAAATTTGAGCGTTTCTAAAATGTTAACAAAGAATGAAAAGGAATGAAAATTTATATGTGTAAGTAATCACAAAAAATACAAATATTTATATATTATATATATATGCATCACTGTTATAAAGATCTATATACTGTATAGCCATTCATTATCACTGCAAGGCAGTTCACACTCAAGTCAGCATACACTGATGTAAATTTATATCTGCATATATTTATATCTGTAGATATGTCTGCACATTGTTGTTTAAATAACTTAGATATTAACTTTGGAATTAATAATCACAGGTGGTGAAACCCAGGCTGTTTATAAATCAGTCCTCACGAACCATGACAGTGATTGTAGAGTAGAGAAACCAGGGAGTGAGGACTGGTGGACTGAAACACACAAAGCTCTCCCCTCAGACTCAAAAGTCTCTGCCTCTGTGCTAGAATTTCCCCTGCGAATGAATTTAAGGTCTTATCTTGACAGCACTGAAGCACAACTTCACTAAAACATACTGAACTCACTTACAGAACCTTTACTGAATAATGTCTAGAGCGGTGTGGGCGGCTTGCTGGTGTTAAAACATAGATGTCGTTTAAATAAAACACAAGACAGACGCTGGAGACCCGGCAAGGCCGGGAAGAGTGTCTCTGGAAGCCGAGCACCTTGTTGGACGTAAACATCTACCCTTCTGATCTCAGCAGCAGCTTCAGAAGATGACAACTTCAGAAACCCAATCTCCTTGACTGGAGAGGATGAAAATCAAACCGAGGGCTTAAGGAGGCCAACAAATCGTTACATACCATAAAACACAATTAAAAATAAATATTGACCCTTCGACCGCCGAGCGACATCCATGCCAAGCTTTTGGCTCCATGCAGCCACCTTAAGCATCTCTGTAAAGTGCCACAGTTCTTGCCACTTAAGGTTTCTACCCTCAGATGAATTTCTATATAAATTTTATATAATTATTTTATGAATACAGTATTATTCATTAACCAAAAAGTAAAGGTAACTGGTAAACGCTGTAAAACTGTTTACCATTGTTTTTTTTTTAATGAATCATTGTGTTGATATGCTGTAGCCTCATTCCCATCAAACTTCATTCCCAGTGACACATCCGTGCTCCTCTAGAGCAAATATAATTATGCACACTAAAAAAGTGAAAACAATAACCAATGTAAAAATATTCTCTTTGCTTGTAACAGCATTAATAAGAGAAATTACAAAAAAAAAACTTGAAACAGTGTCTTAAATATAGTTAAATATTATAATATTTCAAGATATGACAGGATTTATGCTTGAAATTATTGAAAAATATGGCTGATTTAGGGTTCAGTGAGTGACGCACATTTGAAGAAGCTAGCTGTGCGCTGCAGTGTAGTACAGCGCTTTCATCGGGCCCCACACTCCTCCCGGCACCGAACTCACTCGAGCTGCACATCACAGAGACGGCCGTGTCTCCGGTGCCACACGGCCCGCCGACAGACTCCTGACCAGCTAACTGTTCCGTGGGCCCCGACCGCATGCTGACACGGCAAGCAAAGCATCCGGGAGAACAGACCTCCTCTGACAAAGCGGACCGCGCCATCTTACAGGCCCAGGGGGAGATGCACATGGGCCCTATGGAAAGAGAAGAGTAGCAGCGGCGTCTCAGGGCCGAGCTAGTGCCTCAAATGGACGACCTTCATATAAAAAAGATCCTTTATTTAAAAAAGAGAACTAGAGGTGTAGCAGGCCTTGCCGCTGCTCACTTGATCCTATAAAACAGACTCCATGTTCTCGCACCACTCATGGTCCCCCAGGTTGTATATGAATTTTGTCCTGTTGGCTGGGTTCTGACTAATGTCCTTCCCCAGGTTGTCCAGGGTGAGGCTGGACGGGAACAGCTTGGCGGGGTTCAGGCCCTCGTGGTTATTAATGTACTTCTTGTAGTTCCTACGCAGGCACCACCAGGTGGTGGTGTAGAGCAGGAAGGCGACGGCCTTGAGGACGATGGCGATGCTGACGTACAGCTGCCTATAGGCCACGTTGTCATACAGCATGCAGGCTCCCCGTTCGCCGCACACCGTGCTCCAGAAGAGACAGGTGGAGTCGATCCCCACGCCGAAGATCAGAGGGGGCGGGATGAAGCCTGCAGTGTCACGGAATAGTGAAAATGAGGTTCCCGTGGTTACCGGCAAGATGGGTGCCTGCCCTTTTCCAATTAGCATTTATCATTAGTAAATCAAAGATCTCTGGATTGGAATCTCAGCACACAAGAGCAGGAACCTATAATGCATTTTGTGAGGCTAATGTAACGTGAGCAGCCGGGAAGGTATTACCTAGCAGTCTGAGCAGCAGGAACAGGACTCCCAGGGCATAGGACTTCAGCTCGGGGGTTACAGTCCTGCGAGGGAAGAAGAGAGGGTCTGGAATGAGAGGCCCGAAGCACCGGCTGACCCTGAGGAGACTTTCGGTCCTTCAGCACTGGAAGTGTGTGGGGCTGTATGTCACTCAGCGAGGACGCCGTCTGAGCTAACGGAGCAGGCGCCAGCCAGGGGACCTTCACGAGCTTGTTATTTAACGCAGTGCTTCTCAACCCGGTCCTTGGGGACACACCGAGAGGGAGCAAAAATGCAGACTGTCTGTGGGTCTCCGAGAACAGGGTTGAGAGACAGTGACTTATAGGGCCAGGTCATGTTTCACACGGTTCGATAGATGGTCTTTTATACTCAAATTAATAATGGTTCATGAAGTCATTGAGGTGAGGATGAATTTCAGAGCCATCCCTGGCATCTGATCCACCAGGAAGCCAACACACTGACAATCCACCTGGGCTCTGATCTCTGGGACAGCAGAGGCTGTAGGTGTCTCTGTGTCTGCGTGACAGTGCCATACTTCAGCTTGTCTGAGTGTGTATTCAAGTGTCTGTATGTATGTATGTATATGTTTAACTGGAGAGTATGCGTCTGGGTATATCTGAGTATCTGGGTGTTTGAGTTTATGTAGTTAAATGTGCGCATTAGTAGGTGCATGTTGTGTGTATTTGTGTGCACGCCTGCACTTGCCGGAATGCTTGTGTGTATGTGCACATTTCAGGGGTCATGCATATATTATAATCGTTTCCAAAAAATCATATAAACCCATATTTCATCGAAAAAGACAACATATCAAATGTTGAAACAGAAAGTTTATTGTTTTATGACAAATAGGTTTAAAATTTGAATTTGATGCCAACAACATGTTTCAAAAACGTTGGGACAGGGGCATGTTTACCACTGTGCGGCATCACCTCTTCTTTCACTAACAATCTGTAGATGTTTTGGAACTGAGGAGACCAGTTGCTGGAGTTTTGAAAATGAAATGTTGTCCTGTTCTTCTCTGATATAGGATTTAAACTGCTCATACTTAATCTGTGTGTGTATGTGGATTAGGTTTATATTACATTGTGGGGACCAAATGTGCCCCCACAGTGAGTGTGTGTGTCAGTGAGTGAGTGCTGGTGTGTCGGCGCTGTACCTGATGAGGATGATGACGGAGGGCGTCTGAGCCATGGCCCCGATCATGCTGCAGGCACATATGACACATAGGAAGGTGAGGAAGGCCTCTTGGCAGCCAGGGCTGGGACACTTCCCCGGGACAACCGTAGCGTTGTCACCGTCCCCCGGGATACAGGAGCAGCTTGTCAGCTACAGGCATGGGGGGGGGGGGGGGTTGTATTAGAGAATGGAGCTCCCACTGGGCAGGACCCTGGACAGCCAGCTCTGGACTGGCTCGCAAAGTCCCCTTCTCTCCAGTAACACCACACACTGATTCCGGAAGCTTCTACATGCTTATTTAACTGGCAAGTTAAAGTTGTTGCATGGAGTCTGGCTGAAGGTCCGGTTACACCAATCCTTACCCCCTAGCGACCCATTACAGTCACTTAGTGCAAATTTCTGCATGTGGGCTGGGTCAGTGTGCTGATGGACAGGTCAGTGTGCTGGTGGGCGGGTCAGTGTGGTGGTGGGCGGGTCAGTGTGGTGGATGGGCGGAGTCAGTGTGCTGATGGACAGGTCAGTGTGGTGGATGGGCGGAGTCAGTGTGCTGATGGGTAGGTCAGTGTGATGCATGGGGAGGGTCACTGTGCTGATGGGCAGGTCAGTGTGCTGATGGGCGGGGTTAGTGTGGTGGATGGGCGGAGTCAGTGTGCTGATGGGTAGGTCAGTGCGATGCATGGGCGGAGTCAGTGTGGTGGATGGGCGGGGTTAGTGTGCTGATGGGCAGGTAAGTGTGGTGCATGGGCGAGGTCAGTGTGCTGATGGGCGGAGTCAGTGTGGCGGATGGGCGAGGTTAGTGTGCTGATGGCCAGGGTCTGTGTGGCGGATGGGCGGGGTTAGTGTGCTGATGGGCGGGGTTAGTGTGCTGATGGGCGGAGTCAGTGTGCTGATAGCCAGGGTCTGTGTGCCGGATGGGCGAGGTCAGTGTGCTGATGGGCAGGTCTGTGTGGCGGATGGGCGAGGTCAGCACTCACAGGTCGCGTGCAGCCAGCAAAGCAGGCTGACAAGTAGGTGACTCCATCTGATCCGCACACAGGGCTGACAGAGGACGTGTAGCAGTTGCAGTTGTGAATGCAGGTGGCTTCCGGTCGCTCTCCCACCTTCAGGGTCCTGTGTGGACAGGTCACAATGACCTCAGCCCGTCTTTTCAAAAGCTATTTTATTCCACAATTTTTTTTTTCACAGCGATTTTAATCTTCGTGCATCTGGACCGTTTGCCGGACCGAACGAAGGTGACCTCTTATTGGACCTGATACAGCAACATTACAGGCGACCCTGAGACGCACACAGGACTGCACAGATGCTCTGTGGGCGGCACTGTGGCCTCACACCTCCCGGGTCAGGGGTGCAAATCCCATTCCGTGTGTGTAGCGTTTGCTGGCTCCCCATTATCCAGCCTCCTGCAGGTAATCAGCTCTCTAGCTGAATAGTTCACTGTAAACCACCTGCAGTGTAGGAGCTGGATGCACACAGCACTGTATCACTGTTTTCCAGATACGCGTCACAAGTGATTAGACAAGTAGATGTTTTCAGAGTCCGTACTGAATATGAATCAAAATGTATCGATCTTCATAAAAAACATGCATGTAAATATGAAATGAAATGCCAGTCCATCTTTATTAAACTCACAAAACAAATAACAAGTATTCAGCTTCATTAAGATGCAAATTCATTAAGAGAAGTGCCCTCGGCGTTGCCTAGCGTTTGTGATGGTAATCCCAGGACCACTGCGGATTGGCCAATGAATAAAGACTCTTGTGATAGACAGATGGACATGGAGATATAGACTCCACAATACATCCTGCAGATTATGAACACATTTTGTGTTGTACGAACAGATTTAATCCTGCCTGAACGAGTTCCATCCTGATCTTAACAGCCGTGCACCCTGAAGTCAGTGCATAAGTCGTCATCATTTTTAACTTTCTGGATGGTTTCTGAGCATAAAAAGAGCAGTTACGTTTAATGATGGCGCTGTTGGGCATCTTTTTAACCATTAATGTTTTGGAAGTATTAGTTATTGTTCCCTTTTAACTGCATGAACTTTATATCATAGTTCGTATAAAATACCACTGCGGGATCCACAAGGGCTTCACATTATAAAATCGCATTATAATTTCATGCGACAGGCTTGTGTGCTTGTTCCACAATTTGCTATATTTTTCCTTATTTTTTAATGAACGCCCACATTTACTGACTCATAGGCTATAAGAAAATTGGACTGGTCAAAAAGGGACGTACTGGTGTTTTCTGAGGCTGAAAGGGATGCCTTGCACACTCAAGACCAGCAGCTAAAGTCTCTCCTGTACTGACATTATATTTTGGGTTGAATGCATTCAAAGTGGACTTAGATTTGTTAAAGAGGTCAGACCCCATGACGTGAATGATGAGCCTTGGACAGGCCGTGACAAATTTCCATTTTATTTTGAGGCCGCTGATTTAAAATAGCCCTGCATTTTCTAGTGTAAACAGCAAAATATTTTTCGGTAGTATTTTTCACTCAGTTTATTACCAAATGCCATTTCTGACTGAAAATCAATTAATAAATTTACTCTGGCTCTCTATACAGAAAATATATAAATAAAATAGAATGACATTAAATAACACACAAAAACAACACAAGCCTTTGAAGAACCACTTACTCGTTGCCATAGGCGATGGTCACCCCAGCAACAGGCCCCGTATCACATCCCAGGAAGAGAAAGGACACGTAGCAGGCAGTAGAGACCAAGTTAACCAGCATGGCCATGCGGACAGCGCCCAGGGCAGACAGGTTCAGCTTTTTCACCAGCAGCCCTCCCAGGAATATCCCGAGACAGGCACACGGAATCGCTGTCATGCCTGCAAGACCGGAGGAACGGGGTTACACTGGAGACCCCCTCACCAGCCCCCCCACTAAAGAATTCAAACCAAAGCCCAGGAAGACCTAGAGAAGCACTGCATCATCATCATCACAGTACAGTTTAGCGGGACACACCAACATTTGTGACAAAAGATAGACAACAGCCAACAAAAGGGTAGGTGATCTCATACACCCCCCCTATTCAAATCGGGCCCTCGATTCCAAATCCAGACCTTGTTTTCAAGTCTCCCAGACAATTAGGTTAATAATTATTGATTCTGATTGGCCAGAGGCTTCACAACTGGCTCTCAGGTAAAGGAAGGCTGTAAAAGCAGCAGTGCTCGGCCCTTTAGGACCGTGATTTGAATATCCGTGTCATACACCATGAACCTGCAGTCAGGTCAGGCTGCACTTGTACTGAAAGCCTGAATCAGTCGGTACATGTTACAGTGACTGCCAGTTCACACCAGCAAGGGATGAGAACAGCATTTTCCTGTAGCGGGCCATTTTACCAACATGTGATATACTATAACATAAGCCAGTCCTCAGTAATCAAATGTTGGAAACCCCTACTATAGAGGAGTTTTTCCAAACCCAGTCCTCAGCGACCCCTAGACAGTACACATTTTTGCTCCCTCCCAGCTCCCAGCCAATTGGGGACACCAAGCATTTAGTATCGGTATGTCGGGACCTGGGAGGGAGCAAAAATGTGTACTGTCTGGGGGTCCACGAGGACTGAAATGAGAAACATTATTATAGAGGGAAGCTGCAGTCACGGGGGCTGACCTTGTGTTCATGTGACATGGGCATGTCCAAGGATGGGAGGACGGGTCACCTACCTAGGAGCTGATTGGCCGAGGAGGTGGTGAGGTTGAACTGCTGCTCAAGGTACTTCCCCAGGAAGGCGGCAAAGCCGGCAACCACAGCGATCTCCATGCAGGCGGCCAGGATTATACAGGTGAACACGGGGTTGGAAAGCAGGTGCTTGGTCACTCTGGGAATGACTAGAGATGGGGGAGAATAAAGGAGTAAGTAAACAGAACAGGCCGGAAGGCATATACAAAATTCACAAAACAAACAGACTCAAGCGCAATTTCATCCTCGAGGAGTAACACGGCAGAAAGTGGCAGCCCGAGGGGGAGTGAGGCCCAGTTAGCACAGTGAGCTGACATGCTTTGTGTTGCTACGTGCTAATTAACAGAGAACAGGAGTGAACAAGGTGACGAGAAAGTGTCTAAGAAGAATCTTGGTCATAAAATTTCAGGTACTGAGTGAAAAAGAAAAAAATCATCAGTCAAAGAACAACTTGATTTTATAAAGTGTTTTAAACTTAATGAATGGGAGGGGTAGGGTTAGGGTTAGGTTTAGGTGTTCAGTCATCATTCCTGACACCATTTCTTCCATAAACACTATTTTCAAATGTTAAGACCCCCATTATGCATAGATTGAGGTTTTAGAGCAGAAACACATGCATGTTTTTAATGCTCCCCATGTGACCCTGATGTGACCTCTGCATGATCCCCACGTGACCTCTCACCCTTGAGATGCTCGCAGCAAGAGATGCCGGCCCCAGGTTCATGCATTGGCAGGGTCCCATTACTGGGCTTGGTGTGGTCGTAGTCGGGCTGTAGGCCATCAGGGAGCATGGCCCGGTCGCTTTCGGGCCTGGCAACCGCCAGCGACTGCGGGAAGCCAAACATGAAGATCGCGGAGAAGAAGAGTAAGGCACCGCAGAGGAGAAAGCCGCCCCACCAGGCACCGATCCAGCGTGGGTCGTCTGGGGTGATCTCCAGCATGCCTGTGGGAACACGCAGACCTCAGTGAAACAGGACAGGATGTACAGGTATAAGGACAGCGTACAAGTTTAAGTACAGGCTGTACAGGTGTAAGGAGAGTATACCAGTTTGAGGGTAGGCTGTATAGGTGTAAGGAGAGTATACCAGTTTGAGGATAGGCTGTATAGGTGTAAGGAGAGTATACCAGTTTGAGGATAGGCTGTATAGGTGTAAGGAGAGTATACCAGTTTGAAGATAGGCTGTATAAGTGTAAGGAGAGTATACCAGTTTGAAGATAGGCTGTATAAGTGTAAGGAGAGTATACCAGTTTGAGGATAGGCTGTATAGGTGTAAGGAGAGTATACCGGTTTGAGGGTAGGCTGTATAAGTGTAAGGAGAGTATACCAGTTTGAGGATAGGCTGTATAGGTGTAAGGAGAGTATACCAGTTTGAAGATAGGCTGTATAAGTGTAAGGAGAGTATACCAGTTTGAGGATAGGCTGTATAGGTGTAAGGAGAGTATACCAGTTTGAGGGTAGGCTGTACAGGTGTAAGGAGAGTATATCAGTTTGAGGATAGGCTGTATAGGTGTAACGAGAGTATACCAGTTTGAGGATAGGCTGTATAAGTGTAAGGAGAGTATACCAGTTTGAGGATAGGCTGTATAGGTGTAAGGAGAGTATACCAGTTTGAGGATAGGCTGTATAAGTGTAAGGACAGTATACCAGTTTGAGGATAGGCTGTATAAGTGTAAGGACAGTATACCGGTTTGAAGATAGGCTGTATAAGTGTAAGGAGAGTATACCAGTTTGAGGATAGGCTGTATAGGTGTAAGGAGAGTATACCAGTTTGAGGGTAGGCTGTACAGGTGTAAGGAGAGTATATCAGTTTGAGGATAGGCTGTATAGGTGTAACGAGAGTATACCAGTTTGAGGATAGGCTGTATAAGTGTAAGGAGAGTATACCAGTTTGAGGATAGGCTGTATAGGTGTAAGGAGAGTATACCAGTTTGAGGATAGGCTGTATAAGTGTAAGGACAGTATACCAGTTTGAGGATAGGCTGTATAAGTGTAAGGACAGTATACCGGTTTGAGGGTAGGCTGTATAGGTGTAAGGAGAGTATACCAGTTTGAAGATAGGCTGTATAAGTGTAAGGAGAGTATACCAGTTTGAGGATAGGCTGTATAGGTGTAAGGAGAGTATACCAGTTTGAAGATAGGCTGTATAAGTGTAAGGAGAGTATACCAGTTTGAAGATAGGCTGTATAAGTGTAAGGAGAGTATACCAGTTTGAGGATAGGCTGTATATGTGTAAGGAGAGTATACCGGTTTGAGGGTAGGCTGTATAAGTGTAAGGAGAGTATACCAGTTTGAGGATAGGCTGTATAGGTGTAAGGAGAGTATACCAGTTTGAAGATAGGCTGTATAAGTGTAAGGAGAGTATACCAGTTTGAGGATAGGCTGTATAGGTGTAAGGAGAGTATACCAGTTTGAGGGTAGGCTGTACAGGTGTAAGGAGAGTATATCAGTTTGAGGATAGGCTGTATAGGTGTAACGAGAGTATACCAGTTTGAGGATAGGCTGTATAAGTGTAAGGAGAGTATACCAGTTTGAGGATAGGCTGTATAGGTGTAAGGAGAGTATACCAGTTTGAGGATAGGCTGTATAAGTGTAAGGACAGTATACCAGTTTGAGGATAGGCTGTATAGGTGTAAGGAGAGTATACCAGTTTGAGGATAGGCTGTATAAGTGTAAGGACAGTATACCAGTTTGAGGATAGGCTGTATAAGTGTAAGGACAGTATACCAGTTTGAGGATAGGCTGTATAGGTGTAAGGAGAGTATACCAGTTTGAGGGTAGGCTGTATAGGTGTAAGGAGAGTATACCAGTTTGAGGGTAGGCTGTATAAGTGTAAGGAGAGTACACCAGTTTGAGGGTAGGCTGTATAGGTGTAAGGAGAGTATACCAGTTTGAGGATAGGCTGTATATGTGTTTGAGGGTAGGCTGTATAAGTGTAAGGAGAGTATACCAGTTTGAGGGTAGGCTGTATAGGTGTAAGGAGAGTATACCAGTTTGAGGATAGGCTGTATATGTGTTTGAGGGTAGGCTGTATAAGTGTAAGGAGAGTATACCAGTTTGAGGATAGGCTGTATAGGTGTAAGGAGAGTATACCAGTTTGAGGATAGGCTGTATAAGTGTAAGGACAGCATACAGATGTGAGAACAGGCTGTAAACGTGAGGACAGTGTATTCGTGAAAGGACAGGGTGTACAGGTGTAACTACAACGTATCGGTTTGCGGATAGAGTATATAGGTGTAACTGCACTGTACATGTGTGAGGAACGGGCATGCAGGTGTAGCTGTACAGTGTACAGACGTGAGGATAGGTTTCTACAGATGTGAGACAGGGTGTACAGATGTGAGACAGGGTATATAGGTGTGACGACAGTGTGTACCAGCACAGGGGTGAGACTCACTGGTGTCGATGAAGACAGCATCCACGTAAAACTTTGTGCAAAGGGATCCCAGGATGAAGCCGCAGGCTGGTCCAAACACCAGTGTTGAAAATAAGATTCCTGCAGTGAAGCACAACACAGTGGAGCCTCAGTAAACAGGAGCAGTCACTGCAATTCTCAGGAAGCTCCTTATTGAGAGGAGGGGGGGTTACTGATTTACTGAAATCCCACCCAACTTATGGAGGCAGACCTGGTACACAGAGACCCCCTGGGTGACAGATGCAGATGCCCTCTGGATCAATATTTATGGAGAAGCATGAAAGGCTCAAAGTAAACTAAACAAAACACTCGGGATCCTCAGTATTAACAATGGCTCATTAGAGCTGGAGTTATTTTTGGGCTGCAGCTTTAATTAAATGTCTGACTTCTGCAATCTGTAGAACGACACAAAAAAGCAACATGAATGAGTCCGGAATGAACCCGGCCCCTTCCGTCTGCAGTGGGACTGGGGGAAATTTGGCCGCATCAGTGGAGATCGGGGCTGTTTCTGGGGTATATTAGTGAGCTCGCTCTCAGATTTCCCGTCAGTCTGACACGGCCGAATGGAGACATAAACCAGTCCAAGCAAAAGCCTGACAGGCCACTCACAACGCTGGTCAGCATGGTTACCAGGTTAGCCGCAGTAGCCAGACAGCTTGATGCATCAGTGGTTCAATAGACCCCCCCAAATATACCCTCAGAGTCTGAACACTGCCCTTTGAGTGCGAGGCTCAGTGCTGCTGGGGGACAGTTTGTGTAAGCTTTGCTTCACAGTGTGGTGGGGGCAGCCTTGGGGTCACAAGGGCTGACATCCCTATTCCATAAGATTACAACTGAACACAGAAGAGCTCTTAGTACAATACCTGAACTCTGCTTTAATTACAAAAATAACAATATTACTATGTACAAGGGCATGCTATCATTCACTAATTTGGCTTCAGGTTTTAAGTAATTTTCATAGTAATTATTAACATCCATAATTCATGTCTTCTTAGACAAACAGCTGTAAACAGGAAAACAAATTTTTGCTCAGGTTGCAGTTCCAGCTTTCACCAAGAGGGGGCAGAATCAGCACAGTATGACATAGTGCTGTCTCTTGTGCCTGAAAGGCATGGAAACAGAAAGGCATAGAAAAGGCAAAGGGTGCAATTGTTTCCCAATGAAATAGCATGTCAATGAAATCAGGTTTTGCTACAAAAAAATGACCAAGACCTGGTAGTATTAAGATAAACCTTTCTGTAACCACGGCGATAAAGCCCTCACCGCTTATCTGATGAACAGTCACATGGGGCATCGATTACGGATCGATCCGAGATTGCAGGAAATCCACTGAAACTGTTCCTGCTCAGCTTAGATACGTCGGGAAATGTTTTTAAACATAATATTATTCCCAGTATATGAACAATGAAACGCTGAAGTCTGCACGGGGTTTGTTATGATGGCATAACGATAGGATGTGGAGTCTTTTATATTATGCAGCCATCGAACAATTAAAACATCATTGTGCAAGAATAACTGAACTAATTCCACTGCAGTAACTCATTTCCTCAGCTGGTAAGACGCGAGGAGCAGACGCAGTGAAGCACTGCTTCAGAGTGGAGGCCTGTGCAGAAGGTCTGCTCTCCACCTGGGACCTCAGCTGTGGTCGGCCTGCCGTGACGCGTCTCCGACAGCACGAGCTGCAGGCTTTGGGGGAGGGACAAGAGCAGAGGTGACTAGGCAGCTTCGGCCCCCAGAGACCACAGACGTTAGATCTGCTATCAGTTGCACTAATGTCTATCGCCAACGTCCATCGTCACCATGTTCGGAGGAATTCAAAGGCTCTCGCTGTATCACTCCGGGAGAAAAATGTATTTACTCTGCATGTAGAATCCTGCACACTCGCCTTGCTTGTGAGCGTATTAATATTCATTTAAATCAGGGCGGCAGTTCCTGTGTCCAGCTGAAAAACACCGAATCCAAACCGCCCATTGCACAGGGTGGATGAGTCTGACCGAGCAGCATCCAGACATCTGGTGACACGGTACGGGTCATCACTTATGTCACCAATGCGGGCGCGACCCTCACCCCAGCGTCCCTGTACTCGCATCTGTTGGTAATTCTGTGCATCACTTGCTGCGTTTTTCACTAAACACTGATTCAGAAGAGACACCCCCCCCCCCAACCCCCCTGCCTGCCCTCCACACAGATTACGACTATCTGAACAGAAGCGCTGATGCACACTGTTGGCACTGGAGAGCGTGTGCTGCCCACTGGCACAGCCCTGGCTCCTCCCCCTGCCCCCAAGCCTCTGCTGCAATCCTGGAGCCACTGGTCTGCCCCCTCGTATGCAGCGGTGGCCACCCTCCGTCTGGACGCAGGGACTGCGACGTGACCTATTCCGACACAGAGCCCAAGATGGCCGCCCGTCGAGCCGATATGTCAGGGCCGCTTCCTTGCACCGTGTCCCTCCCGCCCCCCCAGGCAACATGGAAAGAGAAGCAAGTCATCCTGGACTCATCTCCATGCTGATTTAGTGCGCCTGTGTCAGCCATTATTTGAGTGAAGGGATAGATATTTGACGGTGGCTTTTGGACAAAGCCTGACAAATAACCATGGCCACGTTCCCAAAAAAACACTCTTAAACACACCAGCGGCTGTAGGCAGCCCACTTACTGCGCTGGCAGGGATTCTTAAAAGCATATTAAAGCATATCAGACAGAAATAATGTGAGCGAAATAAAAGAAGCACAAATCATAGTATTAAAAATGCTATAGCACAGAAAATGAGAAGCAGAAAATATAGCCCTCTGCTTAAGATTTTTAAATGAAGAAGGAAAACAAAGAAAAGCAAGAAGATCTTGAACATTCACAAGAACCTGCATTGGACTAGTGGCAGAAAAACATCATCGACCAATGACAGCAACGTACCATCGACCAATGACAGCAACCTACCATCAACCAAAGACAGCGACCTACCATCAACCAATGACAATAACCTACTATTGACCAATGACGGCAACCTATTAGTGACCAATGACAGCAACTTACCATTGACCAATGACAGCGATCTATCAATGACCAATGACAGAGGCCAATAACACTAGCTGCCATTAGCCAATATGAGCTCTGTGATAAAGGAGACAGGCATCGATCAGCTTTCCATATGCACTCGCCTTGCCTGCCACACCTAATTAATAAACACAACCCAATCACTGTGTTTCTGTAGCTGGCTGCAGGTCAAGGCCGTAATTCTGAGCCGCCCCATAAGCACTTCGCTTTCGACGAGGACACTGCGCCCTGGTGTATTTGGCTCACAAACTCTCTGGTCAGCCTCACTGGCCTGAGGTCAGCACAGCACCATCCCGTTCCTCTTCCAAGCAGTAAAAGCTACAAGACGGATTTAGGCACGCTTTCACTTTCACTGAAGGATCTTTGTTCAACCAGAAGGAAGTGACACTTACACTAGTGCCTCTGTTCCTGTCATTTATCAGAAGGCCCATCAGAGAGGCTCGTTTCAAACCTGCAACAGCTGGTGCTAAAGCAAATATTGCAAAAACTCCTAACACCATCTGCTTCCCAGAAAGTAATACTCTGATAGATGTGATTACTGGCCATGTTTACAGCGCATGTGAGTTGCTTGATCTTTATTAGTTTAAGTCATCAGTTTAGGGGTGAGATAAACATCTGTCAGTCCAGCATTAAGGTATTTTTCAGACAGGGAGATCTCTAGAATTAATTAAAAAAACTGAATCATTGTAAAATAATCAGTGGTGACTAAATGATTTAGTACTTTGCATTTTTAATGTTCTTCTGGTTCATCTCCGTATGAAACAAGCACAGCTGTTACAGCCACATATATGTAAGAGTCCTGGAGATCTGCTGTTGTCGGGCTGCCTTTGAAAACTGGCCAGCTGCAAGCCAAATTTGGCCTTTCGCAGTAGGCGTACGCTCCTGGGTGTTTCCTTAGAGACGCCGGTGTTGACATTTCATAGCGACGCAGCAACGGCCCTCAGCCGCACAGGAAACACAAGGCAGGAAGCGAGAACTGAGTAATTACCTTTCGGGCGAATAACTGTGAGGACAAACCCACAACCGCTGACACACAGAAATTTCCCATCGAAGGCGATGTTTGCCCCTGGTAACAGATCAAATATTCAGCACTTGCCGTAGCTAAGCAATGGAGCCACGATGCAAAGCAGTCAGAGTAAATCCTGTCAAAACACAGTGTTTTTTTATGAAATTGATATTTCAGGAGGAAGTTTCTGTGAGCTATTCACTTGAAAGTACCGCTTGCTGGCTGTGTCAGAAGCAGAACACTGGGAATAATGTCATAGAGATGTGAAATCATGAGGAAGGGGGGCCTTGTTACACCACTGGGGCCTCTGGAGCCTCTGTAGGCCTATTTAGAGCCCTCATTACGGGCTAATGTAAGCGGGACGGTGCTTCTGGGTCTCAGCATCCCAGAAGGACGTGTCGCACACGAGAGGCAGGTAGGTAACAGAGCTGAAGTCTCGCTGACAGCAGACACTCAACCTCCCTGGAGGAGACGAAAGGGATCTATTTGATCATGCCAGATACAGTCAAGTATAGTCAGATAGAGTCAGTATCAGCCAAGACAGACACAGAGAGTGAAGTGCGTTCAGGTTGGATTCAGGATCAGCCTAGCAAAGTCACACAGATCCAGAGTCAGGAACAGTCTAGTGTGCCCATACAAGTCTCAGTCCTGCACATCTCTGTCAGGTCACTTTCCACTGCCCCTCCAATGTTCCCCCCTTTTTTCTCCTTTCACCCCAGATTGGACATTTGCTCATCTACCTCTGACCCATCTGCGTGCCCGCCACCAGCTGGCAAGCAGTATATGAGGCAGGTGTTTGCTGGGGGGCGTATGGGGGGGTGGAGGGGTGTTATCACAGCCGTCCAAGGGCCAAGTGGCCCTGAGAGAGAGCGAGTACCCACCCAAGACACACGAGTCCTGGGTGATGGATTGTCCCCTGTCAATAAGGGGGGGGAGAGGATGGACTGTGGAGGCAGGAAGCCGGACGCCCCCCCCCCCCACACACAGGCCCCTTCCCGCCAGTGCGACACTTCAGAGTGTGTAGATTTATGATGGTGTCTCTGAGAGCCTCCACCCAACCCAGCCTTCATCAAGCCACAAGTCTTTCCTGTGAAGATCAGCCACAGAAAAACTCGTCATAAAAGCACAGTCGTGTGTTTACACGATCCGACTGTACGGTTAAAGAAGACCAGCACCTCCTTTCGGTCCCATCGAGCCTCGATTCTTGCTCCCGAACGTTACAGCCACCACTTAACTGTGAAGCCGCTGAAACAATCCAGAAGTCCCATCAAAATGATAAAATGCACAACAGACAGAAAGCACATCAAAAATAAAATGCATCTTCCTAACATGCTCTGAACATGCCTGACTATGAATCAATATTGCTGAACCCTTGCATTTGCTAGCTTGCTAACCCTTCCAGCCAAAGCCACGTAGCAGTTCATCACTGGTAGCTTTTTCCCTGGCAGACTCTGAGATTACTTTACTGAAGCGGTTACCCTGGCGACAAACGTGAAAGTATCAAAAAGTGTCATTTGTTTATGGATTATTTTTTCTCCTGAACCGTGGACATATCTCCTGAATCAGAGCATCTCTGCTGTAATTAAATAAGCTAGTTGATGCTTGCTGTCTTGGTTCAAGATTCATTTACCAGACCAGAGCCGTAGAAAGGTCCCTTGGTTATTGATGTAATGAAGCTCCCTAAATGACATGAATTAACCATGAGTGCTGCCCATCTCCCATTAGGCTATAAACAAAGGAACTGCACTTCTATTTTAGCTAATTTAATGGCTCATAATCACTGCAGGATCTACCCATAGGTTGGGAGATCTACATGCTAAGTTTA
The DNA here is from genome assembly GCF_048594095.1 of Paramormyrops kingsleyae. Lineage (NCBI taxonomy): Eukaryota > Metazoa > Chordata > Actinopteri > Osteoglossiformes > Mormyridae > Paramormyrops > Paramormyrops kingsleyae. The sequence continues at coordinate 22,893,733 of NC_132809.1, read as the reverse complement.
ACATGAAAGATCCAAGGCACTGAAATCCTTGTGAAAGTTTAAGCAGCTGCACCGAGCCCAACCTCAGCCCTCTGCGGACCCTTCAGTCAAAAGTGGAAGACAGATGGCAAAATGACAGGAGGAAGAGAATCTCTCACCCAGGTAATGTAATGCGTTCAGTGAAGCAGAGCATGATAGTGAAGCAAGTAACCCAGCTTCACAATAGTGGAGGATGAAGGATGTCATTCAGGCGATAGAGACATACACTCCCAGCCCGGTTCACATTAAAACATCATACGCCGCAAAGCCCCCTAGTGTCTATTAAACCCACCAGACCGGCTGTCAAAAATAGATGTTGGGGTGTTGGTGAGACCTGAACAGTTACTGTTATATCTGTGGCTGTTTTGGGGACTGAAAATGGTTGACATCCCTTGTGAAACATTCTGGGAACAAAACTCTTAAAAATCAGAAAATCGAATTACACCCCAATTTCTTAGAAAACCATTTGTCTCTCTTTAGAATGAAAACTCTCTATGGGATCCTATGGCATAAAATATTCCAGCAAATCTGGTTCATTGGCAACAATGCAAAATGATTTAAGACCATGGTGCAAAACTGAGTACGACCCAGTGAAGGTCTTAGGAATAAAACTTGATAAAACCTAATTAAGAGGAACTCGACAACAGATGAGTCCACTCAATCATCACACAGGTGGCCGCTAGATAATTAATGGTGGTATTTCACAAATAAAATCCCCCCCGATTCAGTACTGACAATAATGGCACCACATGGAAGAGAAGTGTCACAAGACTCGAGAATGAAAGTCATTTTTTTACACAAAAAAGGTTAAGGCTACAAGAAAATTGGCAAAGGATTGCTAACCAGTCAGACTACAGTAGCAAAAGTGATTCAAAAAAATGGATGGACTTGTAGCAAGCTCTCTGAGACGTCCAGGCCCTCTGTGGAAGCTAACACCTCGACATGAGCGTTTGTGACGTGAAGAGTTCAGGAAAATCACCATGCAAATTTGTCACAGTCAGCTAAAGCAATAGAAAGCCAAACTAGGGTGATTGTTTCCCGTGACGTAATACGACATACACTGCAGGGGAGTGATGTGCAAGGATGCTGTCTGTGAGGGAAGCCACTGCTCAAACCAGTGCACAAAAAGCCGGTTTAGTATTTGCCGGGGCCCCGGTGACGGAGGTGAAGACTATTGGGACTCTACACTTTGGAATGATGACATAAAGGTAAATGTTTTCAGAATGGATGGCGTCCAAACTGTATGACGTCTCAAGGGCGAGGAGTATGATGAAACATGCATGGTACCCCCAGTAAAGCATGGTGGTGGCACTGTTCTTCCGTGGGGGTGTGAGTGCTGCAGGTGTCGGGGAATTACACTTCACTGATGGCATCATGAATTCACAGATATGCTGAAAGAGAGGATGGTACCATCTCTCTGTGCCAGGGTGACGGGGCACTCCTTCAACATGACAGTGACCCAAAACATACATCCAAGGCCACTGCTGCATTTCTGGGGAAGAACAGAGTGAAAGTGATTCTGTGGTCAGCTGACCTCAACCCAAAGGGCACCTGTGGGGAGTTCTGGAAGGACAGGCTGAGCATCATTCCCCATCCAGCATCCAGGTTCTGGAAGAGCTCATTCTCCAATAATGGACACCATACAAAATATTAGATTTGGTAGAATTTGTTGTAGGGTGCATTCATTTTTGCAACACTTCATTTGAGTAAAGTTTACTATTTTCTTATCCTAATGATGTTGGTGATCAAGTTTTTATGTTGCTAATTAAAGAAATGTTTAATAAAACTCAGTTTTGTCAAAAATCTGCTGATTGCTCTGGGGGATGTTCTCGTTTATGCTGGGTACTGTATGTCTCTTGTGAAATCGAGGGTCTGAGTGCATTAATGTACTGTCAACCAATCTCCTCTTCTTTATTCCTCTTCATTTCATGTGAAGGCACTTGAGAAATGCTTTAGAACCTGGCTTTATTCAGTCCTTTCAAGTAACAGAGTTGAATTCCTGGCTAGTTTTTTTTCTAGAAGCTTCTGAAGTATCATATGATACAGGAATGCATGGAATTGTTGTCCATCTCCCCCACCTAATGTGGCTCAGACAGTCAGCACAGCACATTCTGTCCGGCTTTGAGTAACATGTGGCGGTTTCTGGAGAACGACAGTCACAGACTCGTAGATAATTCTGGCTCTTTATCCAAGTGAGACTGAGCTCCTATTCCCCCACTGTCAAGAATAACATCACGTTGTCCTGAGGGCCGTTTTCAAAGGCAACTTGGCGTGAGGGGATTTTAAGCAATTAGCAGCAGCGATAGAATATACAGACACTCCTCCACTTACAAACGAGATACGTTCCGAACAGTCGTTCGTAACTTGAAATGTTCGTAAGTTGTTATTCAACATCATTTAAGGGTATACTGTACGCAACTACAAAGAACTAGGAACTAGGAACTGGGAGTACGCACGCTACGCTGCTGCGCGGCGGGAGTAGCAGCCAGAAGTCGTACTAGGAGGAATTGGTGCGCAGAAAAAAAAATTGATGTTTCGGACAGGAAACGGTAGCCGAAGGAACGCAATTTGGACTTACAGTCCTCTTCGTTCATATGTCTGAAAGTACATAAGTTGAAAGTTCGTAAATAGAGGAGCATCTGTATTTATAACTTTTCTGCAAAGTTTGATGAGAATAAACCAACAAGCAGCCTCAATTTAGCATCACTAAACTCCCTGTGCTTCTTCGAATAGCCAGAGTCTCTGCTCTGGGTAAACAGCTGTGGAAGATGGGTGGATTGATGTGTCCAATAGCAATTACAGGCTACGGTTATTTATATTTATTGCCGTGGCAGTGAGAGGGTACACACTGGCTTCATTGTATCTCGGAGCCATCCTTTCCTTCACAAAGCCAGGACCCATCTGATCAGTGAGTGGCCATCAACCAATCATTCTCTGCCACATCCAAAGATGGCTTGGCTTATCACATGCAGCAGAGAACTATGAGCACCTGGCTTTATTTACTCAGATAATAATGTCCTGGCTTCCATTATAGCGCTCGGAAAACATTAATAGGTCAGTTTCTTTCTGAAATAAACGTAACACAAATGCTCCGTTGTCTTACCATCTGGTTCACAGTAACATTTGATCATTTTAATGACGCGTGGCCTTCTAAGGTGGACAACACAGGATATGATACAAGTCTGAATTATAGCAGACGGCACCCTATAGTTTGACGTAATGTTAAGCGAGAGGTTTGTAGAGCTATAATGTGAAACTGCATAAATGTATGGCTATTAGATGTTGTTCTGATAAGTGGAAATATATATAAAACCACCATTTACTTAACAAGCAAGCTTCCGTAAATCCATACAACATGCATTCTACTGAGAACCTTCTGGAATGTTAGCCAGAAAGAAAAACGACCCAACCACTGCTGTGACAAATGCCGCTTTCACCACACACAATTCCCGCTGGTCACATCAGGGTGGAATCTCCCGGAAGGTCTGCCGGATGGGGCTGGTCACTGCATCGAGTTTGAGCGCATGACATCACGTGACAGGAATGGTTGCCATGTGGATGGACGGGATAACCTGACACTTCTTAAAGCTGAGATGGTCGTCAGAGAGAAGGGCAGACGTCACACATCACGCTTGTCACGCCGGCCTAGTTACATCACAATAGCCGGGGGGGGACATAGCAGGCCGCTGATGTGAGTGGGACTGACACGTATTAGGCATTTCAGAGGGATGGTGAACCCTCCAGGCCAAACAGGGGGGCAGGCACAGGGTGACCCCCCCCCCGTACAGATGCCACGCCCACCCCCCCCCCCCCCCCCACACTCTCAGCATGGCTGCTTCTGCTCCCAGCAGAGCCAGAGAGTTCCATCCACTTTTCATTCCAACCAAGTCAGGCAGGGCTATCGGTGTTACTGTGACTGTATCAGCCTTGGGGGCCCCGTGCTCCCTGAGGCTGTCATCGTCCTTAATGCTCTTAGTGCCACACAGTCTGGCCCAGTTGCATTCCTAGAATATGCCGGAACCAACACTGCTACAGTACACAAGGCTGAAACTATATACAGGGCGACTGGCAGCACAGTCACCGAGAACTTTGGCTAACAGGCTTTATGGTGCCTGCTGGCTAACTGCTCCTGTTGCAGTCCAATGTACAACCGTTTATTTGGAGAACCTCTACCCTCCGTTAAAACGTTTTATTGTCAACTCCCGCTCTGGTAGGCAGATGCTCACTTCCAGACCCGCGAGCAGAGCTGCCAGACCGCGGTGTTCCCGCCCAGTTGCGCTATTTTGAAAATATGGTTGCAGGAAAATATTCAAAATATAGGTCGTAGGTTGCAGATTTTTGGCCTGCTTTCATAACGCACCGCAGCAGCGGACTGCAAGGGTAAAAAGAAATGAATTACTATAAGCACACGTGGTTCCTTATGCTTACTAATACCGAATCGCTAGCCGCCCAAGTCAGAGAGCTGGGTTGCAAAATCTCACACATCTGACAACACGCTTTCAGACTCACGCAAAGCAATCTTACAGCAAATGTATAGGCCTATTATTCCGTTATAAACCGAAAATTAGCTACATCAGAAGCGTTAGGGTAGTTTGGAAATTCAATACTATTTACAAGGTAATAAAACACATACATGTCCATTTATGTCCAGATTTATCTCGAATTGAAAATCTCACTGACCAAAGTTGGCAAATCTGGGAAAGGAGAGTGCATCCATCTATATGTTATTGTGTACTGTGGTTTAAATGCTGAAAATTTGAATGTGATCAGCATGCAAAACACCGATTTATTTCTTTGAGACAGACTATATTGTTTACACAGGGCGGCTTTGTATGTAAACTTAACTCATTGAAGACCTTGTATCATAACCAACAGTTAATCAGTAAAAGGCCATGTGAAATGATGGAATTTAATCGTCTCATATATCGTCTCATGTCGATTAAGTTTCATAAAGATTATCTTATTTGATTGTATAAACTGCAACTAGCTTGGTTAGTTAACAGCACAGCACAAATAGCAATGCTGCTAATGCAGCGGTACGTAGCGTTTGTCAGTCACAATTCTCACCCCACTGTGGTTGCTGGTACGACATAAGAATGAGTAAGAAGCCTGTCAAAAATGGGGCCTGATTTGGCATTTATCTGGGAAACACCATAAAGAAAGTTACTTAATTACCAGAAACTCAAAATCATTTAGCTCATAAATAGCACTGGCAGAAAGTCCCATTTATTACCGAGAAGAGATTCAGTAAATCTCCTATATTTACTTTTACAGGTCTCTAGGAGATCTTCCAGTCACTATTTTGTGTGCGTTGTGTTTCTTTACGGAAAGTTAGGATGTGTCTGTGAGAGAGGCGGGGCGCAGGAGAGTGATGGCGGCATCACAATGGACCCACAGGTGAGGTCATTTTTCCACAATGAATGGCCTGACATTCGCGGCAGAGTCTCTACAAATTGTACACAATTTTAATAATCCCCGCAAATTCAGCGTACATAATGGGGGACTTAACGCACTTAAACCGCCATATTAGTGAAGATGGAGAACAGTAAAATGGGGGAGAGATAAATCTAACTTTATATATTGCAAATATAACAGCAATAGTTTACAAAATAGAACGAATTGTATACAACGCAACTACAGCAGCGCCTTAAAAGGCGACGTGACGTCACATCTCTGACCCCGATATACCGGCGCCCCAATTAATATGAAACTTTCACTACTGACCGTAATGTTTAAAACAGCTGGCCCCTTGTTTTTCTTACCTTGCACTTGACAGACTTTAGCTGTTTAGTGGAGATTGTTAGCTGTCACATGTTATAAACCGGGGATGGAAAATGCACCAGAGTACAGTAGTAAGTGGCCAGTTCAGCAGAGCTTCGGCATGGTTCTCTTGAGGCTCTTCTTGCTCAGCTTGAGCACGTGTCACACACATCCCCGATACTTATCGGTGATATGGCAGATTTCTGAATGAGGATGGTGTTGCCGTCATCCGGACTTTTTAATTAAAATCCTAAACAAAACCACATCTAAAATTCAAGGGTGCTTATCGTGACACATCATCTGGTACCGAATTTATTTCTCTTTTTTTAATCTACATCCTGTTTGTGTCATCAGTCGGAAACAAAATTGCAAAGGAATGTCTCAACTTCATGGGACGTGAGGCTTCGCGCGTCCGCTGCTAGGTGCCGTTTCGCCTCCGCATTTGATCAGTATGTCCTAGTGGTGCAGAAAAACCCAGGGCAGGGCCCACGTCACCTGCCTTCCATCCTTGTTTCTAATTTTTGGGATTTACCATCGAAGCTGTCAATTCTCATGACAGAAACTGACTTAAAATCTTCAGACTATAGATTTTTACTGAAGTGTCACAAAGTATTCACTTTCGCAATAAATATGTAATTATAAAGGTACTACACCAAAAAGGATTTTTTCTTTCAAATGTACTAATCAGACCGAAAATACGCATATGCGGAGAAACAGACTACAGACAATGGACGCAATTTCAGTGGGTTGTTTGCTTAAGGTAATTACGGTAATGGCGATGGATGCAAACAGTACCGTTAATGCGGGGTAATGTGCTAAAATGCTCTATCATAATAATAAACATGCCATGAATCTGGATAGTGCTCTTCCTTCCCTCATCAGTTAAAGCCTGATGTTTAAATTATATGTTAAACTCGTAAAAACAAACGCTGCTTTTTTGCACACGTCATCGTCTGATTTCGTACCACCTGTTTACTGCCTGGTTAATGATCTTCCCAAACTGACAGCTGCACTCGGGTCAAGCATATATATACAGAAAAAAAAACACGAGCCTTAAATGGGAAACAGAAGAATTAGCACTTCTGTGATGATCAGGTCAGTCGTTTCTGCATTCTGGTTTTCTTCAAGTCAGAAAACAAACAGTCAGTACGCTGGTGTGCCCATATCATCTGTGGTGTGTTACTGCGTGTGCCCCCCTCCCGCCCTGCGCTTTCTGGGACCTTCTCCAGGCTGACGGCTCCATACTGAATAAGCAGTTATGTAAGGCTGATGGATGGATCTGCAGAGTCAGAGGAGCGCTCGGGACTGAGATGAGTGTGGAGAGGGCCGAGTTGGTAACAGAGCGGGTTAGTTACTGTACTTACTGAACCCGATGCCATCTTTGTCAGGGACTGTCCAACAGTGCAGTGATGAAGATTTATTTCAGCTCTGTGAAGCCTTTCCAAATAACCCCAGTGCTCTCATCACGCAGAAAGCCCACCGGCTGTCCTGCTTGTCCCAAAGCTGGCAGAGCAGGGTTGCTGATCCAAACGGACATAAATACTGACTATAACATCCACATTGACAATTTATTTCGGTACACTCGAACACAATGCCGCTGTTTAATATGAACGTCAATAGGCAATTATGTGCTTGCGCACTGATGCAAGCCAGAAATGCTTATTAAGCTAAGTCTCTGGGGCTTTTGACCTTTGGGAAATGCTTCTGGATTCAGATTTTGCTTCTAAATGTGTGCTGTCTGTGAGTAATTTCCCTTTTGGTTTAGCAGAATGGCATGTTTCACCCAGACATCTTGAAAGAAGTTCGACGGAAAAAATATCCGCGATCAAAGCATCTCGCTTTTCACACACTTTCATCCGGTTTCACCACCGCCGCTGTCAGTCATCACTAATCGCAGGGACTTTTTCACACATTCATAAAAAAGTGCAAACCAATGGCGAATCTGCCCCAGCAGCCACGCCGGAGTCCTGTGTATCCGCTCCCCCACTGAGTGATAGATATTAGCCGATCACGCTGGCAGGGGATGAACGAAAACGAGCAGGATGGAAGGGGCTGGCGAGATTCACAGAGCACGCCACCATCCTTGGGACTTGGGATATTTTTAATCGCTTTCCGCGCTTCCTCAGGAATACTGTAGCGGAGAGGAGTGAATTCACTTTGAGATCCTCTAACCTAATCAGAGACCCAGTAAAAGATGCAATATCTGAAATCTTGTTTTCCCTGCTTTCTCATATTCCACCGCCGGAGGCTGCCGGTAATTAAACACAAAATTCATCTGTCTAAAATGGAGACTATAGCAGGTAAAACAGGACAGAGGCATCTCTAATTCCTTAGACTGGTCCGTTCATATTTACATTTGTCCTGCTAATAAAGCTGCCCCTCAGAATTCAGCCCCTCAGAATTAAAAAAAAAAAAAAACGTGGTTCAGATGGACTAGAATCCCTAAACTGGCTAGTGGGTGCTTGTGTGCACCCCTGCAATGGATTGGGGTCCCATTCAGGGTGACTCAGCCTAAGCTAGAAGCTCCAGGCTCTCCTGTGACACGGACCAGGACAAGCGCTTATGGACTGGATAGATACCATAATAGCACTTCAGCAGAATCACTCTTTCCTATATGTTTTGCTCTGAAAATTCTTACATTCAAACAGGAAATAATATGAAAGACTGCTTACAGCGGATGGACCGGCGGTCTAATACGATGATCAGACTTAAGCTTGACGTGCTGATTAGCCCTTCAAGGATAAACTGACACTGTGGGTTTTTAAGAAGAAGGCATAACTACTGTTAAGAAGTCAGCCCACATATCGCTAAAATCTTCAGATTAATTGTGGGCGATGGGATGACACACAGCAGAACAAGGAAGACAGCGTGTGTGTGTGTGTGTGTGTGTGCATGCACGTGCGACGTGTGTGTGTGTGTGGGGGTGGGTAATGTATATTTTACATCGTGGGGACCAAATGTTCCCACAATCCGATAAAAATCTGTTGTTTTCCCTTTGACCATTATTTTGGTCCCCACAAGGGAAACTCAATTTTAGAAAAATCTGCAAACAAAAAACAAAAAATGCCAAAAAAAGTGTGTATTTTGTTTGGTTACTTATAATTAAGGTTAGGGCTGGGTAGGTATCATAGTTAGGGTTAGGGTTTTTCCTGTCCCCACATAGACGTACCGATGTGTGTGTGTGAGTGTGTGTGTTGCATGTTTGATCTGCATATGTGAGTTGGGACTATTAAGTCACAGATCACATTCACTTCTGGATTAACCACCATGGCATGCCTGAACTCGTGAGCTACGTCAAGCGCACACAATTCGGTATTTAAGCAATTTCAGGCAGAAACAATCGACTATCATAACACTTCTTGACAGAACACGATGCATGACCTAGCCAATCAAGTCAAGGCCCTCTTCAGCCCGTCTCACACTTGGTGCACCTTGGGCCTTGTAGCACATCTCACTCTGATTTTTGGATGGACTCGCCATCCTTGCTCTGATCGTCGCGTGACGGAGCAGCAGTGACGACTAACCCTTTTCCAGGAAATGCCGAAACGGTCCCACTGCGGCGTTGCGTAAGGAGCTTGTCCCCCACTCCATGAACAGATTTGGCACGTCGACAGCCTGCATGGTGATCACAGCCTTAAAAGGGAAACCAGCCCCTACCCCCCCCCCCACCCCTGTGCTGGCTCCGCCCGAGGGTGGAGAAGAATCAGGCATTTTTATCATCAGAAACATTGTATACAAAGTCCGCCCTCCCCAAATTCCTTTAGCACTCCCCCCCCCCCCCCCCCCAGCCCATTCTGAAGTGCCCACAGCTGGCCAGCTCACCCAGACCATCACAGCCTGGGAGAGGGCCCCCAAGGGGCCGTATTCGGATCTGCACGGGGGGGGGGGGGCTTTTGGGGGCAGCAGACGAGGCCAGCTGGATGAAAGCCTCTCTGTGCTACATTGCAATTAAATGGTGCCGCATCCTGGCGGGGAAGAGGCTCCGCCCACTTGGGGTGTGGGGGGGTCGGCACAGGACCCTCGGGAAGGGCGCTATGCAGACGGCCAGTATCCGCCCGCAGAAGCGCCATCCATCTTGCGCCGTTGCTTGTAATAATGCAGTTCCACCTTACACAGCCGCACCCATTTAATCAGAGGGCACTGAGCTGCACTCCAGGTCCGCAGGGATGCGGAAGCGTAGCGCGGGCACTGCCGCGTTTGACGCACACGCCTACAGTGACACACAGTGACACATGACGTCACACTGGGACCGCTCCTAAACCGCCGCACTAGATATCCCGACTCCTTAAGCACCACGACCCCTGCTGGCAGACAAGGCCAGCACAGTGGCTGCGTTGTGGGGGGAGGGAATGGAGCGTCTCGATCCGATTTTAAAAGCAGCCGGACAAACACACGTTTCCCTGGTGACGCCCGGCTGCCGAGGTTTATGCACATACAGCAAAAAAATAAATAAAAAAATCCCCATTTTAATCAGTGAATATGGAGCCTGACCCAAATCTCAGGCAGAAGCTACTCGGCATTCGGCTTACGACAGCCATGCGGGGGCCAGGGCTGTGTGGCCCCCCCGTTGGTGCTCTGGGGCTCTGTCCCGCTTCCAGCTGCCGTGCTGCACCACGCCGATAAAGAGGGGACCTTTTCTCACACCGCAGAGCTGCTTATGTGACCCGGCCGCGAGCTTTTAATCAGACATCTCAGATAACGAGCGTCTGCACTCCGCCGCAGGCCTGCACTGCACCTTCATGCTGCCTAAGCCTTTTGTTCATTTTAATCTTACGTATGTATTCTTCTGAATTTACACCCATCCATCCATCCATCCATCCATCTCTGAGTGTTACCAAAAGAGGACAAAAATGATCATAAGAACTATAAAATAAGCTATATGATCAAAGAATATGACTATGACTACATGTGACACTGAGGGGGGGGGGGGGGGGGGCTTATCCCATCCTCGTGGCTAAGCCTGAGAGGGGGGCAGAGGACAGTGTGACCGTTTGCCCAGGGCCCCACGGGGCCCCATGCGCTGACCACTGGGGCGAGATGACAGTGGATTCGAGAGGCACATTAGAGAGCCCCGGTCAGGGGTGGTCTATGCGGCCTTAGCTGGGGGGCTTACTGACCCGGGTTCTGTGCCATATCAGTGAAATCTGCTATGCTGCCATGAGGAGAGGCCAGCTAGGGGCCACGCGGTGGGTGGTGCAGGGGGCCCGACAGTCTGTGGGTCTGAGGAACCGAGCGCAGAAGGTAACCGAGACGGTAACTGTGTATTCCTGCCAGGATCTTAAATCAATCCCCTTCAAATGGCATTACAAATGTAGGCCTTTAAATCATTTAAATGCACTGTTATTCGGGGGGGGGGGGGGGGGGGGGATGACAACAGAAATGACTTAGCAATGACAGCAGAGCTCGCGGTCCTCAGCATGCAGATGGTGGCGTGTCCCTGCCTGACGGGCATCTGGCCAGATGTGTACAGGGTCTGGGGCAGATGGAGAGCAGACCTTCATCCCGGCCGCTGAAGCACACGCCCTCCTGCAGGCTCATCCCTATGCCAGTCCTCTCCTGCCCCTAGCCAATGCAGACTACATTCGCTCCCCCCGGATTGGCCCTTGGACTGGGGGCGGCGTCCATAAGGCTGCTTCAGCTACTTATCTGCCATAGAAAAACCGGAACCTGCTTTTGGAATGTGACACCTCTACGCTCTACTCTGAGGTCCTTTCTCCTGCCTGAAGGCGCTCAGCGCCCAGACCAACCTCCCCACCTCAAACCAACCTGTTTAATCCCCACTGCGTCCCGTTTTACGATGCGGCGCGTCAGACTTTGGAAAAAATCGTTTAATGCCTGGACAATGTCAGACTGCACATTCCGAATGAAGAGAAATGTAAAGATAACAAGAATGCTTTATCCTGAAAATGCCTTCCGGATTACGATGGACTTAATTTAATTACATTTTCTTTGGGTCATGGTATGAAAAACAGCACCAGTTCTTAAGAAGATATTAAACATGTCTTGTCGTGCCACTGCATTTTGCCTTTTGGTCTGTAACGGCGATGAGGGCTGGGTGGTCTGGGCTTTCTCACACGGTACTTTGAGGTGAGGTAAACGAGAAGGCTGAACTTGCCAGCCGGCCGCGTATCTCCCCCTGCCCCCATCACGGAAGGCGGGCTATAGGTGTTCTCTTTCCTGAATCCTGCCAGGATTATAACTGGGCCATGACGGGCCCGTGGGCTGCTCAGAACCAGGCCAGGGATGCTCACACCCGGACACTTCGGCCCAGATAAACGGGCAGATCTTACGCGTGAAGAGCGGGGTAATCTCTCGGACGTTTACCCGCTGAGCTGCCAGGTGCTGAAGCTGCCCCCTCGCCCACGGAATGCCAGTGTTACCCCAGCAGGGGTGGCTGTAAACTGCTCAGGTTAATTCCGGAAAGGTCCTGCCACAAGCAGCACTGCACTAAACGCAAGCTTCGGGGGAGTCGCCTTTTAGTGACTCTGGCAGCACAGTGGATTAACCGGAGCCTTCCAGATCACAGAATCAGACTGGATAACGGCCATCTGGCATTGGTCCGCCTTCCTGTGTGATGATGACTTGCGATTACACGCTTCCCACCGCGAAGACGTGCTGTTTCCTGCGGCCGCTGGTCACGCAGCCCCTGCAGCCTTGGCGTGGAGGTGACAGGAGGTGTAGGGAAGCAGGAAGCCTGCAAGAATGCCGTCACATCCGAACGCAGATCCATCATACAGCGTCTCCAAAACAATCTGCGCATGGAAAGACTCAGTGGGCTTGGGGGCCGCATGCAGGATACACGCTTTCCCAAGGAGGATGGGAAGCTAAGCCGATTCCTCAGAAACATTCAGGAATCGACTAGCTACAGTGACGCAATCACTGCAATCAGCCATGATTACTGTAGCTGGGGGGCGGGAGCAATTTGTCAGATGTATCCACAACCCACCCGCTGCCGCATGCTCGGACCCCTGGGTCGCTCATTCCTCCAGCAGGAGGCACCGTGCCTGTTGAATATTCATACATTTCAGGAATGCAATTACCATTAACGAGGGCTCAGGAGTGCAGGCCGCGTGGTGTGAGGTCACTTCCTGTCTGAGAGCGGGCCTCCTCACCGAAATGCCGCCCTTCAGCCAGGATGAGAGTACAGGACGGGGTATTGGTGAAGGAGGGTGGACAGCCTTTCTGGCCTTACAGAGGGCTGAGTGAGTGTCCCTGATCTGCATAAAAAATCACAGCACTTCAGGCAGGTCAGAGGCCTTGTCACCCCAGGGCAGACATGCCCCACACTATCACACTGCTTACCCAGCAGAGAGTCACACGAACCCACAGAACACAGAACCAGGGCTACAAATGGACCCCACAACCATGGACACGTGCTGTCCAAGTGAGAAGGATCAGCAAATGTTCCCAGAGCAACTGGAGGCTCAAGGGCCCGAAGGCCAAGGCGCTCAACTGTGTGAAATGAACCTACAACCTTCCGATCAGGACCACAGAAGCATAACCCACAGAGTGACAGCAGCGCTCGATACCCCGCGAGGCACCGTGCCGACCACTGCCCAGCGCTGGCAGTAACCTCTTATCACAAGACAACAGCCATGTAGCAGGAAGCCATAAATACATAACGCTGCTCGTGGAAGAAAAGAGCAGCGCGCTGAGCAGGCAGCAGACGAGGGGCGTCCAGGCACTGCATGGGTACACATCCCGACATCCTGCTACGGAGAGCCAAAGCCTCAATCCGACCGCACTGAAAAATTAGGACTACAAGCAAATCAGCCATGGGAGCCAGTTCCCAAGGCAGTGAGGTTCCACAAACCCGAAACCCGTTCATTCACGCTGGTGCCGCCCTTCGAGGGGTCCGACTGGCAGCGAAGGAGCGCTTTTCCCAGTGATACGTACTCCAGAGACATGGCTCTGGTTACACAAACAGCCATTTATACAGTACCGTGCAGAAGTCTCAGGCATCCAAAGAATACGTCAATGCCGTTTATCTGGCTAGTAAGCGTATGATCACTCAGAAAAAAACATTAGAATATATGGAAGTTGACACTGACACAAGAAAACTAACAGCAATTTCTTCTGTTCTCCAAAACGTTACTGAAGTCCCTCTGGATGGCTAAAAGGACACCGCTTCAGTTCCCAAACCGCTCCTCAGGGGTACCCAAGCCATTCTGTATATTCATTAAATTTCACCACCAGCTCACTTAATTAAATAACTTAATTAGTTCAATAACTTGATGAGGTATTGATTAGACCTACAATGGTGTGCTAGTGATTGAGTCAACAATTACATGGGTGCACTGAATGGATGCTGCAAATACTGTGGTGACTTTAGCAGAGGTTTTGAAATGCCTAAGCTGACACACCTTGACATAATATTACACCAACATGAAGATCATTTAAACATCATTTTCTCTGACTGCCTAAGACTATGCACAGTACTGCATGCATGCAGTCACGCACCATCCTGCAGCCTGGGAAGCTACACGCTACACGCTACACGCTTCTCACACGCTGACAGGCCCTGAGATCACGAGCGACGGTCTTACAGGTAGGGAGTGCCAGGGTGGGGGCATTTTTTTTTGGGGGGGGAGGCGGGCTTACTTCACCGGCTGATTACAAGTGACTTATGGTGCGTTCGATTATTTCTCTCCAAGTCGGAACTCGGATGAAAATGTCACGAAACGTCACGAAAAACGTCACTTCCCGTCGGAAACACGCCCCTTTTATGACGTTGAAGTCAGACCAGATTTTGTTGCCCGAGTTGCCCCTGTGACGTAATTTCAACATGGCGACTTGGTTTGTTTGTAGTTTGTTTACCGATCGAAAAAAGAATATCGCTATGAATGTACAAAAATATTTTATAAAGCTTTTAATGTGGTTTGACTGGTTCGTGTTTCTTGTTTGTCTCTCGGAAAAATCTCCATTTCTCCATTTTCTCCATTTGGAAAACTGCAAATCTGCTAAAATATAAAGCAACAACACACAGCAACGTGTTCATGGAGGCAGCCATGTTTGTTCCGAGATGTGGGTAGCTCGAACGGGAGATTGTCGGACGTGATGTCACTCAACTCGGAATTTCCGAGTTCCGAGAGAAAAACGAACGCACCATTACTGGCAAGGTCACAGGGTGAGGAACCTGACAGAGGTAGAGGTGGGGGGTTGGGGGGGGGGGGGGGGGAGTACGCGTGCAGTGGCTCCGGAACCCTGGTCCAAACCGCAATCATACCTGATAAAACCACTCAGGGTTTCACAAACCTGCCCCCAGCGCTGCCAGCAGCCCCCGACACGAGGCAGGAGCAGAGCTCTGGGGGGGCCATTGCTCACATGCTTTTGGGGGGGGGGGGGTCGAGAGATTAGGAGTGAAGGGATCTACATGGAATCCTGAACCACATATCAATCAATATGGGCCAGAGAAGACACCTGTAACACAGCCCATCTGTCACCCCCAGGTGTCTGTCACCCCATGTGTCTGTCACCCCATGTGTCTGTCGCCCCAGGTGTCTGTCACCCCAGGTGTCTGTCACCCCATGTGGTGCGCCCCCTGTCCTGTGCCGCCAGCCTCATGCCCCCTGCAGATGGAGAAGCCAGAATTCCAAGAGGAAAGAGTCCAGCATTCCCAGCCAATGAGGAAAGAGTCCAGCATTCCCAGCCAATGAGGAGAGAGTGCCGGGCACACGGCTGCGGGAGCTTCCGCAAGCGGCACTGTCTGACAGAAGCGGCCCTTATTGTTTCCGATGGGAAAAGGGCCCGAGGCATCGGGGCTCGGGAACAATCTCCTGCATTGACGCGTCTCGGACGCGTGTGATCGGGGCGGTCAGCTGAGCTCCCGGAAGCGCTCAATGCCACATTGTCCTGTTCTCCTCATCCTTCACCCCCCCTGCCCTCACCAGACCCCCCCTCCCGCCCCCCCATTATAATAAATGTCAGTTTTAATGCCGCACAAATGTCATGGGGACTAATGTTTGTACTGCAAAAGCAATTTGTATGACAATTTACAGAAACAGGCATTAAAATGTGATTTATATTTTAAAATGATATAATGCCTGGTGATCCATCCTCCCCGCTACTTATGCAGTACAGGGTGGGGGCGGAGCCTGGAGCCTATCCCAGGATGCACAGGGCCAGGGAGGCGCTGGACGGGGAGCGTGACAGAGACACACAGGGCCTGGCCAGTGGGCCTCTGCAACACTATGTGCTGTGTTTTTTACACACAGACAAACAACAAAAAGCACCACCGTCGTGATGGATGCACATGAGACCCAGAAAGACCCAGAAAATGGAGGGAAATGCTTCCCTCAGCTTCCCAGCCACCTCTGTCATTGACAGCAGCAATAACTGCTGCTCCATACTGCATAATGGTTACTCATCATGGTTATGTCTCAATCGCAAGGCAAATGGCACCATGTCTGACTGCACAGAGCTGATTAAACGCTGCAGACTACGACGACTGAAGGGTCTGGGCTGTGCTCAGGGCCCCACACACCGATGCTTTAAATGTCACATCTGGAATATGACTGAATGCCCCACCCCCCATCTCATGCTGTGTATGTGTGTCTGTGTGTGTGTGTGTGTGTGTGTGTGTGTGCCAGACAGCTCCTCACTGTTGGATCATGCTGGAAAAGGACACAGTCTATCCTCAAATGTCAGGGTGGGGACCATGTCCAGCCATTCAGGCCAGAACAAAGGAAAGGCGGACCTTTCCAGAAAAGTGTCTGTTGTGGTTTTTCCTCATCCTGAATTTATTTTTGCAACCCAGAATGACCTTCCTCTGTCCCTGGTGCTATGTCTCAATGTAGATCCCCCCCTCGCATCTCAGTCTACGTCTCAGCTGCACCTCACCCTAAACATCTATAACACCTCACTCTGAAGTTCCCACGCTGTGTGCCACAGCAGAAGCGGATGTGTATGTTAAGACTCTCCGCCTGTGATCAGATGGTCACTGGGTCAAATCCTGTGGCTGGAAGAGTGATTTCACCACTAGGCTTTTGAGCACTACCCTTAAGCCCAATCACTGCACGGACTGGATCCCTGCTTTCTGAATCGTACATCGTTCTGGATACAAGTGCCTGCTAACTAAATAAATGCAAATGATCAGAATCTATTTTTTAATGACACACGACCGAGGGTCAACTTTGTGTAGCTCTCCCTGGGCAACCACACCCTGCCTAAATAAAACAAGCAGATGCTTGACCTCTGGGCAACCACACCCTGCCCTCATGATCCTGCCCAAAAGTCCAGCCGTTGAGCTTTGTTGGGGAAGTGCTTTGAACAAACTCCCAGGACTCAGAGGCTGTGATTGGCTGGGCTGTGACTCCGAGTAAATAAACTGCTAAAGCACAATCGCCTTTCCTGCTTGTCCCCACATGGCCAGTTTGATGTCCCAGTGCTCCATGGGCCCTCTGTAATGCCGAGAGGCCCAGCGCAGGGCACAGCAAGGCTGCACTGGACCTCGGAGCACTGCAGACAGCCTGCTGCATAAAAACCTCTTCACTTGCAATACTTGAGGGTCCTTGTACTGGAATGACCCAATGCCCCACCCCCACCCCCCATGCAGGCTGAACACCTCATTCCCATTGGTTTGACTGTGAGCCATAGTTCTGTGGCAACATGATGTAACAGCCATCGTCATAATGATCCAGGTCCATCTGGGGGCCTTGCGGGTCACAGTCAGAACTATTTTACAGAGAGAAAGTCCCCCCCCCACCTCAGTATGATCACTTAAAGACCTCTGCAGAAGATCATTGGGGCAAAGTCAACCACCAATCAGATGCACAATATATACCCCACCGACCCACAAGATTTAACCAATCAAGACCCGGCTTTTGGTGTGCACTCTGCTTACAGGTTGCAGCCTCATTAAAGAGCCCTGACACCGCAGGGACTGGGACCCGCAAGGGACTGACCTATGTACAAGGAGGAGTCCTTCCTGCGCACGTGGTCATCAATGTAGGAGACGCCCAACGGCTGCACCGGCGTGGCCCCGATTCCCAGCAGCACCTGGGCCCCGATCAGCAGCAGGTACATCATGTTGGTGTTGGCTCGGTTCCCACAGGCCACGCCCCCGGGATCCTTGTCCTCGGCATGGGACGAGGAGTTGGAGCACACGTCCCGGCTGTCCCTGGTCCGCCAGGTCTCGCCCACCTCGTACCGGTACTGGTGGGTGAGGAACTCGGGCAGTGCCGACAGGAGGGCTCCCAGCGCCATGACGATACCGCCACAGCCAATCAGCCGCGGCCGGTGGGCCCGGGCGCCGAAGTAGCTGACGAACAGGATGAGGGCCAGGTTGCCGATCTCAAAGCTGCTGGCGATGACGCCCACATCGGCACTCTGCAGGTTAAAGCGCCGCTCCAGCGTGGTCAAGACGCTCACCTGTGGGGAAGAGGGACACGGTCAATGGAGAGAAACAATCAATTTGGAGAGATGCGGTCAATGCAGACAAACGGTCAATGCAGACAAACGGTCAATGCAGACAAACGGTCAATGCAGAGACATAGTCAATGCAGACAAACGGTCAATGCAGAGACATAGTCAATGCAGAGACATGGTCAATGCAGAGACATGGTCAATGTGAAGATGCGGTCAATGCAGAGACATGGTCAATGCAGAGACATGGTCAATGTGAAGATGCGGTCAATGCAGAGACATGGTCAATGAAGAAAATGGTCAATGTAGGAACATGGTCAATTTGGACACAGTCAATCTGGAGAGGAAGGATGGACATTTTGCCAGTCATTATTTGAGTATTATTCTATTAACCTCGCCTCCATCCTAACACAACCAGAGAAACATGCATGGAGTATGGATCAAAAATATTTCTTTCTTTCCAGTCAAAATGAGATATCACTCGTTGCTGCAAAGACATCATGTAAAACATTAAAAAGTAGCTTGAATAAATTAAACTGAAACTTGACATTAAAGTAAACTAAGGAGACAGCTGAAGTGCCCTAACATACAGCACGGTATAATAGCCTGGGCCTTGGGCAGTCACGGAAATTTCTTTATTTTTAACGACAGAACCCTAGCAGCACTTCTCCGGATTATAAATTACTCCATTAAATTATTTCCATAAAAAATGACACATCACTCATTGCTGCGAAAGGGACAACATTTGATGTAGCCCTGAAACTAGGGCTGAACAATACTGGAAAAATGCACATTGTGACAGGCCAATCTGAAATCTTTGGGATAAATATTATTTATAAAACAAAAAAGGAGTCGAAAATTTTCCCAAAATATACAATAGTCAAATAAAACTTATTATCTACCAATACAGTTTGTCTTTACTGGGAAAGTGAGTAGTTTGCATTCTGGATAACTTGCCAAAAAGTCTCTACTGGTACCCCTGACAATTCACACTTATCTAAGATTTTATGAATTTCAAGAACATTGTAACGACAACCATGGCAACCTAAATGTATGTATAAAATTAACAGCAGCAGCATAATCAGATTCTCTTACACTTGTTGCTGCGAGCAGAGTCAACAGACACAAAGCAACGCCGACAAACCACTGGCTTGTGCTCAATATCGTCTCTGTGGAGTCCAAAATATTCCCATAGAGTGGAAGACGGACGTCTTCTGGGGATCAGCTTTTGTTCGCTTCTCCCCTCCTCACTCATTTTCGTTTAATTTCTCACAGACGCACCAGACGGTCTACGAGTGAGTCCAGCAACAAGGACGAGAATGATGATGATCGTCTCGGACAGCGCAAGCACAGTTCACACAGAAATACAGGCGCTATAACTTCAGAATGAATAAACTGCAAACTTATCACAGAATGGATGAATCACGAGTAATTACACTGTTGCTAAGTAATATTTAAAACAGCTTGTTTATTGTTCAACTTTAATATGCTCCAGACCCCCTGCGACCCTGAATAGGACAGATTATTTGAATTAATCATTTTTTAAAAATGTATACGTTATTTAATATAGAAGTATTACATATTGCTAACTCATCCCTAGCAGAGACACATGCGTCCGGGTGTGAACAGGACCTGCCGTGACTGCGTGATGACAGAATTAACCACGGGATGCGATGAAATGAACACCCATGCCGAGGAGATAAACAAACAGCGACAGCCTGGGATGCGGAGATGCCATCCATGTACCAGGGACAGAGCAAAGCGTGGGGCCAGGGCCAGGGAGCAGCGGGCAGGGGGCCGGCCACCTCCATCGCGGGGCACGTGTTGGCACACGCTCACCGTCGGCAAATTAGAGATGCCAATTCACCTAAACAGCATCTTTTTGGGTCTGGGGGAGGAGAACGGAGCCCCTGGCAGGCACCCATGTGAACATGGGGAGAACAGCACATGGAGCGGGGGTGGGATCTGAACCACCACCCCCCCCTAAAAGCTAAGTAGAAAGAAATACAAACAAACGTGGCATATGGTGAAATTCAGAGAGTGACCAGAGAACGGCGGAGCTGCTGAGGAGGCCCCGGCCATGGCTGACCTTCACAGACAGGGGGCGCCGCGTGCAGCTGGACAGAAAAACGGGGCCTGACCGCAATTCACCGGCCAGTAGGAGAGAAATGACAGCGACGCCATGCTGACTGCCAGGGAGATGGGCACGGACTTGCCCCCCAGGAAGGGGGCAGCCCCCACCTGGGTGACGAGGGGCGAGGTACCTGTAGGGTGGAGCTGAGCGTCACGCGGTGACGGTAATGCCATTCCGCTCTTCAGTTTGATGACACAGACCAAGATGGACGACGTACATATGATTAGAATTATTAAATCCCATTGGAGAGAAAAGACATCAGAGGCAGCGCAGAATGGAACTGCACATATTAATCAGTGCAAATGCGTGGAATAAATACTGAACACTGAATATAAACTGTGCAAACAATGAATGTGCAAACATATACTCTTTGGGGGGGTTTAAATTTTACGGTTAGATTTAAAGGAATTCAAAAGCAGTATCTGATGTGATTACAGAAGCTGTGTGTGTGTGTGTGTGTGTGTGTGGATTATGTTTATATTACATTGTGAGGACAAAGTGTTCCCCACAATGTAATAAAAACCTGTTATTTTGATGTTGTGGGGATCATTTTTCAGGTCCCAACAAAGATCTGTAAAAGCAATCAAAAAAGTAAAAATGCCAAACAATCTCATATTTCTTTTGGTTACTTATGGTTAAGGTCAGGGCTGGGTAGCAGTTAAGGTCATCATGTTGTGATTAGAGTTTTCCTCATAGAAATGAATGTAGAGTCCCCACAAAGATATAATTGCAAACCTGTGTGTGTGTGTGTACGTGTGTGTGTGTGTGTACGTGTGTGTGTGTACGTGTGTGTGTGTTCTAAGCCATACCAAGAAGCACCACTGAAATGGGTTCCGCTGTGTTAAAGCCCAAACACATCTATCGCAGAAATGGGCCCTCCTGGGATCACCCCCAGCGGCTCCAGAGGGAGGGGCTTATGATGCGGCTGAGGAACAGCGGCTCCCTCGGCGTGGCGCCTGTCCTGGGAGGGGCCACCCTAAAATACAGCCTCAGACAGCATTCCTCAGGGGGCGATGCACGCCTATCCTAATTACAGGCCGGGCCCCGAAACGCAGCACAATGCAAACAGCACCGTGTCTCATTATTACGGCTCTCTGTTCCCCTCCTCTACTAAATACAGACATCTTTGACAAAATCACTGCTGTTCGTAATGTGAATTATTAGATACAAATTGGGAAGATTAACTGGGCGAAACTGGCAGAAGATGCTAAATTAGCGTGTATTTCCAGTCTCCAGAAGATAAGTATGAGCCTAGTGGTTTGACCCCTCACTGTTCTGTACAAATGGTGGAGGGGGGCTGGATCTTGCCCACAAAGCCACAAGGGGAAGCAGGGTGGCAGAATCGATTAGCAGTTTGCCCGCCCATGGCACGTATGCCTCCGCAGGACTGTTTTCCTGTGACAGCGCGAACGCAAGCAGCCTCCCGATTGGTTATTCAGACGGTTCAGACACATCGCACGTCACCTGATGCACGGCTCCGCTGCAGCATGACGCGCTCATGCTAGCTGATATTACGTCATTATCGCCGATTTCAGCCGCATGCCAAAAATACATCTGTGATACGTCATATCTGTGAAGTCCTGGAAGCTGGCTCCTCATCAGAGCCAGCACCAAACTATTTTTGGGACAGAAGGTGCACATCCTCGCTCGGTTCCCGGAGATGTGTCCAAGATTAGCTGCAGCTCGCTATACGGAGGAATGATGGACAGGCAGGGGAGGAGCTTGCTCAGGGTCACAGCAAAGGTCACCGCAGGGCCGGCACTGAACTGAAAATGACCGGTGGCTGCGTGAGGTTATGGATTTGCTTTCTGGGCCGGTTAAGACTCGGTGCAAGAGTCTGTAAATGAAACTGAAACTGTAATAATATACATTGTTCTATGTTTTTAGTCTCTTACAGAACACTCAGCCATCAGCTTCTGGACTACGATTTAACTGTAAATTCTATACACGATACTATTTGCAGATCAGTTTACTTTCAATCACAATGACCACAGTGTCCCATCAATAAACCTACAATTTCAGTCACCTGGAATAAGGAGAGTTTGTGTGTGTGGTTTAAGCATGTGGGCATGCAAATTAAGGGTGTAAAGATGCATCGATGCATGGTGATGAATCAATTATTTAGGTGGCAATTCAACTACATTGGTCTGGCAATTATTTCAGAGAAATCGTGCTTAAAGATAAATATAGTTTGGATTATAGGTTGTGCGTTCATGTGCTGCAAGGAGATGCGCAACGCAGCAGAACTGGCACGGGAATTTCCAAAATGTAGAATAGCAGGGGAAGGCTACTTAATATTCACAAAGAAAGCACTACCTGATGATCTTTGTGTGATGATGCTTTTGGGAAATGCCTCTCTTCTGAAATACAAAACAGTCATTCTAGCAACGGTCAAGACTCTGTGGTAGCTATCTACTGTAGCTAAATAAAATGCATTTGCATTAGAGATGCACGATATACAGCCTGATATCAGTATCAGCCGATACTCATTAAAAATCAAAACATCAGCATTGGTCTGAGGTGTCAATCTTGGTGAATATTTAAACTTTATCAATATTCAAAGCAGCAGCTCCAGAGCTAAAGACATAACTGTTAAAATAATAACGATAACAGCATTGGACAATCAGTCATCTGTTGTGGGGGATGAGGGATTGTGTCGGCTCATTCACCACTTACGGTTTTTCTTGATTGCTCTGAAGTATTACTCAAATGACAATTAGTTTTTCTCGATTACTTTGAAGCATTTCTCAGATGACAATTAACATTTATTAAACAATCCCCAGACCGTAATGACAATTCTGCACAATCGCTTCACACAAATGTTTTAGTACCTATATACAAATTGTTTCGTACAATTGTCATCATTTGACACAATTTTCAGTTACTTGTTGGTCAAAATTGATTATGTAGTTTCCTATTGTAATAATTTTACACCCAAAACTATATATGTATGTGATCCTCGTGTTAGTCACCACATGCAGGACTGTTAACCAAGCTTTCAAAATGATTTAAAAATATATTGAATAAATTGTAGCGATATGGCATTGTCGTGTTTTTGGTTCCCACAGCACATGATTTTGTTGTCCTTATATTGCTATTTTGGTGTTTTGTGTTATACAATGCTGTGTGACTTTTTTGTTTGCTATTGTATTGTATCTGGAGATCTGAAGACGTTAGTGTGCATGCGAGTGCTTTGTCTTGCCAGTGAACTTTACATGCTGTGATTTAGAGCCGTGCAGTGTTAAAACTGGTGTCTTTGACATGAATAAATATCACTTTGCTAATGAAATATGATCAGCAGTGATACTGTGAAAGTGGGAACCGACTATCATTCAGCATTGTGGAGCTCAGGAGCAGACTTACACTGACAGACTTACACTGACATACTGACAATATATCTAAGCATTTTGACCCTCATGGTAAAACGATGCATTTTGTACTTTTCATTTTGGTGGCTCTGACTAATTCATTGGTGTAAATATTTGCTTTTGAGACATGAGTTAATTGTTTTGAGTGAGTTACAGGCTTTTGCAGCTAAACCATAGTGTTGTGCTGTATGCATGGACTGTTTTGAGAAATGCTCTTATAGTTTTGAGAATGTTAAGCATGTTTCATGAAATTTGTCGAATCAAGAGAAACTTTAAAAGAGGTCCCAAAGTACAATAGATCCCTCCTGCATCACATTATTGGAAATTTTTGCATAAAATATATGTGCAGTGCTGATTTGGAGGACGCCGAGCATGTTCACGGCAGCCTCGCATGTGATGTCTCGCAGTGATTTCGCAGTGATTTCGCAGTGATCTTCGTAACTTTTCGTGCAGCTCACATGCTCACTTCACTTGCCTAGGGGACCAAAGGGACCAAAAAATTTAACAGTTTTTTCCAGTTCGTGGGGGTCCACACTCCTAACCCCCACCATGTGAAAGGCTCTGCCATACCATCCGCGACATGTTGATAAGCCAAATCAGGGCCATAGATCAGTCTTTCATTTCACACAGAATAAAAAGCATGGTAACGTCATTCCGCCCATCTCGCCGGGAAGCTCAGCACCCCCACCCCCCCACCCATCAGGTAGCACTTGTTTTTTTATCTCTACAGTTCAGTTGTTGGCCTTTTGATAATTTACACTGACCTGCATGCATGTGCGTGTTCCTGTGCATGTGTCGGCTTGAGATTAAGTGTCTATATTTACAGTAGTATGTGCATGTGTGTATTTGGGGCAGTGTCTGTGCATGTGTATATATTTAGAGCAGTATGTGCTGTGTGTGTGTGAATGTGTGTGTGTATGTGCTGTATATGTGCGTGTGTGTGTGTATGTGCCTGTGTGTGTGTGTATGTGCTGTGCGTGTGTATGTGCCTGTGTGTGTGTGTGTGTATGTGCTGTGTATATGCATGTGGGTGTATGTGCTGTGCGTGTGTATGTGCCTGTGTGTGTATGTGCTGTGTATATGCATGTGTGTGTATGTACTGTGCGTGTGTATGTGCCTGTGTGTGTGTGTATGTGCTGTGTATGTGCGTGTGTGTGTGTGTATGTGCTGTGTGTGTGTGTGTGTGTGCTGTGTATGTGTGTGTGTGTGTGTATGTGCTGTGTGTGTGTGCTGTGTATGTGCTGTGTGTGTGTATGTGCTGTGTGTGTGTATGTACCATGTGCGTGTGTATGTGCTGTGTGTGTGCTGTGTATGTGCGCGCGTGTGTGTGTATGTGCTGTGTATGTGCTGTGTGTGCGTGTGTATATGCGCTGTGTGTGTGTGTGTGCGTGTGTGTGTGTATGTGCTGTGTGTGTGTATGTGCTGTGTGTGTGTATGTGCTACCGCACGCTATCTGCCACATGCTTCACATCCTCTGCTGGAACCCGACCTGTTGCTCTGTGGTTAGGATGCTTAAGCAGCCTCTACGGCAGCCCTGGTTGCCACGAAAATGATGCTCACAAGGCGACAGTTCCTGGATGATGCTTTTTAGAAGCCTGGCTGGGCGCTGAAGCCGCACTTCTCACGCAAACAGCTGCAGCTTTGGTGAGAGTCTGCAGAATTAATGAGGTTGCTTTGTCTCGCAATGACCGCCATAAATCCAACAGCACGCAGCTCCACACGTCGTCTTCTGTTTCTCACACCAGGGGCAGCTCCTCTCAAGCTCCCAGCCATGTCAGGGGGGGACTTCGTCCTGGAAACCTGGGAGCTCTGTCCCATAATGGGCTCTCGGATCATCAGGGATCCGCCACCGGCCGGCGTGGAAAGACCACGGGGAGAACGTTAATGCCGTCTCATTTCTGATGCTGTCTCTAAGAAGGGGTCCCTCCATAGCTTCAAAGCGGCTTCAGAAGAGCAAGCAACCTTTCAATCCATCAATACATGAACAACATACATTTTATACCTCTCCTTCACCTCCCCAGACGTTGTCCACAATGTGCAAGAAATATTTACCAAGGAACAAGTGACTCTTCGCTTTCTGACCGCACTCAATTGATGATCCATAGTTGCCATGAAGTGTCAACCCATCCGTTTATAACATTCAGATATGTTGTCCCTCAGCCTATTGGGACAGCTGGTAATATCCCTCAGCCTATCAGGGAAGCCGATTACATTGCACAGCCTATCAGGGACAGATATGTTATCCTTCGACCTATCAGGACCGCTGATAATGCCACCCCACAGCCAATAAGGACAGCCAGTTATGTCATCACTCTGTCTCCCTGTAAGCTGGTCATGCTGTCCAAAAGCCAATAAGGACAGCTTGCTCTACTATCTCTCAGCCTATTGGGAGAGTCGTTTATTCAGTTTCTCAGTCTCAGGACGGGCAGTTATGCACTCCCTCAGGCCTTTCCGCTCCCTCCGCCACAGGGAAAGCTTTAGCATTCTCAGTTAACAGTAGAAGCAAGCTCTCCACAGCTCGTTGCCGCTCAGCTCGCCTGTGAGCATACACAGGGCTCAGAAGAGCCTTCTAGAACATGGCGGGGGTCACCAGGCTGCCTGCAAGCAGCAACCGGTCTCAGGAACATGCAAACCATGCCAGCATGATTTGAATGGCAGGCGTGCTGAAGCTAGACAGCCCAAGCATGATGGGTTTAGTTAGGGAAATCTTAAGGAGGGGACAGAGGTATCCAAGCACCCGTGTTCAAAACAGGGAGCGTGAGTCACCATATTTAGGAAGGTCCATGTAAGATAAAACTAGCTGGGAAGTTTCGAAAAGGAGACTTATGGGCAACAACTGTGGTTCCCTTTCTAGACGATAATCTTATTTTTTTTGTAAGATGAAAAAGAAAGCGTACTACTGCTGGCAGGCCACAGAGGGGAAGTCCAACAGTGACACATCAGCCAGAAATGAGCACAAAGTCTGGACTGCGGCCACTCAGTAACTTGGGTGGGGGCCCTATGCCGTGAAATGTCTCGGCCCCCAGCGAAATCGACACAAATTCTGGGAAACCGACTTTCAGTCTGAGCACGACGGGCCAAAATTAAAGGGAAAATGAAATATATGAAGAGAAAGGTCAGGGAAAGTTCACGCTGAGAAAATCAAAAGGCGAATATACGTTATTTACAGGAAAAACAAGTAGAAAAGCATTTATAAAAATTTTTTTAAATGTAAGGACCCCAGCCGTAATGGGCTGGGCCGTACTTCAGAGTTGAAATTTAAACTGATTAGCTCATGTGACACTTTGCAGGCCAAACCATAAGTGACGATCACGTCAGGCCAGTGGCGTGTTTGGAAGCACGTAATCGTGGCCGTGTCTAAAGTGAACAGAGATGGGCCGCATCTGCAAGCCTGCGCGCGGCCGGCATTAACAGTGATGCGTAGGCCAGGAGGCTGCCGGCGTGAACCGACCCGTGTGTGACCCCTGACCCGGTAAACATGCCATTTCTCAGCCCCCCCCCCCCCCCCCCCCGGCCCACTCTGCGCATCCATTTCCACGGTAATAGGCACAGGGAAAGACCTCCACCCTCTGGGCGATAATCAATACAAACGAGGTCAGTATGTATCTGCGTGTATAAATGTTTAACATGAGAACTGGACTTCACGATAAAAATCTGATCAATTTGGACTTTACAGTTTTTCTTGATTGTTTTGGAGCATTTCTCAAACATTTGCATTTACATTCTCACAGCATATGATTTTGTTGTGCTTATATTGCCATTTTGCTGTGTTTGTGTGTTACATTGTGTTATGTTTGCTATTGTACTGTGGCTTGAGATCTGAAGACGTTATATGTGCATGTGAGTGCTTTCTGCTGCCAGTGAAGTTTACACACTGCAACATAATGTTGCAGTGTTGAAATTGGTGCCTTTGATATGAATAAGTATCAGTTTGCTATAGAAAAATGATCGGCCAATGACAATGAGCTGACCAGTGGGAACTGATCATTATTCAGAATTGTGGCAAACAGGAGCAGACTTACACTGACATACTGAAAATATATCTAAGCATTTTGACCCTCATGGTTAAAACGATGCTGTTTGTACTTTTCATTTTGGTGGCTCTGACTAATTCATTGGTGCGATTATTTGCTTTTGAGAAATTAGTTAATTGTTTGGGGTGAGTTACAGGCTTTTGCAGCTAAACCATAGTGTTGTGCTGTATGCATGGACTGTTTTGAGAAATGCTCTTATAGTCTTGAGAATGTTAAGCATGTTTCATGAAATGGCCAACAAACGTGAAAAACCATAAGATAAAAATCTGATCAAAGTCTGATCTCAGTATAATATTCTAAGAAGGTTTATCTAAAGACCTCTGACCTGTACAGCTCCATTCTTATGGGCAGAAGGCCTGTGATTCTGTTGCTGTCTTTCCACTCCAAATATGGCCAGAAAAACTGGGTTCGCATCACTGATTTCCCTGGTCGGGAAAACCCACTGGAGTACCTACTTGTCATCACACGCACAATGCAGATAAACATTCGTCCAGTCCCTCTTTTTTAATCTACTAGGCAAGTACGCACAGCTGAAGTCTGGCTCTAAACACTGCGTGGTGATGTCAACAGCTAAAAATTGTCTACATGTGCTGTAGGATGGTGCACGACCCCGAACTTGCCAAAACTGGACTTGATAGATAAAGTTAAACGTCTATCAGCTTTAAAGAGCGATTCAAATCGCCAAAAGTCGTCAGCATCTGGCAAACTTTTGGACAGTTTAAATAAGAAATGCACAGGCGTTATATAAATTACAACAATGTATTAATGGGAATATTTAACATATTGCATTCTAGCCTGTAAAAAAGTTGTTAATACAGTGTTAATAAAATGTACTGCTATCTGAAATGGTCAGAAACCTTATTTCATGCGGGTAAGTATGTTGTGTTTTTAATTACAGATGCCGCATAAAGCAGCCAAGTCGTCTGTTCATTCACTGCGTCCCTCGGCCGTAGT